>NW_017728886.1:148609364-148631023 GCF_001723895.1 Crocodylus porosus
CAGTAGGTCCTCTAGGTCCCTGGAGAGCCAGGAGGGCTGCTGTGCCTTCTTGCTGCCTTTCCTTCGTGTTGGAATAGATTTAGCTTTTGCATACAAAAACTGTTAAATTATGTCACTATTCCAGTGACGACAGTAATTCATTACATGTTTAGCTTATTTAGCTTCTAAAAAAAAAAATGAGAAAAAGTTCTTGATAAGGTAGAAATACGTCTATATGCAGAAAATTCCTGTCATCCTGGGGAAAAAAACACTTAGACATTATTCAGTTAATTTTACATTAGGTAATAACATTGGCTTTATATGCACATTCAAAAGCTAGCTAAAAAAGAATCAAACTGGTCCATATGTATTTACCCTTTTCAGATTCTTTATAATTTTGGGAGGTGTCAAAAAAGGATCAGAGTCCTTTTTTAAAAAAAATCTCTTGTATCTCTGTTTAGCAGGAAATGACATGATCATAATGATATCTCAAGACACAAAATCAGTAATTAGATAACTTTTCTTGGAGCTTAAGTAACATTGGCTACATCAGGAATAAAGTGCATTCTTTGCTTTTTCCAAATAATTACTTTTTCTTTTTCCATACACATTTCTTCACCCTCCTTCAATCAGTGGAGCTGTCAAAATACACAATAACAGTCAAAAGCCGCTTGCTGTAATTGACAGTTCAGAAGTCATCTTCAGTATTTCTTAGGCCCATTAATATTAAGGGTTTCTGTAGCAGGGCACTAGGTTGCCTGCTACTGAATAGTAGTAAATGGGTTTAGCTGCCATTCATTAGGGCAGCAGGTGCCAGTTGCTATGGCAACTAATTGGGTCAGCTGACTGCCAGGGGGCAGGGCCTGGCCTTTATAAACAGAGAGGGCTGAGGCCAGAGTCAGTTCCCCTGCTGGCAGCCTGAGAGAAGGAGGGAGCTCTGTGTGAGCAAGCTGAGCAGAACATTAGAGAAGCCTTGTGGCTGGAGAGCGGCTGCTTGGCAGTACTGGGTGGAGGAGACCCTGATAAGGAGATACATGAGAGTGTGAGCCAGGTTTTTGCCTGGAACTGATGTTAGAACCCCGGAGGGAGGGGGTTTTCCGTGGAAGTTGTGTTGGAACCCAGGAGAGGGAGATTTTGGTTTCGGGTTATTGTTAAAACCGGAGGACTGGGCGAGGCTGTAGGGGTGGAGGAGGCCTCAAGGGATCTCCCCAATAGAAGGGGGGGTTTCTAGCGCTGCAGGAGGCGCTGCGTTTGGGGTGTCCGGACCCCTGCCCAGTGTGGGCAGCTTCGGGGAGGGTTTAGTGTCGTGCGTAGGCAGAAGCCCAGTGGGGCGTAGGCCCAGGAAGGTGGGTCTGAGCTAGTGGGGAAGAGCCCCAGTGGGGCATAGGCCTGAGAAGGCGGGTCTGGGGGCCAGGTGAGGCTAAGGCCGCCTGAGCCCCAACCTTGGGAAGCCCGAGCCGGGCATAGAAGGCCCCAGTGCGGGCGGGCGCGTGAGAGGCGCAAGTATAGAAGGCCCCAATGCGGGCGGATGCGCGAGAGGCGCGAGCGCAGGCCCGAGTCTGGCATAGAAGGCCCCAGTGCGGGAAGCGCGAGCAAGGCCCCGGGGAGGGGAAGGAGCGCGGGAAGCGTGAGTGAAGCCCCAGTGAGGGCAGGACCGTGAGAAGCGTGGGAGACGAGGCCCGAGTGTGCGAGGCGCGAGGCACAGGCCTGAGTGTGGGTGACCGCGGGACGTACGGGAGGCAGGCCCAAGTCGGGCACTGCCTGTAATTGAGGAGCCCCGGGAGGGGAGTGAGCCCATTGAGAGAGGCCCCAGGGGCGGGCGCAGTCTGAGAGAGGCCCCAGGGGCGGGCATGTATATTGAGCAGGCCTGGGAGGGGGGGCGAGCATATCGAGTAGGCCCCGAGAGAGGACCAGCACAGGGAATAGAACGGAATCCCGGTATAGCAGGACTGGCCCCATGCCAAGGAGGGCAGGAAGGCAGCCTCCCATTAATAATAATAAGATCAAAGACGTGGCGGGCGAGATAGAGGGTGCATTCAAGACCCAGGTTGGCACAGGTAGGTAGGGCGCTAGGGGAGGTCATGGCAGCCCTAGGGACCATCCTGCCACAGTTTCTCATGCAGATTAAATAATCAGTCTTGCATAGCCTTGTGGGAAAGCAGGAATTTTTCAGCAAGGCAATGCTATATTCCAGATAGGCAAGACAGCCTAGCAGTCTCCCAGTGTTCCCAGCTATCATTTTAAAAGCCTTTCAAACTAATACGGTCTCTAAATGTGTGTGAAATATTTAATTGTCCCCAAATGTTCTGGGCATGTCTGTACCAATAGTTAGGCACTGGATTGAGTTTAGGTACAAAATCAAATATCTACCGTAAGCAGCTCATCTCCCAGCTGCATTTATGCTTTAGCCTGCAAGTCCTCCCAAAGTCTGAGGTTTGAAGTCAGGGTTTCTGCCGCTTACTTTCAGGCCCAGCTTCCCTCTTCCAAGGTTGTTTTTTATTTTGCCACATTTTTCCAAAACCATTTGCACCATGGTTACGTCCTCTTTTGGAAATGCTTAGTAATACAAATTACACTTATTCCAGTTACTGGAGATGCCAGAGCCATCACAGCTCAACATCTTGGAAAAATGTATCTCTTAAGTTTGTCTCATGCTATGCAGAATGGGTTGGATTTTTTTAAGTGATATGAAATTGAAATGTCTGTTTCAGTAACCAAACTTGATATTTTGAGTTACTGCTGTTTCAGCATGGGTTCTATATGTAGTAAAGTTTGTAGAGGAAAACCTACCCTACCTTAAGTGCTTTAAATGGCTTGCATTAAAGCAGAATCTGTATTTGGGCTTTGAAAAGTAAATAGTGTGCACACAGGTTAATAAAATTTGAGAAAGTATGACAAAGTTACCTTGTAAGCATTTCATATATGTATTTCAGACAAACTCTAGATGGTATAATATTGTTATAGATAAGTTGTTCGTAGCTCAATTTCCTCCTTTAATTGAAAGAAAATACTTCAAAAATATAAAATGAGAGAATATCTTTATAAAGACATATAATATATGCATATTAGAGTACATAAATAACTGTACTCAAGTGATTGGTCCAAACTATAACCACAGAGATGAATCTGAGAAGGCAGGGAGTGTTCAAGACTTTCTTGTTCACTGGATGCCACTGAACAGTCATTTGAAGTCATTGAAGAGACTCCTGTTGGCTTTGGAGGTGACCCCAAATGTACTGATTGGAGATGTTGTTTCATTCTTTAATAAGAGAAGCAATATGTTCTGCATTATAGTTTCTAGAATGTTTCATTTTATTTCAGGTCTTATTAGAATTTATATTGAGATGATAATGAATTCAGTCATTAAATATAGTCTCCTTAATTCATAACTATATATACTTATTCTATGTGGATGTATGTACAGTTAATTCATGCATATATTCACTTAGTTTTTCAAAAACATTATAGTTCCTGAAAACTTTTTACACCTTGTTTTCATTCTGAGGAGACTCTGGGGGTGGAAAAATTTTCATTGCTTTCATAGTTGCATTCAATTGTTCCTTTATTCTCTTCCTACTTTTTATTTTCCCCACCTGATTGTTATGTTGTGAACTGTAATGTTTTAAAATTATTTTGAATTACTTGGTTGAAAGTCACATATTCAGTCCAAAGTGCACATTGTGTTTTATCTGATTAGTGATTCATTCACTTGGGAAGTGTGGGTATGGAAAATGTTCAGTTTTAGTGGTGAAAAATGTCCAATGCTAGAAGAGATTCCAGGCAAGGGAACAGTACAGACTTTCAGTCTGCAGTCACCTCTACTGCTCCTTGCATCTTCCAGACACTAGGGTGATGCCAGACTGGGGAAGGCATGAACAGTTCTAGTCGTCCTGTTCCCGGAGGGGGTGGGGACGGCTGGAGCAGCGGAACAAAGCAGCCCCTGCCTGATTCTTATTCCAGGGACTCTGATGAAAGAAGCAAGCAGTTCAGCTCTCAGGGCCCAGCAATCCAAGCAGAGGGAATAACACAGCTTTCTGCATTCTTCTGACACCAAGGACTCAAGAGTGAGAAGCAAATGGGGAGAAGTTGGCAACTGTCTTCCCCTTCCCTCCCCGTCTACATGACGGGTGGAAACAGCTGCCCTCCCCTGCACCTTCTCCAGCCTGGGAGATCCTGGTCTCTGAAAGTTTTTCCCCTGGCTCCATTCCTCCTGGTCTGCAGGATTGATTTCTACCTTGCTATAGATTGAGTTAGTTTTTTTCCTAGAGTAGCCATTTTTGCTTTTGAAGAAAAAGCATGAACTTCTGCATACTTCTGGTTTCTGTTGGGAAACAGTAATTCTCCCATAGAAACTGAATATATGTACATGGCCTCTGGTTGGATCCGTTTTTCTTTCAATAGATGCATGAATACTTATAAATGCTTTGGGCACTACCATTTTTATATACATTTGTTCAGCACAAGGGTCTCAACTTGGCTTCCCCCTAAGTGAGACCTCAGTATAAATATTAAGTAGCTCAGGCCTTCATTTTAATTAAATCTTTTTAGATAAAATTGTTGTTGTTTTACATTGCATAAGTTTTTCAAACATAATAGAGAATGCAAGAGTATTCTTGCTACCAGTGCATTTAGGAATTAGTTAATCAACAATAAAGTGAAAATTTTTTACTTTGCTTTTTGAGGACTAATGGACTTTATTGTGAGGACCTTTGTCAAGGGTGTGCTGACTTGGAACCGCAGCAAATGTTACTTTAACAGTGGGCTTAATTATGTTTAATAAGATCCCTGGAAGGTAGCACCTGAGAAGGCAGGTAGGTGGCTGAAGTTTAAAGACGGACCTGTTTTGCTACACCCTGAAGATGAGGGCATACGCATTGCTGGTACTTTACTGTTTTTATCTGACCTTGATTAAAGCATTGATGCAAATTATGTTTTTTAAATGAATTAAATGAAGTAGGCAAAAAGATTCTGACTTTTCATAAGAGAAAAGTGAGTGGATGATGTCCAAAGGGTATAATCCTTACCTTACTGAAGTCAGTGGCAGAACCCAGTTGACCAGATACTGCCCCCAACTCTAAGCCTGGGTTCGATTTAATTTGCTGTTCTTCTGGTGTGATGCAGCTGACTTTGTTGATGAACATTAGCTGCGGATCTGACCCCAAGAATCCATATTTTGCTTGACAGTTAAAAAGCTCTCAGTGAAAATCAGCTTTTCACCAGAAAACTAATGGCTTTTAGTTTGCAATAGAAAATGTCTCAAAGGTCACATTGTTACATCTGTATAAATAGTGGAAAAGCTTAGAAAGCATAGAGCAAATTTTAGCAGGTGCTTAGATTCCTTCAATTTTATGTTCTCCTTACAAACAAGTAACATACAAAAGTGAGCCTAATTTGGTAATAGTGCAGCAATAGGAAGATAGGTTTTTCTTCTGTTCC
This sequence comes from Crocodylus porosus, assembly GCF_001723895.1. Lineage (NCBI taxonomy): Eukaryota > Metazoa > Chordata > Crocodylia > Crocodylidae > Crocodylus > Crocodylus porosus. Next base: position 148,614,780 of record NW_017728886.1, read on the forward strand.
TCTCCTGTTGTGGTAATTAAGGTACTTTACAAAGAGTTTTGGAGAATACAGCAGAAGTCTCCACTATTTAAAGGTACATTGCAGAACTATGAACGGCTTTTAATATCCATGTGTGCTTTGTCCCTACAGCTCTGCACCTGCAAGTAACTGTCAGCTTTGCTTTTGCTTCTGGCTGTTTCCCATGTAGAAAAACTTGTTTGCCATAGTACTTAAGGGTTTAAGGTGGTTATTGTATATACTTGGTAAGGATACTGGCATTATGTTGTAATATTCTCCTAACAAGGAGGAAGGTTAATGCTATTAAGTTGACATAAAAATATGTTACCTCGGGTCAGCTGGTATCAGGGTGATTTTTCTGTTCGTGAAAATAATAGCTCTCTAGAGCAGATCAGTTTAATACAAAGAATAAGGGTACAGCTAAATCTTCAATCAACAGAATCACTCCAGAGGGATCCTTTTCTGTCTCCAGCCACCTCTTTTTTTTAATAGGAGAAGAAAGCATGGTTGAAGTCAGAAAGATGCATCAGATACTCAAGTTTTTCTGTTGTTCTACAAAAAGTAGAAATTCTGATTAAAAGCCTATTGTAGGGCCTTCAGGGGTGCCCACTTGCTTGCCTAAACCCCACTTTACCTCCAGTCACTCAGATGTTACTTGTTGTTGATGGGGAAGGGTCCTTGAGGGGCAGTAGTCACTTTGTGGGGCTGCTCTGTCTCGCTTCATTGGAGCATTTTGTCTTTTCACAGTACTTCCCTTTTAAGGGGATGCAACCTGTTGGTTTCTGAGGCACTTGTCAGGGTCTCCGCTGTCACAGCCTTGGTCCCTTTTTCCTGTCTGGCTACACCCTTCACCTGGGCCTGCTACTCAACACCTCAGTCTCTGCTGTTCAGCTTTGTCCTTTTTGGGGGTCTACCTGCACCTTGGTAGCCTCTGCCTTAGGGCTGAGATCCTTGGTGCTTACTACAAGGGGAATGCACTAAAGCACTCCTGTCTGGGGCTGCCTCAGCCCCTATAGCTATACCTTGGTCCTCCAGTGGATCTAACCAAAATATAAACACCAGTCTCATGGCTATACAATAAAATCCTTCCAGCCCTGGGTTAATACTTCCCTGCAGCCTAGGCATTCCCCTTGGCTTCCTTTTCACAGCTCTCTGACACTGTCTGGACACCAGTCAGTTCATTTCCTGTACATAAGAACTCCTTGCCCGGCAACATGCAGGGCCAGGATGCCTGTCTCCAACTCAGGGACAGGGTTTATATTCCTCAGCCCAGCCCCCTTCTGGCCATCTGATTGGTCCTGTAGTTTCACTTTTCCCAGTGCCAGGTTCTGCTAATTGCCTTATTAGCTGCCTGATCCCTGGCCTTTACCCACTTGAACCTTCTTAATAACCAGGAGCAAGGTTTCCCTGTTAAGTACAAAGATGCAGTTGTGGTAGGCTATTCTTTAGGAATGTTTTATACTGTAATCAGTTATCTTAATGCTCAAAATCCAAGAACATATAAAAAAAACTAGGTTTACTGAGAATTTGTTCTCTGTGTTGGAACAGGAAAATGGTAATTTCCTTTCTGCCTCCTTTGGAAGATATTCCCAGATAGAAGAGAATGCTGATGAAATTGAGAGGTGTAGCTCTTATGGGTTCACCCCAAAACAAAGTTGTCTTTGGAGTTCACCATGTGGCATATTAGGGCTGTGCAAAGCTTCATATGCTGGTTCGGTTTGGAGGAGATTCAGCCTGATTCAGTGGCCGAATCTCTGAATCCAAGTTGAATTAGGAGACCAATAAAAAGATCCAAATAGATTTGGAGAGCTTCAGAGATTTGGGCAGACCCTACTCGCTGCCTTAGGAAGCTGGACTCAGGCTCTGTGCTGGTAAGTAGGAGGTGGGAGCAAGGGGGACTCTGCCAGGCCTCATCTCCTACCTGTTTCCCCAGCCCCTCTGAGCACCCCCCTGAACCCCACCCACTCTCCCAGCCCCATGAATGGCTTCCCTGCCCAACCCCAAATCCCAGTTCATTGAAAAAAAATTTAAAAAACCCTTGCACTCACCGGCTGCTGCAGCAGCTGTTGGGGCTTGTGGCAGAGCCCCCCCATGCAGTGGGGGGCGGGGGGCATTGCCGCTCCTGCCTGGCAGCAGCTGGTGAATGCTGGGCTTTTTTAAAATTATTTATTTTTTTAAAAGAGCCTCGGGGCCAGGCACGGCAGCCATTGTTGGGGCTGAGCTAGTGGGCGGGTGATGGGGCCTGTTTGATTTGGAGATTTGGCTGATTCGGCAGTGGCTGGATCTCCGAATCGGAATTGGCCAAATAGATTCAGCACAGTGATTCAAATCACTGTCCCCCAAATCCAAAGTGAATGCTAGCTGCTTCGCACAGGCGTAATGGATATTTTCCTGACTTAGATTTATTGTTTCGGTGTTCAGTTTCTGTTTGTAGGTAGGCTGAAGATATGTTCAGCTTTTGTCATTTTTATATGTGTGTGTGTGCACGTTAGTATTTGATTTTTTAAAAAAGTACTTTTGTGATTGTATGATGCAACTGGAACATAAGTAAAACAGTGGAGACCAACTTTTTTGCCCCATGGACTGGATGGATGTTGCCTGATCCATCAATAAGATAGATCCAACCGGGGGGGCAGATCTGTGCCAGGGAGGCAACTCGGCCTCACTCTTGCCATGAGGGGGGAGGGAGGGAGCTGCCCTGTGCCCAATCTGGTTACACAGGACTTAAGAATTTGGTAGTGGGGGACGGGTGGCAATATTAATTGCCACTGCTCCCCTGCCACCAGATTTCCTGATGTGTAGGGTGCCCTGTGGGCTGGATGCCACAATTCTGTTGGCTGAATTTGGCCTGAAGGCTAGAGTTTGAGCACACTTGAAGTAAAAAATGGTAGTGCATACCCAAGGAAGATCCTGTTGGTATGCATCTGGATCAGGCAAGGCTTCATGGGTGGGTGTTTGAGAAACAGTAGCCATTCTCATTCCAAGAAGGTAATATTTGCTCCTTGTTTGGGGTGAAACAGTGGCTAAGTGAATTAACCCAAAAGCTTTTGTCTGCAAAGGCGAGTGACATCGGGGGCAGATATACTTTCAGTCATATCGCACCTGGTGAAGAGGGAAAACTCAACTCAGCTACAGAACAGGGAGAGGTTCAGGAAGTAGGGATGTGCAAAGCTTTGGTCACTAATTCAATTTGGAGGAGATCGGCCCAATGTGGCGGCCAAATCCGAATTGAATCAGGATCCATTAATCTCTCTGAATCGATTCAGAGAAATTCAACGATTTGGTCATAAACACAGCTTTTATATGTTTTTTCTGTGTACCTCAAGGTCCGGGTGTGGCTTGTGAGCCCTGAGATGGGGGAGGGAGGAGGGGCAGGTCCCCTGTGCGCTCAGTGGTGGACCCGAAAGTAGACCAGAAGTACTTCTGGTCCACTTCCAGGTCTGCTGCAGACCACATGGGGGACCACCTGGCTCAGCAACTGGTGCCTCCTCGGTCTGGGGGGGCACCCATGGTCTCCCCACAGCTGATTGCTGAGCTGGGAGAGGCATGGGGGGGTTGCCTCATGTGCTCAGTGGTGGACCCGGAAGTGGACCGGTCCACTTCTAGGTCCACTGCCAGGTGCGCACGCTCCCGTGGGATGCTCCAACTGACCCACTCATGAGCTGTGCCTGGTACCTAGAGGTACGTAGAAAAAGCATACAAGGCTGTGTTTATGACCGAATTGCTGATTCTCCGAGTCGGAACAGAATCTTCAGGTTCAGATTCGGCCAAATTGAACAAGGACAGTGATCCAAATCATTGAATCACTGTCCCCCGAATCAGGCCAAATCCGAATCGAGTACTGCCCATTTTGCACACCCCTATCAGGAAGGGACATTTTGTGGTCCTGACTTGAGCTGGTAAGATTTGATGCCCCTGAACGTGGGGAATCCATCTAGAGTTCTGCTAGGACAAGCTGAGGGAATTTGTGAGCTGGCAAAACACTAGCTAAGAAAAACAATTTTCAGGGAAATTGTTGGTTACAAGGGGTTACTCTGAAGGGTGCATCTTATTACAGAAGCAGGTTAAGATCTTGTATTTTTGATCTTTTTCTTTTCTTTTTTTCCCCTCTTGTTTGTCTCAAACTACAGGTACTTTTGCCTGTGCGCTCTATCTGTTCTGTAATAAAACCTTTTCATTGTTTTTGCCTTACTGATTGTCTGTGGCAAGTGTGATCACTAGGAATTATGGTTTTCTTTGTTAAATCAGAAAATTTTGTATTTTTTTTAAAAATCCCCAAAATCTGTTTTGTTTTTTGTATTGTTTTTTTCCATGATTAAAATGAGGTGCCACTATATAGATAGGGATCAGTTGAATACAATGTTTTATTGATACATTTACAATTTTAAAGCAGTTTAGAAGCCTACCAGTGCCTCAAATCATTATAATAAATTGTAAATACCTATATATTTTGATTTTGGATGCTTTTATTATAGAAAATCAGAGCTCCCCCTGCCCCCTTAGCTCACCAGGATGTGGGTCCAGCTGCAGCTGTGTCCCTTATCCTCCCTTCCGCACCTCCCCCTGCTGCTTTGTGGCCTTGAGTAGCCCTGATGTGCCAGTGCCCTGCCCCAGCCCTGCCAGTGCCCTTTAATCCCAACCCATGGTTCTCGCCCCCCCGTCTGTTTCCATCAGTGCTCCTCAGTAACAACCTGCAGCCCACCCCCCCTATCCCTACTGATGCCCTGCACTCCTGACCCGTAGTCCTTCCCCTGGCCATGCTGGTTCCCCCTGGTCTCGACCCAGAGTCCCTCACTCCCAGACAATAGCCCCTCCCCAGCCCCACTGGTGCCACTCACTCCTGACCTGCTGGAAGGGGCACCCAGCTGCCCTCTGCCCTGCCCAACCTGGCCCTGCATGGATGCAAAGGATAGTGGTATGCAGGGACAGCCTCCAGCTTGAGATGCATGCAGCGCACCCTATGTCAAAAGACAAGCAGCAGCTGAGGCACCATATGATACCCTGTACCACCAGTGGAGGCTGTGATGCAGTACAGCACAGCTGGGAGGACTAGTGCCATGCTCCACAGCAGCAGCATGAAGTTGAGCATGCCTCTGGCCCAGACCATGCTGCAGGCAGCAGGAGGAGGGTGAGGGGCTCCAAACAATCTCTTGTCTCCCCTGAACCAAAGCACAGCAGCTGTGGTTGCAGTGGCTCCAGCTCATGTGATGGATGTTGGAACGAGTCTGGCCCTGGTGTGGGCTGGAGGGCGGGGGATGCCTGAGGTACCCCCCACCTTGGGCTGGGGCTCCCATGCTGTGCCAGACAGACTGTGTCCATGGGTCTGCCTCTTCCCCCCTCACCCCCCAAGTTGGGCAGCATCTCCTGGCTGCCCCACCCCTGTCCCTGAGAGCATGGGTACTGGCACCGCCATCCTGGGCATGCAGCTCCTTGCCATTCCCTTCCCCTACTGGAGGGTCAGGTGCCTCTGGGCAGGCCCCAGAGGCAACAGCACAGAAATGGGCTTGCTGGCAGTACTGAGCGCTGCCTTATACCTCCCCTACCCAGCTGCAGCCCCAGTGCCTGGACACCTTCCCCAGCACTGGCAGGCACCTGCCCCACACTTTCTTCCCCCCCAATTCCTTCCACACCCCCATGCCACACACACACGTGCTCCACACAACCCCCAGACAGTCCCTAAGTCCTGGGCCTCCCCTTCCCCTCTTCCCCCCCCCATAGACTTACCTGTATTCAGATGTTGGGGCTGCCGCCACCACCCTGTCTGACTGTATACCAGCCACATGTATGTGGGTACACACCTCTTTCACCAGCTTCACCTTTCCTGCATATGACAAACCTCTTGAGCTCCAAAACCCTAAAATTTTCCTAACCTGTAACCCTATCTCTTCCTATGCTTTTGTACCTTTCCCTTCTATATCAAGAACCACCCCTAAGATTTATATCTGATTCTTAACCCCCCTCATGCCAAACTTCTCTAGATCTCCCCAGTTTCTGGTACCCAACACCTCACTCTTAGCTTTGTTTACTCTTGCCCCTGAGGCTTCCCCATAGTCTTCCATATGTTTCAGTCTCTTTGAGACTGTATCTTGCACCATCATGTTAATGTCATCCATATACAGTGAGCATTTCACTCTGTCTTCCCTCCTCCTGCCGCTGGAAATATTAACTCCATTGATTATTTTTTCTCCCCTTATCCTCTGTGCTGGAGGGTCCATGGCGCATATGAAGATCCCAGGTGACAAAGGGCACCCTTGCCTCACCCCTCTTTGTATCTGAAAGGCTTGACTCAAGTTTCCCTTCACCAGGACCTGACTGCTGTGCCATACAACAATTCCACCTAGTCGACCAGAGTACCTATCAGAGCACAGACCCAAAGATATTAGTGACCTTATGCACTTCATCCTCACACAGAATAACTTCACTCAACACTTCCTCCAGAGCATGGGCACTCCTATGGGCATAGAATGGCCCCACAGTATGTCAACTTTTTTATGAGCCACCTGGAAGAATTCTTCAAGGACTGCACCATCAAACTCTTGCTATGCTTAAAATATATTGATGACATCTTCATCATTTGGACTGAAAACCTGCAATCTCTGATTGAGTTCCTTCAGAAATTCAGTAGTCATCACCCCTCCATTGTACTATTTCTTGAATACTCTAGCACCAATATCTCCTTTTTAGACATGATGATCAGTATCCAGAATGGCAAAATACAGACCACACTATACAAGAAACCCACAGACCAACATATATATCTGCACAAAACCAGCAATCACCCTAAACACACAAAGAAAGCTGTAATATACAGCCACACCCTCAGATACCACCAAAGTTGCACTGCAGAGAACACCTGTGATTGCCACCTCAGAAATCTTAAAAATGCTTTCACTCAACAAGGACACTCCTCCAGAGAGAGAGATCGCACTATTGAAAGAGCCACCTGGATACCACTTGAAGAATTGCTACAGTACAGAAGCAAAACCCCCATGAATCGCATACCCTGGTTATGACATATCACCCCTCCCTGAAACCTATATGGAAAATCCTCAAACAACTTCAACCCATGCTAGAAGAAGACCTAGTTCTTAAAGAGATCTTCCCAGAACATCCTAACCTTCAAACAAACACCGAACCTCGCCAACCTCATCACCAGAAGCAAACTTTCTATGGCCCAAAACACACCAAATGGATCCAGACCATGCCCTGACAAGAAATATAAAACCTGCCAACGTATCTCTACCACCCCCACAATTACTGCAACCCACAACAGAACCATTAGCATAGCTGCACCTCCAGAATTATATCTCATCCAATACACCAAATGCCCTGATGGAAAATACGTAGGCGAGACCAAACAACTGTGTACTAAAATGAATGCACACTGGAAATATATCAAAGACAAGAATAACCAGTTACCTGTGGGGTCATATTTCTCAAAATCATTCTCTCCCTCCAGTTTCTCACTTCTAATCCTCAAAGCGAATTTAAAAAACACCTTTCACAGATGAGCTTATGAACTTCACTTCATCAACCTCTTGGATACAGAAATCATGGACTAAATATAGACATTGGACACATTAACCTGCCTAACAGCTGACTCCCCAGGTATCTCTCCACCAACTACACACATACCCTCCCCCTGCATCCCCCCCAGCCTGTCTCTCACCTACTGACTCCTCAATTAAATCTTCACTGACTTCCTCTCATGCATACCAGTCTCTGGCTTCTTTATGATTTATTCCATCCAGGAAGCATTTGCACCAACTGCAAATGCTTCCTTAGCCTGACTAAGGGTATATATACCTGAAAGCTTGCTAAGAAGAACTTTTTCCGACTATTTGAGTTAGGCTAATAAAAGATATTAGATTTACCCAAAGAACCTTGTCTACCCAGCCTACCTACTTTTCTGGGAATCCTATTTTCAGTAGCACCTTAAACAAACTCATGTTAATCTGTCAGAGGCTTTCTCAAAATCAAAGTTTGCTGGCACCATATTCCATTTTCTGTCCTTCTGCCAGCGCATCTCTCAACACCCAGTGTACTCACACAATTCTTCTCCCTTCCACTGCCCATGTTTAGGCCTCTTGTATAACCTGATCCAGAACACTTTTCATTCGTATCCCTATGACTTTCCCCAGGATTTTATAATCTGTATTCAGTAATGTGATCGGCCTTTGGTTCTTGAGGCATTCTCAATCTCCCTTCTTATGCAGTAGCACTGCTACTCTGTCTGCAGAGCCCTCCCCAATCTTTCTTTCTCTCTGAAGACTTCCACCAAATCCTTTCCCACCCACAGCCAGAATTTCACATAAAATTCGGCTAGGAGTCCATCCTTTCCTGGCAATTTGTTTCCTTTAAAAGTTCTCGAATACTTTTCTATTGATGTTATCTTTATTCCCTCCCCCCCCCCACAACTCATCCTTCCTTTCATCCTCCACCTTCTTCTTGATGTATGCAAAAAACCCCTCTTCCTCTTGTTATCAATTTTCTGCTTTCTGTACAAATCCTCATAGAAGTCTGCCACAGTGTTCAGTGTTTCGTCCTGGTCTTCGACACAGTCTCCTTTTTCACTCCTTCCACCTCTCTCTCCCTTTGCTTTCCTGACTCTTGCAGCAAAAGTGTGAGTTCCATTTTTCCTCTTTCGCTACCCAGGGTGCTTTCACTAGGAATATCTTTTCAGCAGCTCTCTTTAAACCATTTCTCCACTTCCAACTTTGCCTCTTCCAATTTATCCTTCACCTTTCTCCCCCTTCCTGCTTCCACAATGAAGCGCTGCACCCTCTCCTGCCTCCTTTTCATTTCCCCCATCTTGTCCGTCACCTGTCTCTTCTCACCATTCATGAAACGTGTTTGTTCTCTTAGTCATACACCACCATTCCCCCCTGCTTTTATAACAGTTCTTTAAGGTTCTCCATTCCTTGTACTCCTTCATGAACTCCTTACACACCTTTTCATTGTGAAGCAGCCTAATGTTCAGTTTCCAGAGGCCTTTCCCATTCCCATTCCATCCCCCTATTCCCATCTCCACCCACAGCACTTGATGGCCAGTAAAACCTACATCTTGTATCTCTTTTTTGTGCACCACCACTCCTTCCAAGACAGAACAAAATCCTTTAAAGTTTTCCTTCCTCCTGGTTCCACTCTCATATGTACGTTCTCTTGTGCCCAGACATCCTTGACACCTTCTTCCTTGATAATTTTCTTTAACATCTTTGAGGAACTGTCTAACTCCCCCTCCATCTCCTTTTTCAGTTATGCAGTTGAAGTCGCCAACTGTGACTCTGTCTCCCCCCACCATGTACATTTCCAACTTCCAGATTAAAGCTACCCTCCTTTTCCGCAGGTGTGTATATGTTAAATAACTCTACCTCCATCTCTTTTGTCTCCAACAACATCCTCTGCAGTCTTCCTTCTACTAACACTTGCACGTGCTTGACTTTAAGCCCTAGATTTTTAATTAACACTGCAACCCCTGACATCTTGTTCCCATTTGTCCGTGCCCACCAGGACTATCCCAAACTCCATCTCTTCTCCAGATATTTATGTTAGTGTCCCCACGGTATTCCACAGTCTTGTAGACATATAGTACATTTGCACTGATAGACCTTAACATTGCTGCCATTCAGTCCCACCTCTTCCTTGTCAATAAGCTTCTCACATGTAAAGTTCTGACACAAAACACCATGATAAAGAAGAGGTGGAAGCCACTGGTTCTCATCTCTCTTGTTTTATGGGTTGTCCATATCATTACTTGAAATCCAGTATTAATTTCAACTGGATCCTCTTCTGTGGGTGAGTGGTGTTCATCATAGTTACCTAAGTAGAGTGCCTCCAAATGAACCCATTCATCTTCCCATGATTGTGCCCGTGCTGTTCACAACTAGATACCTATCAGACATCAGCAGCCCTCCAGGCTGACCAGATTTCATTTCAAACTCAGCTCTAAGGCTCTTGTGGAAGCAACTTGGTGCACCACCAAGATTTGTCTTGGGTAAAATAACTTTCTCAGAGCAATCAGTGTTAATTTGCTAAAGCAGGATACCAAATTGGGGCATTCGAGCATACAAAGTCTGTCTGTACCACATCGTGGTAGCGTTACTAAAGGTAGCATATCCTGCCATGAATCAGACTTTGATTGCTCTGTAGAGACTCATACAGAGCTCTTAATTTTTTACTGTGAGATTCAACAGTATATAAATTTCACAAAATCCAGTAGTCTAAAGTTTAATTTTATTTCTAAAAGAAAAAGAAAAGCTGGACATTTTAAGAAATGTACTGTACCTTAGAACTTGAAAATACTTGTCAAGTATTACAAAATATTTTTCAACTGTTACAAAATTGCAAAGTGTGAAACCTGAAAATGGGTGGTTGGTTGTAGCTGTGTTGATCTAAGGACACAGAGACAAGGTTTTTTGGGTAAATGTGATATCTTTTTATTAGACTAACTAGCTGGAAAAATTGTTCTTTGCAAGCTTTGGGGCACAGAATGAAGAAGGGTGTTTGTGCCTGAAAACTTGCAAAGAACAATTTTTCCAACTAGTTGGTCTAATAAAAGCTATCACATTTACCCAAAGAACCTTGTCAGCCCTGAAAATGAGCACTCCAGGCCCTCTAACTAAGACACACACACACACACACACACACACACACACACACACACACACAGAGATATTTTATTTATATATCTATATATAGATATTTTTAGTTATCGATAGAGGTATAGATATATCTTTATATAATATCTGTAAAAAGCATCTTGGAAAATTCTTAATAAAATATGACACAACCAAAATAACATTACAGTTTTAAAAAGCAAACAGGGTTTTTTCTCTAACTTGTGTTAGTGTCCATCTCAAAAATACTGTAAACAGATTCCCTTCAAAGTTGTTCCTCCTCCTCCACCTGTCTCTTAAATTATCTTAAATTGCAATTTTCAAATGCAAAGGCATTTCCTTTCTCTTTTCTGAATATGAACTTGGCCCAAAATCAGTTGTATGATACTGATTCCAACCTTATTAGTGGCAAAACTAGTGAATTAGAGTCATAGAGCTATATTTTTCCTGTTACTTATATGTATGACATTTTGTGTTTAATTTTGCTTTTGCTACAATTATCTTTGTAAGTATAAATAGTGAATTTTAGCTATTTATCAGGTAAAATAAAAATAACTGGATGAGATCCCTTTTTCCTTTCCTCTTTTCAAGTAAAAAAAATATGTATTCTGTAATGTGTGTATGTGTATGGTTGCTTCCTAATGTTTTTGTTGTTCAAGAGTTGGTTTTCTCAAAAAATCTCTATAACCTACCTAATGAGTAGAATGGCAGTCTTGAATGTCCGTGAATACTTATTTTGACTGGATGCACTCTGAAGTGAGCTTCTCTTGTACAATAGTTCTACTTGGTGTCTTCCTCTTAATTAATGTTGAGGGATTATTTTCAGGATATTTTGTTTCTTATTCTAGAATGCTAGATGTAAAAGCTAGGGCTCTGCGAAGTTTCAGTCCCTGACTCAATTCGGCAGAGGTTCAGCCCGATTCGGTGGCCAAATCTCTGAATACAAGTCGAATCGGAGGTCCCTTTAATGTCTCCAAATCAAATCAGAACCCTCTGAATCGATCTGGAGAGATTCAGAAAAATTTGGCGATTCAGACATAGACACAGCTTCAAGTATTTTTTCCTACATATCTCTAGGTAGCAGGCAGTTTATGAACACTGTGATGCTGGGGCACATGGAGTGTCCCTCAGAAGTGCAGGGGGCTCCCTAGCACTCTTGAAAACAGACACGGAAGTGTACCAGTAGCACTTCCAGTCCACTCCCAGGTCTGTCAGAAAGTGCGTTTGGGGAGCCCCCTTGGCTCGGTGACTGGTGCCTCCTGGGTCTGGGTGTGCACCCAGGGTCCCCCCACAGCCAATTGCTGAGCTGGGGGCTGGGGGCAGCACACTCCCTGGTGGACCAGAAGTACTTCCGGGTTCTCTGCTGAGCACGTGGGGGGGTCCCCCACACTCCTGTGGGATGATTCATCCGCCCCAGCATTGCAACGTTCGCAAGCTGCATCTGGTACCTAAAGGTACGTAGAAAAAACATTTAAAGCTATGTCTATGTCCGAATCGCTGATTCTCTGAATCAGCATCAAATCTCCAGATTCAGATTCGGCCAAATGGAATTGCGGACAGCGATTCGAATCAAACTGAATCTCTGTCCCAGATTCAGGTCAAATCCGAATCAAATAGGGCATGTTTGGCACACCCCTAGTAAAAACTAGCCATAGGATGCGTGTGCACAAAACCCCCACAAACCATGCATGCACTTATTCTCTCAAAAAAGTTATACATGCATTTAAAATAATAGAAATATGTACTTCAAACATTATAGCGTCAGAACTTACAGAAAATGAAAACATATGCATAAAATTTCAATTGAAGTGTTTTCACTTTGGTACTTATCCATCTAACTAGTAAAAAAAATTACTCCAGAAAATATTTGTATGCATTTTAAGATATACCTATATTATTTTCTTTTACTTACTTGCAAAATAATTTGATTTATGATATGTAACTAGTAAGTTTTCCCAAGTTTTTCCCTGTTAATTTGTTGTGTTTCTCAGGATGAGTTTCTACATTAAGGAAAATCAATGTCCATAGAGGGCACAGAGCAAAATTTTGAAAACAGGAGCCAGCGTAGTTGGTACTTGTTCTGGTAGTTGCAGACCTGTACCATGCAAGTAACTCTTCATAGTGAAGAGTGCTTCACGTCTGTGGTTCCTTTTCTGAAGTCTTTGTAACTTGTCTGACGTTGGACTATGTCATTTTTACTTTTTTGATTTAGTCAAGGGAATTGTGTATCAAGAGTCTCCCCATCTCAGGTTTCTTCATTGCCTGTGGCAGAACAGAAAGAAGTGTTTCAGTCACTGTAAGATCTGTCCTGACTGTAGGGCTGTCAAAAGCCATTTGTGCAGCACTGATGGAGGCTGTCTTGTCATCAGTAATATTTTCCAAAGCCTAAAAAGACAGAGCATAAAGTAGGATTGCATTTAGCCTGGGGCGGGCAATTATTTTGTACAGAGGGCCGCTTGCCAAGTTTTGGCAAGCTATCAAGGGTTGCCTGGGTAGCCCCACCCCTTGACAGGTGCCCCGCCCCCTGGTTGCCATTTTGGGGCCAGAAGTTCCGTTCCCTAACCCCCAACTTTTGCCACCAGAAGTCGCTCCCCTTGCCCCGCGAAAGTACTCCTTTCAGCAAGGGGTTTTGCCATCTCAGAACCAGAAGAATATCAAATCATATTCTAAAAATCAAACATCTACAACATTCATTAACTTGATTTCAAAAAATCTTTATGTCCAGATTTATATATGTTTGTGTAGTGTACATTGAGGTGATTGCACAATAATTTAAAAAGAAGTCTTACTCTTGTAAACTGTGGAGGTGTGGGGGGCATGGAGGTGGGTATAGGCTTGTGGGGGGAGGTAAGGGAGCATGTGGGTGTGGATATGTAGGATGTGGGTGGGTATGGGGTTTGTGGGGGGTTATGGGGGTCTGCATGTATGGCAGTGTGAGGGGGGGGTGCTTGTGGGACTTGTCCTATGATCACACCCCCGCACACTGTGCTTGCCTCACGACACACACACAAGATCATCTGTCATCTCATCTATAGCAATCCAAAAGTGACTTTGTCCAATATCACTATTATAAAATTGTAAGCTATGTCGAGATAAATTTTTCTTAAAGCTGGGTCCCCCAGAACATGCTGATTTCAACAATATTTTTTCCAACAAACCACAAAAAGGTGGTTACTTAATCTGTTCCAAAGAATATTGCTGCACAGTTTAGCACTACAGAGGTCAGCAGCAAAATTATTAGGCTGTGCAGTAGGGATGTAAATACCAGTTAAAAATATATTTATTTAACCTGTTGTAATTACAGTGGTTAAACGACTAATTGGTGTAGTAACCCCTGGCCTGCCAATGTGGGGCTGCTCCAGCCCAGCCTATGGGGTGTCTACTTAGCCCGGCACTAGCAGGGCACTTCCAGGTCCCTGAGGTGCAGCAAGGACTCAGCAGTTCCCCATGGTGACACCTCATGATGCACTGGGCAGGTGGGAGAGTCCCTTCCAGGCACTGATGGGGCAGGGCAAAGTGCACTGTGGGGCTAAGCTTCAGGCCCCAGAGCTGCCCTGCACCCCCTTACCTCTACCTTGCCCTTGCCAGGCCTTTGGCACCGCCAGCAGCAGGTGCTGTCATAACAGAAGACACGATATCTGAGTGTCGCAGGGACCTTCCCAGAGCCTGGGTTGCTCATGGCAGGCAGCGGGAACGTTGAAAGTAGCTGCACTGGAGTCCATGGAGCTTAGCAATAGCTACTAGTACACCCTCCCCTCCTCCTCGCCCCTCCGTTCTGCCTACCCTGCTGCCTTCTGGTTTCTGCTGGTGCACTCTGCAGCTTCCCTCTTCCCCTGCCAGACTGTTCCCTGCCCCATGCTATACAGTAACTGGGCTTATTGATTAAACAATGAATCATTTAACCATTCACATCCCTACTCTGCAGAATTAGGCTTTTCTCCCAGAAGAGTTTGTGTGCCTTCAACTTTTCTTTGCATAGCAGCTTAAATTGTTACTGTTCTCCACATACTGTGCTTCTGGAGCTTTTTCTCATATAGAACCTGCTTCCTACATAGTTGACAAGAGTAATTTTACTATCAGTTGTAATGTCAGAATTGGCTGCAACTCACTGCTGTAGTAGTGCCTTTTGATACCAGTTTTCTTTTGCAATCCCTCACAGTTGAGGATGATTGTCTTATCTGTGGATCTGAAGATGACTGAAAAGGCTGATCCCAGACAGACAGGCTCTTTTCCAGTTTGGACGTGTGTTTCTATGATGGATGGGGGCTCTGGATTCTTGATTTGGTCTGTGACATGCCATTTCTGCCACTCCCACTTCTCTGTCTCCTGTCATCTGTTTCAAAATACTGAGATCCTTGCAGCAGACTTTTCCTTTATTTGGGGCAGTCCTGGGTAATAGTCTCCCACGAGTTGACTTCAATGATGCTTTTTTTTTTTCAAGTTGGCCTTGAGGACATACTTGAATCACTTTCTCTGGCTTTCTCTGGAGCATATGCCTTAACTGAGCTGGGAGCATAAAACTTGCTTAGGGAGTCTGGAGTTAGACATCTGGATGATATGGCAGGCCCAGAAAAGTTGATGTCAGATGAGCACTGTCTCTGCTTGTTGTTTGCGCTCAAGAGGACAGTAATGTTGATGTGTCTTATCTTTCTACCAAATTCAAAGGATCTTCCAGAGGCAGCATTTATGGTACTTGTCCAGTGACTTGAAGTATCTTCTGTACGTTGTCCACGTCTCAGCTCTGTACAATAAGGTGGGGATCACAACTGCCTGATAAATCATAAGCTTCGTTTCAGATCTGGTGTTGCCATCTTGGAACACCCATTTCTTCAGTTGAGGTGATCTTGGATTTCTTCATTGATGTCAGCCTCCTGTGAGAGGTGGCTTCCAAGATACAGGAAATATTCCACATTCCCCAGAGTCTCACCATGAATTGCTGGAGCTGGGGACTACACATTAGGAGCTTGTTGATGGAGGACCTTAGTCTTCTGAATGTTAAGTGTCAGTTCCACTTTCTTGTATGCCTCAGTAAAGATATTGACAATTGCCTAAAGGTCTGCTTCTGAGTGAGCACACACTACAACATCCTCAGTGTGCAGGAGCTCAGTGACTGAGGTTGGGGTGTTCTTGGTTTTGGCTCAGAGTCAGCTGAGAGTAAACAGTTTACCATTGTCCATTTGGTAATTTAGCTCCACTCCAACTGGAGGCTTGTTGGTAGTCAGATGTAGCACTGCAGGAATATCAAAAAGAATGTTGAAGCGATGATGCAGCCTTGCTTAACTCCTGTCTTAACCTCAAAGGGATCTGTGATAGCTCACATACCATCCTTAGTCTGCTCAATCATGTTAACAAATTTTAATGGGCATCCATACTTCAGAAGAATCCTCCACAGCACTTCTTGAAGGCTTTTGAGAGATGAAAGAAGGCCACATAGAGAGGTTTATGTGTTCCAGCATTTTTCGTGCAACTGATGAGCTCTGAAGTTCATGTCACTTGAGCTTCTTAATGCCCCAAGCCAGTGCTTCCCAACCTTTTCTTCAGCATGACTCTACATATGACTCCATTTCCTCAGCATGACCTCTCACTCCCCAGCCACAGCCCTGTGGCCCTGCCAGTGATTAACTCTCCCCA
>NW_017728886.1:148631123-148636580 GCF_001723895.1 Crocodylus porosus
TGCTGATGCCCCTCACTCATGAAGGGGCCCCCAGCTGCCAGGGCTACAGGGTGAGGGCCCACAGCTTCCCCCCCCAGCAGCACCCAGGCCCTGGCTGCTGCCCACAGGAGGCAGCAACTGCTGCAGCCAAAGCGGAGCAGCAAGCCCAGCTCCCTGCCTCCTCCCCCCTGTGAGCAGCAAAGCCCACATCTGCCCCCAACCCATGCAAATCTGGGGGTGGCACATGCCCCGCCTTGCCTCCCTCCCTAGGAGTGTGTGCAGTGGTGAGGAGCCAGCCCCCCTTTTTTCCCCCCGGACAAGTTGTCCATAGCTCCATCCTGCTCCCTCAGGCCCCATGCACTGGCCCAGCTGGGCAATACCTCCAGCCCTGCCCCTCTCTCTCTTCTCACTGTGGGGGCCTCAATCTGCTCTCACCCCTCCGCCCCACCCCCCATAGACTTACTTGGAGGGAGCTGTAGGAGATACTCTGTGTTGTCTGGCTGCTATGCACATGGTGCTCCCTGCCTGATCATCTTCCTCCCATTCCCCACATCAGCCCCTTGCAGGCTAGACATTTGCCAGCCTGCAAAGAGAACCTGCCATTTCCTGCTTTTTTCTTCTTTAGAGGAGGAAATCTGTGTTTGTCTTTGCAACCCCAAATGGCTGCCTTAAACCCACAATGAGATTCTGGGAGGAACTCTTTACCAAGTGGAAGGAGATGGCTCAGGAGGATTCTCACAATGTTCTTTCCTGTGGTGGACAGCAAAGCTATCCCTCTTTAATTTCCATGGTCGGACTTGTCTCATTTCTTGAAAATTGTCATGAATGATCATGGGGTCCCTGAGATCACCTGGGATTTCCTCATCATTCCAGAGCCTTAAGATGAAGTCATATAGCTGTAATGTGAGCTCCTCTCTGCCCTGCTTGAAGATTTAAGTGGAGATGCCATCAGCTCCAGATGCCTTATCATTCTTCATTTGATGGTTTTTCTCACCTTTTTGACATTGATAATAGTAAACAGCAGCAACTGTAAGCTCCCAAATAACTTTAGGCAGGAAGCTGGGCAAAGTGCCACCTTTATAGACTAATTTAGAGAGGCACAAACTTCTGTAAGCAACAGCTTATTTCACTAGATACTATGTATCTAAGTACGACTCTCTGATAACTTTAGATTAATAAAAATGAAAACCTCACATCAACAGCTCTGTGTGTTCCCCCATCAAGGTAATCCATCCCTCTAACAGGTTGCTGCTATAGTAGAACTGTACACAGCATCCAGTGTACCAAAAATGACAAGTAGGTACAGAGACATTTCTGTAAACCTAGAGGTGACATTTCTGTAAGCCAGGCTTGTCTAACATATGGCCCCGCGGGCTGCCATGTAGCCCGCCAAGCCATTTTCTGAGGCCCCTCACTCGGGATAGGCGGGTGGGGGGAGGGGCCGGGCTCGTCACATGAGCCAGTCCCACCACCGCCACCCCAAGGGCTGCGTGGCGCAGGGCTACCCCAGCCGCGTCTGACGGGATGAGCTGGGGACAGTGCCTGCTTTTACTTCTCTCCGGCTCGGCCCCTTGCCCCCTGTCTCCTGCCTACCTCTCGGCAGCCGTGGGGTGGGAACGGGGCGCGGTGCCTGGCGCAGGCAGTCGGCAGGGCAGCCCTGTGGGGGTGTCGGTAGGTGGGGTCCTGGCGTGACCTCTCCAGGGCAAGGCGGCGGGAGCCGGTGTCTGCTGGGCTCACAGCACTTAGGCTGCCAGGGCTGCATGTGCGGGTGGCTGGGCACCATGGTGAGTGGGGCCATGCAGGTGGGTGGGTGAGGAGCTGCGGTTCAGCGGTCGCCTTGCTCCAGTCCCCCTTGAGCAGCTCCAGCTCATGGGGCTGTGCTGCTCGGGAGATGAGGATGTGGAGCTATTTATTTCTCCCCTTCAGTCTCTGGGGCGGTAGCTGGCTACATGCAGAATGGGTCTCTCTTGCTCCTGCCTCTGCCCACCAGCAGCTACCATGAACCTTGCATAACAGACAGGTGCAGTAGGGCTGCACAGGCAGGGTCTCGCGCCCACGATAGAGGGTGTTTGAATATGGCTCACTGGCCCACTGTGTGATTAAACAGTTCATGATCAGGCCCCACATTCAAAAAGGTTGGACACCCCTACTGTAAGCCTTCACCTGAAGGAGATGAGAATCCCCTCCTTGAGGGGTCCAAAGGACAGCAGCCCAGAAGAGGGAAGGTACTCTGTTGGCATCTGCTGAAGAATAAAGGGATCTGAGTGGAAGGAGCCAATGGGAAAGCCTAGTCAGGCTTAATCTGTATAACCTGTTGTGTACTATTTGGGGGGCTTTTTAGCTAAAAATAATAATGTTGCAAAGTTTGAGGAAATATAAAGTCAGTAGACAGTTGGGATTATTGTACATGTAAGAAGCAGACATAATGGAGTGCAAAGTTATTGTTTTTTCTTTAATAACTTGATTCCTTTTTGTTCTTATAAGCATCTGTATGCAGTATAAAACACTTATTTGAAGCTGTATTGATACAACTAGTCACAGTTTTGATAGGCTGCACATCCAAGGAGAGGATATGGATTTGCGTATAAATCCCTTGTCTAGTCAAAACATGGGGAAAGTAATAAGTAAATTGTGTTCAACAGAAATGTCCATCTGGTAGCTCACATGTGGCCTGTGAAGTTCTGTCACTTTATCATGCTTATCTGTAACAAAAATAAATAAATTTTAAATGAAGTATTGGCACCATGTTCATTCTTCAAGTGAAAATGATAAAAATACTTTGGTATATGTAGGAGTTCTTTACAATTTTAATTATGTGTTGTATGTCAGTATAATAGAAGGATGACTCACTTGTAATGCACTGCATTGTACTGTTGTGTGGTAAATGAACCATTTCGTATCAACACATTTGGATATATGTGGCTTCTATTTAAAATAGACTTATGCCAGATTTAATGCATGTTACACCATCTAATGGACAAGATAAAAATGTTGAGCCAGATGAAGAACACTTCTTTTTAAAATGTGTTGCCTGTGTGTAATAACATTTCTTCAGTACGCTATCTAGTAATTCCCTGTCTTTAGCATTTTCAAAGGTTAAAGGACACTTGATTTAATAAGAATACTAAAAAAAAATACTTGTCATAATTGGTCTTCCAAATGAAATATTAGCACCCTTTGAAAAGGGGAACAACAAAACATAATGGAGAAAGAAAACTGGAAAAGCTTTCAAGGGTCTCTAGCCAGTCTTTGGTATGCAGTTACTTCTACCACATCGTGTGGGGAACTTACATGATACACTTCCATGTGTAAAGGGAACAGTGGAGTAGGCAAAAATAGACTAGCAAGAGGAAAAAATGCTCGTGCCAACTAGGTTTTCATACACCAAGGCCCTGTGAACTGCTAAGGGAGCTCAGGAGGAAGAAAGTAATATTAGCTCTGATTTAACTTTGTCTTTTTACTTCATTGTGGTGTCTCTTCTAAAGCCTTCCCAGGCCATCCAGATTAGCTTTCTACTACAGAATTAAAGAACCAGTACTCACATCCTCACATCTCTTTTCTCTAACCATCCCTTTTTTTTCCTTCCTCTTCATAAGCAAGTAGGGTTAGTTAGGAGGCAGTTTACCTCCAGAGGGTTGGCAACATTGTTCTGATTCAATTATCCTGGTGTTCAGCTAAGCTAGTATCGTCTGTTTACGTTGTAGTTTTACCTTGAGCAGTCTGTATGGTTTCCCCTTCCCACAAGCTATTTTCTTGAAGTTGAAACTGAAAGTTATAACACTGAAATTGTACTCCATCCCCAAAGCTTGGAATTCAGGCCAGGCAAACTGTGGACTGTGGTTAGTGACTCTTTCTTCCAGAATGCGCAAATGAGAAAACACGCCTTTTAATATCATTGGCCCTCTGTGTCCCTATGGGTCATGCATACATTGAAGTTCTGCAAATCTAGAAAACTTTTTGGACAGATATGTCTGTATTCTTCACACAGCTCTTAAGACCAAGTAGTGCCCTAAGCAGGTTCTTCTTTGAGTTGTCTTCTGGCTGTTCTTTAAAACTTTCAGGATTCTACCATATGTCTTTGAAGTCCTATTTTGTGTCTCATTACCATAGTCATGCATTTTTGATATCCTAGTGTCCTGTGGATGTTTCTTGCCAAGTATGTCATCATCCTGTGGGAGTATAATATAAACATGATAAACAGGGATCCAGGCTTTTCATTTGCCATGGAAAAACATGGTAAAAAAACATGGATTTTGTCTTTTAAAGAGAAGAATGCAGATTTCTCTCCTTTTAAGGAGAAAAGTGTGGGAAATGGCAGGTTTCCTCTTTTAAGCTGGTAGAATTCTATCAGAGTGGGAGGAGGGTGATCAGGCAGGGGGTGCCACATGCATGTGCACATGCATGTGGAAGCCAGACAGCATGAAGAACAGCTCCCCACAGGTAACTCTGGGGGGTAGGGTGGGATTGAGGCCCCCATACGGAAGGAAGGGAGTTGGGCAGTGCTGGGGGCACTCCCTAGCTGGGGTGGTGCTTGAGGCCCAGGGCCAGAGTGGGAATGCATGGCTGCAGGACCTGGGCGGAACGCAAGATGGAGCCACAGGGGCTCATCCAGAAGGTAGCAGAGAGCCAGCTGCCTGCCACTGCATACACTTCTGTGGGAGGGTGCCCCCCAGACTTGTGCATGCAGGCTGTAGGCACAGGGCTCCATGCCCTGCTGCCCTTCCCCTGAGGCCTCTGTGGCCCAGCAGGCAGGATGCAGTAGGGCAGGAAAGCTCAGTGTCATCACTGGAAGCCCTGCATCACCATGGCAAGGTGCCCCCTGCCTGCCCTAATGCCTTCTTGTGGCCTCCACAGCCCATTGGGTGGGACCCAGTGCAAGAGGACAGAGTGGGGCAGGGCAGGGAGCCCATGGCAAGGAACTCCCTGCCTGCCCAGCAGCACTGGGTGGCACAACTCTGTGCTGCCACCCCCACTGCTGCTAGGCAGGCAGGAGACCCTCATCATAGCGATGTGGGGCTCTCAGCAGTGGCACTGAGCTTCCTTACCATGCTCTGTCGTGGCATGCTGGGTCCCGCCCTCTGGGGTGTGGAGGCCTCAGGGGGAAGGCAGCAAGGTGAGGAGCCCTGACCCTACAGCAGGCAGCCCATATGCACTTCCGCCCACCTGTCACTGGTTCAGTTCCAGCCATGCCACCCATGGGGGAGGGGGAGCTGGGCTTCGCTCCGGTGCAGTGGGCACTGCCTCCCACAGATGGCAGCTGGGGCTCAGGGGCTGCTGGGGTGGGGGTGGGGGGCTGTGAACCTGTGTCCCTGGCCCTGTAGCTGTGGCATCTGGGGGGGCCCTGTGGAGGGGCTGTAGGGGTGGGGAGTGAGGGCACTGGCAGGGCTGGGGTGCTATGACTTGGAAGTAAGGGGCAATGGCAGGGCACTGGCATATCAGGTCTGCTCAGCACTGCAAAGCAGTGGGGGGTGATGTGGG
>NW_017728886.1:148637000-148645089 GCF_001723895.1 Crocodylus porosus
TATATATATATATATATGTGATGTTTCATTCCAGTTGCAGAAAAATGCGAATTTGAGGGTTTTTAACTAGAGAATTTGCCCTTTTTATCAGAGAATTTTGCAATTTTTAAAAGAGAACATCAGTATCTCTGATGATAAGTTAGATGTTCAGTGTTGGAACTGTGGTTTTAAGGGTTTTTTTCTTCCTTATTTTATAGAAATTTCAAGTCAGATATAAGATTAAATGATAGGTAACTTGGCAAAGTGTACTTTGTAAAATGTGTCCAAACTTAAAGCATGAGAGACTATTGTAACTAATTCTGATGTGTGGGGTGAGACTAGCAGGCTTCTCAGAATAACACTGAACATACTTCTGTGTTATCCTAAAACTCTAGTGGTCTTGAGTGATCAATAGGGATTCTTAAAAAGGCATCAGTTGCTGCTAGGTAATTGTCTAGCAAGTATTTTCAAATCAGTTTAAATCTTGTCAAATATATAGGCAATCTCAGAACTAAAAAGGAGTCCCTTGTGTTCATCTTTACTCTTTTGTGATGGTTTCAAGTGCCTTGTAATCAGTCAAAAGTAAACTAACAAAATTAATAATACATATATCTTGCAAATCTTGCTTAAGCATTTTCCCCTGTTTGAACATACCTGATCTGAGCCTGAAGGCTGTTGAGAATAAGTGTCACTGAAACACAGCTGTAGCCCTGTGCTGAAATGACTGTTGAGTTGGAACCACCCTAAAATCAGCACTGTGTATGCCAGTAGATAATTATCAGAAGATGCTCTTGAGCTCTCTGTGAGACTCACTCAGTTTGTTTTCATAGAAACATTGGTCTACAAAGGATGTCAAGAGATCATATTTTCCATCCATCTGCCTAGAGGCAGAATCAAATATGCTTACACTAGGGGTATTAAACGTGGCCCACAGAGGTGGACCATCCAACCTATGGGGCTTCTTTCTGGCTTAACACCCGTGACCTAAACCAAGGGTCAGTTTGGAAAAGCTTCGGAAAAAGATTTGGCTGATTCGGAGATTCAGCCATAGGCTAAACGGACAGCTGACGGCTGCCTCCAGCTGATAAGTCTGTTAGGGTTGTGAGAGCGGGGAGGGAGGGATTGGGGACAGTGCTGGGACAAGCTGTTCAGCCAGGGCAGGGGGAGCACATTACTCGGGGAAGGGGATGCAGGATGCAGGCGCAGCAGTGCTGGGACCAGGGGCTCTGCCCTGCTGCCACTTGCCCAGCTGGGGCAGGGGAGAGGTGGGATGCAGGCGCATCTTGCTCCAGGCGGAAGGAGGCAAGTGGCAGCAGGGCAGAGCCCCCACTCCCAGCAGTGCCATGCCCACATCCTATGTTTTCCATGCCGGCTGGCAAGCGGTGATAGGACAGAGCCCCCGCTCCCAGTGCTGATGCAGGCGCAGCAGCGCTGGGCACAGGGGCTGTGCCCTGCTGCCACTTGGAGCAAACTGTGCCTTCATCATGGCCCCCCATGCTGGCTAGGCAAGCGGCAGCAGGGCAGAGCCCTTGTGGTTCCTCCCACCAGGGAAAAGACAGGCCCAGACAGAGGAGCCACGGGAGAAGCCATGGGAGTTTCTCCCACAGCTCTCCCCAGCCGATCTGAATCACCAAATTTTCTGAAGCTGATTTGGCTGAATTGATTCAGGACAGTGATCTGAATCTCTGAATCAAATAACTGTCCTCCGAACTGGCCAAATCTGAAATGAATACTTCCCTATTTGCACAGGCCTAACATCTACCCATCATCTTCTCTTCTCTAAGCTAAACAAACCCAGTTCTTTCAACCTTTCCTCATAGGTCATGTTTGTCCTAAGCCTCTTGTTCCTTTTTGGAATCTATCTCCTTGGTCTGCACTTTCCTTAGTGTTCTGTCCAAGACATGGTATTCCAGCTGGGGCCTTGCAAGTGGAATACTTGCCTCCCACATCATAAGTATGACACCCCTGTTAATATATGCAGAATGAGGTCTGCCTTTAATGGCAACAGCTTCACATGGTTGACTCATTTGGTTTTGGTATTCATTATAACCTCAAAATCTTTTTCTGTGGTACTGTTGTTTAGCTATTAGTTCTCCATTTTCTTTGTTCATTTGATTTCTCCTTTTTAATGGTTTTTATTGAATTTCATCGTATTGATTTCAGGCCATCTCTCCAGTTTGTCAAGGTTATCTGAACTGTGATCTTGCTTTCTCAAGTGCTTGAAACACATACATAGGCAGTGTTGTCTGTATGTTTTATAAGCATACTGTGATGCATCATATGGGTCATTAATGAAGATACTGAATAGAGGCAGGCTCATAACAGTCCTCTGTGGTACCTGAGTTGAAACGCCACCTGAGCTTGACAGCAAACAGTGGATAACTGCTTTTGAGTAGTTTTTCAACCGTAAGTGTACGTTATAGTAATTTCCTCTTGATGTTTCCTTAGTTTGCTTCTGAAAATGTCATATAGGTCAGTGGAAGAAATCCTAACTAATGTCAAAATGCATCATATCCAGTATTTCCCTTTTATCTGCTAGGCCAGTGATCATATTATAAGCAGTTTCATTATGAATTGAATTTTTGGCCACTGGATGAATGCAATTGGGTGGTGGCTTTTTAACCATAGTTTTTGATTTCTCTGTATCCACCCACACCATTCTTTATCAGTTATATTCAGGCTGTCCATTTTCTAAGTGGCTGGTAGCAAACGCCTCATGAGCTCACAGGCCACATACCACTCAGACTGCCTCCACTGCACCATGCAAGAACCCAGGGCACCACATTCCTCTGCCACCCACCACTGTACCATGTGCCTACATGGCCTTAGACTTGCCCTCAGCTCCCTGGATCATGTTATGCCACACTGCCTTGGGTCCTGGGGTGGGGGCAGGCAGTAAAAACCAGAGAGGATGAGAATCCCAGAGACTCTGGATGCTGTTGCAGCCGGAGTGATGGGGGAGAAGCAGCTAGGTGGAAGACCAGGAGCTGCAGCTTAACCCCTTGCGGGCCATATGCAGCTTGTAGGCCGTCAGTTGGATAGCATTGAATTATATGCCTGAAAGATCTTAATTGAGTGTGCTGTAGCACAGATTTTTCTCGGTTGAACAGCATTGATTGCCTTTAGATTTTTTTCATCTTCTCCTGTTTGTCAGACCTGTATGTGAAACTATCACACATAAGATGTCTGGGACATTTGTGATACCAGATGGGAGATAATGAAGGCAGTATCTTCCGAGTGGCTTTATAGGGATTGAGAGAGGTTTTTAGTTGCATTAGTCTGAAATAGGCAGAAGGCAGGGTAGATTTGTCCCTTACAGACTAACTACATCAGAGGTGCATAGCATACTCTTCCATGAGCAATGGGCTGACTTCATCAGATGCTGTGAAAGGACATCTGCATCTGATGCATCATAGCATCTGATGAAGCAAGCCTGCTGCTTACAAAAAGTGTGTGCTGTGCATCTCCAGCTTAATGGGTCTGTGGATGTGTTTACACATTCATTAATGCACTTTAGGTAACACATTCAATCTAGTAGCACTATTGTGAAGTACAAGAAAAATGCGTATTAGCTTATTTTAATGCACATTAGCAAAACGGCACAGGTTTTTGTGATGCTTTAATGCACATTAAAATAGCCTAATGCTCATTAAAGCACATGTGTAAACATGCCATAGAAGGTACAAATCTACCCTGCCTTCTGCTGAAAATGTCCTTTGATGCTTTCAGAGTGCAATGGATTGATTAGCTGCATTTAGTAAGGACAGTACTGTTGCATCAGCTTAACTTGATTATATATTCCAAAATAAAACAGTTGGTTTTTTTTAGTATTTCACTGAAATTCTTTTTAGTATTTCACTGAAATTCTTTGCACAAAGATAGACATGCCCAGGTTGTGTTGTGCTTTTTGTTTAAGTTGGTGTAACAGAAGCATACCATGCCACTCCATCAGTTCAATAAAGTCCTCTTGATGTTCTGTTTTAATCAGTTCTTCCTCTGAAATAGGATTCACACTTTGGGCTGTTCTGAAACTGAAGTCATGGTCACCTTTTTAAATGGGATATTTACTGGATCATTTTTCTCTGCATCTGGCGGACCAGCTTCTATTTTTTTTTTTTTTCCTGAACAGGCTTCAAAATGACCCCAGCAGCCCCCTCTCCTGCTGCCAAGCAGCCTGAGATAATGCTTCAATTTATGGCTCAACTGCATAAGTCTGTAAATCAGTTGGTTCTATCCCTGACTCAATTTTTAAATTTAAAATTAAAGTTTAGATTTTCAAGAACATTGGAAATTACCAGCCAAAGTCTGCTTGGGAATTTGGTCTTGGGCATGCATACCAGAAAATAAGGCATTACTCAACTTGATTATGGTCTTGCTTTTCTGGCTTTGAAAGCTGCACCGGATATACTTCTTTCCTGAACAAATCCTTACCTCCTTAAGAGGAACAGCTCATCCATTCTGTTTTCTTCTGTGCTAGACTGGTCACATGATGAGGCCAGGGCAGTCTCAGTACTTGGGGCTGGCTGATTTGTTGGGGAAGGGGGGTTGTTTGTTTCTTTGAACTCCCCTCCTACTTCCTGATACAATGTTGGTGAGAAGGGGGTTCGTCCTGTAGAATTTATTTTTCCAGTAATAGGAACTGGTTAGCCTTCAGTGAGATTCTTCTGCAGTCATTATCTGCACAAAACTATACTTGCTGCCATACAAAAACTCAAGCTATGTACGTAGCTTGCAGTATGGCTCCCTTGATTTGCCTGGTAACTGATATTTTCAATAGCTCAGGCTGCTGGGTTAGTTGCGCTTTATGTTCCGGAAGTATCTTGGAATTATTTTAGGAGGTTTCTTTTTTAGAATCCAAACTACTAGACCCCGTTGCTGGACCATGTGGCCCCAGCCTCACCCTGAGTCCCCCATTGCACCACATCACCTGCTGAGGTAGGAACTAAACACAGTAGAGGGTGGGGGAACTGCGATCAGCTGCCACAACTTAATCCCTGTGAGCTACATGTTGTCCATGGGCTGTAGTTGAACAGCCCTGTGGTAAAGTTTTCCATGCTTTCTCTGAGTTTGCATATCTTGTGATAAAATGACGCCTTTGACATGCAGTACATTCCTTTTTGAAACAATCATCAATCTTTTAAAACATTATCATAGTTTTGGGGTTTGGAGTTTGTCTCCTTCCTCCGTGAAAGTAAATGGTTTATAAATCATTTCAGTCTCAGCTGTCTATTGCATAAATAAATAAGCTGACTAATACAATGGCACTCTGCATTATGGTTTGTTCTGATTCAGGATATAGGGAAGCCCTTCTCCAGCTGTCCTGTGAGTTCAAAAATATTGTGGGTGGATAAACTGTCAGGCTTGTGAAAATGGTAAAGAATTGCAGGAGGAGGTCCCTCCTTTTCCCACATTACACAAACACTAAACAAAAAGCATTTTAGTGTACAGAAAACCAGTATTGACCCAGATTTTTAGTTGGAAAATGGTATAGTTCCAATGAAGTCAGTTTCTGCTAAGAACTTTTTGCATCCCTGTTCTGACTGGCTTCAGGCTGCAAAGTTAAAAACACTCTATCCATCCTTGCAACCTGTTGTCTTTTCTCCCCAAAGCAAAGCAGAAGTGCTTTTCTGGTGTAAAACTGTCTCTAATTGTCTACCTGATTCTCTTAGGCATTGGTCATTAAACCTTCTGAGGAGCCTCTGTAAATATATAACATGAGAATTATGTTAATAAGCTATATTTAAGAACGTATCAAGCCCATTGGACCCTTGTTTTATCATTTGTAAAGAAAATTTTAATTTTAAGCTTTTTAAAAACAACCCAGAACCACTTTTCAGCATTTGTCACTTCATGGCATCTGACTACAGGATCGTGGAATTTAATGAAAAATGAATTGCATAAGGAAACTCATTATTAACTTGTCAGTCTTTTATACCTAATTTTCCATGTCTCCTATTAGTTGAAGATGTTTTATTGAATTAAGTTTTTGTGAGACCTGGGAAACACTAATAAAGATATTGCAGGAAAGATGGGTGATGCTGTTTCTATTAATGAACTCGGCAAATAAAGAGAAAGGAGCTAGTGCAGATAGCTAGGAAAGCTCATCAAATTGCAGTTACACTTGTTTTATTAGATTTATGTCACTATCCAAAGAAGGTTCTTGTAACTCTTTGGCAGATTAATGTACATGACTCAAAATATTTTCAAACACCATAAACATACCCTTCAGCCTGTAGGCCACACAATAGTCTCAGGCTTCCTGGTTGAATTTAGGTGGAGTGGGGAGGAGAGGCAATATATTAAGAAGCCATATACCTTCTGAAAAAGTGATGCTTCCTGTGGTTTGAAGCTACCACAGCATGGGGTGGATCTGAAGATGCTAGTACATTGCCAAGATTTGGGATGTATTCTAACTCACAGTGGGCGCATCTACATGTTCATTAATGTATCATCATAACAGCATATTAAGTTCAGTACTGGTAATAACAGGTACTAAACGTGCCTCAGTTGGTGCTGTTGCACATTAGCACAAATGGACGCTTTTTGTGTGACGCTTAATGTCCATTGAACTAAATCTACTGTGCATTAGCGCAGATGACTGCTTGTTGTGTAATGCTAAACGCCCATTGGACTAATCTACTGCGGATTAGTGTGTTAGCTTGGTTTTTGCCAGCCATGCTAATGCACGGTAGAATTAATTTAATGGGCAGTAAGCATCTCATGTCTGCTTAGAAACACCCCTTCTAGTATATTTCATGGTTGCATACAATGCTGATTCACCTCTTTTTATGCCCCTGTGTCCCCTCCAACCTACTGCTCTGGGTGATAAAGTTGTGCCAGCTCCTGTGTGGATCCATTTTCCTTCTAGTGCTTCTGTGAAGAAAGCACCCTAATTTATTCCTCAGAATATAGATTTTTCTGGGGAAAATTTCGTTTGTTGATAGTTCATGAACATGAATGTAAATATGTATGCATGACTGACATTCTTAGCTGGCCCTTGGATTGATGGAGGTATTGGGGAGAATGGATATTAACAGACAGGGTGCTGTATCTTACAGCACTAATATCTGACAGAGTTACCAGTTACATAATTGAAAAAAAACCCCGCCTTGCTGTAATCACTCTTGTTTACTCAGACATTCTAAAACCCGCACTTAAAACTCCCTTAGAGCATTTATACAGAACCACAGCATTTGTACAGAACTCCCCTCTTGTCAGCACAGAGGTGGAAAAGGATCTTGAAGTCATAATTGCACTGGTCAGGCCGCAGTTGGAGTACTGCGTCCAGTTCTGGGCGCTGCACTTTGAGGAATGTGGACAGCATGGAGAGGGTCCAGAGGAGGGCCACTCGCATGATCAGGGGGCAGCAGGGCAGGCCCTATGTTGAGAGGCAACGGGACCTGAACCTGTTCAGCCTCCAAAAGAGAAGGCTGAGGGGGGGATCTAGTGGCCTGTTATAAACTAGTTGGGGGGAACAGCAGGCATTGGGGGAGTCACTGTTTCCCCATGCACTGCCAGGAGTGACCAGGAATAACGGTCACAAGCTGGCAGAGGGCAGGTTTAGGCTAGATATCAGGAAGCGCTACTTCACGGTCAGGATGGCTAGGATCTGGAACCAATTTCCAAGTGAGGTGGTCCTGGCTCCTACCCTGGGGGTTTTTAAGAGGAGGTTGGATGAACATCTGGCTGGGGTCATTTGACCCCAGTATTATTTCCTGCCATGGCGGGGGGGTCGGACTAGATGATCTACTCAGGTCCCTTCCGACCCTAGAAGCTATGAAACTATGAATATAGACACAGCTTTAAACATTTTTTCTACATACCTCAAGGTAGCAGGCTGTTCATGAATGCTGCAATGCTGGGGCGCATGAAGCAGCCCACAGGAGGCTGGTTCATGCAGGGGGCTCCTCAGCACACTTGGCAGCAGACCCATAAGTGGACCAGGAGCACTTCCGGTCCACTTCTGGGTCTAATGGAGACCCCCCCACACACCTCCCCAGCTTGGTGACTGGAGCCTCCTGGGTCTAGGGGTGTGCTTGGGGTCCCCCTGTGGCTGATTGCTGAGCCAGAGGGGTATGAGGTGCTTGGATTCCCCCCGTGGTTGATTGCT
>NW_017728886.1:148645189-148699378 GCF_001723895.1 Crocodylus porosus
GGGGGTTTTAAGAGGAGGTTGGATGAACATCTTGCTGGGGTCGTTTGACCCCAGTATTATTTCCTGCCATGGCAGGGGGTCGGACTAGATGATCTGCTCAGGTCCCTTCCGACCCTAGAAACTATGAAACATCTGAGTCTCAGGGTATTCTCGTTTTGCATTCTTGAATTTGTCAGCCTTCTATGAGACACTACAGTCATTTTCTCACAAAATGATACTTGCTGCCATACAAAAACTCAAGCTACGTACATCAAGGGTGGCAAACTCACCTGAGGCCCAGGTCAGAAACAGAGCACAGAGCTCTTTGCAAGTTAGAAGGAAAGCAGCAGTGGTCCAGTGGTGGGGGTCCAGGGACAGTGGTGACAACCATGGCCACTGAGGCCAAAGACCACGCACAGCTGTTTATGCCCTGCCACCCCCACACACATTGGTAGCCTGGTGGGCCAGATAGAGAGACTGCAAGTTGGATCTGGCACATGACCTGTTTAATTTTTACATCAGAATAACAACAGGAATGCAGGCTGACTAGTACATAGGGGTTTTTATCAGGTTATCCAAAACTTTAAATTACAACTGGGCTTAGGACCCTTTTTTATGTAAAACTTTAAATCCATCCTGCAGCCTGGAATTGGCATTTCAGCAGTCAGTCATGGCAGCTATACTAGATGCTTTTGTGTTAGTTGACCACAATTCAAATACCATATACCTTATTAGTCTTGCTGTTACAGTAGACACAGTCAGTATCAGGACACCATTCTGCTAAGTATTCTACAGAGTAAAAATTGTCCCTGTGCTGAATAATTTCTAATCTTATAGGACAAGAATCAAAAGTGAGTACATACGGATACCACTGGGGATGCTGCTTTATTTGGCTCGTGCTGCTTGTCATCCGCTTATCAACTCTTGTTTCTTCTCTAATGACTCTTTTTTTTCAATTTACTAAGGATTTATTTTCCCCTTTCCTATGATCCATCCTCCTTTTTTATGCTTCAGATTCTTTTACCCTCTGCTGAACAAGCCAGCATGGTTTACTTTGTGCCTGCAGCATATTTCCAGCATGGCTTCCCATTCTCTGAACTTGCACTGCAAGTTTATAAAGTGTTTTGGAAGCAGGATGCCACACGAATTCTCTGTATAGCTCTTTCCTCATACACCAGTGAAAAAGAAAGCAGAGAGCTGTGTGAGTCAGAGTTGGATCATTCCTAAATGAAAGCATCTACTGAGGCAGGCAAAAAGGAAGGTTTCCAGGAGAAACAGGCCATCATTAGGCACATCTGCTACACGTTTGTCCAACTAAAAACTCTAGCACTGATATTCTACCCTGAAGTCATTCGCTTTTTCTTCAGAGACTCCTACTGAGATTAACCCATAGATGGTTCGTGCTATTTCTGTACTAAATCTTTACTGCAGTCTTAAACTTCTTTTGGTGTTCCTGTTACAAATATAAAGTAAAAGATAAGCACTCATCTTTTTCCAAGTTGGAAGAAATGTCCTTCCCTTTTAGCCTCTCTATTTCTAACTGGTGTTGATAGGCTTGTATCCATGGGATGAATTCACCAAGCTCTAGAAGAAAGTATACTAATTTCAATCAATGACTAGCTCTACTTTTTTGTTGCGATTGACATGAACCAAAGCCAATTCCTTTGGAAGATTGTGTTGATTTGGTTGGTCTTTCAGTTGGTTCTGGAATTAGTAAATCTGTCGGGATGTTTGAATACCTTCTGTGTTGTCCTGGCCCTTACTACAGTACTGTAATTTAAATGTCCTTGAGACTGTGTGCAACTGCAGGGAAAATCTGTTTTAGGAGGATCTAGGAAGGTACTGTATAAATAGCATGTTGGATTGTGCTTTGTATGGTCATGCCAAACAGCCCAAGAGCTGTTTAAAGTTGCAGTGGCTTCTGAGGATAGCAGGACCTGGGAATGCTTCAGAGGCCTGAAATTTATTAAGTCTTTGAGTTCTGATGGGCACTGGAGCACTTACTACAAAATATGGTAGTATTTCAGTGCTAAATGCTGAAGAACATTTGTAAATTGGATTGACTGAGTGCTTTTGGTAACTGCAGCAAAGAAATCTGGTTGAGTCATGAGGTGTATTTAGAATTACCTCTTTTTGCTGATACTTCTTGTATATGGTAAACTACAGGCCAAGATTATTATTTATATTATGGCCACTTGTTATTCTGGTATTTGAGAAGAATTGATCCCAAGTGTTGATTTGACAGAAATGTGATCTCATTTCCCCAAATTTCAATAACAGAAAAAAGATATGAACACAGTTTCAATAGCCTAAAGAAAAAGGTCCCTGAAGAAGATTATCAGCTTTTTTATAACCTTTTTAAATCTTGTCATAATTCTTACAAGCTATCTCCAGGGTCTCTCCTGGAGTTAAGGCTAGATATTGAATGTAGATTGTTGCCACCTAGGGCTACATTTCTCAACCCATGGGTCATGACCCAAAAGTGGATCGAAGAATACATGGAAGAGTCACAAACAAATTTTAAAAATGCATCAACAAAATTTTAAAATGATTCTCCTTTAAAGGAGAAAAACATGGGAAACTATAGCTTTTCCCTTGCAAACTGTCAGAGTTTCAGCCTGCAAGGGGCTACTTGGGGGCCCCCCATGCCCTCCACTCCCTACGCACTCACCCCCTGCCCCACACATGGGGAAGTTGGGGCCTGGGGGTAGGGGGGCAGTGGGTTGAGACTGGCCATCAGTGTTTACAAATGGGTCCTGGTACAAAAAGGTTGAGAACCACTGACCTAGGGGATAATGTACAACAGGGTGAGAATAGCATTACAAGTAGCACTCAGAGACATAATAAGCTTTCTGATATTCATTAACAACATTAGATTTTTTTCTTTTTAGCACTCACAAGCATAGTTTTCTGTATTTGGATACATACAGCTTAACAAAATATCCCCAACACTCCTTTTTTCATAATCCCACTGCCAGCTGTTTTTTTATTTTGTGGGGTAGTTTTATAGATTCCAAGAAATAGAAGACAAATGGGTTTGACATCCTTTTTCAAGATGAGATTTGAAATGCAAAATACTTTGCGCCATGTAAAAAGTATTCCTTCAAGTCACTGGCAGCTATTTACAGCAGAGGTTCCCAACCCGCGGACTGCAAAGGTTTGGCTGCCAGCCCACAGGAGCCTGCTGGACCAGAAGTGACCGGCATGCTGCGGATCAGCAGCCAACCCTTTTTTATATTGAGTGTGGCAGTCACTTCTGGCCTGCAGTGTGCTGGTCCACAGTCGCTTTCAGTCTGTGGTCACTTCCAGTCAGTCCACAGTTTGCCGGTCCACAGTCTAAAAAGGTTGGGAACCACTGATTTATGGTTCTAATGACTAAAGCTGCTATAATCCTTGTACTGCTTGGTTGCTTTTCTGTCAACCATGCTCCAGCCTTCTTCCATTTAAGAACTACTATTTCTTCAGGTTTTATAGCGTTGGGTCCCTCTCCCCCTACTCATCCTCTTTAATAAATTGTGCTCAACTCTGGGAACAAGTGCAGATGACTTCATTTTCTACTTCAGTCAATTTTGTTCTTTTAGGCTATGTGCAGACAGTCGAACAGCTTGAGGCTAAATCACTTCAGTCTTTGCAGGTTTTTTCAGCTGCATGGGTTGAACCAATAAGCAAGTGAACTCGCATTTACTTTTCAAGCAGGAAAGGCAGCCAGATCTCTCCAGTGGCCCATACCAATAACTGGAGAACGTTAGAGCATGCCTCCCAGCTTGCTGGCCACTGCAGAGAGCTGGAGCCCTCTGATTCTCCACTGGTTGAGCAAGTGGGGGGGGAGGGTCTTTACTCTGCCCCCTTCATCCCCCCAGATGGGAGTGGGGGCTGGAGCCTCCTAGACACACCCCCTTCTCAGCCTTCCAGCCAGTTGAGGCAATAGGGGAGGGAAGTCTGCACTGAGGCTTTGCTCTGCCACCAGAGCAGGGAGTTAGGAGCCATGGTCCCTCCTCAGCCTGGGGCTGGTTAAGGGAAAGGGGGGATGGGAAGTTTGGCTCTGCCCCCAGAATTGGAAGCCAGAATTGGACCCGCTCCTCAGCCTCCAGGCTGGATGGGGGGAAAGCCCACAGCAGGGCTTGGTTCTGAGCCCCTCCCAGAGATGGGAGCAGGGCTGACGTCCCCTAGTCATGCCCTCTTCTCAGCCTTTGAATGGGCTGAGGAAAGAGGGGCAGAAGGGCAGCTTGATTCTGCCCCGCAAAAGTTGGGAGCCATGTCCCATTCTCAGTCTCCAGGCTGGCTGAGGGCAGGGAGTGGGGAAAAGCCAGCGCTGGGGCTTGGCTCCCCCCCAGAGTCAGGAGCCACACCCCTTTGTCAGCCCAGGGCTGGCTGGAGGAAGAAGCCTGTACCACATTTTGACTCCACCCCCCAGAGCCAGGAGCAGGGCTGGAGTCCCCTTGCCACGTCCCCTTTTCAGTCTCTAGGCCAATTGAGAGGGTGGCATGGCTTCCAGGTCTGGGGGGCAGAGCCAGCCCTGCTGCAGGCTTCTGCCTCTCCCTGCCCTCAGCCAACCCAGAGGCTGAGAAAAGGACGTGGCAAGGGGACTCCAGCCCTGATCCTGGCTCTGGAGGGTGAAGCCAGGCTCTGGTACAGGGTTCTTCCTCCTTCCAACCAGCCCCAGGCCAAAGCCAAGCGCAGGCTTCTCCTCTTCCTCCTCTCCCCCACTCTCTGGTCAGCCAGCCCAGAGTCTGAGAAGGGGGCGTGGCTCCCAGCTCTGTGGGGCAGAGTGCTGCAGATTCCCCCTCCCTTCCCCAGGCTGGCAGCACCCAGCTGAGGATCTGGTTCTTCCTCCCCCCCCCAACCACCAGTGCCCAGCTGGGGGGGGTCTGGTGCTGGGCTAGAGGGGTGAGATTTTTCCCTCTACCCTCTTCTCAGCCCCTGGGAGTAATAAGAGGGGCAGGGCAGACCCTCATTGGAGCAGGCTGCACAGCCCAGGGCTGGAAAACATCATGGGATGCTGGGGCACTGAGTTAACTTGAACCAGGAGGGCCTTTGGGACAGCAGTGCCATAAACTGGTTTGACCGAAATCAATTAAGTCTGATACTGCATCCAACCATGTTTATCTTAAACCAGTTTTCGCCATTTTGAAAGTGGTTCTGAATTGCTGTTCTGTTACAGGTTTAAACCAGTTTCTGATTACTTAAACTGGTTTATGTGTAACTTCTGTGCCTAGCCATAAATTCTAGCAAATACTATAGTGCCTAGAAGTAAACCTTTTCTGTGCCTCTCCCTCCTCCTCCTACAGTTTCAAGACCTGGTTCAGAAGTATTTTGTTCTGCTCCTTATTACCTTTCATTTCCTTCAGTCTCTCTTCCCTGTTCTTTTAATTGGATCTTCTTAAGATATTTTTAAATCAAAAGAAAACTTTTTTGGTTTTACTTTCTGTATTATATAATAAAACAGTGCCCCAGCTGCCATGGAGGTAGGCTTTTTATAAAATATTCTGTAGTACAAGGAAGACAGAATTCAAATCATTAGACAACTAGATGCTGTTTACATTCTTTTACTAATTAACTCATTCAAAAGTGTTTTAAAATTTCACAATCTGAAATTTCTACAAAGGTAAGGAGCAGCATACCAAAGAAGTCATATGTCTGAATCTAGAAAACCTTCATCTCCTAGTGTGCTGATCTCCTTTATTCCTCTGACTACTTTTGCTACAGCAATTGGCAGATGTTTTAAACTGTAACCAGGATTCCCAGGTAAAGTTAAAATACATATTTCTTTGACAGAGCACATCCCTTAAAGAACTGTGAATTTGACTAAAACTAAAGCTGTGGACTTCAACTGACAGACCTTTTGGTTGTCCAGAAAATCATTTAAAGTATTTTTTGCATAATTCTGATCCTTTAATTTTTGCTCTGATTGTTGTTGGGGATCTACCTAAATCACAGCTGAGGTTTGCAGTGCAGCAGCGTCTTTAATCTCGCTCTTTGCACCAAGGCTTCACCCCCCACCCACCACCCCTAGTTAGTGGCTGAGGGGCCCCAGCAGCCCCACCCTTTGCTTCTGATCGGCCAAGAGGTAAAAACTGTGTTATTAATTATTGGGTAAAAAAGGGAAAAAAGTAAGATTGGAGGTAATACTGCACCACAAACTTCCACCATGATTTAGACAGATCCCTAATCATTGTAGACGCAAGTAAACTATTAACAATATTATGAAATTGTGTCAGGGATAAAAAAAACCCATAATAAACACTTTTTTGCTAATCAAGTTTGTTTGCAGTCCTTTCTTTAAAAACAGAAAAGTTTACTCATTTCCGTAGGTAATTGCTTTCATACAAGTGTTTGTATCAGTACTTAAAGCAGGGCTGTCCAATTTCTAAACAGCTAGGGGGCTACAGTCCCCAAGGGCCATTCCAGTGTCCCAGTGTACCTCCACCCACTGTACTGCACACCTTGCCCTAAACTCCCTGGTCATGGGGTCCCGAAGCAGAATGCTGTAGCACTCTACCCACTGGGGCAGGAAGCCAAAGGGAGCCCAGAGACCCTGGCTGCTGTTGCAGCTGAAGCAATAGGGAGAGCGGTGGGTAGGTAGAAGCTTGGGGACTGCAGTTTAATCCCTTGTGGGCTGCCAGTTGGACAGCCCTGACCTAGGGTATGACTGGTCTAAACTGGGAAATTTTAATGGCACAGATATGTTAGCAGGGAGTATGAAAAAACCAAATGTGTGCAAATAGTCCTTTTGTCTTCCTATAGAGTATTCCATTCATGGCACTGGTTTATGGATTTTTGCCAATATATACTGTCTGTCTACTAGAGGGATTTACTCCATTTTTATCATGTATATCGAATTAAGTTTTTAAGCAGTTAGAGATGTCTAACAGGCACACTTCAAGGAACAGTTTTCCTGTATTTTCTTACCAGTTCTCAGCAAGCCAGTGGCCATTTTAAGAATCTGTTTCACATTATTTTCCTTACTTACAGGAAGATACTAAAATAAGGAACCTGGACTGGGAGATGAAATCCAAGAGGCAGTAGATATAGGGAAGAAGAACTTCAGGTGGGGGT
This sequence comes from Crocodylus porosus, assembly GCF_001723895.1. Taxonomy (NCBI): domain Eukaryota; kingdom Metazoa; phylum Chordata; order Crocodylia; family Crocodylidae; genus Crocodylus; species Crocodylus porosus. Next base: position 148,652,225 of record NW_017728886.1, read on the forward strand.
GTTAATTGCAGGCCAGATTGTGGAAGCAAAGCCAAATTAAATGAAGAACTAGGGAAGGCTGTCTACCTAGTTCTCTACTGATGACAGACCTGCTCTGGGATGAAATGATTTTTCTAGTCGTGGTGAAAACTGTATTCCTTAGGATTCATTGTGGAAGGTATGTAGTGAATAAGATAGGGAAGCTACAAGAAAGAAAAATGTTGTGATGCTGCGTAAGTAATTTATCCCACTATCTTCACAGGTAGGCCCCTATTTGTATGCTCCTTGTTTTCTAGCTGAATGAATTGAGGTGCTGGGGCCTGTTTTACAGAAGTGCTAATCACCATGACTGCAGCTGAAGGCAGTGGAAGCCATGGTTTTAAATATACAGGGCACATCTACACGAGATGTTTACTTCAGTTGCCTAATTAGCTCCACCGTAAATGTCTTGGTGTCTGCGTATGAGGCCCTATTAAGCCACAGGAAACTAATAAACTCAGCAGCAAGATAGAGCTTGTATTTGTATTACTGCATATAAGTACTATCCTGTTGCAGATTTTTTGTGCACAGCAGTGCTGGCTGGGGCACAAAGGTGCTTCAGTGCAGAGGCTGCCTGCCAGCTAGACCCACACTGGAGCACCCTCATGCCCCAGCCAGCCCCTCCACTGCACATTGAGCTGGGTTGGCGCAGCCCCAGGCTGGTAGCCTGACACCACTCCCACCACCACACCCAGGCCCTCTGCCAGCCATGGTTGCTCAACATACTGCGGTCCCCGGCACACGTGTAAATGTGGTGCCTGGGAACAATAAACTAATGCAGTAAGCACCAGAGATTATTGTTTTGCCTTAATACCAATGTATAGATGCACCCCAGAGTGGTAAATAGTGCTAAGAGCTGGGCAAAATCAGGTCTTGTCTCAAATTTGGTGTCTAAAATGAGTGAATCCTTGTCCATTGTTAGTGAAGTGAAGACAATTTGCTCTCATTTTTGGGAGTGTTGTAAATAATATTAACTTGTATTTATATTAGTGTATATCATAGAAAAAGCCATGGGGAAATTGATCCTTCTGTCTTCAGATCAGGGCTTGTATAGTGTGTTGTAGGTCAGGAGGGGGGCTCTGCTCACTACAAAGCATGATTATTGCTAATGCACAAAGCAATCCCACTTGGCTCCTTAATTAGCACTATTTCTAGATTGTCCTCTGAGAGGGGCATGTCCCATGATTTGCTGCTTCTGTGTTGAGACCACCATGTTGAATGGGATCAGAGGCAGCTGGAGCTGTGCTATGAACTGGTTAGATTAGGAAACATCTGATCATTCATCATTACTACCATCTGTTTCTCCTTCCCCTGACAGACAGGAATTCCTTTTCCCTTTAAACTTTACTTCTTCAAGCTACTTCTGTCTCTGTATTATATTTCTCTGCTCCACTTCCCACTCTTCTGGAATACTTCTGTTCTCTTACCATTTCCTTTCCTTGGCCTGCAGAAGAGAGCTTGCCCCTCTGCCTGCTAGTTTAAGCACCTACACAATGGTAGGCAGCTAAAAGTATAGCCAGCTCAAAGGATATTTCTGCATCTCTTTATCAACTGAGCATTGCTTTTGCTCACAGAGATACTTCCTTAACCAACTACTTGTTTTAGGAAGAAGTGAGGAAACCTGGTCTCCTCCCAAGTAAGGAACTAACTCAGCAGTAACTGAGATTGGGTGGGGAATCTGGAGAAGCAGGCCAGTGTGGGAGTCAGAAGAACTATTATGGTAGTAAAGGCCAATGGATGAGGGGAAGAAAGGCAGCTTCAGCACCCTCAGATATCTTGGGAGGAAAAAAGTTGCACTTCAGACAAGGTAGCTTTCCCCAAAGGGGTAAATCCAGGATGATAACTTTCCCTTCAGAGAAAATAAGTTCTACTGAACCATTAATGTCCTCTGCTGAAATTTTTCCCACTGGCAGGTTTTGTTCTCTTCTGAGGAGCATGAGTTGATGTCTTCATTTGGATGGTGATGCTCTGGAGCAGTCAGTTGCCTTCATCTTTACTGCTCTAGTTCAGCTAAATTATAATTTGATTCACAGCCTCAGGGAGCATTGTGTCAAGAACCCCTCTTCCAGCTGTCTTCGGAAGTCCAGAGGGATGCCTTTTGAAATTCTTCGAACAGTGATATTCGGTCAAAGGGTGTAGCTTCCTCTGGTGAATGAAACTTCAGTGTCCTTGTCACCTAGAAGAGGGGAAATTAAGAGTCTGAATTTGGTCTGTCAGAAGTTTTCTATCTCTTCCTCACTGTTCTGAGACCATAGTAAAGAGACCTGCTCTTGTTTTGGGCCTGGTTATTCAGTCCAATCTTTTCACTGGGAAATATCTAGCCCAGCAGTCAGTTTTCCATTCAGTGCAGCTATTGCAGATGTGCCATGTTCAAAAGAGAAAAAGCAATCTAAAGGCAATGCTTCAGTAAACAGATTATAAAGATGGTTCTGGGAAAAAAGTCAAGGTACAGATACAGTATGTAACATACATATGGTCGCAGCAGAAGTATCATTTGTACCCAGAAAAGAGGATATTTTCCCTGTCACCAAGTGTGATAAACTTGGAGCATGTTGCCAGTTTATTTCCCACTTTTATCTTAATTATTTACATTATTTTATTGTTTGCAACCAGGTTTGGCTCAAATGAAGTTCATATATGTTTGGACCATGAAGGATTTAAAGGAGCAATGCTAAAAGGCAGGGTAGAAACTTTAATGCTTTCTTGAATTTCTGTATGGTTATAGCAAAGCTAGTGGCAAAACCAGAAAGGGTAATATGTCACCTTAGCAACATGCAGGTGATTTATACAGTTAATCCAAGCAGTGAGCAGATAAGAGTTGAATCTAATAGGATGTCAGGGAGGATAAAGTCAAAGACATTGATTCCAAAATAACATCCCTTTCTATACTATCCTATTCCCATTACTTAGTCATTATTATACATTATTCAAATGTATGCAAATAGGGCAGGGAGCAAAAAGCATAGCAGCAGGTCAGGCAGGGGACGAGGGAAAGGGGTTCAGTATGACACTTGGGAAGGTATAGGGCTTAATTTGTGGCATGCCTGCCAAAAACATTGGGCCCACTTGCTTAACATGATAGCATATAAATTTATTCAATACAAGTCAGTATAAATACCCTCAAACCCTAAAGCATTTTGTAAACGTGTTATGTCTAAAACTTGTCTGGATATATTTTTTTCTTTTTCAGGATGCTTCATAACATTTCCAAACTCTTGCCATTCTTCTTCTAAAACCCTTGCCATATTTTAGCTTCACATAACTAGTTATTTAATAATACTTTTGTCTTTACTATTTACTGTTACTACAGTCTGTATTCTTTAAGCAGTTTGAATTTTCTTAAAACTTTCATGGGCAACAAGCTTTCATCTGGTTATTGGTGAGAGACAAAGGGAGAGAGAATGCAGTTTATAATGAGGTAGTGGAATATTTGTTATATATTTATAATCTTGATTTCATTGAGGGCTCTTCAGGAAGGAAACATTGACTCCCCAGGTAAGAACAACCTGGCGCACACTTGAAAGACAGGTGGGAAGCAACTTACTTCAAGGACTTATTATCCTGTCTCCAGTGAAGATGCAAGTTTTGTTTTGCCAGACTGGGAGTCTGGTGATCAAAAGAATGCTAAACTGTTAACGCCTCCTGTGTGGATGGAGGGGGCTGCTGGTTCTCAGGAGCTGTCCAGGACAACAAGCTGAAATAGTGTGCCTCTGCAGAGAAGTTGTAGGAGTCCTACGTACTAGGGCCCTCAGGTGGAAGATATAACTAGGGACCTGATAAGCTAGATATGCAGATAGGTTTTACTGGTTTGTTTGGTGTTTTTTGTTTTGTTTCTTTTAATCATCTTTCACTTAGGTACATTTAGGTCTGCAGAAACAGTGCTTAACTTTAAGAAAGTTGTTTGCTTATTGAATACTACTGTCTCCGCATAGTGGCATGCTCTCTGGGCTGAGTGGGGCTGTTCTCCACAGCGAGCTGGCCCTTCCCCTCTGCTCCCTGGCTGGAGCTTGGAAGTGGCTGCAGGCATCTGCCTGGCTTCCCTCCCTCCTCTCCCTGTCCCCTCTGCCTTACACAGGCACACAGCATTAGCCAGCAGACCACATGCTGGCTATGGTCCATGCTGTGACAGATGAGACAAAGGCAGTATCAACAGGTAGCTGGTAATATCCCTCTGTTGTTTTCTTAATGGGCTGATAAACACTGAATTAGGGATGATAAACACTGTGTTATCAATTCCCAATGCTGGGCTTGTTGGGCAGGGTCAAACGGGGGGGGAGGGGGGAACCCCTCCCTAATCAGAGTGTCCTGCCAGGGCCTGGCCATGGCTCTCTCAGCTCAGTACTGTGGAAGGGAATAAAGGGCTGCTGTAGCACCCCCCAGCTTCTAGCCTGCGCCACTACAGGCATATGCCAGCATTTTCTCAGTCTAGAGGGAATATCTGTCTGTGTACAAACTGATTCAGCCTAGACAGGTTAGTCTAACCTGCAAAGATTGAAGCAATTCAGGCTCAGGCTTTTTGAATGTCTGTCTTTGCATTATTGTCTATTTTATTCTTTTGTATATAAAGGATGCATGTCTACTTCAATAGTAGGGTTGGAGTGTTGTAGCTGTGATGGTCCAGGAAACATCCAAGAGGCAAAGACTTTTTGTGATATCTTGTATATCTATAATTGGGAGAGCTGTTGGACAGGCTTTCAGGCTTATCTCAGGGAAGACCTAAGGAAGAGCACTTGATGCCTGAAAGCTTATCCAGCAACTCTCCCCAAATTTGCAGTTGGTCTGATGGAAGATAATTGAAAAAAAAAAATCCTTGCCTGTCTGCATGTATACAGTTATCCATAGCTTAACCACTTTTTAATTTTATAGCAGTGATGAAAATATTTTCCAGAAAGACATTGGAGCATTTAATGGTAATAAGAAAGAGATGCTTACTTAGAGCTTTCAGTTGTCTGCTGAAAATGGCAGAGAAACCATGCCTACAGTCTTTACCTTAACCTTATTACTTCAAAGAAACTAAAGCAAACAGGATAAGACCTAATGTTTTTACCAGGTCTGGGGTGAAGAATAGTACGTGTGTGCAGTGGAAATTAAAAATATATGTATATGTTTAGTTAGCTTCCAGTATATTAAACAAATCTGCTTTGTGTGTGCATGTGTGTCAGAGAGAGAAAGTAAGTACGCTATACACTTTCAACTTTTTGATCAGCTTTAGAATAATTGATTTGTAAAATGAGCCTTGTAGAAGGCTCAAGGATTAAATATTTTGGGAGGGGGGGAGGAAGTATTACACAAGATGCTTTTATTGAATTGAATGAAACTGCTCATGAGCTACTTACCTCTGTATGCAGTTAACAGATGTGCTACTTCAGTTTACTGTATCACAAGCATTTAAAACCACTGCAAGTAAAGAGCTCCTTGTTTTTTTGTACTTTTCCCCCTCATTTTTTTGGGAACAATTTAGAATAAAATTGAAGATGACCACTGAGAGCCATCGTAGTAATATCACATGCATGACAAGCTCAGTAGTCTATTCAAGTGAAAATGTCTTTTAGAAATATGTGGCTGTGGCAGCAGTTTCCAAACAGTGTCTCAGGGAGCCAATCTGCCATCTGAATCACTGGTTAAGTGAATGCCAGAACTAGAGAGAAGGATAGGAAAGAGATTTCAGGGATTTGCTGTAAGAAGGGATTTGGCTTCTGAAATACGGTGAATGAGGATATTTGGAAACTGAGTTGAGATAATATCTTTAACTGACAGTTCTATCAGTCTTACTGGATTCTATCCATCTTTTTCATAAAATCATCGGAACAGTTGTCCCAACCAAACATAAATTTTATCCAAACTCCTTTGCAGTGAAAAGGAGCAGAGAATAAGTGGGGGAGAATGTAAAAAGGAAAGAATTTAGAACATTGAGAGGATTCTGTAGATCACCCATGTTGAATCCTGAGGGCTTGTGAGGTAGGTTTTAAAGTAGGTAATAACAAATATAGAGAAGTTTCTCTTAAATAATCTGTAATGCAGTTCCAACTTTTTAAATTCAGTAGCTTGGTTGAGAGGGCTCTTTTACTTCAAATTCATGCATGTTTGCTGCTAATTAGGCAAAATTCACACCACAGAATAAGAACAGAGAGGACTCTGCACTCCTAACTAGCTGTTCTGGACAATTAGGATCTATGGGACGGAGAATGCTTGAGACCTTATGTTGGCAACCTTACATTAAAAAAAAGTATTTTGAATATTCTGTGGATGCCTTCATCTAGGACTTACCTTGACAAGCTAAAATCTTGAGATGCCTTGATGCTAAAAATTATACTCCCCTACCATATATGTGGCTGTGGTGTGAGATAAGCAATTCTGTCCTTGCATCTGTGCATGAGATAAGAGGCAGGGAGGAATTTTTCATGTCTTTACTTGGCCTTCTGTCAGCTTTTCAGAAATGACCATAGATATTATGTTATGTTTTCTGGTGTGCCAAGTCAAGTCATTCCCGAGGCCGGACCAGATCATCGCACCTTTGATCTAGCAATAACTTTCCTCCATTTTTCCTAGTCTTTTGCAATCCTTATATACTCAGTCAGTTTTAGTCCCATTCGGTCTTTAATGTTGGTGGTCCAGCTTGTCCTAGGTGTTGCACTTAAAAAGTGGGTTTTTAAACCTAGTGCTCTAAGAATTGACACAATACTCGGTTGATGAATAGCAGAAAGGCTTGCTTTAATAACTACCAACAAGCTATTATCTTAGCTGCAGAGATCTTTACCCAGTGTAGGAAGGAAGCAGTTCTTGTACAGCCTCACAGCATGGATCCTTCACTTATCAGCTGGGTGGCAGGATGTCTGCTTTGTCTTCCCTGGAATGCACACACCTTGCTGGCAGTTCTGTCTTGCTTTATACTGTTTAATTGTATAGCTTCAAAGCATTTTTCCTTGATAGTTGACCGATAAAAGTCTGAACAAAACAAAGAGGAAAAGGGTGACCATCATATTACAGCTGTTAAATTGCCTGGCTCCTGTTTTAGATTTGTCTCGGTGTGAAGACTTGTGTTTCTCTGTAGCCCCTACAATTATAGGTTAATTACAGGTGATGGGCTTTGAATGGTCAAACAGGATGCTCAGAGGTGTTACTAGACCTGTTTTGGGGTATTTGTCTATCAGTGGGACAAACTTACAATTTTTCAAATTTGCAAGTGATGGTCTGTTTACCAAACTCCAGACATACGTTGAATGGTTGAGACATTTATAACATCTTAGACATTGGACGCCTGTTTTGAGAAATGTGAGTAGGATGCATTTGTCAGTACCGGGCATCCTTCCCGTACCTTTTACAGGCTTCTCTTGAAATACATATTTATTCTTTTGTTTTCTTTAGCTACTAGGTCAATTGAAATGCATATGTAGTTTCCTTGCCTTCACTGGCTCTCTTAGACATATACATAAATGAGCGTTTCGAGTCTCTGTTCACAATTTTAACCATCACTTATTATTTTATAGCATGGGTCTCGTATAGGGTACTGCAACCACTGTTTCGACACCTAATGTATTGCAAGCCATTAGTGGAGTTTGATTTTCTTGTGGCAGTGTTGTTACCACAGTTGAGTCTTGACCCAGACATTGTCTTGCATTTTTTTGCAAGAGACACTGTCCAAGCTTTCACAGTTTTCATGTGCAGTACTAGGTCTTTCTCCTCCTCTTCATTCATCCACAGCACCCTGCAGGATTGTGTTCGTAAGGTTGCAAGTCCTTGTTACATGTTTAAACCACTGCCTCTTTCTTATGATTTCAAGTAAGGATTTGTATTTGTTGACTTCATCTGATTTGATGTTTTACAGATTCATATGTTTTGTGTGCAGGGTACGGTGTGTGTAGAAGTCTTCCGAAGCCCCACATTTCAAAGGTCTCTTCGCTTTTCCAGTGCTCAAGTGAATGTCTGGGGCTCGCAGCAATAGAGAGTTGTTAAAATTACACCATGAACACCCCAAGGGCCTGCTACCTGCTGCTGCTGCCAGCAGTGGGGGGCTGTGTGCCATGGGGGATATGTAGAGGGGTCCCCACATACCCCAGCCCTCCCTCACACCCCACAAACCCCACACATACACACATCCTGCTCACCCCCTTTCCACAACTGTCCCCCAGATACATACCCACAAGCCTGAACATACCCTACAACCCCCCACACACAGCCACACCCCCTCACAAACCCCACAAACACACACCCACATATATACCACTCACCCCCCACCCAACCACACCTCACATACTCCCCCAACACACAATATACAGGAGTAAGACTTTTATTTTCAGCTATAATACAATCACTTCTGTATACACTATGCAAACGCACATAAATCAGGACAAAAATTTTTTTTAAATGAAGTTAAAATATGTTATAGTAAATATTTGATTTCTAGTATATGATTTGGCGGGGTTTGGGGTTCTAAGATGGCAACCTCTCCCCCCCAAAAGGAGTACTTTCTGGGGGTAACAGGAGGGACTTCCAGTGGTTAGGGGTCAAGGTTAGGGGACTTCTGGACCCAAGATGGTGACCAGGGAATGGGGCACCTGTCAAGGGACAGGGCTCCTGTTGCATCCCTTGACAGCTCAACAAAGCTCATTAAGCAGCCCTCCAGCTGAAATAATTGCCCACCCCGACACAAAGCAACCTTATAGCTGCTCAGATCAGTATAGGAGAGGTAGCATAAAGCTCCTGTACCTCTGATCCCCACTTTACTAAATGCTGTTCAAGTTGATCTGAAGATCAAGCCTTTCAGCCTATGAATGTTGTCCTCATCTGCTGCAGTCTTCATTAGACCAAAATATTTATCTCATATTTTGCCTATATCTTGAGATCACTTCGTTGTAAGGCAGCCTGATAACCAAGCAACTGTGTTCTAACACAGTTCAAGGAACTTTTCAGCAACTGTATTCCAGCAACTTTTCCAGCTCTCTCCCTGCCACAGGACCCTGCCCTGGTATCACAAAGGTGAATTTGGAAAGCAGGTTGAGATTGTAATTCATAATCTATACATTAGTTTGCTGCTGCTTTGTTTAGGCCCCATGACAAAGCCATGTGTCATCTCGTTTAACTAGGAAAAATTTTCCATACTGAAAAAGAAGTCACATGATTTCCTTCCTTCCTTTCTTCCTTGACAGTATTGTTTTATGGGAAGTCCTTCTTGTAAAAAAAAAAAAAGAAGGCAGACATGTCAGTGATGCCTACTTTCTGGTGAAAAGATGCAACCCCTTTTTTCCTTAAAAAAAAAAAAAAAAGAGAGAGATCTAAATTTAAGATGCATATTACATACCAAAGCTACGTGATAAAAAGTAATTGCAATCTTTGTAATGAGTTGACTAAAATTCAATCATATTTATGTTAAACTTTTTTCCATAATATTGTCCTTTTTGAGGGAGGAAATGCATCTTGTACACTATGTGTCTTATATAACAGAAAATACAGTGTATAACCTCATTTCTGTTTCCTCTGTTTTGTTGATAGAAGTGAACACAGGGATCTCAAAGACATTTCAATAATATTTTAACTGAGCAGTGGAAAATTAAATTTGATAATACAGTGTTTTTTGTACTTTATTTGAATTTGTCCTTTGTGCCACTGAGCAAAAAACGTATTTTGGAACAGAAATTGTCCAAACTTGTACAAAATGAAATGCCGAAACTGCTTTTTACTGAAATGAAATTCTCTTTGCATTTGCCAAGAAAAGTAAGCAAAATGTTTGCTGCAGGATTGTTTGGTAGTTTCGGAGTGGCATGGCACCACTTCCTTGAATGCAGAGTTCTGATGCAGTGTTTCCTGGGGCACCAGCTGCCAAATAAAAGAAAATATTACCAAACTTATAATGGTCATGCATCACTTCATAAATTCTGTGATGGATTATGTTATTGTGTAGCATTATTTTATCTCTTTTGACTGTAGGTGTTTTATGCTTATTTACAAAACCTATTTTTCACATTTTTTAGAACCTATAACTAGGATAATATTGCTATTTCATCCATCTTCCTCCTCACCTACTATTTAATTTTACAGTCTTCTCTCCCCTAGCAGTTTATTGCTTTCAGATTATTGTTTTGTTTTTAATAAGGGCTTTGTGTTTACCTTTGAAGCCTTGAACAATGAGCATTTTTTGAACATCAGTGATTCAGATTTACTGTTTGATAACCACTTGAATTAATCTTATTCCATCATCAGTACTGGGTTAAAGATGATAATTTGAATTAGAGTTGTCCATGATGAGGGATTTTACATACTTGAGTAAAGTCCTTTATTAAGCATGTATTTAATAATCTGTATTGTAGGACTATCTTTCCTCATTACCTTTATCTTTCTCAATTGGAGTTGTATGTTTAATTTTCATTTAATTGTGCAGAAGTAAAAACTATTTAATCCCTTGATAATTTTATGTAATTAAATAAAAACATCTTTGTAGACACTGCATTCATTCAGTTCCTTAAGTTTCTCAAAGTTATCAAAAGCCACCAAAGTAAAGAAAATTAGAGTAAAGATTTAAATAGTTATTTTAGCAGCAGTTAAACCCTTTTCTCCCCCAGACTTCCAGTTGTGGGCTATTTTAGGTCAAGTATACTATAGAACTACAAGACTAAACCCAGGGTTTTGAAGACCTCATATACAGAAGAGCCTTCAAGTCTGTTGCATGTTCCTTTGATTCTTCCTGAGACCCAGAACACCACCATGACAATTCAGTCTTGCTTTCCAGGTACTTCTTTTATATGCAGGCTGGTATGTACACAAAGGCAATATTTGCTCAAAACATATTAGGATTGGGAGCAAAACTACTGAAACAAAATGTTGGGAAGCTAACAAACCAAAGCAATAGACCTGTTCTTTCAGGTTGAATAGTCCCACTTTTTATGCTACCGTTTCACTGCCATTGCTTATAAGGGAAAATCTACCAAATGCTATGGATAAGGGCAAGGAAGCAGTTCACTGGAAAAACGGAGCAGATACAGATCTTACTTTGCATAGATTCGTGCAAAATCTAGTTATGTTGCATATACCATCCTCAGTCTAAATGTGGATCACTGGGTACTGCCTACTGAAGTCAGACCTGTTGTAACACATCTTCACATGTTGGCCAAATTTTGTTCCTTAGTTATCTGCCACTTGTCAGCAAGATTATGAACATCAGTGCTAAACTCGAGAATATATGTTAAGTTATGGAAACATTGTCATTGAAACAGAGAAAGGTTTCTAACCATAGGACTTCAGATTTCTATACAGACCAAAACAGGAGAAGCTTTCTAAAAAGTATTAAAAAACAAAAACTGGAGTATGCATTTAAGGTTGAAGATATAGGAGAGAAAACGGATATAATGCATATAGTGGTGTAAATGTACAAAAGTATTGGTAAAGCATATGACAAATAGTGAATGAACTGCTGTAAAGGATGACAGTCCTCTACTGAATCCAAGATGGGTCTCTTGGGTGTCGTTCTTGATGGCTTTTTTTGGATACAGTAGGTTTTAATCTTAGCAGAACTTCTTTTTAACTATAATTTTGTGAAAGCAGTCCTGAAACCAGAAATAAACTGCAGAGTTTTTTAGGGCACTTTCTCAACTCTTGCTGAAATTATTATAATCAGAATTTCATTATTCAAAACACTCTGCAAGCTTGTTTGTGGAGAGAATCTCAATTACTTTATATATACCAGCGATTGCCAATTTTTCCATTCAGGATGACATGTTTGTATGCTTCTAATCATGCTGTACATCAGAAATTTTGCCTTTTTAGCTTGTCATTTGTTGTCTTCATAAATTGTCCACAGTATATTTATATTTAGTTTCTTACAGCATGTCAGGGTTGGGTTTTTTTTGTTTTTACCAGTCCATTGTTTTATTTGCATATGTAACTTTATATTCCATTTCATTCTCCTGTTGTCAGTCTTAATCTTCCTACATTATCTCCTATTTTGTATCACTTAGAAAAATAATTTGTGTTTAGCATCTGTTACTATGTAAATTTCAAAGTTTTACTTTGCATTTCTAATACCCTTCTTTATCTGTTTTAGCATCTCCCTGTATTCTTCCCAGTGTTCTTTACTTCCTATTTTCTTGTAAGTATAGCATATTCTATTTTTCCCCTCAGTTCCTTATTGTCCTGTTTAAGAATGTGGAATTTATTGAAGCTACATCTCACTTCTGAAGAAACTATTTTAATTATCATCTAAATTTAGTCTGGCTTTTTCATCCCCCTACCAGGGGTACCTGATATTTGTCTAAAAACATTTTGTGTAATATCCTTTCACATGCACCATTATTTAAAATTCTGCAGCTTTTCCATAATAGTAATAAATTTGATTTCCACATCACATTTAATCATATTGTGGCCACTTGACTCTGTTCTGTTTCTAATTTATTTATTCTTCTCTGTTCAGTAGTTGGAATCTGATCTGGACAGGTGGGTCCCTGACAAGTTTCAAGAAGCAGTCATTTAATTCATCCATCATCTCTGTCTCATCTGTACCACATTTTGAAACTGTTTCTAAATGAAAATCAGGCTGACAAATATACATACACTCAAAATCTTGTTAACTATGCCTATACATCTTTTACATTATAAAATAGTAATTCCAATGTCTCACTTTTACGCTTCATTCTTTCAGTCTTTTGGTGCCTTGGCTTGCTCTCCATTAATTCTTTCCCAGAACAAGAAGTAGCCTTATAGACACATACTGAATGTGCAGCTACGCAAGGCCTACATATCTTTGTAAGTCCTGCTGTGTGAGTTATTGATAATCCCAGCATGCATTTATGAAACTCCCAACAAAGCTGTTAAATCCCTTTCCATTTTAAATGATTAGGTTTAGAACCCCGAGTCTCCATTGCCTTCCAGCAACAAACTTGTCGAAACTTACTTGCGTTTCAGCTGCCAAAATTCTCACCAATTTCAAAATGATAGTTGCATTATTTTCACTTCCTGCTAGAAAAATTGTTCCTACTTCCCCCTTCAAAGCATCATATTAACCTTATCCTACCATCTTTTTCTCCACCTAAAAATGCTACCAGCAAAAGTTACAGAACCCATTTTGGACTGCTGTCCACCCTGCTTTGCACGGTGATGTACAAAGTGTCAGGGTTGACCCTGTCTGTACTAAAGATTTAGACACTATATATAAAAACTGTCTTGAATTTTTAATACCCATCACCATGGGTGCTTAACCTGTTTCATTTGTCTCATTCTTTATGGAATTTGCTCTAACTCCTGTTTTTCCTCTGCCATTTGTAGTTTCCTAATTTTTTAACAATGAACATGTATCTCCGCAAGGTAACGTTCTTTATTAGTAATCTGAACTGGTCAGACACAAAAGTTTCATATTTGTACATTATTATTGCTTAATATCAGTTATTCCTTTAAAATGCTAGGGGTTTTAGGCAGTGATGTAACTAGGGGTAGGCGAGAGGGACACCAGTCCCAGGTGCCAGAACCACCTTCCCACCCCTACAGAGTCTGTGACCCAGCAGCAAGAGCACCTCCACAGGGTTGCTCTTATAGCAGCAGCCAGTGCATGGACACTGTGCTGTTACTGCTGCAGGAGCAAGGGCTAGCAGAGCACTTGGCGGTGGGAGCTGAGAACCCTTTTGGAGTTCACAGCATGGGTAAGACCCCTGTACCCACACACTCTGTCCCCTGGCTCTTGGAAGCTCCCTCTTCCCCACCACTCTCCCACAGGGTTTGCCCACGGTGCAAAACCTGCTTGTTTGCCTTTAGCATTTGGTAATTGCTTTATCATTTCTTCTGCTTTTCTTTAGCTGTTATTGCCAGTTGGTACATCTTTAATTTAGATACATACAGTAGTTGGAAAAGAGTCCAGCAGTCTACAAAATCAGCAGTTGCTTGAGAAGTAGACTAGGGTGTTGGATTAGAAGACAGATTTCTTGTCCTGGCTTGGATACTGCCTCGTTCTTTGGGCTCAGGGAAGTCACCAGCAGCATATATCTACACTGCATATTCCCTGAGGTGGTAGGGCAGGGGGAAGTGGAGGATCATGTGTTAACATAGTAAAATCTAATCATATCAATCATTTTTGTCCCGTGTCTGTAAAATCATTGCCCCTAGATCTCCCTGCATATTTTTACCCTCATTTCTGTGAAAAAAGGATTTTAACCATTACTGCAATATCTGAACCATGTGCCTTTCTCCACTTTGGCATCTTTACTGCTGAATACCAATTAGGAACTTACAAAACGCACATACATGCGTGCGCACATACTCTCACATATACTTTTCTGTAGCTCCCACATAAACACATGGGCACTGCTTTGGATGTGGTTCTGGGCAGCGGGCAGTCACACAAAGCTCTGGCCACTTGGTTCCAAAGGAGCTGGCTTGACTAAGGGCCAGGGTTGCTGCAGAAGCTGAGGGCATCCATGCAGACAGCTCAGGTTCTGGGAGTTATGAGCGGAGATCAACTCCTACTCTCCCCTGAAGGAACAACATGGAGAAATTTTGGCGAGAGGAAGTTCAGTGGGTATGCTCTATCCCAAGTGATGTGATCAGTGAGTTACTTTACTAATGTTTGGGAAAGTATATGGACGATTTAAATTGTGGCATGTACCAAGCATTATATCATAGCATTAGTTCTTCACTTAAACTCATTTTGGCTTGCTTTTCAGCTCTAGATATATTGCCACATGAGCTGGCATTCATTGAGACCCAGCTGCCAAATCACTCGGCCTCAATTTTTATAGTATTTTACCCCTGAAACAAAAGTTCTGGTTTGTTAATATGTCCCTAACAATCTCATGGATACAGATAGTGCAGGTTTACATACTCTTAAGGTATATAGTATATGTACTGCTAGTTGATGTGTGTTTAGAATAATTTACTATTCAGATCTCCAAGGGCCAGATAGTTGCATATTTCGAAGTTGTAGCATCAAAAACTGGATTTTAAAAATCTACAGATGTGTAATTCAGAAGTTCCAAGTCTGTTCTTTGTGGAGCACTTAGTGGGGTTCTGCTGAGAAATGGCTAGTAACATGGTGCTGGTTGTGCCTGCTTATTTCCAGCTACTCAGCCGCATTCAAAAAACAGAAAATATAACTGCCATTTACCTAATACATCTTCTTAGTATAGGTGCTACTCACATAGGTATGGAACAGAAGTCCTTGACATAGGACCAGGTTCTGCAGAGGGTGGAGGTGAGGGATTTCACTTCTGGGATACTCCTTGCGCCCTGCCTCCCCTCCTCTTTGAACAGCAATTCCTGATAGGCCTTCTGTGGTGCTTGAGGTGCTTTAAGAACTCCTTTAATGATGACTTTGGTTCCTTTACCCAGATATGAGTTTTACAAAAATGTTGGAAATGTTTATAAATAACTTAAATATGCACCAAAGTATATACTTCTGAAACTGGGGTGAGATTTCTGTATTGCTAGCCACGCCACAAAAGCAAGTTTGCAGTCATCTTGAATAAAAATCTAAAATACTAGAACACTAATTATGTTTTATATTAAGTAGTATTTTGGCAGTTTATTTAAGTTTGTTGTTTCGGCTGTTGTTTGGTATGGTTTACCCAAAAAACCCACTCAGAAATTAATTTAACACCCCAAAAAAGGAAGGCAAAAACCTTCCAGTGTTACTTACTGGCATTGATTAAAAGTTAACACTGCATGGTAGTTTGAATATTTTAATTAGTTTGTAGAAATATCACTAGCTTGTGCATAACAGTGCAAATGTCTACTTCTGAGTTAGCAAAATCAATCAGAGATTTGTCTTTAAGCATGTTACCTAACTTCATTAATAAAATTAGCCCTTCTATCTCTATGAGTATAATTCAGCATAATTTTAAAAAGGATCAATCCAAAATACTGTAGATAAGACAAATATAACAAGTATGTAACTTTCACTTTATTGTTTCCACCTATGTAATTTAAAATGCCCAGACTGAGGTAAATGCATTTAAATTTAGGAGAGAAAAATCAGCATAAGGTGTATGCAGTAAGAAACAACGTGTGGGGGTCAGAGAAATTCTGATTAACTTCCTTTCTGGTAAAGAGAGAGAGACAGAATACATTATCCATGCCACATCCTTGACATAAAGCATCAAGTACATCATGCAAACCTACAATAAGGGATCCTGAGAACTGGGTGTGGCACTTGATCCCAGCATGCCAGGCTGGGCAGGGGTGGTGTCAGGACTATGAGGCCTGATTCCAGTGCATAGTGAGCAGGAGGGTATAGGGCTGGGCCCCCAGGTCCCAATCCTGGCAGCTAGGGGACAGGAGGGGATGGTGCCAGGTCCCTAGGACCCAAACCCAGCACACAAGGCTGGGGGGCTGGCCTGGCTCACAGGTGGGCACCACGTCACTCATCTGGCCTACGGGGCCAAACGGTTGAGCACCACTGGCCTACGGCTTACAAAATTGAAGACAGCCAATTGTACCGCCATCCTTAAACTGTATCATTGCAAGTTGTAGATATGCTCCTAATACTGTGATATCATACCAGGGAGAGAAGCTAGTTTCACTTTTGCTAGTTTCACTTGTAACACTGCATTTTGGTGTGGAATACAGGTTTTGCTCGCTTTATGCTGCACATGCATTCCTGGAAAACAGTGCATAACTCAAATTTGCATAAAGGGAACCTACTTTACAATGTAACAAATAGGGATATGTTCCAAGACCTTGACTGTACTGACCCCCAGACCCATTTCTGCCACTTTTCCCAGACAATTTTGGTACTCACCAACAGCAGACAGTATACACAAGCACAGGGTATTATCATAACTACAGAAACCCATGTCACAGGCGATGAGTGAGGAGCACAGATCCACACAGGAGACTATATTTTGGTGTGCGTCACTCCCACAATGCACTGCACAAAGCAGCTGTCTTCAAGCTTCCACCACACCAATTGCATAAGAGTGAAATTTACCTCACATATAACAAATTTTTCATATAGAAAAGGTCATCACATAAGAGCAAATTCCTACATACAGAACCCACATAAAGTGAGGAAAACCTGTAGTGCTACTCCAGATGCACTACTCCAGACACTGCTGTCAGCAGAAAAGGACCTGGGGGTTGTAGTGGACAATAAAATGGATACGAATGAACAGTGTGCCCTTGTTGCCAAAAAGGCTAACAGCGTGCTGGGCTGCATTAAGCAGGAGTGTTGCCAGCAGATTGAGGAAGTAATTATTCTGCTCTAATCTACTCTGGTGAGGCCACATCTGGAGTACTGTGTGCAGTTTTGGTCCCCACACTACAGAAAGGATGTGGACAAGTTAGAGGGACTCCAGCAGAGGGCAACAAAAATGATTATGGGGCTGGGGCACATGACTTCTGAGGAGAGGCTGAGAGAATGGGGCTTGTTTAGTCTGCAGAAAAGACTGAGGGAATTTGACAGCAGCCTTCAACTACCTGAAGGGGGGTTCCAAGGAGGATGGAGCTAAACTGTTCTCAGTGGTGACAGCTGATAAAACAAGGAGCTGTGGTCTCAAGTTGCAGTTTAGGGTTGTTTAGGTTGGACATTTTGGTTGGATTTTAGGAAAAACTTTTCTCACTGGAAGTGTGGTAAAGAACTGGAACAAGTTACCTAGAGAGGTTGTGGAATCTTCATCCTTGGAGGTTTTTGAGGCCTGGCTTGACAAAGCCTTGGCAGGGAAGATTTGGTTAGTGATGGTCTTGGTTTGAGCAGGGGGTTGGACTGGGTGACTTCCTGAGGTCCCTTCCAACCCAAATTTTATATGATTTTATATGCCATGGGAATGTAAATTGGATGGAACAGAATAAAAATCTGTTGTGCATACTTTAACATGTCTTGAGGAAAATTATTCTATAGGGCTGTTTTATTCATCATTTTGGTAGGAAGAACTACCTGCAACCACACGTTTGTCACGCTAAAAAATGGCCCAATGTCACACTAAAAAATGAAGAAAAAATGGCAGATCTGGAACAAAAAATTGTTCCTGTTAAAGCAATAATTTCTTTGTTCTGGGAAGGCTTTCCATGCCAAATGTAATGTGTGGACAGGTATTCTTGTCTACCGGTATCTCACTGTCCCAACATCACTTCCTCCCCAAAGAGGGAGGGGCAGAGAGATGGGAGCTGTCAAGGCCCACAGAAATTGAAGTTGGAGGAGGCCAATTTAAATCATCTGACCAGTGTGAGATTGATTGTGTTATAATACCATATGGTTGTCATTTTTTACAAATGTTTCCATAGAAATTTGTTCCAATAGCATGTGTGCAGTAAGGAATGTTTAGGGTTTTCCCATTTGAACCAAAATGTATTTCAAAAATTAAGAAATGGGCAGCTTCATTTGGATAAATTCAATTTCTGCACATGCATCTTAACATTTTATCCCAAAATTTATCCTGAGTGTATATTGACAGTGTAGCACAATATTCAGTTTTGAATAATTTGAAGGAGCCAGAGAGCAGATGGGCATCTTTCTTTTCCTTGTTTGCAGCTTTATAGTTTAACATGAGTTCCTTGACAAGATTGCTGGTAGCATGGCTGTTTTGTGCACCAGATCAGTATTTGTATGCAGGAACTATAGAGGCATAGTACAAACCTGCAAATTGTATCTGATTGTTATTCCAGAACAGAGCAAAACTATTTTTTATCAAATATATATAATAAAAGGTTGTGTAAATATCTCTTTATTTGTACATACACACATTTCTTTTTAATAATATAAAAGGAAAACTATCAACTTAGTTTAATCCTGAAATGCAAGTAGTACAATAGTTGGGACTTTCTTTTAAGACAAAATGGAGGATACACAAAGTATCGCTTTCTTGGTGCAGACAGGATATGGACAGAGTGCTTTGTGAAGTCAGCATCAAGAATCTGTGCAA
This sequence comes from Crocodylus porosus, assembly GCF_001723895.1. Classification (NCBI taxonomy): domain Eukaryota; kingdom Metazoa; phylum Chordata; order Crocodylia; family Crocodylidae; genus Crocodylus; species Crocodylus porosus. Next base: position 148,671,073 of record NW_017728886.1, read on the forward strand.
GTATGCACAGTAACTTCAAGAAGGGTTAACAAGTGAAAAAAAATACTTGAAAGTAGTTGACATTAGCATTACTGTACCATCTCTTAAGACTGGAGCCCTGTAGGCTCAAATACTTTACAAAAAGACAGGAAGAAAGCGTTCAATCCTAAAGATCATTCCATCTTCATAGAATAAGCAGGAAAAGGGAAACAGTGTATAAAGACAATACTCACGTACAACACTTGCCAGTTTTGTTTTGCAAAATATTACTTCTGTATTTGCACCATGCTGTTCTATATAGGGAAAACACTTCAAAAATTGAAATGTAAATATCGTTACTCAAGACAAAACAGGAAAAGTTTTAATTGGTTGTTTCTGATAAGGTTATGAGTTGCTAATATACATTGGCCTAGATCAGGACTGTCCAACTGGCACAGCCCACAAGTGTTTAATTTTCAAATGGCAGGCTTTCACCTGAGCATCATTCCCTCCCATGACTCCTACTGCAGCTAGAGACATATGGAGCCCCTTTGGCACTCTGGGCAGAGTTGGGGGGCAAGGATCATTTCCGTTCCCTTCAGTTTGAGGAGAGATGCACAGGGAAGTTGGATTCCTAATTTCCATTGAAAGTCAGTGGATTTTTCTGCAATCTCGCATCTGTTTGTACCTTTGAAAATCACGCCCTTCATTTCTCTGGTACAGGGATTCACAAAATGTGGCCCGCAGGCCAAATGCAACACACAGACCCTTTTGACCCCACACAGGACTGCCTCTCAGAAATGGCCCTTTAGGAGTGAAGCTTTGGAAATACCTGCTTACGGATGTATGCATATACTGAAAATTACCATGTAAAAAGTTGGGTCATTTAGTTCTTCATTGTATTGTTATTGCATCTTTATGTACGTGTGTTGTATTCGCATGTAATCAGGACTTTGGGGGGAGGGGCTCTATTAGCAAGGCCCAGTAGCTGCTATGGGAGAAAAAGATACTGGGATTTGGATAAACTGTGTGTGGGTTTTTTATAGCACTCTCTGCCAGCAGGCATCTGATGTTTCAGTTGCTCACTCCTAGAAGTACAAAAGGAGTTTCCTTCCTTGTGCTGTTTCAGAGCTTGCTGGTTGCGGTACAATGGGAATAAGAAATAGAGAAGACATTGTGGCTGCTTTCTGCTACTTACGCTTCTTTCTAACTTCTGTATTTTGTGATCTCCTTCTTCTTGAATTATACCAGTGCTTGCCTTAACTGCTGCTCGTAGCTTTTATAACAAGCAGCAACTATTGCACAGAAATAGTAACTTATTGGGTTGCAGGGTTCTGAATAGCAGCTACAAAACAGAATAAATGGTTTTATTTTCACTCTGCATTCATATGGCAGGACTTTGAACAGAAGGGTCACAGCAGTCTAGATCTGTCATTGGGAAGATCCTACACTGCATTGGTTAATGCTTGACTTGTGTTCAGAAGATTATCTTTATCTGTAAGGGTTAAATTTTTTAATTAATTCTTCACTAATTAATAAGGGACTTGGGAAATGGAGTTTTTTCAAGTCTCCTCTCCATCCCAGCCCTTTTGTATAAGATCATGAACTAATAGTGTATCCAGTGAAGGACTGAAATAACAAAAGCTTTCTGTCTGTTATCATATAACTTCCTTATAAATTGTTTAAAGTACTGCTATGATATGCAGCAACCTGAAACTAAATGACCTCAAAAAATCTTACCTTAATTTTGTAAATATAATTCAAAGATTTTTCTGTGGTTTACATGCTTAATTCCTTTATACCTATTTGCTACAGCAGATGGCTAATGCCACTTCAGGACTCCGGTGTAACTGGACTACTGTTTGCCTGTTTTTACTTAGAATGAAATATGGCCTTACCCAGAATTTCTGTAATCCATTTTTTCAGTTCCAGGGTCAAAAACCAAGAGAAAAACTACTTTCCGTCTCAAGATGCAGAAAATCCAAGTGGACATTGTGGTGGTGATCTATAACCAACAAGTCTTAAATAGATCCTGAACCAGTATTTTTAATCAATGATGGCAATTTTCTGCTGAACAGCAATTGTGAAAAAATACAGTTTTTCCTGAAGCCGGAGAGTTTGTTGTCCTAGTCCATTATAATTCTGAGAGTGGGGTTTTTTTTAAAAGATTAAAAATAGAGAACTGTTAAAACATGGATCCCTTTCTATTTAAGTACAGTGGCCCAGTTCTCTGTGTTTTGTGATTTTAAACCTTAGTTATCATCCAGGACTGTGAAATATGTATAACTTGCTAATGTCTATTGTTATTAAGCATAGGAATTGCTGTTTGACATTCGTATCTTTTATCTTATTCTGACACTAGTCAGTCTACATTGCTAAAGATTTTTTTAAAAAGATGTTACCTCTTGAATGTCAAAAGCTATTTTTGATGGGAAAATAAATCTTTTGTTTTTTCTAATTCTGTCATCTTCTTTGGATTTTTATGTGTTTAACCATTGGTAGGACAAGTTCAGTCAAACTTTATATTGAGATTTAGAAAGTAGAAGTCATTTGAGTTGTACTGATTTATCCTGCATTGATTTCCTCTTCATATTGAAGACAGGCATTGCACATACTCATGCCACTTCATTTGAATTCCTAATGAAAATGGGATAAAAATTTGTTCTTACAACTTCACCACTGAAATGTCTGTAGAACTGTGATCACCATAGGGTGTTTTAAAAGATGGGGAAGAAGCTGAATCTACAAGTGATTTCACACTTTTTTTCTGTTGAAACAAAAATGTGATAAACTGTAGAAAACAGTGGAACAAATGTGTGTGTTGTGAAACAGTATAAAATATATATTTTCCACATCACTTTATTACTCTCTTGTAAGACTAGTCCACAAATGGAATTCATTTTTTCAGTATCATCCCTTAGAACAGTTAGGGAAAAAATCTTGAATTCTCTTTATCTTCTGCACAAAGTGTTACTAGGAGAGGTGTATAGATTGCTAATGGGGAAGGCAAGACATTAAAATACAATGTTTTATTTGAATAGCACTTTTGATAGGCAGTTTACAAACTTAATCATCTTTTGAATTTTTTAGTTGAAGGGATTTTTATTTGCAGTTTTCATAAGTGTTCTCCATTTATTTTCAAAGGATCTGAAAGAGAAATGTAAGAAACCCAATGGGAAACTGCTACTTCAGATACAGTGAATTAGTCCAAAGGAAATTTCAGGGATTAAATAAAATCCTCCACTGAGTTTTTATTATTAACTTGTCTATAGGTTCTTTTTAGCTATTCCTGTTGAGACTATAATTTGTGTAATTATGGATCCTGTGGGTACTTTTGTGGGAACTGGGACATAGTTTTTAAATATTTTGACATACAGGTTCTTATCATAGTTTAAACAAGAAAATACCAAAAAGCTTTCAGATTGTTATGCTAACTTGTGGTATACCTTTCCAGTGTTCCTGTCCCTAAAGTTTCAGCTTTGAGATTTCAGATGTGCAATATGCAAACAAAATTATCTGCTGAAAAACATCCCTTGATTTATTTGACATGGGAATCTCTCCTAACTTCCCTTCCATCTCCTACAAAGGCTAATTATTCATCATGCAATTTCTAAAATGGAATGTAGAAGAACCTGATACCTTTTGCAGCATATGGTGTGGATCTATTCACTTGCATCCCCTCAAATTTCACAAGTTTGAATCACTTTGAGCAAGATCAGAAAAGCCAAGCATTACATGCATCAGTTTGATGGCAGCGGTTGTTTAGGTGTCTCTCTTTCACTAAGAACATGTTTTATGTTCCTCAATTTCTACATTCTTTTAAAGATTACCATTCCTTATTTGGCCTTATTAAGCCAGCTGTTCTGTTTAATTATATTGAAGTAGTCATTTTTGTCAGGAGAAACAAAAACTTTCACTTTCTCCTTTGTTTTTTGGCTTTGAAGATGGTGGTCCACTTGCAGAGAAAAGGGGAAGCAAATTGCTTTAGCTAGTGCTTCCTTATATAATTTCTCTATATTCTTAAATATGTGTTAATTGTGATACTAGCAAAACTCTCAAGAAGAATCTATATCCCTTAGGAATTATCAGATAAGGATGATTGGCTCATTTCTCCATTTTAAATGCTCTAATGGCTGTAAAATTCACTATTTAGGTGCCTTCATACTCTTTACATTTTGTATTCAGTTGTGGTTTTCTTGCACAGCTGTACATTTTTTAGTGCTCTAGTGACATCCAGAGAAGTGGCAGAGAAAAAAAGGTTCTTGTTTTCTTGTGTGTTTTCATAGTATGCTTTGACTGACACGGTTTCAAGGCAATAGGGATTTCCCAGGTACTGAATTAAGCAAACAGGACTTAATGGAATTCTATTTCAAACTCTTTTACAGGTACATCCACTTTTATGGAAGCATTAGCAGCCAATGGTACCACCAACCTCCAGACATCTGTAACAGGAGTGACAGCCAGCAAACGAAGATTTATTGATGATAGGAGAGACCAGCCTTTTGATAAGAGGCTACGCTTCAGTGTGAGACAAACAGAAAGTGCTTACCGGTACAGAGACATTGTTGTCAGGAAACAAGATGGATTCACACACATTTTGCTATCAACAAAATCATCTGAGAACAATTCGCTAAATCCAGAGGTTAGTGTGTTTGTTACTTTTTTTAGAGGCTGTAGAGGGTTGGGCTTTGAATATATATATTTAACATCTATTGCTAAAGTAATATTAAGTTCTGATTTAAAAAAAAAAAAAAATTAAAAACCTACTGGTGGTTCACTGAATTCTAGAAGTGCCAGCATTAGTGTATTTGTAGTAGTTTCCACTGGGATATATACTAGTTTCTTGCCTCTTAAAAACTGAATTTGGCTGAATATTGTTTATTTGGCTGAATATTTAGATTTTCTTTCATAATATAGTTTGGTGGTTTTAAGTGCAATATGAAGAACAAACTTCATACTAAATTAAAGTTCTTTTTCTGAACTGGTTGCATATGCCACCTGCTGTTCAAATTATAGAAATGCTGAATGAATGCTATACATGGAGACAAAACCTACTAGATCTCCTAATGATTGCTTTATTTTAGCTTATGCAATTGTGCTGATCAAAATTGTGTTTAAGGTATATTATTTAACTCTTTTATCTTTGGACAATGAAAAATTTAAATGTATTCAGAACATGACCTGCAGCAGAATTTGCAAATTTCCCAGTTCCTAGGGAAATGTGCAGGAATGTAACAGTTCACTCAGATCTGTCAAAAAGGAAGAGGAGTGTGTTACTTTTAAATAACGTAATAAAAAGATTCTGACGAATTTAATTCCTGCTGATTTTCAGGTTATGAAGGAAGTCCAAAGTGCACTGAGTACAGCAGCTGCAGATGACAGTAAACTTGTGCTGTTCAGTGCAGTTGGTAGTGTCTTCTGCTGTGGTCTTGATTTTATTTATTTTATACGACGTTTAACAGATGATAGAAAAAGGGAAAGCACTAAGATGGCAGAAGCTATTCGGTACGTAAAATTGCTTTTAGTCATTTACATGTTAATGTTTTTCATTGTCTAAACTAACTTATTTTTAACTTATCCTCTGATTAAAAAATATATAACTATATTCTCCTTTATAGGCTTTAACTCAACCAGATTTCAACCATTCACTTGTCATGTGACACAGTGCGCAGCACTTTTTTAATATTTGTCCAGTTTTGTTCAAGTTTACTGAATGTAAATAGCTACTTACTGCATTAAAACTGAATATGAAAAATTGTATCTTTGTTTATGATAAAAATATAAAGGTGGGTTCATAATAGAAATACCTCAAGTGTGAGGGTCCTGTTAAAACATAATTTTTTTAAAAAGTGATTAATCTGATATGCCACAACACTTAAGTGCACTTGAAGAGTAAACTAGAGAAGGTTCATAAAAAAGAATGATAGCTTTTTAGGTGGATAGCTTTTTTTTTTTTCTAAGTAGTGGCCTAATGATAGCTGCCAAAATCTGTTTCAGTGAATGAATGTAGTCTTTTAAAAATTAAAATAAGTATTATGAAGAAAGAAATTTCCTGTCAGTTATTTGCATATTGTGTCTTATAACATTTCCAGAATTATTGCTTCCGTAAATTTTACTTTTTGGTTACTTAAACATTGCATGCAGCAAAATACGCTGACAGTATGTAGAAATCACCCCGTTATTTAATTTTTTGCTCTCTGAATTAAAGAAAAAATTGTTTTTATATCATTGGTGATTATGCATGTGATTATTTGGTGGAAGCACTCTGGAGTTTGCTCAGTTTAATATGAGACTGCCTTATGGGGCCTAGTTTTTTTTTTAGCCTTTGGAAGACACTTTTCTCTTTCAACACAGAAAACTCTCTCTGAAGATTTTTACCTGCATATTTCATTTACCTATGTTACAATTAAATTTTACTAGTGAATGATTTATATAATTAGTTCATTAATGATTTTGTTTATCTGGTCACCTTTTAAAAACTTGATTGTATGCCTCTTCACCATGTTTACTATGACTCTTCCCCATGAGAGGCCTCCATTTTTAAAACACCCATACTACAGAGCTATAGCTCAGCAAGGCAAATCTTTCCTGTTCCTGATTATTCCATGTTAATGTGAACATAAGCAAGGGATATGCAAGGTTCTTGTATATTTCTGCCAGTTTAAAGCTCTTACAGTTTTAACTTAACCCTCCATTACCTTTCCCATATTCTTCTATCCCTGACAAGCAGCGCCTAGGAGTGCTGTAGCACATGTGCATGTGGTATTGACCTGCTGAATATTTGGGTGAAAAACTGATGAACATATTGCTTTAATTGGAGGAGCAAAGATAGAACCCTCAACAATTCAGCGAAGAGAGTTGGAAAAGATGTATTGATTTTGACAGGCCTGAAGATAAGAACATCACCATTTCAATGCAAAAAGTACTTAACAAAACCCCACCTGTCTCCTTGAGAGAGAAATATAGGGCTACTATGGTTTATTAATGTGGCACGGTTACTTTGGACTAAAGTACAATATGAATTTAAAGCATTTATAGCCACCTGCTCATGGGGGAGATTCTCACTGCAGAATAAAAGTGGTACTGCTTTTGGTTTAGCTTAGTCAGCTTCCAGAATCTATTAATGTACTCATTCAGGCTTTCTGTATTTTTCCTTTGTTGGGGGTGGGTATGACCTACTGCACTAAGATTTTGGGTTGAAATAAAGAACTTTAATATAATGTTAATTTTGAGTGGTTGGGATGAAAGGGGTAGAAATGAAAATGGTGGTGGTCCTGAGAAATTAAGTCTTCATAAAGTACTTTAATTCTGGTACCAACTGTAACCCAATTACATCAAAGCTGTACTTTATTTTCCAGCATCTGCAGTGTACTGATGAAGCATTATTACTTTGAGCCAAATTCTTATTTTTTTTGGATCCTTTTATCTTCATTTGAAGGAAACCATGAAAAAGAAAAGGAACATTTGTGCATTTCTTCTGGTAGAAATGGAATGAGAATGTCCATTGAGATTAATTGGGCAGTCTGCTTTCTACCATACTTACAAGTCGCATATAAAATCTACTACTTCTGTTCTGGAATCATAGACCTAAAACCTAAACAGATCTCAAACAAGATCTGGTACCAGTTTTTTTCTCAAAGAAGTTGGTACCAGTTTTTTTAATAATTCTGCCAAAGGCAAACTAAAGGCCTGCTGAACTGTTAGACTAGTTAGGAGCAGTGTACTTTGCTTGTGTAAATCACTGTGCTGGCAAACGCTAGAAATGGAGGTAGCTTGTTTTCTGTTCCAGAACAGGGCTTTTCATATTGGCTTCCTCTCTTTTCTCTTGACTTGAAGAATGCCTTTGAAAGTAAGGTCAGAGAAGTTGCCTATCCATTCAACTAGTTTTGGTTCTGAAGAACCATTTCTGTTTTCAGACTCCAGCTTCCCTTTTTGAAACCAGTTACCCTAAAAATAGCATCAGAACCACAGAGCAGCAGTTACCAAGGTTAGGTTCCTGCAAGAGAATTTCTCCTAACCTTTAAAGCCTATCAGGTCTACAAATTAAATTAACTCATAGACATGATGACAAAGTCTTTTTGCACAGAAAGTGTGTCAGTTGTCTACATAATCTTCTTCCAGTCATTGTCCTTAGATATGACATGCACAGAGAGGTTCTTTGTAATGCTACTCTATCAGTAGTTTAATGTATGCTTTTCTGTAAGCCTGATTTTTTTAATCAGTATTTGCAGAGCTGCGAAACAGTAAAACGAGAGAACTTTAATTCAGGTTTTAGGTGTGTTTTCTACTGAATTTTTATGGCCAAAGCTGGATTTTCCTGGAGAGAGCAAGCTATCATCCTAAGTCTGAGTGGGTTATTGGTAAGGTTGACCAAAGGGAGGTAGTTATTCATGCAGAAAACTTTTCTCTTAATCTGTTCAAGTCAGCTAGAAGCCTGTCTGTCTTAAGTGGTGGTTGTGATGTGCAAAAGCCAATATACCTTTTTCTGGGGTATCTCTTTTTATATTTCCACAGCTAGTTTCTTCAGGAAAGGGCAAACTTTTTTTATTTTAGTAATTCAAATTGTTTAAAAATATCATTAGGCCTCTTAGAGGCAGAAGATTCATGGCATGATAATGAAATATGTCTTCATCCAAACTAAAAGGAGGCTGTTCAGTTACTGACTTAAGATTGTATGATACTTTTCATTCACCACACTGCATACAACAGCCTGATGCTTTATTGTCTTGAGATGTCACAAATTGCATAGTTGAAACAAACATAGAAACATCTACTTCTCTTTTCCTGTGTTTGTGGTAATAAGAGGATGTTCCAGGTCTAAATTAGGTTCCAGGAATTTTAACATTTCTGTGTAACAGTTGCTTGAAGGTAGTTCCCATCTGTAAAAGCAGAGTCATGTACACCTCCATACATTACTTCATACAATTCAGCGCTGCAGTAAACTGTTGGTTTGGGTGACTAAGAAGGAAGGGGAATGAGGTGGTTGTTAAGGTACACAGAATATGGTGCTTGTAGAGGATTGATGGGCATAAGGGAGAAGAGGAAGGGGAAAAGTTTAAGAGATCTGTGATGTTAGGTAATGGGAATGGTGCTATTTGTGGGGTTTTTTATCCACTTGTTTCCCCAAAAAACTTCCCCTTTCCCTCTCCCTAAAATTGGGGATCCCTCTCTGAGCTTACTGCTAATGATGACCTGCTAATTTGATCGGCAGTTGCTCACTTGTTACACATGCACCCCCAGTTCAGACCAGGTTGGGCAGTAGGAGAGCTTTGCTATTGTCCAATGACTGGGTTCTGCAGAGGCTGGAAGAGGAAGTCAGGTCCCTGAAATGTTGCTTGCAGGTAGCTGTTGCAGAAATTTTGTGACTAAGCTCTGAGATGCTAATGCATTTTGCTGCCAATATATAAGTAGTCATGAAATGCTTTTTTTTTTTCTTCAGGAATTTTGTGAATACTTTTATCCAGTTTAAGAAACCCATTATTGTAGCAGTAAATGGCCCAGCCATTGGACTTGGAGCATCCATACTGCCTCTCTGTGATGTGGTTTGGGCTAATGAGAAGGCTTGGTTTCAGACACCATACACTACTTTCGGACAGAGTCCGGATGGATGTTCATCCCTCACATTCCCTAGGATAATGGGCTTGGCTTCTGTAAGTAGCTTGCATGGGGATTTTTAAAATTTTTTTAATTATTTGGTGTTTGATCCTATCAACTTACAGTGTTATATGGACTAGATGTGTTTCATAAAGCTATTCCTAAGAAATAGTTGCATTCCTAGCCTTTTCCATTCCAAAGGGTAGATTGTAATTAGGCCTACATGTGTGCGGAAAAGGAGTAAGAGGGTATGTGGATTTCTCATATTCTCATACCCCTTTCCATACCTAGGTTATCACATGGGGGAGTTTATGCAGCAGCCTTTCAAAGGGCATACCAAAAATTGGTCTCATCTGTACTCCCCGCAGCTCTCCAAAAGGCATCATGTTTAAATCAAGTACAAACGTATTGGAGTACTGCTCCTCCAGGCAACACCTATATTGGTTTACTTGTAGCATCCTTGCTTGCTATGGTAAAACGGGTGTGTTACATTGCAGGGCTTTTGTGGTTTTTTTCCTTTTGCCTGAAAAGACTCATCATACTTCCCCATTATGTTCCTTTCAAGTGATGTGCTATGCAGTAATTATTCTGGGTTTTGTCCCAATTAATTGTGTGATGAAACATTTTTGTGTTTTATCATTCATGAGTTTCCTGACACTACAGACCCTGAAGGTCCCTATCAGAGTTTTTAAAAAAAAAAACCCAAACAAAAAAACCCATACCCACATTACTAAAGCTGATCAAGCTGGCTGGCTGATAAAGGAAGGCAGGCTATTTGTAGTAGTATTTTTAATCAAGTGAAGACACAGTTTAACAAAAAAGGTTTAAAACATCATTTTATATTATTTTATTTGCATTATTTTTTCATGGTACGTTCTTTCATACCACATATGCATCCACATCACATTGCAATATGAAACTGACTATTAGCAGTATGAAGCGTATGTCATTAGTTGTATGATTTCCTCCCCCATCCCCCAAGCTATTATTCATTACAAAACTGCTTTTTCCTATAGGCATTTACTAATACATTTCATCATTGTAAAAGGATCTTTTAATTGCATGTGATTTGAACAGATCTCATGGCTAATTAGCAGATCTTTGTAGGATATATGGATACAGTTCTTAGAAAATCAATTGAAATTTGTTAGATTCATCATTCTGTTGTCTTGCTGTCTCTTCTCATTTTTAGAGTCTTCATACATGCTGCATATTCCAAATAAGTAATCATACCTTTCCATTTTTATTTGGTTTCTACATCTCTATGTACTCTGGCTGTGAGCGACCTGGTGATTATTTTGTTTTAGTAAGTTTTGAGTTTGGACAGCCACTGCCTGTATGAAGTCTGACTTTTCACGTACCTTTTGCGAATGGATTTTTTTTTCCTTGTACCAAAACTAAAGCCTGCATTCGTTCTCAGAAAATAACACAGACCTTATCTGGATTTGACAACCTAGGACATTTTTACATGTGCTTTTGGATGCAGCACCAGGCGCTTTAATTAGCAAGATGCGCTAATTAAAAGCACCTGCGTTTCACATATATTGGTGTCACCACACAACGCCATGCTGAAAAAATGGGAGCGGGGTGCTTTGAACTATAGCTCATCAGGCGTGTTTTATTTCAGAGCGCAGCACCGCCATTTTGTCAGCGTGGAGATGCACATGTGCAAGGCTGCCGGAGCACGTCAGTTTCCATGCTCCAGCAGACTCGATTAATTGAGTCTGCTCTGATGCACTGGATTTCCAGCATGTTGGAGCAGGCTCTGTACATATGTGTAGGAGTCTCTAGAGATGATGATTTTTTTTCCGTAGGAGATTCAGCATTTTTATGACAGTTAATCAGGAAATTTCTATGTTCATTCGCTAGACTTCATTATCCCTGATAGTTCAATTTCATCAGGAGTTCAGGTACAACATGAAGACTTTTTCACATAATGTATAATTAAACTTGGAATTCACTGCTACATTAAATTCTTGAAAGTCCTTATAATGGATATTGGAAATATTCAGTTTTACAATTAGGTACAGTGAATATTTAAGAAGAGATATTACACATTGTGTTTCAGAATGTATGCTGCCTGTTAGGAATCATATTGAAATGTAAAGAAGAGAATGAGTTACTCTATATAAGTCCATTGCAGGGTTCTTATACATACTGGTCACTGTTGGAGATGAGATGTTGAACTGTTCCTATATTATTTCAAAAAGTCAGGTTGTTCCCTGGACTCATGCATGTCATTCATTGGGGGAGAGGTGATGCACTGACTTTTGAAAAGAATTTCCTAGAGAAAAAGAAGACAGAAAAATAAGCAAAAGAAAGCAGGAAAATGGACCAAATGGATACGGCAGTTTTGAGAATGAGCAGAAAACAGAACAAACAGAGAAACTACAGCACTCATAAAATGTTAGAGAAACATTTTATCCCTTGTAATTGTACTGCTTACTATTATTTCTTTGGAAAATGGCCAATAGCTTTGAATTTCACAAGTGGTAATAGTAGAATATTATTGATAGTGGCACTTCAGTCAAATTGAAGTTAACATTTTGGCATTCTGTAGCTAGGTTGAAGAACTAAAAGCTGTTGTGGCAAAGTATTACCTTTCAAAACCTATTAACCCATAACACTAATGAGGACTCTTACTTCATTTAAGTGTTTGAGGCTTTGCTGTTTTAAAACTTGGAAATGGGATTGAACATGACCAAAATAATTCCATTACAGTTCTTTCAAAAATTTCTGATTCAGAGACCTCAGCCAAATCTATTGAATTCTGAAGAAATAAGCAAAGTTCTCTGTCATCCAGACACTCTCATCCCACAGTTATTGCATGTGATAAATATGCAGAGTTAATTTGTTGGCTTAAGTCTATGCTTTGTAAACTCCTGCACAGATTGATTTGACCTTTTGAGATTAAAAATATTGGTAAATTCTTTGCTTCAAAGGTACACAAAGGCTATAAACAGACATTGCCAAATGAAGCAAATCAGCTGTGCCAGGATATATTGTAGCACAGATGATCTGCTTCATTGGGCAAAACAGACGTTGACCGTTGCCTTGCAGGCTCCAGGCCCTTGCTACTCCTAGGAGCTGCAGGGGCCTAATCCTGCAGGACACTTGTGGTGCACCTTTGCAGACAGGGGTAACCCAAGAAGGTGCTCCTGGGGCTTCAGGAGAATTTCTGGGGCATGTAGGTTTGGGCCCCTGAAGCCCTTGGAGGGCCTGTTGGGGGCGGATGGAGTATGTGGGTAGCTTCAGGCAGGCCATGCTCTGTGCCTGAAAGCAGATAGATATCTGCAGCATTAATACTACCGATTATCTCAGACACAAATTTGGGCATTTATGGTGCAAAAAAGAGCATAAATGTCTGTTTTCACTTTGTGTTTCCATAAAACAATTTATGGTAGCACAAAAGCAACATATGCTTGCAGCCCAGTCAATTCATGTGGAGATTTGAGTTCACCTGGAGCTGTGTTTTGCTAAAATCCAAAGGAGTGTTTGTTCTTGAACTTTTTGTTCATCTATTTCAGGGGTTGTCAACCAGAGGTTGCGTACCCCCCGAGATACTTAGAAAGGACATAGGGGGTATGTATGGGTGGGCAGGCGGGCAGGGATGGAGCACATCCCAGGGTGCAGCAGTAGCATCTCCCCGGCGCTTTCCCATACTTTGTTCCTTACCAGGGGGTGGGGGGTATGCTGGATACTGCCTGCCCCACACAACACTGCGGCACCTCCCCGCCCCCCACCTCAACTCATTCACTGTGCCGACTCCCAAGAGCAGGGCCAGGAGGGCAAGGGTAATGGTGGCCCTCTGCGGGCCACACACATGCCAGCCAGGGGGGTGAAGGCGGGCTCACATGCAGTGGCCACCACCACCCCACATCGCCATTGCTGCGCCCCACTCTGCTTTCCCATGGCTGGTCACACATGCAGCTCTGCAGACTGCCAGTGCACCTTGTGCGCTGCTTGTCAGCAGCCCATGGAGCCACACATGTGGCCACGGGAAAGCGGCATGGGGTGCGGCAGCAGCAGTGCAGGGCAGTGGTGACTGCTGTATACAAGCCTTGCCCTGTCTGGCCGGCCAGGCAGCGTGTATGCAGCCCAAAAAGGGGCACCACTGCCCTTGTTACCCCCTCCCCCCTTTCCTGGGAGTGGGCACAGAGATGCCCGTCCTCAATTTGGCTCCCCCCAGCCACTTTCCTCTCTCCTGCCCTGCCTCTTCCCCCTACACACACCTGCTGGCAGGGGTGTCTGTCTGTGTGTGTCTGCGTGTCTGTCCCCTGCCCGCCCAGCCACAGCAGGTACTTGGCATCACATGGCTCTTGGGGCCCTGGGGTGCAGAGTCCAGCCTGCAGCAGCAGCTGTCTCTGCCTTACGCACAGATCTGGGGGGCACATGTCCCCTGGACCTCCACTGGGGTGCATGCAGCACCAGGAACTGCCCCCCGACAAACCACTCTCATGGCTCCATCCCACACTCTGCCCTGGCTGTTCAGCCCCTGCCCCCCTCTCTCCCTCACCACAGGGGCCTTGATCTGCCTCCCACCCTTAAAACGCAGAAAAAAATATAAAGGAGTATACATGAGTTGAAACTTTGAGGCAGAAAGGGTACACTTGTTTAAAAAAAGGTTGAAAACCCCTGATCTATTTTGTTAGAGCCATCTGCATAAGTTAGATTTATAGGTATGCAGGACTATACTTACTGCTTGACATTTGCTTTCTTGTTTTGTATGAGAGATCTGTAAATTCTGTATTTATCTTATGAGACATCTAGTTACAGTGGCATCCCTGGCTCTGCAACACTCTGAAAAGATGCTTCACTTTTCTTGGTATACTTGCAGTCAGTACGAATCCAGTGAACTGGAACAGTAAAGTCCAGGCTTTCTAATTTCTCCTGTATGAGCAAGTGATTTAATTCCTCTTGACCTTATGTTTCTTCATGCCTAAAATGAGATAAGGATAATAACACCTGCATTTTTGGGGTGTTTTGAGGTGATTGGATACAAGTTGTAACAGTGCGCTCTAGAATAATATTTGGTACTTACAAGAAATGCCAGATTTGTCAGCTACCTATATTTTTATTTAATTTACATTTTGTGCATTCTGAGAGCTCTGATAATAGCATTGTTATAAGGGTTTTCACTTGCAAATGAGCTCTTTGCTCTGCCCTTTGAGAGAGAGCGTAGGAGGTATTGGTGAAAAGTAGCAAATCAGTAATAATAACAGCAGTAACAGTCCTATTCCCATGCAGCTACTGCTGCAAAATAGAATGTTTAAAAATTAGATTTATGTATGTTTTAAAGTGATATAAAAGTGGTACTGATGGTAGTGGTCCAGAAATTATGGTGTAAGAAATTCTTGCCTGTTTTTTAAAGTGAAGAGTGTACGTAAGTGTTTGAAGGACTGTGGTCTAATAGGGTAACTGATTAATACATTCTTCCGTACTAGAGTAGGAACATTTTATAGGTTCTTTTAGTTGCATATTTAGATTTGATCTGTGTTTGAGGTATGATATTTAGCAACACAGAATGGTGAAAGATGTGTATAGATTAATGGAGTCCAAACATCCCAACTAATGCAAAAGGTTTGGGGGGTTTCATTTGTTTTGTGGCTTGAACATTTTCTGTCTTGTTCTTTTTAATCTGAGCAACAACTTTTTCTCTCTCCAGGCAAATGAAATGTTGTTCAGTGGAAGGAAGCTGACTGCACAGGAAGCTTGTGCAAAAGGACTAGTCTCTCAAGTGTTTTGGCCAGGGACATTTACACAGGAAGTCATGGTTCGAATTAAGGAACTCGTCACATGTAATTCAGTTGTAAGTTTCATTTGTTTTCTTGCATATTATAGAGAGATTAATCATTTTACTCCTCATTCTAGAAAGACAGTTCAGGATAAATGTAAAAGCTTGGTGATTGGAGTCCCAAGTTTTGATGCTGTTCCACTTTCTAACACCTCTCTTTTCCTTAATGATATTGGACTGTTACAAAGTCACATCCCACAGTCAACTCTAGAATTAAGAATATCAAGTAATAATCTGCCTGAGCCAAGGAAAGTTAAAGAGCTTGAAGTGCTTTGTGAGATGCTATGGAGGGCACAGTACCTTTCAAGTAGACATATCATCAGGAGTAAATTCTATTGTGATATTGCCTATACACAACTGATTATATCTCAACAGATGACAAGTTAGCCAAGCTGTTTTGTGCACAAGTTAGTAGGGCGCTGTCGAGGATCTTCAGTGCACTGCCTAATAAGGCCATAGTGACAAGTTTTTCCAAACGTTTATCATATACAGTAACAAACAAATATACCAGCATATGCAGCTCATGAGATTGAAATCTTTGACACACCATTAGTTAAGTAATATTTGTTGATTACTCAAGATACAAATTATAAGAAGCTACAAAAGCCTTCCTGCTCAAGTGCACTGGTGACAGTTGCAGGCCTGGCTGCTAGAATTTCACCGTCACCATTTGATGTGCAGATTGGGTAAATAATGGGCAAGTTTCAGAATTAATAGACTTCATTTTGTTTTCATGCTTGTGAAATGTTTGCCTAAGCAGGACAAATGAATAGTCCAAAAACAACTAAGTGTACCCTAATTTTAAGATTAAATTTTAAATTACTTGGGCTGCTGTCTTATTATTATTTAAACTTAAGGTATTTCTGGCCATCTTTAGAGCAGTCCTGCAGAGTATGATGCCGTATGGAATATAATAAGCTGCTTCCCATGAAGATCATCTCTGTATGGATATCAAGATTACTCTGTTTACATCAAGCTGTATTTATTAGGTTGATGTGTCAGCTTTTATTAATTACTTGGCTACAAACCAGGAAGTCCCTCTAGCACTTCATGGAAAGGTCTTTGAGGCATTTTGTTCCATAGACTCACATGCATCATTTTTATTAAGAACATTAGAATTGTGTGTATCCATCTATGGGTGAATAAATTGTTTTGCTAGTAATGTCACTGAGCACTAATTCTGTTTTTTGGCTTAGGTACTTGAAGAATCCAAAGCTTTAGTCCGTAATGTCATGAAGGTGGACTTAGAACAAGCAAATGAAAAGGAGTGTGAAGTTTTAAAGAAAATCTGGGGCTCTGCACAAGGGATGGACTCTATGTTAAAATACCTGCAGAGGAAAATTGATGAGTTCTGATGAAATGCACATTGACACTGGAATTTGTATTTGCTTGGACAGCTAAGGGCACAAAGAGGCCCAAATTAATTTTGAAAACCTAATATAAACTCACCCATAGCTCAGAGCTTGGGAATAGGATTAGAAAAACCCACTTTTTATTGATGGGGGTTTTAAAGTACTGTATCTTAAAAAAAAATGAACAAAATTCCTTTCTCCCTATTATATATATATATCTTTATATACACAAACTAAAATTATAATGGAGTGCACTACCAAACATCTCTTTGATGCTCTAGTTTTTTGTTATCATTGGCTAGTACTGTATCAAAAATGGGGAAAAAGTGAAATATGTTGCATTATTTTCTATGTGGCAGGGAAGTCTGGAATAATGATTTTTCATTAGAATGCAGAATCAAAACGGGTATTAGCCAGCCCTTACTTTCACTGCCCAACCAGTTAGTTAAGACATAAGGCATTGTCTCAGAAGAAGGTTGAAATACCTCAAATAATAAAACGTTCTAAATAATTTTTGTTTGAGAATTAAAACCTGTAATGAAAGATTTAATCACCTACATGTCCCAAAAAAATGAGTGTGCTCAGGATTTATGCTAAGGAAACACTCTGTCCTTTTTTGGGAGGGAACATGTCTAATTCTTACCCAGATAGCATGAAGAAACCACTGTCTCTTACGGGGGGAGGGGGGAGGAGAAAAAAAGCTTGTTTTGCAGTATTAGTGAATCACTGAATATCTTATATATGAATATCCTAAGTTATAAGTTAGTTTTAGTGGGTTTTTAAATAGTCTTTCTGATTTTTTTATAACTACATAAGTGCTTCTGTTGCTGGGTGAGAATACTACTTTATATACAGTTTTTTTTTCCTGTTTGCTGGTTTAATTGATGTATTACACCAAAAATGCATTTTATGTTAATAAATTTTTAGGTTCACTTAGAATATATTATTTAATAAGTTAAAATTCTTTTGGCACACTATTAAGTACAAAAAACTCCTTTAAAAAACTACCTTATATTAGATGTTTAATGTTCTTTGTCTATGCTTTTTTATTATTTTAAATATACACTATATAAACAGTATGGTGTAAAAGAGTGCCCAGTGTAAATAGACCTATTTTGCATTCCTTTCAGGAGTGATTACTGATTCCTGACTGCAGATATCTATTATTACTTGGGTATCTGCACTTGCAATCTTATTGAATGTATTATGAAGAATGAAAAAATATCAAACCTTATTTTTGTACAGTTTTGAAGTTTATACTTGGAACTGACCACCTGCCCTTCCTAGTGGAGAGCTGTACAGTGTGTAAATCTGCCTTTACCTTTGATTGGTACAGTATTTTTGCATCTGTGGGACCTACTTTTTTGTTCTAGTAGTTTGAACTATATATAAACTGTACAATCTGTAAAGTTTTTATAGAATAAATATTCAGCTGTGAAAACTGGTTAAAATAAAACTAATATTTCTTAACACATTTTAAATGTGCTTCTCTTATACAGTTTTCTTTTCTTTCCCCGCACTATCTCAGTTCACCTTCTCTAGGAAACATCTTGCTTAATCTTTAACCAAACCCTGGAAATGCTGGTTTTTTGAAGACTGCACTTTGAGCATAGCTAATTTGAGTAAAATGAATTAAAGATCGTGTAAAGACAGCAGATTAAAACGTTAATCGGTTACACTTTCCAAGGTTCATATGGTAGATGTGGCACATTTCTCTAGTGTCAAATGGAAAATTTTCTTACTGCCTGTAAACCTTGCTGATATTTTCTTTTAGACTGGATGGAAAGCATTAAGATTTATAGTTGTAGATTAGAAGTATTGTTGTAGCCATGATAGTGTGGGTAGTATACAGGAAGCAAGGGGGTTTTGGAGAGAGCTTTTATCATATCAGATATAGAAGGGCACTGCGCACCAGAGCTTGTAACATCTCTCCCAACTATAGTTAGCCTAATAGAAGATGACACCAAAATACCCTTACTTCTCACATATAGTATACAACAGCAATTGTTGTACAACCTCTTCATAATATTTCCAGATATTTTTGCACTAACCCTGTGGACTTGTAGCCATGGTTATACTTAAATGAAATTTGCTTGGATATGGTCATATTGAATGAAAAGGAGATACCCAGTGTGCTGCACCAGCTCTGATTTTATAGATTTGGGTCTACTTCTCTTTGGTACTTGCATCCTTTTACATGGCATTCAAAATGAGTGTTTTAGGTTCCTTTATGCTGCCTTTAAGCTGTGTATAGAAGCCTAAAGGAGGATCCGGTCCACTGTTCCTGTGGGCATCTTCCAAAATGCCCCTGCAGTCAACTCAGCTGGAATGAATTAAATAGAAACAAAAAATCATTATACACTTTTTTTTGTACCATTTGCCTGTAACAGCAAATGAGATGAATGAAAAAAACCCAAAACAGTGTGGGGTAGGGTTGGTCACCATGCGTAGGAGCCAAAAAAATACAGTAAGAACTTTATTTTTACAAGTTGTTTAGGGAATTTAAGCTTGTGAAACAAATTGCAGCCAACAGATCTGAGAAAACTTGTTGATTAGAAACAGAGCCATGGTCCTCTCTCTCTTTTCATGCATTGTCTGTGCCTTGAAATCAAAAGCATGCAAGTACTTTAATGTAGATACCCTCAAGAGTTTCTTCCTCCTCTTGCTTTGGAATGGGCCTGCATTCCTTGAAGATACTCAAAAGTTATATGCAGCACAGAAGCACATGCTGCCTTCTGCACTTGTTCCAGGACACTCACATGGACTGAAGAACAAATATTAAACGTCAGTGCACATGTTTTTTTTTTTTACAGGTGCCTCTGAAATCTTTGTCCTCAGTTATAACTTCGAATTAGGAACCCTCTAGCTATAGGTAAGTCATAATCTCTGGGGCCTCTCTTTCCTTACAAAAGATTGATCTAACGTTACAAGAGTTTACCGGAGACAACTGTGTTTCCGAGAGAAAAGTTCCAGTAGTGAATTTTCTAACGCTGCTGTTACTTTTTGTTTGCTTCTTTTTTTAAAAGGAGACGCCAAAAAGCTTGAGTTCTCCAGACAATATTAGCCACCGGGTATAGGAAGAGAAGTTAGCCTTAAGGAAGAGCTGGAAAATCTCTACTTCAAGTAATCTGTTAGCATGCCTCCATGGCAATACAGGAAGCTATAGCTTCTCGTAAAGCTGATATAAGCAGACATTGTTTTTTCCTTATTTGCATTAATTTTCCAAAAACATCATGCTCCGCAAGAGCAGAGGGCCTTTAACAGTTCACATGAGACTGGGATAGATTTTAAAAATAAGGATCATAGGAAAATAAGGCTGGAAAGGACCTCATGACATCATTTAGTTTAGCTCCCTGCTCAGGGCAGGATCATCCTTTATTAAACTGTCCCAATCAAGTGATTTGTGTAACCTTCTCTTTCCAGGGATGAAGCCTTGTTCCAATGCTTGACCACCCTCATAGTCAGAATGTTCTTAATCTTCAGCCTAAATTTCCTATGTTCCAGTTTGAGGCCATTGCTCCTAGTTTTGTCCCCTATAGCCACAGAGGCAAGGCTATCCCCATCCTCTTTAAAATACCCTTCAAGTACTGTGTTTGAAGACTGTTTCCAAATCCCCACTCAGTTTTCTCTTGTCCAGACTAAACATTGCTAATTTTTTCAGCCTTTCCTAATAAGCCTTGCCTCCCACAACCCTCATCATTTTTGTTGATCTGCACTGGGCTCTTTCCAAACTGTTCACTTCCTTCTTGAAGTACGGGGCCCAAAATGGGACACAGTACTCCAGATGAGATCTCACCAGTGCTGAAAAGAGCAGAACAATCACTTCCCTTAATTTGCAAATGACTCTCCTGTTAGTATAATCAAGTATGGTGCTTGCTTTTTTTGCAACAAGAGCACACTGTTGGCTCATACACATCTTGTTGTCTACCATAACCCCCAGGTCCCTCTCAGCTACTCATTCCCCAGTCTGTATTTGTGCATATAAGTATTCCATCCCAAGTTCAGGACTTTGCACGTGTCCTTGTTGAATCTCATCTGATTGATTGTGGACTATTTTTTCAGTCTACTGAAGTCATTCTGGATCCTAGTATCTCCCAAGTATCTGCAACTCCACCCAACATGGTGTCATCTGTAAATTTGCTAAGTATGCACTTGATCCCATTGTCTATGTCATTAATGAAAATATTAAACAATACCAGGCCAGGCCAGGCCAGGCTCCTGGAGAACCTCACTTGATACCTCTTCCTAATTAGACATTGAGCCAGTGATGACTTAATTGATTATGATAATCTAACAAGTTGTGTGCCTGATGCAGGTTTTTTGTCTCATCTGTATTTCCTTAGCTTATTAATAGAAATGTCATGGGAGACCGTATCAAAAGCCTCACTAAAGCCTTGCTTTCCCCCCTCCCCGCTCAAATCTACAGAGCCTGTCACCATATCACAGAAGAAAATAGAAAATCAGGTTGGTCAGGCATGACTTGGTCTTGGTGAATCTGTGCTGGCTTCTCTTGATCACATTGTTTTCCTCTACGTGCTTCATGATGGATTCCTTGAGGGCATGCTCCATTATCTTTCCAGGTATCAAAGTCAGGGTGACTGGTCTATAGTTTCCCAGATCCTCTTTTCTTCAAGATGGGCACCGTGTTTTCCCTTTTCTGGTCATCTGGGACCTTACCCAACTTCCATGAGTTCTTCACACAGTTCCTTCAGTACCCTGGGTTCCATCCCATCTGGCCAGTCAGTTTTAAGGAATCTAGCTTCTCTAAGTAATCCCCAACTTGTTCTGCATTGCTCTAGGCTGCTTGTCTCCTTTCCTGTCTTATTACCACCTGCATTCATCATCTGGTATCTGCTCCTATTTGTTAAGACTAAAGTAAAAAAAAGAATTAAATACTTCAGCCTTCTCTGCATCATCTATAACTAGATTGCCTTTTGCATTCTGTAAGGGACCTATGGTCTTTCTCTTTTGGCATACTTGCAGAATCCCTTTGTAGAGTCTTTTACGTGGCTTACTAGCTGCATCTCCAACTGTGCCTTGGCCTTCCTAATTTTCTTCTTGCATACTCTTCCCTAGTACTATGACCAAGTTTCCACTTTTTATAGACTTTCTTTTTGAGTTTTGATTCATTGAAGAGATGCCAGGCACCTCTGCTGTTGCACTTCCCATTCTTCTGCCCATCAGGATAGCTTGGTCATGCACCCTTAAGACTACAGGCATTTCTCCTGGACTCCTTTTCGCCTTATACTTGCCTCCAAGGGAATCCTGCCCACTAGTTTTCTGAGTTTCCCAAAGTTAGCTATTCTGAAGTCTAGTGTCCTTATTATATGGATTTCCTTTCTTCTGTTAGGATCTTGAACTCTGTCATTTAGTGGTCACTGTCACCCAAGTTACTCTCCACCTTCACATTCTCAACCAATATCTCTCTGTCTGTGAGCAGTAAGTCAAGAAGAGATCTGTTCCACGCCCCCCAGTTGGCCTCTACCATCTGCGTCAAAATGTTGTCCCCAACACATCTGACACACTTTTGTCTCCATTCACTGGTAGACCTAGTTTAAAGCGCTCCTCACTAGGTTAGCAAGCCCACATGCAAAGATACTCCTCCCCTCTTCATCAGGTGGCCCACCATCTCTTCTTAGCAGTCCATCTTTCTGGAACATCACCCTGTGGTCGAAGAAGTCATAGCCCTGCTGGCAGTACCATCTCTGCAGCCACGTGTTGATGTCCAGGTTGTGTCTACTCCTAGCCGGGCCTTTACCCTTGACTGGAAGGATCAATACGAATTCCACCCCCATACCTTCCATCCTTGTACCCAAAGCTACTTTCAATGTGCTCATCCATGGGAGCACTAATGATACTGCTAAGGCAACCTTGAGCAATGTAGGATAGTAGTCAAAGAGCTGGGAAGGCTGAGCAATTTTCCTGCAACATCTTAGATGTGGGCTTCTGCAGGCAGCAGACCTCCAGAGCCAACAGATTAGCCCAGCTGATGGCTGTCTTCACACCCTGCAGCAGGGAGTAGCCAACCACACTACTCACCACTTCCTCTTGGTAGCAGTGGTCATGACCCTCCCTCCCCTAGGAGTGCACAGCTTGGTCTCCCTTGCCACTGGAATGGGCTTCTTAAGCTTGCAGAGATTAGAGTCAAATTTTGCCCCCCTTGCAGAGAGCTGCAGAAAACAATAACTTCACAGCAATGGTGGTACAGGTTGTTTTGAGATGCAAATATGGCTCAGTAGCAGCATCCATTGGGCTGGCCTCATGCCCTGTGTGCCCCTTCCATTTGCTTGCCAATTCAAAAATCTCAGCACAGTGAAGCCTTAAGAGCCAGGGGCAAAAGGTAGGTTTCACAACCTACATGGGGAAAATGCTGCAAGGATCCACAGTTAATGGTTTGTTCTTTCAGAGGCTTTTCTATGTCTTCCACACTAATTTTCTTGCCAACAGATTACCACCTGGCAAGTTGAACTAATGAGTTTTATTTGCTACTAACTGGTCAGCGTGAGACTCTTATTATCCTGAATCAGAGATGCTATATCAAGTAGAGGTAGAATTTCTTTCCAGATAGGGAAATATTGGAAATAAATAATTTCTTTCCCACCTCTACCTCAAATTTTGGCAGCACCACCTCAACAGCTCTTTGTTAAAGCAGGGAGACTAGTTACTTCCATTAGTTTTTATTAGAAGGGTCCAAGAAAAAAGAAAGGGATTTAGGGAGGATACAGATACTGGAATCTAACAGAGCCCCTACAAGAGAGGATTTGTGGTAGTGACAGTTGCAACTCCTGTCCAAGTTTAGCAATGTAGAGTATCTGAAGGTAGGGCTTGGGAACAGCTATCCTTCTGGCTAGCTTGCAATTCTAACTTTGTGTTTTGCCATCTCTGGCAGATCACAGAGTGCTAGCAATAAGAGGAGATGGTGGCAGTCTCTCTCTACCCAAGGATGATAGGAATAGCTGAAAGATCACTGGATGGTGCAAGATTGATACTTCAAAAGACTTGGATCTCAAAGCTCTGTCATAAGTAGGCATTTTAAACTGACCTTAGAGTCTTAATGAATGTTAAGTTTCATCTGTGTAATAAAACAGTACTTTGAACTGCTTTTGGAATAACTCAGAGGTGTCAAAAATGAAGCACATGGAGCTCCCTCATCTAGCCCCCAGTGCTGCCTCTGGAGCTGGAGTTGATCCACCTGATGCCCAAAGTGTTCACTGGACCAGCTCAACACACACAGGGCCCAGGACGTGCATAACATATAGTGCCTGCTTGGCCTGGTGTGGGACCTGCACTGTATGCTGAGCCCACAGCCATGCCAGGGTAGGCACCACATGTAGCATGGATCCCAGACTGGCCAGAGTGCGTGCTGCATGTGCTGGATCTGGCATTAGGGGGGCAAGGGGGGGGGTCAGAGGAAGGGGCAGGTCCATGGGCTTGATCCATTCCACAAGGCTGGATAACCATTCACCCAGCCTGTGGACCCACCCAACACCATCCTTCTGGCCCACAGGTGAGATGAGTTTGACAACCCTGAAATAGCTTATGTGGGAAGCCACACACCTTCATAATGGTTGGAAACTTACTATGCAGAGTTCATAGGATCATAACACTGGAAGAAATCATGCGAGGCCATCTAGTCCAGCCCCTGTTCAAGCCAGGATTATTCCTAACTAAATCATCCCAGCCAAGTGACTGTCCAACATGCTCTTGAGAATCACAAGGAGATGATTCCACAACTTCTTTAGGTGCCTGTTCCAGTACATGAACACCCTCATAGTCAGAAAGTTCTTCCTAATCTTCAATCTAAATTTCCTCTGTTGCAGTTTGAGGCCTTTTTTAGTCCTGTCCCCTATGGCCACAGAGAAAAGCCCATCTTCATACTCTTTGTAATAGCCCTTCAGGTATTTGAAGATTTATTAAATCCCCTGGCTTCTCTTCTCCAGACTAAGTAATCCTAGTTCTTTCAGTCTTTCCTCTTAAATCTTGATCAAGGCCCCTAATCATTTTTATTCCTCTGCATTGGACTCTTTCCAGTCTGTCCACATCCTTCTCAAAGTGTGCGGTCCAAAACTGGACACAGGATTCCAGGTGAATGGCAAACAAAGAAAAAAATCACTTTTTTTGATTTGCAAGTGACATTCCTATTAATTTTAGTCCAGTATTGCTGCTGGGTATTTTTTGCAAAAAGAGCTCACTGTTGGCTCATATTCAGTTTATAGTCAACTGTAACCCCTCTCTGCAGTACTGCAGCCTAGCTTTGTATTCTCAAGTCTATATTAGTGCATGGAATTATTCCATCCCAAATGCAGGGAATGTACTGTCCTTGTTGAATTTCATCCAATTGACGTGGACCATTTCTTCACTGTATCTAGGTCATTCTGGACCTTAGCCCTACCCTCCAGAGTGTCTGCAAGTCCAATAAAATTGGTGTCTTCTGCAGCTTTGCTAACTACGTACTCAGTCCCATCATCCAGATTATTAATGAAGAGAGAGAACAATACTGGACCCAGAGCAAACCCCTGAGGAACTGCACTTGATACCTCCTCCCAACTAGATGTTGAGCCATTGGCTATTCACTGAGCATGGTTATCTAACCGGTGATGTATCCAAGTTACAATACTTCTTCTGTCTAGTCTATATTTCCTTATCTTATCGATGATAAATGTAATGGGAGACAGTGTCAAAAGCCTTGCTAAAAGTCAACATGTATCATATCCACTGCTTCTCCCTCCCCACCCCACTCCACAGAGCCTGTTACCTTACAGAAGGAAATCAAGTTGGTTAAGCATAACTTGCTTTTGCTGAATCCATGCTGGCTGTTCCTGATCACCAGGAATTGCCATGGGAAAATGTGGAATCTGCATTTTTCTGCAACCTACCAAAAGCATGGCGGCATCCTGCAGCAAGCAGTGCCATTTCTGTTCTCTCTCATTTTTGCCATGTGTTTTAGCCCATCTTCTCTGGCTGCCCACTGCTGCCACCACCGCCACCAATTGACCAAGAGGCAAAAACCATGGTGAAAATAAAACAGACTAGAAATGGTGCCACTTGCTGCAGAATGTTGCTATGCTTTTGGTTGGTCACAGAAAAACACAGATTTCTGTGGAGTTTTTTTTAATGATTTTTTGCTTCTTTTCCCCTGGAGAAAACTAGGATCCCTGCTGAATACCTTGTTCTCTAGGTGATTCACTGTGATTTCCCTGAGGGACCCGCTTCATGATCTTTCATAATTTCATAGTTTCTAGGGTCAGAAGGGACCTGAGTAGATCATCTAGTCCAACCCCCTGCCATGGCAGGAAAGAGTACTGGGGTCAAATGACCCCCAGCAAGGTGTTTTGAAATAAAGCAGAGGAATAAGCATTCCTACAAAAGAGGTTTGGGGTTTTTTGTTTTGTTTTTTTTTACAGCCCTTCTCTCTGGACACAGCCATTTTTTGTTTTCCCCTCAAGTGTAAAGCCCAGAGATCCAAGGAGGAGATCAAAAAAAATTCATGGCCCTTTTCTTTGACCACCAAGTTCCCTAGCTTCCCATGTATTACTAATTCAATATGGCAGCTCTAAAATGTTTTTTAAACAAACCAGGGTTTGTATTGGAGCCAGAGACAACAGGTCTTTGAGAAAAGATGAGAGGACCTGTGTGTTCTTCATCTATTTGTTTTTGCCTTTCCGTCCTTAACTGTTTCTGTGGCAAGTGTTGAAAGCAACACTGCAGGAGAAAGAGACCTTTTGCATCAGTCATTTCATGACTAAAAGATAATATATTGTCTTCAAGATCCTCTGATGTTTACAGCCATAGAAAGTACCAAATATGATGTTGCAACAGTGCACTATTTACTCAGTAATGTTATCCACGGACCAGTGAAAGTTAGGAACTGTTCTACCTCTTCATAATGATCTGCTAAGAGTGTTCCCCACTAAGTTCAATATAGCTCTGTTGGAAAGTTCGCCAGCCAGATAACAGTGAATGTTAGAATGAACTCTCTCCTTATTTGGTGGGTGATAGAGTGTAGGTCCCCATTTTGATGAGGGCAAAAGGTGCAGTGTGACACAGCGGACTTCTAGGTATGTTCTTGGTTTCCTTGGTGAGGTCACTAGCAACCATGGTTCTTGAAGTCTGTCTTGGATGGAGCTTGCTTTTACGATGGACGATACTGGGGAAGAGGTACTTTCCATCAGCAATAAATTAACAAGCATTGGTAAGTATCTCAGTGGCCAGTGTCAGCCATGCAATTTCCAGTGTTAAATAGGGGCCAGTGTACTCCAGGTCCAGCACTTGCCCCTGCAGTAGGAAGTGTGTGCTCAGTTCTTGGGATGAGTGTGAAGATAAATAGCTCTTCTCCAGCCTCCCAACCTTCCCATTCTATAAGAAGGAAAAATCAGTGCAGTGCAGGGAACTATTTTCAATCCAGTGCTGTGATCAACCTTACCTTGGTGCAATACCAGCCTTTGGTGCCAGTGCAGCTGTCAATACTTAGGTAATGTTCAAGAGCCATAACTTTCAGCTCACTGGTGCTGACCCAGTGCTTCTGATACCAGGCTTAGGAGCCACATCTTGGCTGATAGTACTAACAGACTGAGACTTCCTGGTAGAAGGTCCCATCTCAGGAGGTTGATCCCTGATCTTACAGATCCAAAATGCCTCCCAGGCTGCCCTCTATGTCCCCCATTTCCCTCACTGGAAAACAACCAGGAGATGGAGCATATGTTTTTTTCTAAGACAAGACAAGGTGGGAAGGGGTTAACTCCTCGCTCCCTGGGAGGAGGCCGCTGCCTGGTGCCGGGCCAGGTCAAGCCCCCGCCCAGGACCCTACTTGGCCCAGCCCCCCAGGGAGCCACGCGAACAGGCTGCGTAAACAGGCGCTCGAGTTAGCACGGAGTTCGCGGAGGGGAGGGCGTGGGAGGGCACAAGACCCTGCCTGCGACCCCCCAGAGTAGTCAGCCCCAGCCGTAGCCAGCCTACCAGAGGCATGACACGGATGGGCACGCACCGCACCCTGAGGGTCCCCGAGGGCTCTGCAGCCCCCCCATTGGGCACCTCAGAGACGGCCACCCAGACGGAGCCCATGGTTCCGGGCTCCACGCAGACAGAGCCCCTGGCTCTTGGCTGCGGGGGCTGCCTGTCCCTTTTTCAGGCTCTGGGGCCCGGGAGCATGGCCACCTCCCCTTGCGGGGTCTGCTCCCTACTGGGGTCTCTGGTGTGCCAGCTGGAGGAGCTCCAGGCCACAGTCCAGAGACTGCGTGCCATCAGGGACTGCGGCCAGGAGCTAGACTCCTCCTGCCAGGCCCTTCTCCCCTGGGAGCCGCAGGGGAGAGCACCGTCTCCCTCCATGACTAAGGAGGACTCTGGGAGCTCCTGCTCTGCCCAGTCAGGGGCGTGGACCAAGGTGGTCAAGGGCCCCAAGGCCCACTGCACAAGGCCCCTCCCTTGCCGGACCTTAGCAACAGGGTCACACCTCTTGCAGCCCTGGCAGAGCCTGCTCAGTTGCCAGCTCCTGCAGGCAACCCAGGATCAAACGCAGCTACTGCCCCCAATCTCCCCAAGTCCAAACGAAAGGTGTTTGTTGTGGGAGACTCCATCCTGCGGGGCACTGAGGGGGCAATCTGCCGCCCCG
>NW_017728886.1:148700086-148708743 GCF_001723895.1 Crocodylus porosus
TCCTTGATACTTGTAGCTAGTTGGAGTTCAGTCACAGCCTTGGCTTTCCTGGTTCACTCCCTGCAGGTCTAGACCAGTGCAGAATATTCCTCCTTGGAGGTGGATCCAGTCCTCCATCTTTTGTAGGTCTTTCTTTTTAGACACAGGAGGTCCACTAGTTCTGTGCAGAGCCAAGGTGGCTGCTGTGCCCTTTTGCTCTCTCTGAGACGGAATAGACTTAGCTTGTGCATCCAGGATCACTCCCTTGAGGAGCAGCTGCTCATCCTGAACTCCCCTCCCCTTTGGGCCATGGTCCCCTAGGGCCTCACTTATAAGCCTCCTGAGCTTGTCAAAATCAGCTTTCCTGAAGTCAAGGACTTCTGTATTGCTGATTGCCAGCTTTACAGCAGATGGTGAAGGTGATCAGCTCATGGTCACTGATTAGGTCATCCCCCATTGCCAGTACCAGGTTAAGCAGTGCTTTACCTCTCATCGCCCCTTAGACTTCTTGAGTCAGATAGAGCTCATCCATGCGTGTGAGGAAGCATTCGACCGTTCGGATTTGGCCGAGCACTCTTCCCACGAGACATCTGGGTAGTTGAAGTTTCCCATGACAACCATGCACTGGGAGTGCGTGGCCTCAGCCAGTTTCCTGGCAAACTCCTGATCAAGCTCTTGATCCTGGGTGGGAGGTCTCTAGTAGACTCCCACCATTGTGTCCCCTGTGCCATGTTCCCCACCGATTTTAACCCAGTCATCCACCCTGAGTGCCAATGTTGGCTTGCAGGGACTCGTAGCTCTCTTCGACATAGAGAGCTACACCCCCGGCCCTTTTGTCCACTCAATCGCTCCTGTACAGGGTATAGCCATCTATACCTGTGGCCCAATCCTGGGTGGAGTTCCGCCTGGTCTCTGTTATCCCTATGACATCATGATTATTTGTGTTAAGCAGGAGGACAAGTTCCTCCTGTTTATTTCCCAAGCTCCTGGTATTTGTGTACAGGTACGCAAGTGTCCTTTTAGGGGCCCTTGCCTTGCCTACAGATCATCCCAGGGCGGGGGTAGACTCCCTTAAGTGCCTTGGCCTGCTGGCTTTGCAAGGGTCGCTCAGCAGGCCAGCAGTCCCCCCCATCCCCCAATGGCCTTAGTTTAAAGCCCAGTGGAGCAGGTCAGCCAGCCTGGCTGAGACAAGCCTCCTCCCCAGCGGAGAGAGGTGAAGGCTGTCCCTTCCTAGCAGCTCACTGCCTCTCTCACCAAAGAGCAGACTGTGGTCATGGAAGCTGAAGCCTTCATTGAAGTATCTGTAGTAAAAAACAGTAATGGGAAAAGGATAGTGTATGCCTTGCTTGGGACTTAGGCACTTCATTTTTTAAAAGTGGATGGAATTTTACTGGCATACCCCAGCCAGTGTCAAATGAGGGAGGGTGGAATTTTCCTTGACCTGTACAAGCAACTCACATAAAAGTCTTGAAACAGGGTTTTTATAACACAATGTAATTAAGAATTTTAAGCATTTAAATCATTCATGAAGCAAAATAATGAAAAGGGAAACCTATTCCAGTGAGGACTGTGACAGTGGCCCAACCATCAAGTTTCCTGTAAAACCCAAACTCTTAAGAAAGCCTGCATATTGCAAACCTACCACCCCCATGGCTCAACCTTGCCCTAGCTGGAAGCTGTGTCTTGCCCTCCCGAAACATTCTGTAACCTTCCACCTCTGGTCTTAAGATCAGCCAACTTAGGAAGCTCTATATCACCCAACACCTCCCACATATGCAAGCAGCCTACATAGCGACCAAATTATATTTCATGCTTTTCCTGTGGCTACCAGACACTCAGTTTCATATTGCATGCTTAAAGTAGCAAGTCCAGGAATACCCCTATCCTTTCAAACTATCCTTCCCATTAACTAGCCAAAGTCCATATAGAATTTAGGTTCCTTGCCCCGACTACTGTGTTCAGAGGTCCCACTCCAGAACTACTTGGATTGATATTTAGAAACCTGCTGATTTCTAGTCTATGTTTGTTCATGAGCACTTTATACTCATTTGATGTTGTACCCCTATCATCCTTTATTTATAAGGAAGAATCATGTTCTCCTCTTCCAACTTTCAGTTTGCCAAGATAAACAGGCTAAGATCCTCATATAAAATTGGTTCTCTATTGCAATATCTGCTTATAACTAGATAGATTAGGTCCATGGTTCAGCCATCATCTTAGAAATCAGTTGTCCTGTAGTAGGATGATATAAAATTGGTCTGATATGTTCTTATTTGGATAACACTGGACATGTCTACATGTACATCTGCAGTGGCTTAAATTTACTGTGCAAGAAATTACTGCATAGTAAGTGGGACTAAGCTGGCATCTACACATGCAGGTATTAAAGCGCATTAACACTGTGTGGACTAACCTGGAACTAAAGTTAGTCCCAAATCAGTCCACACACACAGTGTTACTGCGCAATAAGGCATCTACACATGCATTACTGTGCACTAATTAATTGGGTGTAAATTTGATACCTGCATAATAAAGGTATCAAATTTACATGTAGAGACCATACTGCATAGTAATTTTGGTTGCTGCACATGTGTAAATGCACCTGTGTAGATGCACCTACTGTGTTGTATTTTATCCTACTTTATATTTATCTCAGTGTTGTTGATGCTTCTTGCCTTCAAAAATCTTCTCTTAAAACCTTGCATACTATTGAGGAGAAATTACTGACCCTGTAATTGTTTTGGTCTCTTCCCTGCCTTCCCTTTTATAATATGGTCACTACATTTGTTGTTCTTCAGTCATAGATGACAACCTTGAAATTAACACATATTTGTAAATTGTTGAAAATCCTTACTCGTGTGGAGGGGGTATTTCATATGCCAAGTCTTTCCATATTTAGGGGTGGAAATTACCTGCTGTCTCCTGCTTTCATCACAGCAAGTTTTGCTTCCACTGCATAACCACGTGGTACACTACCAGAACCCTTGAATAAATCTTCACCCTGTTGAAAACAAGAAGCGTTCATTCAGTTCTTGGGCTATTCCTAGGTTACCCTTATCTCTACCACCTCTTCAGTTTTTAATGGCCCCACAGCTCTCTATTTGAAGAAATACCTAAAGAGTTATCATGTGGTTTAAAATTTTCTTTGGAGGGTCCAATACAACTGAGCTTTTGCTACATTTCTGCATTTTCTGAGACCTGACTGCTCGTCACTGACCAATACCTTTTTGCATTCCTTGCAGATTTTACATTAAAAGGGAGCCAGCTACAATCTGACCTCAAGAAGTGGGGGTTGGTATAGCAGCAGGTGTTAAAAGCTCAAAGATACTAAAGCTTCAGTCTGATGAAACCTGACTTTAATGATGGCAAGTGATGGATTTGTAGTCTTGTGTGCAAATCACCTGGCTATAAATGACTCCTATCCACTTCAGCTTAGAGCATGGTCATTCCTGTGGAAGGCAAATTCCTCCTCAAAGCAGTTTTATATTGGATACATGAGACATAGATAACTTGTCACCAGATATATTTCCACTTCTAAAGTTACTCTAGTAACAAAAAACAAAGCATTTATTTACCTAGCAATAAGGCAGGCCCAGATAAACATTTGTTGGCACTGGGCACCTTTACAGTTGTTGGAACATATAGTCCTTTAGCCCTCTAAGTCTTATAATGCATAAAAACAACACAGTTTGTTCAGTAATTGATATTATCTCTTTTCTCACTTAGAATCTATTCCAGAGAAGAAAGGGAGATCTGAAGGCCCTGTTTTATTACACTTACAATAAATAAAATAAATAATTAAATAATCATTACACAGGAGACACAATCCTTGACCTCAAGGTTTGAGCCACTACATCAGAGGTCCTCATTTTGGATCTTTTGGACAATTTCATCAATATTTTTCCTTCTTGCTTTAAAACATTTCAGCTGCTGGGCATGGATTTCCATACCTATGGAAGCCCACATGCACACAAAATATGTGGCTGCCTATAAGTAGGATGTTTGTTAGCATCTCCAAGATGCAAGAAGATCCTTTGGAGTTGTGGTCACCATAATCGCACAGAATAGGGTGTGCATTTATCCAGTGTTCATATTTGGACAAAGCATAAAAGTCTGTTCCTAGAATGGGACAAGCACTTAAACAAAACAAGCCAACAAACCGGCCTTATGTTTCTGAAAGGCAAAGCTGAGAAGTTTGTTTTCAGCCACAAAAAGGGCACAGTTCAGGTACCTACATTAAAAAGTTGAGGTGCATCACCAATCTCCCTGAAATGAGACCACTTGTGGGTAGGAAAGAGAAAGCTCTTCACCACGGTTGTCTTATTTTCTCCTCTCCTCAAGGTTCAACATTTGGAAATGGTCTTCAAAGCCGCTGATTGTTTTCAAACGTTCTCTTCACTCACGTGTCAATGGAACAGTTCAGGATGCAAACTCTGACATCTGCTCTAACAAGCAGAAGGAAAAGCACAATTTGAACAAAAGCAGCACAATACTGCCCACTTACAGCCTGTCATTTCAGCCAGATAACTTTCCTTATGACAAGGAAGAAAAATAAGAGGATTGCAGGGAACACACGATAGAAAAACAGCCATGGGAAATAAAAGGATTCTGGTTGTGGTGGGCAGTGGCTTGATTCCATCAGGCAGCTGAACTCTCCTTGAAGACTAGTCAACAAGTATGTAACACAATATTTAGCATAAAAATCATATCCAGATTGCATCTCCTTCCTCAGGAGAATGATTCTCTGATTCATTGCTCTTCTTGAAAAAAACGTCTGAACCCAGGCTATATCCCAAAACCAAAGAAATGCATGCATTTGCCTGAGCAGACTAGCTAGGATCAGCTGACCACAAAGATACCTTAAACATTATTTACATGGTGGCATGTTATGTTGGCTTAAGTGAGATATTTGGGTATACAAAGAATACAGGTTTGAGTATACTGTGTGTTTAGTATGGAGGAGGGAAAAGTATTGTATTGTGTAGTACAGCACCACATGTTGCATTTGCATCCAGGGCAATGCCTTTTTAGAATGTATCTGGCACATTTATCCCTAATTGAACTGCAGTCTTTTTTTCCCCCAAAATGATCCTGACAAGTTGGAGAAATGGTCTGATATTAATCAAATTAAATTCAGTGTGGACAAATGCAGGTTTCTACACTTAGGACTGAACAATATAAGGCACAAATGGGAATGACCAGATAGGCTGCTGTGCTGCAGAAAAGGAATCTGGGGAAGGGAAAAGGCTTAGTGAAGGTGAATATGAGCTAATCATGTGCTCCTCTTTCAAAAAGAAGCTAATAGTATACTAGGATTCATTAACAGCAGAATAGCATATATTCTTCCACCCTATTCAGCACTGATCAAGTCTTCTCTGCAGTACTGCATCTAGTTTTGGGCACCGCATGCTAAGAAAGAAGTGAATACTTGGAGAAAAAGAGTCCAACAGAGAGTAGCACTTTTGATTAAAGATCTAAAAAGCAAAAATTTACAAGAGCAGATAGAAGAAATGTAATTATTAAGCCTTGAGAAGAGAAGACTGAAGGGACATTCGATGATAACCCTTCACTAAAGATTGGCAATCAACTGCTCTCTGGGGGTCACAGGGGACAGGACAAAGAGCAACAGTCTCAAATTGTAAGAAGGGAAATTTAGATAGGAAAGTCTTCCTAATATCCAAACAATGAGAGTGGTTAAGCAATGGAACAGTTTACCAGGAGAGATTGTGGAGTTTCCATCCCTAGAAGTTTTTAGTGAAAGTTAAACAACCACTTGGCTGGGATTTTTTAGAAGAGGCTTATCCTAGGACTAGATGACTTCCTGAGGTCTTTCAGCCCTATTCAAGACTACGATTTTGTTTAAATGGTGGTGAGGGAAAAGTTACCGGGACCTAAAATTCAAGTTGGGTCGTTGCTAGAGCAGAAGAAATAAGTGCTTGCTACAATTATACAATGATGTGTCAAGAGATACAGAATAGGTAGCAGCAAGCCAAACACACAGAGGGATGTGAACTCTGGAAGAACTGAAACGCTCAAGTTTCTGAAATCAGAAGAGCATTCTGTTATTTCAGAGTCATGTCATAGCTATGGCAGATGCTCCACACTGGCTTTTAGTTGTACACATTTAGTTCACTAACTGAACATACCCATTAGAACCATAGAAAATTAGGATTGGAAGGGACCTCAAGAGGTCATCTAGTCCAACCCTCTGCTCATAGCAGGACCATTCCCAATTAGATCATCCCACCCAAGGCTGTCTAGCCAGGCCTTAAAAACCTCCAAAGATGGAGAGTCCACCACCTCTCTGTTCCAGGTTGCTGATGGACATACTGAACAAAACCAGCCCCAGGACTGAGCCCTGGGACATTCCACTTGAGACTGGCTGCCAACTAGACATTAAGCCATTGATTGCTACCTTGTGAGTGTGATGCTCCAGCCAGTTTCCTATCCACTTTACAGTCCATTCATTCATCCAGCCCGTACTTCCTTAGCTTGCTTGTGAGAATGTTGTGGGCGACTGTATCAAAAGCCTTGCTAAAGTCAAGGTATACCACATCCATCGGTCTCTGCACATCTGTAGAGCCAATCATCTCATCACAGAAGGCAATCGGGTTGGTCAGGCATGACTTTTCCTTGTTGAATTCATGCCGACTGTTCTGAATCACCTTCTCCTCCACGTGCTTAGAAATAGATTCCTTGATGATCTGCTCCATGATTTTTTCAGTTCTTATAAGCTTCCTTTTTGTAGTTTAGCTTACTGAAGAGTTCCCTTCTAAGCCAAGCTGGTCTTCTGTCATACTTGCTGGTCCTGCTGCACATCAGAATGGTGTGTGTTTCTGTACTCTCAGCAAGGCTTCTTTAAAGTACAGCCAGCTCTCCTGACTGTCTCCCCCCCAACTGGCTTCCCAAGGGATCCTGCCCATGAGTTCCTTGAGCAAGTCAAAGTCTGCTTTTCTGAAGGCCAGGGTCCTTTACTCTGCTATTCTCCATCCGTCCTTTACTCAGGGTCCTGAGCTCAATCACCTTGTGGTTGTTGCTGCTGAAGTTGCCATCTACTGGTACATTCCCCACCAAGTCTTCCCCGTTTGTGAGTGGCAGGTCAAGAAAAGATGGCCCCTAGTTGGCCGCTCCAGCACTTGCAGCAGGAAGTTGTCCCTAACACTCTTCAGAAACTTCCTGGATTGCCTGTGCACTGCTGTATTGCCCTCCCAGCAGATGGCAAGGTGATTGAAGTCCCCCATGAGATAGGGCCTATGATCAGGAAACTTCCACTAGCTGTTTGAAGAAAGCCTTATCCACCACTTCCTCCTGGTCGGCAGTCCCTCATGATGACACCACCCTTACTGCTCTCTCCTCTGAGCATGAGGAAGTAATGAGCATTACCTTGTTACTTGGGAGCACCATGGAGAAGGAGGAAACTGGAGAGTTACACTATTTCAGAAGGACAGGGCTGGGAGAAAAGGTGGTGGTGTTGCCTTGTATCTCTCTCTCTCTCTCACACACACACACTCACACACACACACACACACGTCCTTGGTTCAGGAGGTAAAAAGACAGCAGAGCAGAATGCATTTGGGTGTAAGCAAGCAAGTGAGCAAGCAACTTAGGAACCAGTATAATAGTGGGGATTTATTATAAGCCACCAAATCAGAAAGGAAGCAGATGAGGCATTCTTGAAACAGGTAAGAAGTCTATCCAAAAGATATGGCATGGTAACTGACAGCCTTCAATTTTCTGGACATCAGCATGAAGAACAATGCAACCAAACATAAAATGTCAAGTCAGTTCCTGACTTGTGTAGAGCAGGGTTTCTCAGCTGGTGGGAAGCAAAGGTCCTGTAGGTGGGACTCAGGTTGCGGCAGTGAAACTGTAAGTGCCACAGCAGGACTTACAGTTTCTCTTTTACACTCTTTGAGTGGCCGCTGGGGGATCCCCTCCCCCACTCGTCAACTGGTGGGACCAGGATTTTTTACCTTAAGTAGGTGGGACATAAGATGCAAAAGGTTAAGAACCACTGGTGTAGAGGACAACTTTCTGTTCCAGAAAGTGGAGGGTACAACTGGGGAATAGGTATCTTGAATCTTGTCCTAACCAACAGGGAAAAAAACTGGTGGAGGATGTGAAGGTGATGGGTAACTTGGGAGGAAGTGATTACAATCAGTATGATAGAATTCCAGATCCTGAAACAGGGAAAATATGAGGTTGGCAAAATTAGGATGCTAGATTTCAAAAATGTAGTTTTCATTCAACTCAAAAAGTTAATAAGTGTGGTGTCATGGAAGGATAAAGGTGCCCAGGAGGGCTAGGAGCTTCTAAAGGACCCAGTATCTGAAGCCCAACAGGAAACTGTCCCAGCATGATAGAAGCACAGGAGTGGCAAAAAACCAATGTGGCTTCACAAGAAATGTCTCAATGTCTCAAATGTAAAAGGAAAGAAGTCAGTCAGGCAATGAAAGAATTGACAGATCACTAAGGAGGTGTACCAGGAAATAGCCAAAGCCTGCAGGGACAACATCAGGAAAGCAAAGAAAGAATGAGCTGTATCTAACTAAGGAGGTTTTCAGAGATTTCATAGACACCAGGGCTGGAAGGGACCTCAGGAGATCATCGAGTCCAGCTCCCTGCCCAAAGGGCAGGAAGTCAGCTGGGGTCATAGGATCCCAGCAAGATAAGCATCC
>NW_017728886.1:148708754-148728234 GCF_001723895.1 Crocodylus porosus
AAGGACTTCTGTGTTGCTGACTGACTTGCCAGCTTTACGGCGGATGGTGAAGGTGATCAGCTCGTGGTCACTGTCACCCACCTTCCCATCGATCACTAGGTCACCGATTAGGTCGTCCCCTGTAGCCAGTACCAGGTCGAGCAGCGTTTTGCCTCTCATTTGCCCATAGACTTCTTGAGTCAGGTAGAGGTCATCCATGCACAAGAGAAAGCTTTGCGACTGCTCAGATTTTGCTGAGAGATCTTCCCACGAGATGTCCAGGTAATTGAAGTCACCCATGACAACCAAGGTCCTGGTTAAGGTGAAGAGGTTCTATGAGTATGTTGGCCACAAAAAAAAGGACCAAGGAATCTGTAGGTTCTCTGTTAAGTCAAGGGGAACTCCTAAGTGAAGATACAAAGAAGGCAGATCTACTCAACAGCTATTTTGCCTCAGTCTTCACAAAAAAATTAAGCTACAGCCAGACATATAGTAGGATTACCTGGATAAGGAAGGGGAGGACACACTGAAGGAAAGAGATAACAGAAAAGATTGTCATAGAGCTTTTGTTGGGTCTGACTGAATTCAAGCCATTAGGTCAAGTGAACCTCATCCCAGGGTACTGAATAAACCAGCAGAGAAGATCTTGGAGCCCTTGACAGTGGTCTTCATGAACCTGTAAGAGACAGTCCAGGTACC
Organism: Crocodylus porosus; assembly: GCF_001723895.1. Taxonomy (NCBI): domain Eukaryota; kingdom Metazoa; phylum Chordata; order Crocodylia; family Crocodylidae; genus Crocodylus; species Crocodylus porosus. The sequence continues at coordinate 148,709,433 of NW_017728886.1, forward strand.
AGAGGACTAGAAAGTGGCCAATATAGTGCCCTTCTTTAAAAATGCAAGAAGAGCGACCCAGGGAAAAACAAACAGGTGAGCCTCACCTCAGTACCCAGGAAGTTACTGGAGTATATCCAAAGAAATATCATTTGCAAGCATCTGGAGGAAGAAGAGGTGATTACAAGTGGCCAGGATGCATTTATAAGAAACAAATTTGATCTTTTTCTTTGACAAAGTGACTACCCAGGTGGATGAAGGGAATGCTGTGGATATAGTATATCTGGACTTCAGCAAGGCTTTTGATAAGGTCCCACATGACCTGCTCCTAAACAAATTGGAGAAATGTGGGTAGATAAAACTACTACAAGGTAGATGATACCTGGCACAATAACCACAAGCAAAGAATAATTATTAAACCGGTCCATGTCAGGCTAGCGAGAGGTTTCAAGTGTAGTCCCACAGGGGTCTGCCCTAGGCCTGGTGCTGTTCAATGTGTTTAATAATGATTTGGATGGTGGCATAGAGAGCTTCTTGAGCAAATTTGCAAATGACAAACTGAAAAGGATTGCAAACATATTGAAGGATACAAGTACAATTCAGAAGGATCTCAAAAGATTGGAAAATTGGCCTGGAGCCAACAGGATGACATTCAGTGTAGACCAATCAAAAACAAAATACAAAATGGGACACCTGGCTGGATGGTAGCTCTACAGAAAAGAACTTTGGAGTCTTAACTCAATGCAGGTGCAGTTTGATACAGCCAGACAAAAGGTTGTTTGGCTAGAAAATCATATTTAGAGGTTTGCTTTTGGGAACTGGCTTGTAGGTACATATTGCATCAGAACAATGGTCCAAGGGAATGGCAAGGGTTAATTGGTTTCTAAAAGCCTTTTTGTGACAAAATTTCCTTCCAGGTCCACTGTGTCTGAAGCCAGCAGACACACAGGCTGGGAAATTGAAGACATATACCACACTGTTCCATAACATGAGATTAGGTGGAGCCAAGTTACAGTGCCCAGCTGTAGAGCCCTTAGGATTTCTGGTTTTGGTGAATGGACCAATTTAGGAGACTGGTAAATGCCCAAATTAAGAGGTATGTGTATGTGATGGGTTTGTGAAATACAGGAATATACTGACAGGACAGAACATAGACAGTGTGATGACCACAGGGAAGTCCATCAATGATGCCCAGGAATAAAGAGTCAGAGTGGGGAAAGGATACAAAAGGAGGGATTTAAGACCAGCAAAGTATCCCCAAGGGGGGAACCTGAGGCCACCATGGACAGAGGGCATACCACCAGCCTGTCTCACCCACCCCACTGGATGGGTGGGCCTCAGTCCTCACCCTCCAGGTTGCTGACATTCAAGAACCACAGGGTGAAGCTTGTGTAATGACTAAACATACCTTCCCTTTCCAACAGCCCTAGATGTAGAATTGCGGAAGTTATTTTGTTTGCCTTGCACGCATTATTTTTGTCTGCTATCACTGTGTATCAATAAAATTCTCCTACTATCAAATGGAGAAGTTGTGGTTGATCTAAACATTTGGGTCCACCTAGAACAAGGTATCTGGGTCATTTATTCAGTGCCAATAAGGTGATTGCAGTTTTTGGATGCATCAATAGAAGCACGAGGTGCAAGACATTGGAGGTGATAGTATCTAGAGTACTGTATGCAGTTCTGGGTTCCACATTTTAAAAAGGATGTAGAGAAGGTAGAGAAAGTCCAGAGGTGGGCAACAAAGATGATCAAGGGCTTGGAAGACAAGCCATTTGAGGAGAGGTTGAAGGCTAGGCATGAAGTTATAGCTTGAAAACACCAATAGCTTGCAGTTAAAGCAAAGTAAGTTTAGATTGGATATCCAGAAAAAAACTTCTTTACTGTTATACTAGTGAGACAGTGAAATAGATTGCCTAGGTAAGTTGGAGACTCTCCATCACTGGTGGTGTTCAAGAAGAGATTGGACAGCCCCCTCATCGAGGATAATCTAGGCATAGCTATGTTTATGTTCTACTATGGGTATTTCCCATACTTCTGGGCTTTACTGGTTGCCTGTGCCCCTCCCCTTTCTGCTACATGTGTCAGGGTGTTTTTAAGCATATTGGTGACATTAGATAGTGGCTACAGCCAAGGCTGGGATGTGTCAGTGCTTCTGCTGCGACCAAAGCCAGAGGTTCCTGGCTATAGGGTCCTGCCCCTCTGCTCAGGGTCAGACCAATCACCATATTTGGAGTGAGGAAGGCTTTTTACCCCCATGGTCAGATTGGTATGGACTGTAGGGGGGTTTGCACTCCTTTGTAGCAGGGGATGTGGCCCACTACCCAGGATCACTTGAGCATATATTAACAACATTTCATAGAAACAGGATATTGACTGCCATGGTTCTCCTGCTTTACCTGTGGCAGGTTAGGGTGTTAGGCCTGTGTTGTGTCATGGCTGACCGTAGTCTCATGTAAAGTTTAGATTATGGAGTGCACAGGGTGGTTTGGATAGGGATGATCCTGTTTCAGGCAGAGGGTTGGACTAGATGGCCTCTGAAGGGCTCTTCTAGCCCTACTCCTCTATGATTCTATGACTCTTGCTGACAGAGTACAAGCAGTGCTGAAGACTGCTAGAGTTATGCATGTACTTCATTACATTAATAACCAAACAGCAGCTATTCCTGAGATGGAAGGGAATAAAATAAAAGAAGTTTGCTAGGAGCTAGCCCAACAGCAAGCATAGTACCTCACGTATAAGTAGAGACTGACCAAAATGGCAGTTCTACAGTTTTTGCAAAATCCAGTATTGCCTGTGAAAGCAAGCAGTGTCCATGAAATCTGTGAAATTCATAAGGGAAAAAAAAGAAAATGAAAGCTTACTGAAAATAAAATGCTGGCTCCCCAGTGAGGACTGCTGACTCCCCCTGTGCTATGGCCCAGCTGTGTAGCCTGCCAGCAGGATGGAGGGTGCTGCTTGCATGATGGGCAGCCCAAGATGGCTGCCATCCCTACCCCTTGCTGCCAACTGGCATGTGGCCTTGCCCCTCTGCACCAATTGGCAGTGAGGTGTGGAGCCACATGACAGACAGCCCTTGCAGGCAATCAGTAGTGAGGGGTTGGGCCACCAGGGGGTCCTCAGCCAACCAGAAGCATGGGAGGGCACTATGAATGCACCTACAATAATGGCTGTGTTTTCCCACAAAAAATTGGCCAGCAGTTGCCTCAAGTTTGGTGGGTCCCTATATACGACTGTGATATTTTGCATAGAGCCTCAGCTAGAGTTCCACCTCCATTTGAGGGGAGTTGAAGCTGGGAAACTTCCAGGAGGAATTCTCTGGCAAAATGACGGTTGAGGCCATGAAGAGCATTTCACCTTATCGACCCTGCTGCAGCCCTGGAGTGGTGGTAAGAAATGGATGTAGACAGCTGGTGCAGTGTTAGTGGCTGTTATATGAGCCAAGTCTGGGCGAGGACAAGGGTAGCGGCACCAGGTTTTCATTAGCATGTGCTATCAATGTAGACAGAGCTGCACAAGCCTCAGAGGCACTGGCAAGATAAGGGCTGCATCATCTTTCTAGCAGCGTGCCTGGAATTGGCAAACTGAAACTTTTTTGTGGCGAACATGACCTGCTTCTCACACGGTCACTAGGACATGGAATCCACACCTGTCTCACAACAAGAGACATGCAATTGCTGTTCACAGACAAGAGCAGAGAGGCCTTTTCAGTGCTATTGTATAAAAGTAAGAGCCTTATCCCAAGGGACACACTAAAGAACCTGGACTAACCCTGTGCCTAGCTTCTTGCCATGCTCAGTGCTGCAAATCACTGATGATAAACTAGCAGTACACAGCTCCACTAAGATTACAGACATGCAGAATTCATTCACTCGATCAGTGCCTTATTTGCACCCTTCAAACCTACCACTGAATATGCCTACAACCTCCTCACTTGCACTGATCACTTGAGACAATTCGCATAAGCCCAGGCAGCTTGCAACTTCCAAGCACATGTCTAGCTAACACACCACCATGATGCATACATATGAGGACAGAACAGCATTTCTCAACCTGTGGGTCGCCACCCAAAACTGAGCTGCAAGAATATATTAAAGCGTTGCGAACAAACCTTAAAAATGGATCCACAAACTTCAGAAAATGAATTCTCCTTTAAGGGAGAAAAATGTGGCAAACTGTGGCTTCTCTCTTGCAGTCTGGTAAGAGTCCTAATGCAAGGGGCTGCTTGGGGCCCCCCCATGGCCTCCACACCCACCTCCTGCCCCACACACTGGGGGGCAGCAGGTTGGAAGTGAGGGGTGCTGGGTTGGGACTGGCCACCGATGCTTAAAAATGGGTCCTAGTATAAAAAAGGTTGAGAACCACTGAGTTAGAGGACACACTACTAGGCAATTAACAAAAAGAGGAGGCTGTTCCCTGAGAAACCAAATGGCCAGTTACAGCAGTAAACAATATTACGCCTACATGCTCTGTTCCACTTCCCCCCCCTGATCACACCACCCTCGCTACTGGCCTACAAGCAGCTGATTGGTCACGTCATACATATTCTCCTTTCCTGTAATCTGTTCAATTTATGTTATGTGGTTTTTCCAGTATTACTTTTTTACGTGAACAATGCTGACATTTCCACAGAAGTCTGATGTGGTCACAAAGGGGAGGGGGCGTGGATCAGGTGAGTGCAAGGGCTGAAGAGAACCACCTCTGCTTTTAGACACAGTTCACATCATACAAGCAAGTATGGAAAAAAAAAAAAAAAAAAAAGGCACTGGGCTAGGAGGCAAAAGCGAGTGTTTTGACCATATAGATATCTTAATGATAATATCCTGCTATTAATGAGATCTGCTCCCTAGTCCTGAGCTCCTCAGACCAGCAGTCATTCTGGCCATGGGGAAGCGGAATGACTACCCCTGCTCTCCAGTGATGTTCCAAAAGGAGTCTTGGTTCATTGGATGGAAATAGCCTGTGACGCTGAGTCACAAGTATATGGGTGCAAAGCACAGCGTGGGAACCCCCTCCACTCCAGAGCAAGTCAGGGAAGTTTCAGGTTTCTCACGGCAAAATGGCTCATTTACTCCAAAAAATCAAGTGGGAGAGCACAGGAAATAGGACAAGATCTCTAATTATTCCCAGCAATGATAGTATCTGCAGTTTTGAAGGCCAACCTGGCTAGAAGCTCAGGATTGCAAAACACCACCAAGTTGGTTGAATCCACAAACTTGAAGTGCAAATTGGAGATATGCATCTGAGGCAATGCAAAATGGCCCACAACTTTTTGAACCTGTGAAATACCATTTTTATTACTCAATATATTTGTGTTTAAATACAAGAGCTAAACCCAAACTGCTCTAGGACACTGGTGCTCAGCCTCCAGCTTACAGGCCATATCTGGCCCACAGGGTTCCCCACAAGGCCAGAAATTTGGCAGCAGGGGAGTGGTAGCAGGATTAATTGCCCCCTTTGTGGTCACACTGCATTTCTCTAGCAACTCCAAAATTGCCCATGGTAAAAAAACCACCAGAAAAAAACAAACAAGCAACCAGACAAACAAAAGCTGTCGAAAGCAATGACGTGTAATGCAGTCTAACAGATTGCAAGAAAGGAGAAGCCAGCATGATGTGCTGCTTTAAGGAAAGAGCTTCAAAAGGAGTCCTGGGATTTAGGCACCCAATCCACATTGAAAGGAAAGGACCTAGGACCATATTTTCAAAACTTATACCTCTAACATTAGCTCTTAATGATACACAATATACTTATAATAGATACTTATCTGGGCATGAAATGTAAAGATAGGAGACTACTGTGTGCATACGTTACACAGGTGGAATAGCTGTTTCCCTAATGTTTTGCCCCCAATTCCTTAAATACTATTAAAGCTCTGACCTGTAAGTAATATGCCAGGACTAGTTTGCCTTGGTAACAAACCATCCCTTTCATGATGCAGGATCATTTTAAATATAATTTCATTTCCATATCACAGTGACCTGATGCTCTCTCAGCCTCAAGGAGGACTTGTGGATCTCAGCACCACAAATCAGGGTAATTTAGGTGCCTTAAAATGATTTAGAAGCTTAATTTCATGTAATTGTTTGCAAAAATCTTGGACAAAGATTTTAGGCAATGGGGAGATTTTCTGAGATACCTAACTGCATTGTATTAGTTTGATGTCTTTTATTTGCATCAAAACAGGAAGGGATTTCAAGAGTAGCACTGCTATTTCATTTGAGTGTTTGTTCTCTTTTCAGTATCTGGGATATTTATTCTCCAGCTGGGCTCTACTAAATTACCCAAATTCCTGGATTAACAGCTTCCATCTATATAACGCTGTTCAGAGACATTAGGGCTGGAAGGGACCTTGGGAGATCACTGAGTCCAGCCTTCTACCCAAAGGCAGGAAGTCAGCTAAGGTCAAAGGATCCCAGCAAGATAAGCATCCAAACGCTTCTTCCATCTATATAATGCTGTTCAGTAGCTTTTATTATTTTCTTTCATCTACAACCCTTTATCAGCAGAACCCTGTGGACTTTCCTGCTCAAAGGAGACTCTAAATAGAGTATGAGATTCACCAACACCTGCAGACCTCCAGCAACAATTGCTGGAGTTGCCAGAGAACCCGTCACAGGGATCTTTGGGGACAAAGTGCTACCAGGCTTCCTTCTGTCAATGTACTTAGCTAGCAACAAGCATTGCTTATCCTGCAGAGTTATTTTTGCCTAGGTACAGACAGTCAAAAAGCCTGAGGCTTACGTGATTCCATCTTTGCAGGTTAGTTTAAGATGCACAAATTAAATTGAAACAGAAGTGAACAGACATTATCTTTGATTCAGAAAATGCAACCGCATGCCTGTAGTGCAGGGGTGGGCAAAATGCAGCCCACCAGGCCATTCTGTCTGGCTCGTGGGGCCCTACAAATTTTAGAGAGTTAATATTTATCTGCCCCTGGCTGCCTGTCACGCAGTCCTCAATGGCTTGGCAAAACTCAGTAAGCATCCCTCCGCCCCAAATCATTACCTGCCCCTCCCTTAGTGGCTCTGCCCAAAAGCTGGCTGTGTGTTCACTTCCTCTTCCTGCCACCCCAAGGTCTCTGTGATTTGCAGTCCAGACTTACCCTGCAGAACGCTGCTGCTGTTATCATCACTTCCTCTTTCTGCTTCCAGGTGCCTCTGGGATTTGTAGTCCACAATTGCTGCCAGCAGTAAGCTTGAGCAGAGGAAGGGGAGTTTAACCCCCCTCCCTGGCCCCAGCTGGGGTGTGCCTGGAAGGACAGTCTCCTCCCCCCACAGACTGGGGTGCATTCCCAGCCAGGCCTGACCCCCCACCCCACTGCCTTATCAGCCAGCCTTCACTGCTTCAGCTAGGAAGCAGAGCCAGCCCTGTCCTCTGGAGCAGACATCACAGCCCAGCCCAGGGCTGGAAAGCATCCTGGGATGGTGGGGGACTGATTTTACTTGAACCAGGAAGGGGTCTGGGACAGAAGTTTCATAAACCGGTTTGACCTAAACAAGTTTAATCTGATACTACATTCAGCCAGGTTTATCTTAAACCAGTTTAAGCCATTTTGGAACTGGCTTATGTGCACTGAATTCCTATTCTGTTACAGATTTAAACCAGTTTCTGATCACTTAAACCAGTTTGTGTGTAACTTCTGTCCCTAGCTTTTGAGCCTTGAGCTGTACCCCGCTAACCCCAACTTTTTTTTTTTTTTTTTGGGGGGGGGGGGGGGGGTCATGAAAAGGTAATTAGATGCTCTCCAAGTCTGCTCCTTTCTATTTGTGCTTTTGTAGGATTGTGTTAGCTACTCAGATAATATTTTGGAGCCCACCTTCAACAACTGCAGAATGACATAGTCTTTAGTCCAGGGTTGGGCAAAATATGGCCCGCTGGCTGAATTTAGCCCACCAGGCAACTATATTCAGCCCACAGGCCCCTCTGTAAGCCCTGGCCCTCACTGCCCTCTACAAACCATGCAGGAGGTGCAGCTGTGGTAGCTCAGCAATCGCCCTCCCCCCACAGCAGCGTGGCCTGACCAACATGAGTCCCAAGCTGGGGGTGCCAGAGGCAAGAAGCCTCTGCCTGGCAGAGGCTTTTTTTGGTGATCCCATGACTGTTCCTCGCCTCCCTGCCTGCAAGAGTGGGAATTCAGGGTCAGGGACTCCCACTGGGGGAAAGAGGGGCAGGGGGAAGGGGAGCCATGCATTATAGGGCCAGGCTGGCCCAGCCCCACACACTTCAGCAGTATAGGAACTGTGCACTATGGGGCCAGACAGGGCTGGCCCCACTCACTGCTGCCACATGCAGCGGAGAACTGGGGTGGGAGCGCAGGAGCTGCGTACTACGGGGCTGGCTCCGCACACTGTCACCGCGTGCAGATCCAGGGACTCAGACGCTCTGGGAACTCTGAGCCCCCTCCCCACAGCCCCCAGCCTCCACCATACCCACACAATATACAAGAGTAAGAGTGTATTTTGAGCTATTATGCAATCACCTCACAAACACATAAATCAGGACTTTTTTTTTTTAATAAAATTAAAACAAGTTTAGAAATTTTTTTTTTTTTTTTTTAAGTATACATTTTTTTCCAGTTTCAAGATGGGATCCCCCCTCCCCCCAAAGGAGTACTTCTGGGACAAAGGGAGGCACTTCCAGTGGCAAAGGTCAGGGGCAGGGCTTCTAGTCCCAAAATGGCAGCCAGGGGGCAGGGCACCTGTCAAGGGGTAGGACTACACTTGTGGTCCTCAAACCAAAACTCATTTTTGGCTGGAGGGCCACTGAACAATTGCCCACCCCTGCTGTGGTCGCATCTGTCTAGCTTTTCTGATCAAGGGAGTGCTCATTTGCTCTCCAGACATAGCATTAACACACCCCTTACAAGTGTGCACAAACACTTGTCACAGCCTTGCAGCTGAGCTGTACTGGTATTACAAGAGAATCATAATGGTGACCTACTTTTTTGGTCTCTTCCTCTTCAGTCTTTCATTCCTGCTGCTGTCTTCTTTGCCTCTCCCATAAGTTCGTCTCAGCTGGTCCACATGAGACAACACCCCAGTCCAGGTTTGCTAGGTCAGGACACACTACAGTACTACAAAAACTCACAACCGGCACACCAAAAACAAAACAAAAAAACACAAAACAAAAGGACACCCTTGTACCCCCTTCTTACTTTTGCTTTACCATCTCATCTTTACTTACTACCTTCTGACCCAAACCATAACCTCAAAGTCCGGCAGAAGGTCTCTTACCACTCTTCCCCAATTCATCTTCCCCCATTCTGATGTATGCAGTCCATTTACATAATACACTATTATGGCCTGTCTTCTTGCTTCCATCTCACTGGAAAGTGTCAGGTCACTGTGCATAGTCATTCTGCCTTAGGACATCAAGCTGGAAAATCTGGGCTTTACAGGGACCCAAGGGTTAAGAACAACAGAAATATGAGCTTATGTTGGCTCTACTGCCATTCACATTCATAGCAGCCAACTTGCTTCTTGCAAAATGTCATTTTCCAGCAAAGCCCACTGGCTTTAGAACTTTAATTCATCCAAAACTGCATGCAGATGAGTGGACTCCAGCCAACTCATACTTGCTTGGAAGCCAATGTGCTGATACAGCTTCATTTTTTTTTTGCTTTCAGAAACCTTGTGATGATGTGATGAGCTAATTAATTTAATACTCCATTTCCTCCCCCTGCCCCACTCCCAGTTTGCTGGCTTTGCTTCCCTGCACAAAGCTTCCCCTTGCTCTTTTTAGTAGCTCAACACCAGCTTGTCATAAGCTGAAAACTTTAGTAGTGACAGTTGGTGCAAAGGGTTGATAAATGGAAGCCTGAAACCTACAGTACAAGTTAGATGTTTTTCTTTGTGAGGCGGCGGCAGAGGAGTGAACAATGACAGAAATTTCTGACCTAGCAATGTCATAGATGCATGCAGAAAAAACCCCAACAATCTAACCAAAATAGCAGTTGCCATTTACAAAGTCCTGTTGGTAACAGCACACTCAGCCGTTACAGGGCTACAGAACAGCTAAAGAAAATGATGGAGTATGGCAAACTATAAGCTTTACCTGAAGTGAGGGACAGAAATCAGCACCCCAGTGTCCACAGTGCAGCCACCAGCCTCACTAAAATCAGTGAGAACTGCCAATCTCAGCACCTACAAATATCTGGCTACTTATTTCAACACCTAGCCCTCTATACCTGAAAATGTGGGTTTGGGTACTAAATTCCAGAGATTGCCCACCTGTTCTTCTCTGTCATCCCTTTTTTAACACTAGCCTGGCAGAAAGTGTGCTTCCCCTTTGTTTTAATGCACAGGCATAGATCCCCATAAAGATGAGGAAGGAGAATCGGAGAAGGGAGGGAGGCCAAAAGAGACTCATCCAAGCCACATCTCAAAACTAGCTGGTATGAGTTGAGGAAGCAATGTTAAAACTCTTAAAAACACATCAGCCCTCATTTATTCAGCAGCTGAGTATTGTGCCCCAATTAGGAGCAAGAGGACATAGACCAGCCTGACTGACTCTCAGCTGAATGAAATAATGGGTGCCTGGAGACGTGCAGGGATGCTGCTCTGATGCACTGTAATTACAGCATGCAAGAGCAGACTCAGTTAATCGAGTCGCCTGGAGGATGCCAATTAGTGTGCTATGGGAGCCTCTGCATCTCACATATTCAGCATCCCTGCACTTCAAAAGAGCAGCAAGGGCACTTTAACTAAAGCTCAGTCAGTTGCTGTATTCCATACTGCAGCAGGGTACAGCGTCAGCTACCTTCCCCAGGCACAAGTCAGCCCTTGAACACCTTTATCCACTTCCTTAAATGCATGCATGCATATATGCATGGTCCTAGCAACAGTCTCTCTCTGGGCTCAGCAGCACAGGCTTTTCCAATGCCCAGGGTCCCTCTGCTCTGCAGGTCTCAGCCAAAAACGTAAGTAATCCAACATAAACATGCCTTTAACTTGGTCCCAACTACAGTCTTTCTCTGGCCCCAACAACACAAGCTTCCAAACCCTAGGCTAATCTGCACCACAGGGCTCAGTCGCAAATATAAAACAATCCAAAATGAATGCACACACAGACTAGCTCTTGCCCTGTAAGCTTCCTTTTTTCTTCAAGAAGCCAGCCCACCCCCCATACAAATACATCCCACTCTCTCATTTCCTCTTCCTGTCCTTTTATTTCCTGTCAGCCAGTCCACTTCCCATCATTATTGCTAAACTGCTGGAGCCAGCTGAGGCCTCTCAGATAAGCAGTTTATTACTGACTGGCTAATTGATCCAGGTTGCAAGCCTGCAGCCTGTTACACGCATATGAATAAATAAATCTAAGCCACCTCCATGAATGCCAACTCCCCAAAAACAAGGTTGTATATTTTCCCCAACAAAACATTGAACATATGCCAATACATTGCAACCTAGAGCTGAAGAGAGATATTAAGGCATGAGCTTAAGGCAGCCCTGAAGCAGCTATTCTGGCTCATATCTGGAGACAGGGTGTGCACAGAGCAGGCATGACTGGGTTGTGCAGGTGTGGGGAGGGCATATTCTCCCAAGTTTGTCACGGAGGTGGTGCAAAAACACTTCCTGTCTGAAAAGGAAAATGAAACAAAGGACATAGCTTCACTGCAGTCATTGGAACCGCACCAGCAATGTCCTTCTGACAGCCTGAGAACTTCCTACTCACCCCATTTTTGTTTAACTTTTCCATTTTTTTAGTAGACTTTACATCAGGCAATTCTGATAATTAGGCCCCCAAACATTCAGAGCTTCCTGAACATCACTGAAATGCTAGACAACCAATAGTAGTAGTAAGAACAGCAGCAGCACCTACACAGTGGTAAGTGTTCAATAAGTGCATAATAAGGGGGTCTTCAAAAGGAGGCTAGATAACCACCTAGCTGGGGTCGTTTGACCCCAGCATCCTTTCCTGCCCATGGCAGGGAGTCGGACTTGATGATCTGCTCAGGTCCCTTCTGACCCCACCTACTATGAAACTATAAGGTGAGAGCCCAGCAGTTCTTACATGCTAAGACTTGGAAGTGTGATATTAAGCTTTATTTTACAAATGGAAACTAAGGTAAAGAGACTGGGGGCGGGGCAGATTTTTCAAGTGCTCAAGACCCAGCACATGGAAGGTTTTTCATAGAATCATAGAAAATTAGGGTTGGAAGGGACCTCAGGAGGTCATCTAGTCCAACCCCCTGCCCAAACAGGGCCATCCCCAAGTAGATCATCTTGGCGAAGGCTTTGTCTTCTCCAAGGATGGAGATTCCATGACCTCTCTAGGTAACCTGTTCCAGTACTTCACCACCATCTTCATGAGAAAGTTTTTCCTAATATCTAACCTAAGCTTCCCTTGCTGCAACTTGAGACCATTGCTCTGTGATCTGCCTTGTTCTGTCATCTGTCACCACTAAGAACAGTCCAGCTCCATCCTCTTTGGAAACACCCTTCAGGTAGTTGAAGGGCTCTGCTCAGTATCCCCCTCAGGTGCACTCATTTTCATGTTTTAATCCTTGGACGCTCACATCACTCCTGTCCTGTTTCTTGCCTTTGTTGTCCCAAGTATTTTATTGTAGCACTCACCCATTAGCCCCCATACAATAGGGGCTACTAGTTAGCTGGGTGGGCCTTAGGGCCCACTGTATCTGAATGTTACAAATAGACAGGTAGTTGAAGGCTGCTGTTAAACCTCCCTTCAGTCTTCTTCAAACTAAGTAAGTCCAGTTTTCTCAGCCTTTCCTCGTAAGTCATGAGCCCCCTAACCATTTTCATTGCCACTTTACTATCCAATTTATCCACACCCTTTCTGTACTGGGGGGGGGAGGGGGCCCAAAACTGGACACAGCACTCCAGATGTAACCTCACCAGTGCCGAATACAGCAAAAGAATCGCTTCTCTCAATCTGCTGACAGTGCGCCCACTAATGCAGCCCAGTATGCTGTTAGCCTTCTTGGCAACAACGGCACACTGTTGGCTCATATTCAGCACATTGTTCACTGTAAACCCCAAGTCCTTTTCTGCAGAGCTGCTGCTTAGTTGGACAGTCCCCAGCATGTACTAGTGCATGGGACTGTTCAAAATACAGGACTTTGTACTTCTCCTTTTTGAACCTCATGAGATTTCTTTTGGTCTGAACCTCGAATTTGTCTAGGTCTCTCTGACTCCTAGCCCTAGACTCCTGTGTAGCTACTACTCTGCCCAGTCTAATGTCATCTACAAACTTGCTTGAGGGTGCACTTCATCCCATCTTACAGGTCACTGATGAAGATATTGAACAAAGCCAGCTTCAGGACCAACCCACTTGATACCAGCAGCCAACTAGACATTGAGCCATTAGCTACTACGCTGTCAGCCCAACAATCCAGACAGTTTTCTATTCACCTTATAGTCCCTGCATCCAACCAATACTTCCTTACCTTGCTTGCAAAAATGTTGTGGGAAGTGGTATCAAAAGCCTTGCTAAAGTCAAGGTATATCATGTCTACTGGTCTTCCCACATCCACAGAGCCAGTCATCTCATCATAGAAGGCAATCAGGCTGGTCAGAACTGCCCTTGGAAATTTGGCTGATGATTTTATTGTCTAGCTGGGAGCAGGGCTCATTTGAAAATCTAGCCTCATCTTGTATACCTAAGAAAGACTTGGTGGGTGCTGGCAAACAGGTCTCCCCAGTCTGTATCCAGGACCTCTACTGTAAGACCATCCTTCCTTTGAAATCAACCACTATGTTATCCAGCTAAGCTTCACTGATAACATCAGGGGAATTTAACTTTGTTGCTCTGGTAGGACTCCCCTCCTTTGAATGCATTTGCCAAGAGCTAAGAGTTTGCTGCCCTTGTGGTGCTAGAAGTGAAGGGGAAAGTTGGTTTAAATCCTGATTGGCAATTTCTCTTCTTGGTGCAGCTGCTAAGACATGCTCTCCCTGCTTCTGCCTCTCCCGCCAACTTAAGCGAGAACAGAATCCTATCAAAAAGGTGCTTGGTGGGTCTTGGCCTTGTGACATAACAGTCACAGGCTGACAGAGGGTAGATTCAGGCTAGATATCAGGAGGCACTACTACACTGTCAGAGCGGATAGGATCTGGAACCAACTTCCAAGAGAAGTGGTGCTGGCTCCTACCCTGAGGGTCTTTAAGAGGAGGCTGGATGAACACCTGGCCAGGGGCATTTGACTGCAGTACTCTTTCCTGCCATGGCGGGGGGTCGGACTTGATCTGCTCAGGTCCCTTCCGACCCTACTAACTATGAAACTTACAAATCAGAGCTGTCCCCCTTCTAAGGAGCCAGGGACCACACCTTGTTTGAGCTACAGTCCTTGCCCCCCTCTGCTGAATGCATAGTGCAATGCCCTGGCACCACTGCAAGCTTTCTAGGCCCCTGTGGCCACACTGTACTTTCCTCAAGGGCAGGGGTAGGAAGTGGAAGCTGGAGAAGACAGAGGAAGTCCAGAGTCCCTGGCAGTAGTGGCAGTGGAAGCCGTGGGAGAAGTGGCAGCTGGACAGAAGCTGGGGGTCTAATCTTAAATTCTAGGGGACTGCATGCAGCCCACAGGCCTGTAGTTGGACAGCCCTGATAGAAACCATGGTCATCCTTAGGGATGGAAGAAGCTTTACCAAATGTAGAGTCCACAGGCGGAAAAAAAACGTGGCTCCAAATTTAGGCTAACACTCAAAATATTTTGAATACAAATTCTCCCCTCATCTATCCAAAGAACCTTTATTAACTCCAGGGCAACTCACACATGTTTGTGAGAGAGTGAGAAAGGGGAACATGATTTAGTATTAAAAGTCTGTTTCTACTTCTTTGTAACTGTCCCAGCAATCTCCTTTTTGGCCTACCTAGTATTTAATCACAGTCCAAAAGTGTATGTTGTTTTTAAGTTTTCCTCTGAAAGGACAAACACAGTTATCAGAGCCATTCTGGAGTAATGAGAGCATGAACAAAAATATACAGTCCTTTTGAAAAATTAACTTTTTTTTCATGCTCTGATAACTTGAGGAACGGTGCCTTTGATGTTCCAGGCAAAATTTGTTCCACTAAGTGAGTTCCACATAAAGGAGCCAAATAATTGGAACATGGGTATCCAGCAGTTTCCAGAAATCAAACAGCCTCTTTAAGAGAAGCAGTTTGTCAATGATGGAAGTGAACATAAGAACCTGGAACAGAAACAGTCCATTGGTTATCTCATCTAGGATCCGGTCTCCAACTGTGGCAGTGGTAGATGCTTTAGAAAGAAAGCATATGAACAAGGCTGATCTAGACTGATCTGTTTATCCACCATCATTGGTTTAGGGAAAGCAGAGAATTCATCCCTTTCTGTTCTGTTTAATAGCCCTTGATGGATGCCTCATCCTTGAAGCTGTATAGTCCCTTTTTGAACATGGTTCTACTGTCTGCCTCTACAACCTCCTGTGGCAATGAGTTCCACAAGTTAGCTGTGCTGTGTAAAAAAAGTACTTTGTTTTAAACTTCCCTCCTGCCAATTTCAGGGGCTGTGCTCTAGTTCTAGTATTCTGGGACTTAGGGAATAAAAGTTCCTCTTTACTTTGTCTACACCTTCATGATTTTACAGATGTCTCCAAAAGGTCTATAAGTGCAAGAAACCTGTGAACGGTTCCTTTACCTAGGGTTCATGCCTCAATGAGGGATGTCATATCGCTCACTCTGGAAGATCTGCCACTCAAATTCATTAAGAGGAAGTGCTGTCTCCACATGTTCAGCAGCTGTGAAAAGTGCCAAATATAGTTTTACTGCTTAGCAGGATAGACAGGGATCTCACTTGACAAGCCCCGTATACAGCAGAGGCCATCTCTGTGGAAAATCCCTCCTCTTTTTTTAGGAGAGGCACAGTGACTCCATGGTTGTTTGTATCCACTGAACAACTCCCACCTACTATGACTGGGGGAAAAGGGTCACTAGTGGAACAGAGGCTGCTATATGCCTGAGGCCACAGAAATGACCCTGGTGTGCCCCCTACCCAGTTTTGAAAGTGGATTTTTTGTCCTCTTCCATTCTTCCTGAAAATCCTTAGCACAAGGTTAATTTAATCAGGCCATTCATTATGGGAAGGGAGCGGGGGTGGAAGTCAACCTTTTGGATGGAGGAAGTGAAGGATTGACTCAGGATCGGTAGAAACCTGGGATGAATTTGATATTCAGTTCCAAAGAAGGAAAGCTTTATACAGGTAAGTGATTCTTTTGTTGTATGTAAATTATGCTTAAGATATCAATAATGGTTAGTTATGCAAGTACATTTTTCTATTTTCTTTCTAAGTGGGCCATTAAGAGATAATCAAGCCAGGCTCCCTGGCTTTGTTCTCATCACTGCCAAATCAACAGCTGTTGACAAAGGCACCAGTAGAGAGGGTTGTAAAACTGGAAAAACTGGCAAATCCCTGTCCAAGACCGACTGCCCGTGGAAGTGCTCCAGGGTACTCCCTTTAGGCAGCCAAGCAGGTATTCATTCCTGGCTGGAAGCAGGGGCGGCTTATGGGGTGACAGTGCCGTTGTCAGTAAGGGCTGCCTGCTGCCATTGCAGGAACACCTATAGGTCTGACTGTAAGTTGAGCTTGTGCAATCGTGACTGACGGGGCAGCCAGCAGAAGAAAAAACAAATTATGAAGCGTGGAGGTTACGGGCTCCAGTCCTGTGAGAGGGCAGGTGTTATTTGCTCTTTAGGCACCCAAGCAGTTCTTCATTCTTGGATGGAACCAGGGGCAGATTGTGGGGATTATCTCTTGTCACCCTGGCCAGGACATTGCTGGGGGGCAGGGTGTGCGGGTGTCTATGCCAGTGAGCAGAAGATTGATTCATGTCAGGCTGGCTAGACTGCAACACCTGAAAAAACACATTACACAAGTACCTACAAATTGCAGGTATCCTCTTTCTCTCCTATCTGAAAATCAAAGCAACATCTGGTGGACAAGGGGGCTCACTACAGAAAACTTGCATCGGGATCTGGTGGACAAAGGGGCTATTACTTGTCATTGAGTGAATTTCCATTTACACATGACACATCCATGGATGCATCTTTTTAATTTGTGTTGATCCAAACTAAAATACATCAGGATATGTTTTCCTTTGAATCACAAAGAGGTCATTTAAATCACACACAAAAAATCCTGTACATGTAAACTGTAACACAACTAAATCACAAAAAAGGGCAATTTTCATTACATGTACGAATGTGCATACTGAAGAACTAGCAGCAGTTTTGCCTACAACCTTTAAGTAAGGTAAGTAAGAGGCCACAGCTATTTGCAAAAAAGTTGTGTGCCTTCATGCTGTCTCTGGAGTGCCCTGGCCATCTTTCCTATGGTCAGCAACATCTCAGGCATTTGGAAGGGAACTAAAGGTAGGTTTTATAACTTAAAATGATGTTCACTTCTCCTTCCAGGAACATTTCCCATGCAAAGGAACCCAGGGTTGGCAACACATGACACTGGAAGCTGGACTGGAGTCTCTTTAGCTCTATCTATACAACCTCCACAGCACATGACCATGAGCACTCTGTCTGAAATGTCTGAGCAAACAGCAGGACTATGTTTTCAGGGCTTCTCTGAGACACTGGAGGCACACTCCTTAGCTTTCTATGCAATCTAATTGGTGGACACAGGCATGTTCTGGGCAGGGCCCAAGTGGGTGGGGGCTATGTCTCAGTGATGTCACTGGCTCGCTCCAGAGGCAATCTAGACAGAGCCTGTGAAATCTTGTCCTCCATATTTTACTCAAAGTTCAATTCCATCTCAATTGAATGCTGCCACCCCAAATTTCAAATCTTTAAGCAGAGTATGGGGGTTTGGACCCAATACATCACTTCAGTCCCTGAATAGTGTTGTTGATAGCATTCTATAAGAAGGATGAACAAGGGGTTTTTTTTTTTTGCTTTTTCGGGGTTTTTTTGTAAAAATAGATGTCTCTCTCTATATAAGGTTATATATATGTACACTCTACCTATTATATCACAAACGGATTAAACCTTTCCCATTACAGAAATCCGTACCAAGTATAGAGAAGCTGAGGAAAAGAAAGCACAACGAAGGCCTGCATTCTCAAGAGGTACCAAGGGGTCAGCATACAGCTGAGTATGAAGTCTGATGTGGCAAGCCCATGAGACCTCTACTGGTAGACCTTGAAAGACTGAGTCTAAATAAAAACAAACAAACCTTGGTTATTGGATACAAACTGAATCAGTTTTTGCCCAGACCACATATCTGTTATTTATGGCTTTCATTATGGACTTGACAAAGGGGTGAATGGGAATTTTACTACATCTTGTCACTCAGAAATCCAGGGGAGTCCCACACCCAGGACCCCAGCACTTCTCTGAGGAAAAATAAGACAATAAAACTGGGTACTGATGTTATCCAATAAAATATATGAGCAGTGTCTTCAACTCTCTCAAGCCATGCACTAAGCCATCTCCAAGATTAGCCATCTCCAAGATGCAAGTTGAACTAATAATAGTGGCTTTACCCTTTCATCATTTGCTTGATATCCTTCTTAATGGTGTAGAGCCAATCTTTACCCAGTAAAGAAATATTTCACATTTTTAAAGCTTCACATTCACATCTGAGGACAGAGGAGTTCAACAATCCTCCTCCACACTGTTCCAGGCATTTCAGATCACCCTTAGTACATTCATTCTCTGGGTTCTAATTTCTTCATAGTGTCATGGAAATTTTTGAGTATGTGCTGCCAGTACAGAAGAGGTTAAACTGACATGCGCGGTTTGAAGCTGTGAGTGGAAATTTCCAAGGCTCACCCAGCCCTTGCCCCCTGGGTGACCTGTGGAGCTGTCAATCATTGCTGACCTACTTTCCCCACAGGCC
>NW_017728886.1:148728924-148750505 GCF_001723895.1 Crocodylus porosus
CCTGTTCTTTATCAATCCGCTCCGAGTCCCTATCTCCAGACTCTACGCCGCTAATCCCACCTGTCCATATCTAATTGCCACCCCGGCCCACCGTGACCTTGGGGCCCGATCCTTCGGTTTTCCCCGACACATAGTTTCCTAATTTCCTGGAGTCCTAATTTCCAGTGGCAACCACGGACGATGTACAAGGGTTACTCATAAAATAAGGCCTACTATTTTTTTATTCAGCCAGTATTATTGAAAAAATATGAAATGTGCACAACAAATTTGTACATCATTGCTGACCACACAACTATTTTTCAACATAGTCTCCTTCTCCACCAGTGGCCTTATTTGACTGGTGAACAAAGGCACATAACCCAACATCATACAATGCTTCCTAATTTTTGTCTTCTAAAGAAGCCCTAGACATGCACGGAGTTTATATTGTTGACGTCATGCCTAAGAGGGCCACAGTAAACTCAGAGGTCTGTATGAAGACTCTGAAGAAACTGAAACATTGCATGCAAAAAGCCAGTCCTGACAGAGACATGTCTGAGGTGCTGCTCCTGACAGTGCTCCCCAGTCTGTGTACCGCAGAGGTAAGCTCATTGTTTGGATAGACTATGCTATCCCATCCTGGTCCCTGTGCTATCCTAACCTGATAAATCAGACAGGTTCAGTGAACGTGGGAAACGCAGTGGATGTGATATACCATATAGCAGTGCCAAAGCTTTTTACACTGTCTTCCATGCCATGCTCATTAATAAAGTTAAAAAAATACACTGCTTTCATGTGGTCTGTAAGGTGGATACAAAACTGGTGCTCCAGTCACCAATGGCTCAATGTCTAGTTGGGAGGGAATATCATTGGGGTTCTTTGGGTGGGGGTGTTCTGTCCTGAGTATTGTTTAACATCTTTATTAATGATTTGTACAAGGGAATTGAGTGCATGCTTAGCAAATTTGGGGATGACACCACATCAGGTGAAGTTGCAGACACTCCAGAGCACAGGGCTAGGCTCCACAATGACCTGGATAAACTGGAGAAGTAGTCCAAAATCAATCAGATAAGATTCATCAAGGACAAATGCAAAGTCACATGTCAAAGTCAAAGACAAATGCACTTGGGACAGAATAACTGTATACACAAAGATATACTGGGGAATGACTGGCTAGGCTACAATACTGCACAGGAAGAGTGGGGGGGGAGCGCAGCAGGAGGTGCGTGGTTACAGTGAGCTGAATATGAGCCAACAATGTTTTCCAGTTGGAAAAATGCCAACAGCCTATTGGGTTGTATTAAAAAGAGTGGCACTTGCAAATCAAGAGAAGTGATTCTTCCACTTGGTTTGACACTGGTGAGGTCTCACCTGTGTTCAGTTTTTAAGAAATATGTGGAGAGTTGGAAAGAATCCAGCAGAGAGTGACAAAAATGATCAGAGGCCTGTGCAACATGTGTTATGAGGAAAGGCTGAAAGACCTAAGGCTATTTAGTCTTGAGAAGAGAAGACTGAGGAGGGGAATCTAATAATAGTCTTCAAATACCTGAAGGTCAATTATAGAGATGATGGAAATGGGCTTTTTTTCTGTGGCTGTAGGGGACAGGACTAGGAGCAGTGGCCTCAAAGTGCAGCAGAGGACATTTAGGTTAGAGATCAAAAGGAACCTATTGACTGATGGTGATCAAGCACTGGAGCAGGCTACCTAGAGAGGTTTTGGAATTGCCGTCCTTGGAAATTTCCAAGGACAGGTTGGACAGACACTTGGCTGAGGTGTTTTAGTTGGGGATAATACTGCCTTGAGCAGGGTCTGGACTAGATCAGCATTTCTCAATCTGTGGGTTGCAACCCAAAAGTGGGTCTCAAGAATATATGAAAGGGCCACAAACAAACTTTAAAAATGGATTCTCCTTTAAAGGAGAAAAATGTGGAAAACTGTGACTTTTCCCTTGCAGGCTGGCAGAGTTCCAGCCTGCCGGGAGCTGCTTGGGCCCCACCCCACACACCCACCTCCTGCCCCATACACTGGGGGCTGGGGCCTGGGGGTGGGAGGCAGCAGGTCAGGACTGGCCATCCATGTTTACAAATGAATCCTGATACAAAAAAGTTGAGAACCACTGGACTAAATGACTTCATGAGGTCCCTTGAAATAAGTCCTTTTTTCTGTGATCCTCTGTACAGCCTGGAGGACGATGGATGGATTACAAGGGTAACATTTTCACGATGACAATGTGATGAAGGCCATGCGGCAGCGCAACAAGGACAAGGACTTTTATGTCAGGATATGTGTCTTTGTTCAGCAGTAGAAAAAAGCCATGGACAGAGAAGAAGGCTATGGCTAGGTAGACATTCAATTTCCACCATGAGAATTGCAGACTTTCAGGCTTTTTCTTCTGGAGTAAAAATGGCTGCTTTAGGAGAAAAATAACCCAGGAACAACCAGGGTTAAATTACTCCTGGGAGAGTTTCTCCCAGGAGACTGAACATCTATACTTTCTTCTGCTTAATTCCTTCTGGGGGACCAGGAGGAATGGAGCTAGGGGAAAGGGTCCCCTTGCTTTCCTGAGACCAGAGTCACCCCAGTCTTGGGGAGGCATGGAGTGTTAGGGTAGCTTGTCATACTTTATGCTTTAAAGTTGCACCTGTTTATAGAGTGGTGAATTATAGCACTGTTTAAAGTTTTCTTTAAAACCTAAAGTTCTGTATAGCCTCATTGTTATCTGAACTTTTAATTTTGCTGGTGTCTGCAATATCAACTGGCCTTGTTTCTTGAAAGCAGCTTATAGCCTTGAGTTTGCTCGCATGATATTTCTTTCCTTTTTCTATCACTGTGAGAAGGTTTTCTGACACAACATAGTAATAGTTTTGTTATTGGCTCAAATTAACTGAACTTGGCACTAATCAGCTGAATCAGAGGGATGAAATGATTGGATATGTTAATGAAAGGTGATAAAGTAGACCAATGGACAATGTTTAAAGTAAGACACCGGAAAAAGGCCAAATTAAAAGGTGTGCTTGTAATGGGGATGTTGAACAAAGGAATATGTTGACAGGATAGAATATGAACAATATGCTGACTGCAGATAGACCAATCCAAAAGCAAGGAGTCATCCAAGAAGTCAAGTTAAAGAAAAGCATAAAAGAGGGAAGCAAGGAAGTTAGTTGTTGTCGTCATCATTTACATCATGAATCCAGCTTTCAACACCTGTCTGGATCATCCCAGCCAATGACGCACCCTTTGCTTCAGGAACTGAGTGGCCATCTTTTCTGTGAGGCAAAGTAATATCTAGGATTGAGTGAGATCATTGTACTAAGTGTTTTTTCTCTCTCTGAATATAGAAACTGCTGAGATAATACTTGTATTAATAAAGTTAGACTTTGATTTTAGGGCACTGAGTTGTCTGTGTTTGTATTTTACATTCCATTTAAGGGTTAATTGTGCTTATAATGATCTCTAAGCACTATCTGCTGGTCAGTGGTGTGAACAGGAGGGCCGTTGTTTCCCTCCTCCCATAGGCCAGGAGGTGAGGGGAGGAGCAGCTTTTACTACTTGCTTTACCCAAGCCAGCCAGTCTCTGGTTTCAGGAAGAGGCAGGGGACTTTGCTGCCCCACCACCCAGCTGAGGGGTAGGGGACAGCAATTTAAAAGATACCAGCCGGGAGCGGGGGCTCAGGGGCCCAAGCTCCACTCCCAGCTGCCGGATTTTAGATCACTACCACAGCTTCTGATTGACCTCCTTGCCTCGCAGCTGAGCGGTGGGGGCAGTGATTGAAGAGCTGGGAGTGTGAAGGCCCAGTTCCCAGCTCCTCCAGTTTCCCTTTGCCACCTGTGCCACCCAGCTGACCTGGAGCAGTGCGGGGTGAAGCAGGACGCTGTGCCAAGACAGAAAGGCTCAGGAGCTTTGCCACTGCAACGAAATGCCCCCACCTCATCCTGCACTGCTCTGGGCCAGGCTGGAGCAGCATGAAGTGAGTCAGGCTTTTGTGCCACTGCCACAAGGCTCCTGGAGCCTTGCTGCAAGCAGTCATGTTCTCCCCTCCTTTCCCTGCATTCCTTTGTGTCAGCCCAGAAGGTGCAAGGAGTTGGGCTTTTCTCCTGCAGGGGAGGGCTGGCAGGGTTCCCACTATGAGAGAATGTGCCCTCCTTCCTGCCAATTAGCTGGTTGGTGGGATAGGGGTATGTTCTCCCAGGATGGGAGTCCTGCCCAATTGTCACAACTGCCACTTGACAGCCTGCCCCCTTCCTGGTCACAGGAGATGGGCTGTCAAGTAATAGGCTCCCCTAAGGGTGGGGGTGGCCCAGGGTGCAACCCTCTAGTGACCCCTGACTGGAGAGCTTGCCTGTGAAGCTCTCTAGCCATGGGGCTAGAGCAGCAATTCTCCATCAAGGTGCCACAGCACCCAGGATGCTGTCAGATCCTTTGAAGGGTGCCACGAGGTATGAGGAGTTAATGAGATGTAGACAAACTCAAGCATGTCCCTGCCGGTCAGTTTACCAGCCCCACTGCCCTGCCCTTGTACAAGGAAGTAAAAACTATAATATATAAATTAGTGTCTTAAATCAGGTGCCACTCAATTCACAAAAGTTATAGAGAGGTGTCTCGAGTCTAATGTGTGATGCCTCAAGTCCAAAAAGGTTGAGAACTGGGCTAGAGGAATGCCTATACATTTTGGCTCCCAGGCTATTTTTTTACTGGAATAAATTTCTTCTGGTAGAAATGAATGTCTGCAGCCTATGTCAAAACAAAAAAAAAGAACAGCTGTGTTCATCAATGTACAAATCTGATGTACAGATTTCCTGTGCAAGTTTAATGTTTTTTAAAACATTTTTGGCTGAGTAATAAATGGGAGAAATTACTTTGACTGACCCTTGTAGCTAGGATCATGTCCAGATGCCTTTAACTAATTCCCTTGTATATGTGGCCAGCCTCTTATTAACAGCTGGATAGCCTGGAGGCAACCTTTGACATGAGTCTGGAATAAAGCTCATATTCACTGCACTGAGACCACAGTGAGACAACTCTATGACCCTGCCTTAGAATGGTGGTTCTCAACCTTTGTGGAGTTGAGGCACCCCTCCATGACTTGGGAATTAAGTGGCACCCAATTTCAAAAATGAATTTATATATTACAGTGCTAAGCTCCTTGCAGATGTGTGGGATGGTGGGGGTGGAGAATCATCCAGGTAGGGCCAAGCCTGAGCCAATGCTTATCTGTTTAATTATCTGCTTATCTCCTTAGACCTCATGGCACACCTCAAAGGATCTGGTGGTAGCCCAGGTTGCCCCAGGGTTGAGAATCACTGCCTTAGAGTGAAAGCCTTTGCCACTTCTTTTGCTTTTGCCCTTCCTCCCCCCCCAACAATGGGCCAATGGGCTTGTGCTACCCATTCATTGCTTCTCTCTTCCTGCATGGAACTGCCCTCACTTCCAGACTGAGTCCTTACTATCCCCAAGAGACCTACCATGACCTACAGCCCCATTCTCAGCTGCAGAACTAAGAAGCTGGCCACACAGAGGGGACAAGTCACAGCTGGAATCCCCCATCACACATGTAGAATAGTCTCTGTTTACAGCACTCCCCTGCAAGGTTGAAGATGTGGGTTGAACCCCACTCAAGCAAAAAATGGAATCTCATCCAGGTCTCACATCCTCTTCTCTACCCAGTGAGCTCTTAGATTAAAAAAGGAGCATTCAACACCCCCCCACCCTGAAAGAAAAGGATGACACACCTAACACCAAGAGAGGACTCAGTTGTGAAACCCAAGTAGAGGAAAGTATCTCCATACAGCTCAGAGTAAGTTGCAGAGAACAGGCATGTCTTTAGGTACAACCTACCATCAGCAGGTGGCTTCCCACCCAATATGCTGGCTTTTGTGGAGCCTGTTTTAGGATCTTGCATATCTGGTACCTGGACACCTGACTTGAACAAGTGTTCATTCCACAAGGCAGCTTAGCTGCTTGAAAACCAGGTGCTTCATTGCTGAGGGTTGTAGTGCCTAAACCCCTTATGGAATTGCCCCTAAGTATCCAAATACCTTTGAAGTTCTGGCCTAAGGCCTGGTGACAGTGTGCAAAATAACTTGGGGCCAAAGTAACTGATGCTTTGAGCTGCCAGCACCTACAACTCCTGCTGAATTTAAACAGCAGCTACAGAGATTCAGCCTGTCTCAGGAACAGGCCTATAGCCAACTGTTTTTCTTCCTCTCTATGGGTGTAATCCTATGAGGGGCACAGAGCCTTCAACTCTTATTTGCTTTCAGGACAAAGAAGACTTCTTCTGGAAGTGCTCTGGGGTGAAATATATTGGATCATTCACAGCCCCACCCTCAAACGCAAGGTTTAGTGTCCAAGCCAGATTTGCAATTGCTTCAGTGTAAACTATTGGAGAAACATTCACTTCACATGGATCCTTAAATAGCATCCTTTATAAATTGCATGTCTGATTTGGTAGTACCAGACAGGAGGTTGGGCAAAGAGAAAGCAGTGACTGAGATCAGAGACTCTTCCCTTTCAATTAACGTTACAAACAAACTCAAGTTTCCCACCTACAATCAAGGCATTATTCCTCTTTGATCACCTGGAACCTCTGGGTACAACTGTAACAATACAGATGGGGACAATCAGTATTAGTTTGCTGGTCTCCACTGAACTTAGGCTGTTACCTCAGATATTAATAATGGGGAAAATTGTATTAGCTCTTTGTTTTTTTGTGCTATAATAGACTTATGAAGGGCATGTCCCTAGCTAGACTGCTCACCACCTGTGTAGCTATAATGTGCCTATATTGGAAGAAAGAAAGCCCATTAAATTGACCAGCTGGCAAGCTCAAGAATTTCATATTTCACTTTAGCCCTGCCTTTAGTTCCAATGTACAAAATGATTGAATTGAAACTAGAATCCTTTTAGGAACAATTGGAAGCATATTTTGAATAAAAAGGATGAGTAAACAGGGCAATAACCATTTGAGAGAGGTTAGTCTAGACCAGCAGAGGTGATTTGAGAGCTGTCCTCCATTTGTAGCAGGTGTCTCTGAAGTCCTTGTTAATACTCACAAAGGCAGAGTAGTTCCTAGTCTATTAATACTCACAAAGACAGAGTAGTCCCCAGGACTTTGAACAAGTTTATTCTTCTAGGAGCCAGTATGGAAGGGAAGTGCTTCCATCTTGCCCTGATAACTCAAGGCCAGTCAAGCTTTATGTTTATAAAACTGAGTGTCAATAGTGGATTTAAGATATCAGAGGCAGCAGCAAGGACATTGGAGTGGATATGAGAGCCACTTCCAGCTCCATCACTGACCTGTAATGACACTGTGCAAGAGCCCCTTCATCTTTATTTCCCCTGTAAGATGCTCATAGCAGGAAAAGTCTCTTACTACTGATTTGTACAGCACCTTGCACAGTGGATCCCCTGTCTTGAGTGAAGGCTGCAATTACTAACAAATACACATACTAATATTAAATAACTGCATGTGCATGTAACAAAACAGTATTCTGGCTGCACTTTAAGTCATTTTTTGGCATTGAAAGGTGATGACTAAGGCTTTACAGCTTCCTGTACAGCAAAACAGGACCACATAGCCTATTTCAGAGAAGACTACTATAGCCTTTCCTTGCCCAAACTCACTTGTATAGTATCTACTGCCATCCCCATGCTACTGATTTGGGAATTCACCTACTCCTAATGTTTCTCTAGCCTTCCCACCCTGGAGCTCAGCCACTACTTTCAACTTCTCTTGGATAGCTCTCCACCCATTTAAGTTGAATATGACTCTTTCTATTTCCTTCCTAAGCCTTCTCTGTCATCACCCTCAGCTGATTCATGCAGCCTATAAACCATAGATTTTGTTTGACTCTTCCCTCTTCTTTGCTCCGCATACCCAACGCATGCCTAATTTTGCTTCTGCTTTCTCTGCACCATCTCTGAAATCGCTCCTGCCTTTCTACCTCTTCAGCAAAAACTCATCTTCAGATACACCCTGCTTACCACCTTTGCCTCTCCGACAAAGCCTCACTGCGAGTCAATATGACCCCTAAGATTAATTCCCTTTCCTATCACATGATGACACTTTCATTTATAAATCCCAATATCAGGTCCCATAGCTGCCAGCATCTTCAAACAAAAACCCTAGGATGGTCTAATTAGCATACATTTGCATAACACATTTTAATCAGTTGCTTCATACATGCCAGCTTTAATTCATTCCACTCCATTCACTTCTCTCCTACCTTCCAGCCACACACTCCACCCGTTCTGAACAGATCTGTACACCCAGCCCCCAAGCAGTTTGTCAGGTGCCTCACCTAAGCTAAGCTGCCCTCTGTTAGTCCCGTCTAAATAAAAGCAGAGGAAAGCACAGCTCCTTCCTGTGAGTCACAGCTCAGGGACTTTGGGGTGTCCATGAACTTAGAGGCCCATTCCCGCTCCCCCCATCAGCTGCACAGGCCCTTCCTTCGAAGTCTGCTTGACGAATTTTCCCTTCCCTTCCCTGTGCAACCAGTTCAACCCAGGCCTGTGCCCCCTATTCAGTTTGATTCACCTTCCAGCAGTCCCTGGAGGCCAGACACCCCAATGAGTGCTCAACCCTGTGGCTGGAGCAGAGCTGCGCCTTGTTACACAAGCTGCTTCTAGCAACCCTGTGGACTTTCCTGCTCAGTGCTCTGTTGTGAAATGAAGGATTGGGGGAACAAAACCCAGAACCAGAGCAACCCTCTGATCCCAGCAGTCTTTCCTGCCCTCGTGCAGGGGGGCTGGACCTGATGATCTGTAAGGTCCCTTCCAGCCCCTAACAACTATGAAACTCCCCCTCCCCCCTTTCCCCCCCCACTCCTCTTATCTGAAGCAGAGCCGGGGTGAAACTACCACTTCTCATTGGCTGTCCTAGTTCTTCCATGCATCACTAGCGTCTTCACACCCATTATACCTTTTCAGTATGGCCACAGTCTCCTCATTGTGGCAGCGATGCCATCTCCAGTGGGAGGGTGGACAGCTAGTTGGTGTACTTGAATTTTCCATTAGAGGCATGTTGACTTCTCCACACTTCTCAGGGCTTAGCCAACAGGCAACTGGAACTCTGCCTGCCCCCACCCAAGAGAAGCATTGCTCATGTGAGAATAGTTTCTGGGTGATATAGGGGTAGGGGAGTCACTTCTACCCAGGAGGCAGAGGTTCTCTGCCATGCGATTATGAAAGCCTAAAACCTTGCCTACTTGGCAGGGTAAGACTTTCCTGGGTCTTCCCATAAAAGCAAACCCTGAGTTCACACAGCTGACTCTGCTAAAGACAAGTGCAGGAGGGTTATGCAGAAGATGGATGTGCTTAGTGATGCTCCCTATGGACTGGGGAAGTGAAGGCTAGGAACCCGATCCCTGAGCATGGTTCAGAGGAGGCTGTTAGGAAACTACCAAGAAGCAGGAGTTAGGAGGAGGATAGGTAGCAACCTAGGAGAAAAATGGGTGATGGTAACAGCACAGTCTTTTGTAGGAGAAAGTAAAAGGGCAGCACAAGGGCTTCTTGTACAGGAACTTGCTCTGCTTCATTAACTGGTACTGGTCTCAGGAACAGGGCTTAAAGGTGGACAGTGCCGGCTGGCATTTTCACCCCTTCAGTCAAAAGGTCAGGGAAAGGAAAGGGCATCACAGACTAGCAGGAAGCAGTTGTACCACAGCGACTCTTTCTCTGAGCAGCTGAATACCAAGAGTGACCATAGTCCTTGGTTTACAGTAGGGGTGCTCAAGCTCCAACCAGTAGAGCTATGGCATCTGGCTGCAGGGCTCCCATGGATCAGAAAATTTGGGAGCGCAAGAATGATTGCAATTAATATTGCCACCCATCTGCTGAAACCAAATTACCAAACCCTGCAAGGCTCAATCGGGCCCTGCCAGGGGTGTTGCCATGCATACTGGGGCTGGGCTCTAGCCCACCTCCGCCCTGCACAGTCACATTGGGGCAGGGCTGTCCACTTGCCAAATCGACCCCACTGGCAGGTCCAGCCATATCCATGGAGTTGAGAGGCCTGTTTCCAAGTTTTTTCACATTATTTCTTAAGCCCTCTGCAATGCTGCTCCACTGCTTTACCACCTCTGTTGCAATGCCGGCCTGATTCACCTGGTTGACAAACTATCCCTTCTGCGTTCATCTGCATTTAACCTCTTTCTGAAAACCCACCTCTGCTATTGGGCTGATGGAGATCTGGAGTCTCTGAACAGCATTTTTACACACCTTAACTACCACACATACTGCATACTTCCCTTATACATTTTTTAAAGAGTGACCTCTTCTGGGCAAAGTCCTGTATATTTTTTGTTTGGAAAGTCCCTGGCACACCGCGAACACTTACTGGAAAAATCATTATGAGAAAAGGTGTCTCCAGAGCAGTTAAAACTACAAAATATTTTCCATTATAAATGGTTAAAGACCGTGAATCTTTGCCACTTTCCATAAAGATGTAATTTTTACACTTCAGGCATTTCTCTGTTTGAATTCTTGCTGCAGGTAAAATGTCCAGGAAGGCCTATGCCTAATCCCTTCAGCTCTTAACATGTACTTGCTCTGCTTCATTAGCTGGTGCTGGTCTCAGGAATAGGGCTTAGAGGTGGACAGTGCCAGATGCACACTTTTTACTAGGATTAAGTCACTTCTGTGAGAGCTGAAACAAGTGAAAGTTGAAATGCTGCACAACAGTCTTCAATGGAAACATTAAAAAGCAGGGTGATCATAGCCTGTGCCAAGCACTGAAGCAGTTTGCATTGACGCATAACAGCTAAACATCCAGTAAAGTTTAATAAATGGGCCAACTGCGTTAAATGTTTACTGTTAGACCACTTGGCCAAGAGTTTTCCCAGACTGTGGCCCCTTGTTGATTATAAGGTTTTTTAGCCCAAAGGAAGATGGAATTTCTATTCCTGGTATCCCAGAACAGAGTGCTTTTTTGGTGTTCTTAAAAAATAAAAATAAAAAAAGCACACAGAAGGTAACTTTTTAGAAAACAGCGTATTTATTTTAGTTAAGATGGGAAGTTTGTGGAATATTTTTAAAAGGAAATTAAATTTATTCAAACTAAACACATTTAATAAGAAGCGTACAGAGAACACATAATACCTTCCAGTAAACAAGGCTTCTCCAGGCACTGTGTGGAAGCAATAAAATACTAACAGGAAAAACTCTTGTCCTTGAAAGCTCGCCTTTACTGTGCACCTACATCATATCTTGATAGATCTCTTAGCATTGTTTTTCTACAGCCACAATTTAACTTCTACTTTCATTCTACCTTTTTGTTGTTGTTGATAAGTGAGCAACCTCCACTTTAGCAAAGCATCGCAGTTTTATTTGTATATACCTGGAATTTTGAGTTCACTCCTAGTCAAGATAATGGAAATAATTCCAGCAGCTTCAATGGAAACTTACCTTGAAAAACGAACTGCCTTACTATTACTGTTGAATACACAGCTGTTTTCACATGGACTCCTCCCTGGGACACTGTGGTCAGGATTTAATCCTAGAATAGTGGTGCTCTAACCTTTGGGGCCCAGTGGGCCAGATGAATGGCCTAGGCCAGATCAGGCCCTGTCCCCATGCACTGGACTGTGCCCTGTGTGCCATTAGTCTCATTTGTCCTAGTGCACAGGAATTGAACCTGTGCTGCCTCTGCTGGGCTCTGTGCACCCAATAGAGTGCAGAGTCGCATTTTCCAATGCACAGGGCTCCCCACCACTCCTTGCTGCCAGATCTGTGGACCTGTGGATAGCACCACAGGCCAAATAACACAGCTCCACAGGCCAGATCTGGCCCTACCTCCCCGACAACACCGTGCACCCCATTGGCTTCATGCTGCCTCCACCCGTCCCAGTGCATGTAAATTGGGAATTGTTTTGAGCACCCCTGTTCTAGTACACCACCTGTCCTGTCAGTAAGTCACAATATTTCTTTTATATGTAGTTTTCCTGAAAGACCAAGCTTCTGTATTGATGCTAAATGACAAGGATCGCTCTCCTCCCTCCCTCCCTCAACAGATATAGTGAGTCTGTGGCTTCTGCTCTACTCTGCTGTGTGTATAAGAAATCTCCCTGCTTTTTGAAAAAATAAGTCTGCTTTCTTGTTTCTGTCACTGGACAAGCTGGATGTCTCAAGATGAAACCTGGGAGCTTTTTATGGATCTTATAATGCAGGGATGGGTGCAAAGCTCTTTAAGGATTCAGCTCCAAGTATTTTAGTTAAAAATAGGTAAAAGGAAATAATTTAAAAACCATCAATATAAAAATCACTTTTCTCTCAGGCAGGCTTTACTATCTTGGTACCTGTCACGTCATAATCCTACTAAGTTCACTAACTACCTAAGACTCTCCCTGGTTGGACAAAACTCAAATTTCCATTGTAAAACAACAAGCAGGAGAGATTGTTTGTTTTCTTTCTTCTAATTTGAAAGCCTTTCAGAAAGCTTCATTCATTATAAAGAAGCAAAGGTCCTTGTCTTCTTATGTAGATGATCTTTAAGAAGTGGTAAATAATAAACAGATATATACATGTCCTTTCAAGAGTTAAGTGGTTGTCTGATCATCATGTAAGCATATCTTATCAGACATCATTACACTCTTTTCTGGATCAAAAATTTCCTGTGGGCAGAATGTTAAGGTGGGCAATCATCATTGGCTCCAACAGCCATTTGAAGCCAGTAGTCCAAGCTCCTAAAAACAACAAAATTGTACAAGTTCTCTCCTCCCTTTTGGAAACCATGTTCATTTTCTCTCCAGGAAACAGGGCTGTCTGCAAAACCATGCACAGTTAAGGTCACCCATTGTGCCAGTTTGGGTTCATCAAAATAAGCACTGGAGAAAGACAAAAAGTTAATCACTAATTAGAACAAAACAGTGAGTTCCACGAAGTAGTACAACACAGAAGAGGATGACTTTAAAGACAGACAAAGCCACTTAATGAAAATTTATGACGAAGTCAAAAAATCAGTGATTTTGTTTACAGAAGTGTGGGATGCCTATAACACAACAAATACTTTACTGGAAAAAAATATGTATTTTTTGTATATACTGTTTTAGAAGGTACATATGGAAAGCACAGAGATGTGGTTTTCCAGCAGGACCACTTATGCTTTGGTTGTCCTTCATACAGTCTATTTTGGTTTATATTAAATTTTTGAAGAGAAAAATCTGTTTTAAGGTATTTTAACTTATGAATTTCTTTAGATATTAAAAAGCTAAAAAAAAAAAAAGAAATATGAGACCGAAATGAAAATGAAAAAGGCTGGATCTTTGAAGGTATTGTGCCCTACTTGACATGTGTAGCTGTAGGCTGTCCACAATATTAGAAATATTTGTTATTTAAACAGAAAACAGCTTTTCTGAGGATTGGTTTTATTTGCAAGTGGGATAACACAATAATCCAGAGTAGAAAACATATGGAAAGAAAACGTAGCCAAGCTGTTTTAAAAGATTAAGACTTCTGCCACCAGAAGGAAAACAGACTGCAAATCATGAACTAATATTAATAAAGGTCAGGCACTGTCCAACGGTCTTAAGCAAAGACAAGCAGCCAAAAGCTTTTACATTTTAATCCCACCTCGTAGTCAGACTTGTCATGTAAGATTTGAAACTCTGGCACTGACTTGTCCAGAGTGCTCGAGGTGACATACTGTGGACCTGATTTTCAGAACTGTGATGTATCCGAGCTGTGGGAGCTCTACTTTTAAAAAATTCAGGACATTGATCCCCTCAGGCAGGGCCTTCCCAAATTCAACATTACATGATATTCTGGCCTCAACCGTTATGCCTCATTTTCCTCATAAGCAAAAATAGAGATGATGCGCTTTGCTTATTGATGTTGTCAGGGAAAATGAGTATTTGTAAAACATTTTCAAGATGAAAAGCATGTTTTAAAGAAAGTGCAAATGCTATAAAAATTACATGCATCTGATGTCCCTTACCAGAGCTGATCCAGTAACTGAATTATCTTCTCTGGAAGTATGAACCCAGTGATTGTGCACAAATAAGCTTGGTCCATTGTAGTGCTGGGCTCAGGGCAGCAATAAGTTGATACAAAACTAAATGACTTGTTGTCTCTGAAAACAGAACACAAGTGAATGAAAAACTGCCAAGCCTCCTGCACTAATGCCTCCCATTTTCCAGCTTATGCCACACATGCAGTGCCTAAACAAAGGCTGAAGTGCTTTTGCCCAGACATTCAAGCTAGAAAGCATGAACACAGAATTGGAAGTGGCCTCCCAGGCCATTAAGTCCAGTCCCCTTATTTGTAGGCAAAAACTGACCCAAAGATTGCTAACCTCTGCACATCACAGAATCCAGAAACCAAGAATGCCCTACAACACAGAAAAAAGGAGTGGAGACAAAGGCATTGCTAAACAATGGCAGAGAATTTTAATTGGTTAATGTGCTTAGAAGATTTTAAGAGGACTGTATCCTATGCCACAGAGTAGGGGTCAGAAACCTGTTAGTAGAGACAGGCTGCCTGTCACAGTGCACACGGGTGCCCTGCGCCTAAAAGCGGAGATGGCAGGAGAGACCCCTAGTGGTGAGAGGGGGGAGGCTCAACTGCCAGTCACCAGGGCAACACAGGTGCTGGTTGCCAGGGAAACCAAGGGAGTCAGCTGACAGGAAGGGGCAGGGCTTGGCCCCTTCTTAAGCCCAAGCATAAGGCCAGGAGGGCAGTTTGCCTCTGGCAGCCCAGGAAGGTGGAGCTCTGTTGGAGCAAGCAGGGCAAGCACAGCAGAGAAGCCTGATGGCCGGAGCAGCATCTGCTTGACCATACTGGGTGGAGGAAACCCTGACAGGGATATGCATGCAGGATAGCCAGGTTGGCCTGGAATTTACGTTAGCCCAGGGGTTTTGTGTTTTCTGTTTTGTTGTTATGTTAAACCAGAGGACCAGGCGAGACTATTAGGGGTGGAGGAGGCCTCATAGGAGCTCCACAGTAGCGTGGGGTCTCCTGGCACTGGAGAGGGCACAGCATTGTTTGGGGGCGCATTGACCCAGCCCGGGAGCCCCGGAGTGAGGGGTGGCAGTGAGAGGGAACCACAGAAGTAAAGAAGAGGACCAAGGCATAGGGCAAAACCATGTCAAGTACCATCTGCGAGGCTTGGGCTGCGGTGTAGAGGAGGAAAAGGAGCCGCAGATAGCACCCCCTGATACCGGGCATATAAAGTGGGCAGCCTCCTGCTAATTACATCACTCAGTCAATTAAGATCAAGGTGTGGCAGGTGAGTAAGCAGGCGGTTAGCCCAAGACAGCAAGGCAGAGCCACCCACAGAAAGGCTCCAGCGCGCGAGTCCTGTTACATGCCTACTGCAACTGTACTGTAGCTGTGGGCAGATTTCTAGCTGCCATTTCAGATGACCATGCTTTGTAAGGAGAGTTGTTCTCTGGCCCCGCTGTAGCTTCTGTTTACTGTTTCCATCAACAATTGTGATAAGCAAAGATTTGGAGCAACTAATTTGGTAATGGGGGTGTAGGAGGGAGAAAGGGAACTCAGAGCTAAACCTCCATGCACCTGGAGTGACAGCTGGATCAGTTGGCTATTGGTAAAACACAGGCTGGAATGGATGGAAGAAGGGAAATCAGCTGGCTATTCTTAAAAGAGAGACCAAATCAAACCTTCGCAGAATAGATCCAATCTCTTCGTAGACCCAATCTGACCTGCAGGGGCACTGAATCTGGCACGTGGAGGTTCAGTGGTGTTCCAACAGTGGATCGGGGCAGCAGACAGCTGCTGAACACCAGGGGACAGAGAGCTCTGCCCTCACTGTGGTCAGCAGGGAGAAGAGACAGGCAGCCAGGCTAGAACACCAGTCAGCCTTGAAACCAAGTAAGGCTGTTCTGGCCCATGCTCCAAAACATTGCAGACTGTTACCATAAAGCAAGACAAAACTCTCTACAAGTCCTTGCCTGATAGCAAAATCCCCACTCTTATCTGGTGGGAAAATTCCTTTCTGCCCCCAAAATTTGGTGAAAGGTTTAATCCTGAGCAGAAAGCAAAGATCCTCTAGCCAGGAATTTATGATGTTTCTAAATACTGGCAGGAATACTAACACTTCCCAATCAAATCTCCAGCCTTAGCTGTAGCCAACATCCAGTGCTTCAAAATGTGGCAAAAAGGAGAAAAAAAAACAAAACCCAGAAGCCAATGCAGTATTCATGAAAGGGGAAAATAATCCTTCCTGGCCTGTGCAGGCAACTAGCAAATGCCACAAAACATGGGCATGCCAGGCACTTACCTCTACACCCCACCATAGGGACTGCCAATACTTGAATCCACATACCACAAAGGTTGACTGTTGAACCAAGAACTCACTATAATGTCATGCTATCCTTTCTATAAATAGTTCATTCATTGTTATATTGATTCAAGTCACAGCATGAACTTTTAACGAATACTTAAGATCGAGACAAGTTTAGTTACTTACAATTCAACATTACTGAAGACAGCACCTAGCCATTCAAATAGTTCCTGTGCACTGCATGATTCTTCTGGCTTTCCTTGCAGTTCATTGCTATCCAGCACTGGACATTGCAAATTTCTTAATGTGCTGAATGTTATTTTTGGCTGATGAGCCTGTATTTGGTGTTTGGAAAAGTATGACATCAATGTTGATCCATCAGCACCTTAACAACACACATGCCACAGAAAGTTATTATAACACTGCAACACAAAAGGACCATTTCATACCAAACAACTCTGAAACCCCTACCTGTATTTGTAAATGGAAGGTGTTGTGCAATGTTACCCTGAAATTTAAACTGCTTAGTGCTGCTTATTTATCCTGTGCCAAAGCCTTACAGTTGTCATCTTCCCCCCTCCTTTATTGGAAACAAAGCACTGTTTTAGGTCCAGTTACCTTAAGCAAGTCAAGTTGGCAATACATGTATAATTATACTTATCATGAGAAACAGTTAAGGCAGTTTTAACTGGACAAGTACCAATTAAACCTGAATTAGAGATCATCATCAAGTATTTATGGGTTGTTTCCAAAGAAAAAGAGATATGAAAGGAGAACTGACTTAAACATTTCTGCTCACTCTTGATCTGTGAGACTCTACATGGAGAATTTGACCATTTCACTGTTAATAATAATAGAAATTACAGATTTGGAGACTTTCATAGTAGTGTTTTACAAACAGAACACCACCAATTACTAACATTTTGTTTTGAGAATCTGGGATCTTTTCTCCTCCAAAACATCAAGATACACGAATACACTTAAAGAAACATTTAACATGGGGAAAAGATCATTCAATAGCATCTGTGCATACACTTTGAGATCCTTCACTAAAAAATAAAACATCTAAGTATAAAGACCTCAGACAAAGTATCCTCCCTCTGGAAAAAAGCTGCAATCCATTCCTAAACATGCTCTATAGAGGCCACAGAGTGTTCGCATTCTACATGTCAGAGGAAGGGTGTCAACCTAACGCAACCCCCTGGGCCAGATCCAAACTGTGGGGCTCCTCACAGGCCAGATGCAGTGGTAGGCCAAGTAACAGCACCAGTGGAAGTTAACACAGCCCACCACTCAGACACATCCCCATTACCACTGAAATCCAGGGTTACTCCACCCCTTGCTCATCTCACCCATCTAGGAGCCCCAAGAACCAGAAAAGAGATCTGCGAGCTGGATCTGGCCCATGGGGTATGCATTTGACACCCCTGTGCTAAAGGAATACACTAGATCCCCAAAACAGAGGGACTAGAAGAATCCTCTCCCAGAAAAACTTTTCATTTGGGGAAACATTTTGGTCACTAAAAATTCTCCCCAAAACTGAAATGTTTTAATTTGGAAATGCTGCTGCAGTGCTTTATACTCTTGTTGTCCTACATGAACTAGATCCTCTGGTTGAAGTATATGTTCCATAATGTCTCCTCTCTTGAACAGGGAAGGCAGTGCATCAAGGAAATCCTCAGTTATAGGAGACAAATTCAAACTAGGCAGCTTGGCCCACATTGCTAAGGCAACTGAGCTATGACTCTCATGAGATGGTGTAGCAGTACTTTTAAACTGAAATATTTGTTAGTTCTTAACTCTGCAGTGAAAACTTTTTTCCCTCCATCAAGTCAGTTTTTCCACCACTTATAGAAAAGTCAATACTGGACACAGAGTGGCCATGTCAATATTAAACATCAAACTACACTTGCAATATTTTTTCCTCTCTCTCCACCTGTGAGACCACATCATTTAGTGCTGCTTTTTTAGAAGCTAGGAATATTTCCACTAGGAATATTTAATTTTACGTCCACAGCTACCTGTTGGTGGCAGTGTTAATTGTTACTACCTGTGTGATGCCAGGACAGTAGAAAATCAAATTCCAAAGGTTTCTTGTCTCTTAAGGCCCAAAGAACTCTTTTATATTTCTTGCTATCAGAATGAAAGGCTGAGTCAGTCAAGTCAATGGTTATAACTGTAACAGATAAAAAGGCAAATTTTACTCAGTCAAGTTCACTCTACATAGTCAGATCCTGTACACATTACAAGAATACTATAACAATATTTTTTTTCTTTTAAGTCAATCCCTGCTGTTTAGAGAAAACATTAAAAACTACTAAACAATACAGCTACGGCCCTTTGTTTTGTAAACATTTTTCTCTGAATTTTGGTGCAAATGACAATGATGCTGTTCCTTGGTAACATCTCTGCTTGTTCCTGACTATCACTGTTCAGAAAATCAAGGACTGTTTAGATCAGTGCTGCTCAGCTTCCAGCCCACAGGCCAGATCCAGTCCTCAGAGCCATGT
The DNA here is from genome assembly GCF_001723895.1 of Crocodylus porosus. NCBI lineage: Eukaryota > Metazoa > Chordata > Crocodylia > Crocodylidae > Crocodylus > Crocodylus porosus. The sequence continues at coordinate 148,747,653 of NW_017728886.1, forward strand.
CATCTGGCTTGCAGGGTTCTCCATGAGTCTGGAAATTTTATAGTGGAAGAGCAATGGCAGCCTTAATTGCTGCTGTCACAGGAAGCCAGAAGACACAGCTAGACCCCTGTGCTAGATCATGCCAGCCTCCGGTGGGTCAGCACATGGGGTCACTCCTCAGCTGGGTCTGGTCTGCAGGGTTGAGCCACATGCAGGATCAGGCCAACGTGCAGGATCACACCCACAGGCCAACTCCGCGCTCAGGATCCAGCTCATGGACCAGCCCCATACCACACATCTAAGTTGCAGGGCCAAAATGTTGAGTACCGCTGCTTTAGTTGATGGCTTTCTAACATTACAGTGGATGCAACTGACTTTTGAGAAGGGAATGAAGAGGAAGGGGGTGTTCCACCAAAAATATGCTTTTAAAAAGAATTTGAGGCAATAATCACTGCATTTAAAAAAGGATGCTATAGCTTTCAACATCCGCAAAAGTTGTAAGCAAGAGTTGCAGCCCTGTTTCCATTCTGAGTCTGTTTCCTCAGAGCCTCTGAAGGAATTTTAAAAAAGAAGAATTTTTATTCATTAATTTTATGGTATATGAATTGGAGTTATAAAACTATTTACTATAGTGCCACCAAGTGTTTTCATGAAGATAACTTTCAAAGTGCATCTGGTTTTGAGAGAACTTTTGTCTGTAGTTACCTAGAAGTAAGTAGCATTTTGAGATTTGGGGAAGTTGGGGGCAGGGAAATTAAAGGGTAGAAACTGATATAAAACACAACACTCTAAGCACATCCACAAGGCATCTGCTAAGAACTTCACAATTTGTTCAGTATGCAAGGCATGGGGGCTATAGCAGAATCAATTTGCTTCAAAATGATTTTAAGGGCATCACAAACGCATGTAACATATTTTCCTTTTAAAAAAAGGATCTCTTAGGCTTAGGTTCTTCACTGCAGTATTTTAAGCTTTCTGCAAGTTCAAATGAAACAAGGGGAGAACCTTAGTATTTTTACTACAAAGACAGAGGCATCATACATATTCCATAAAATGCAAAAATGCCGAAGTTCTACATTTGCACAATACAAAAGACCAGCAATTGCAAAATAAGTTGGGGAACACAGAAATTAATGTTCTTAAAGTAGCATCTACAAGCTTATACACGTTAAAAATATTAATGTAGTCCACTTTTCCCATTTGAACTCTTATTTTTACTTCATTGTTTCTTGAATAGTTCACATATTTCTCTCAATTGTCCCAGTACCCATATTTATTCTTTCAAAGATTAACCAGCTTTACGGGACCTGAGGATTATGGCTGGCATCATATTAGAGAACTCTGCAGACATTGGCATGGATGCTGCTAGTGTAAACAGTACTTACTATATCTCATTACTTTTTTGCCAGAGTACCGAGATGGATGACCCTGTAGTCCAAGTTCCTCATAAGTATCCTTGTCCACTGATATAATTAGTTTTCCTATAAACAATAAGAATTGTATTAAAATATCCATACTCTTCCAATAAGCTCCCTTGTAAGTATTTGGAAAACCTCAAACTGTATAAAATTTAGCCAGGGGTCACTGCGGTACTGATGTAATCTAGGCCCCTTTAGTTTCTGTTAAATGGATCTCATAGGTTGACCCTGAAAATGATAACTAGATTCTTGCTGGTTATCACAGTATGTCTTATGGCTAGTAAAAATAAATCCAAAATAAAGTATTTCCTAAGTAATGCACACCTTCCTTTTGTAACTGTGCCGCCATCTTGTACTCTTATCAAGCTCATTCCCTACTATTTGTTACAATGATTTGTTGAATTCAGTATTCAGCTATCATCCAATTTTGCTAACTCACACATACGCATGCTTGAAATGTTTAAGCACAGGTGTTGTTCAATAGATTTCAATGGAACTACTCATGTGAGCAATGTTAAATGTATGCTTTAAGCGTTTGTAGCTTAGGTGCGTATAGTGAAAACTTTGAAACTCTGAATGTGGCTTATTGTGTCTTTGTATTTAGCACAATGGAGCCACAATTCTGAATGTGAACTTTGGACACAAAAATAAATAATACTGTTGCCAAAATCACCCACAGTAACTAAGGATAGACTGTAAATTAACTGTATTTGTTTGTAATATTTACACCAAGGTAACACAAAGAAACAAGCAGAATCAGGTCATCAATTTCTTAGAGTCTGTTTAAACACACGGTAACACAATCCTTGTCTGAAAGAGGTTACATGAGGAATCTGAATTTAAATGACTTTCAGAGAAGAAGTGTTACTTTCTCGCAACTCAATTAAGACATTAACAAGAGATCAAAAATGTATTTGTCTATAAAGACATTTACATTTTTATAGTACTCAATATAATATTTATCAGATAACACATATATCACGAGGGGTTTGGAACAGTTACCTAAAACAAAACTCTTCCTTATCTTCTTCAATGTAAAACGTATCTGAGAAAAAAGCTTTATTATAATATTCTGAGGGGGGTATCACTGAACTGTTTCTTAAAGTATTTTGAGAAGTGTTAAAACTGTACTTACCAATATGTTTTAAAGGGGAACTGTCAATTCAAATTTGGTTTAGATTTCAGAATTTGTAGAAAGCAGATTTTAATTAGATTTAGGACCAGCAGAAATGCTTAACTCCAACTTTGATAAATTTTCAGACAAAAAATCCTCTGGAGCATTTGCAACTGAAGGGTTGCAGTACTGACCGTTCAAAATAAATACAAACTAAACTAACTTTCTTGACCTTCACTGTCCAAAATGAGAGAAATTAAATTTCATAGATTTCATAGACATTAGGGCTGGAAGGGACCTCGGGAGATCATCGAGTCCAGCCCCCTGCCCAAAGGGCAGGAA
>NW_017728886.1:148750605-148775792 GCF_001723895.1 Crocodylus porosus
CTGTCCATGCCGGTCGCCAACATCAGCTTGCAGGGACATGTAGCTTTCCTTCACATAGAGAGCTACACCCCCGCCCCTTTTGCCAACACGATCCCTCCTGTACAGGGTATAGCCCTCTATTCCTGTGGTCCAGTCACAGGTTAAACATCAACTTCAGATGTAACTCTTGTATAAAAAGGTTAATTTTAATGATGTATTATTAATAAATATCTGTTACAGTATAATATTTTTCAATTTTCAGCATCCCCTAAAAACAAAACAACAATGCTACTCTAAACATCACATAATACCCTATGTATTGTAAATAACATGGATTCTTACCCGTTGGTAGTAGAGCAGCAGTATTATCTTGATCAATTCTTGTGTTGTATGTAAGAGCATAGCACGAACCTTTAACACAATGAAACAGTAAATTGAGTTCACAATTCTCTAAGAAAAAGTATACCAGCAATATTTAAGGCAGATTCCTCTCGAGGTAATAAAGCCTGCTAGTTGCTCTTCAGATCTTGTTTAATTCCTATACTGCTGGTAATTCATTTTCTCTCACTACAATGGTATTGCTTCTATAAAAATTACAATCACATTTATTTTCAGGAGTTCACAGCACAGATTAAGTTAATTCCAGACACAAGCTTGAAAGATGCCATTCAACCAGAAGTGCCTCTTTTTACCAATTTAGAAAAAACATGTTAGTCCAGCCTGTTCTTAGCTATCAACTCACACTGCAAAATAGAGGAAAATATCATAACAATTATGTGCATTTTGCAGTCTTTCCTGCCACAATCTGCTTCATGTTCTAAAAATCAAGGGTATGATCCTGTAACTTTGAAACAAGAGTATCTCCACTGATTTCAATAAACCTTCTAGGCTCAGAAGCATTTACAAGAATAAAAGTAGCAAGAAAAACCCTGAATTTAGCAGGCAAGTAAGCTTTAACAGAGGGACACCTACAGTGTCTTTTTGCATCAACTTGTTTAAAAAAATAAATACATATTATATATATGTATAGATACATAGATATATATAGACATATTGATCCAAGAATTAGTTTTGAGACGCAGGGAAATTTTTAGCATTAAGAAAGCAGTGGACAAGCATGAAGACGTGCTTTGAGTGGCTAGAGCGTCATCAATATACTTTTTCTTTAGAAGATTAAACATCAAAACCAGGAAGCACATTGTTCAACCTTCGATGATCACAGTAGAGAAAGGAATAAGGGAAGAATACATCTCAAAGCACATATTTTTATGCACTCTTTGGACCTACAATTTATTATTCCCAAGTAATATTTCTATGATGGTTTTTATGCAAAGAATTAGACACTTACATTATTACAAACTCATATGGATAAGAGTAAATTAAGTCATCTCTAGGCTGGAAGAGAGCCATCATTAAACAATCACAACACCTTGCAAGAGTGCACAATACAAAGCAAACCATAACTAATACCCAATTAAAATTATAAGAGAAATCTGCACTGGCAGATCATAAATACCCAAAAGGAAATGAGTTGGAACACAGAGGCCAATCTTCTTCCTTCCCTTTCTTTTTATGACAAATGCCATGGTTCTTACACGTGTTCACCTTTTGCTATTCCCAGTAGGGTCTCATCTCCCAAACTGGGACTTTTTACATCTCGCTGTCCCCAATCATATATAAAACCACTTAAAGATTCTTACCTCAAAACTCTCTAAGGCAAGAAAACAAAGTATTAATAGCTGAAATCTTGGAATCCTTACTTTTAAAGGACATAAAACATTACTCTCTAGTGGCTCTCAAGATCATTCCTGTTAGAACTGTGCAGGAACAAAGTGCTGTAAAGGACAGAAAAATAAATGCTTTCAAGGAGCAGTGTACCTTTACAAGCATTGGTCTCAGGGTGCTAGCCAGAAAAGATCTATTAATCTAACTGAAGTACAGAAGTCTCTTTTTCTCCCACCATTAAAAAAAAAATTAAGGAAAAACAATTACACAAAAGCCAATGCACACTAACTTGCTGACTCTCCTCTCCTCTTCCTGTCCACTTTTCTTACCGTTTCTTTTACCAACCTCCTCCTCTGCCTTATGACAGCTATACAAGTATATATACAAGTGAACAGAAAGAAAGGGAGATGATGGGACTGATACAGACTTCTACTCTAATACTTTTCTCCCTCTGCTTACAAAAAACTTTCAGAACCAAGACTACCCCCCATAGAAACTAACAAAAACATGTTTTATTATTAAAAAAAACAGATAACACCTTTTTATTCGTTTGTCTTATTTGTTTTAAGCTCTCCTTTACCTGTCTTTACAAATGCACTGATAAATTCCTGTGCAACCAATTCATGAAGGGGTAAATTCTTCACCAGGTAGTACTCTCCCATATCTGTGGTAACACTTTTCAGAGGTTCTGGAAGCATGCCACATTCAGGAATCAAAAATGACACCTGTTAGGACCATATTTGTAATACACATTAGATGTTACACTCATATATAAGGAAAGGTCTAAAACAGCGCTGGAGGAGAGAGAGGGAAAAAAAGCAAAAAAAGCAAACACGGAGCTCTTATATCTGGATGGTTCCCTAATGTGCAAAATGAAGAGCCAGATTTTCAAAAGCTTATTCAGCATACCACATGTAGCATTGCAACATGATTTGTGTCAGAGACTTTAAAACACTGCAATCTGCGGGCCAAAAATGGATTAAGCTTAATTATAAATTACAGAAAGATTTTCCCCAAGCAACTGCATGCCCCTTGAGGATGTTTCTCCAAAATGCTTATAAAACATTCAGTGAAACAATATGCACACCAATCCTATAATCAGTGGAGAAAGTATCAGTGGACATCTACTTTGCAACAGACAGCAAACATGTAAGCTAGGATAGCGTATGGCACCACACAGAAGTAAAAACAGCTTTATCAATTTGGGGAGGAGGGAAAACCGGAGTAGAGAAGCAGAAAATAAAGAAGATACCTGAATTTAGACTACGCAAATGTGCACTTTTCATACTGTGGGCAGCGTAATCTAGTGTAAGTGTAATCAAGATTGATGCAGTGCACCCAAGCAAGGTTAGGCAAATCAGCCACAACATCTTGAACTTGTCACACTTGCTAGTGCTTAAAGAAAAAACTTCAAAGAAATAAAGCATCTGTTTTAATCTGCCATTTTATTATGTGAATGCCATAGTCACAAGGCTACAGCAACCACCACAGGCATGGTTTCAAAACTAACTCCACACAGTGGCTTCAGAGTATATAAAGACTTATTGTGGTGATAATATGGACAACCCGTTGCTCCATTTCACACAGGTATTAACTCAAAACAGGTGGCAGCAGTGGTGATTTAATATATGTCAAAGCAGGGACAAAACAAAGTAAAAACCAAGTGACAGGCACATTACAAATAAAAACAAGCTCTAACATAATTGTTCCAAACAGAATAAGAAAAAACAGATAGAAATGCTTTAAGTCAATTATATCAGCAAAAGTTTCCCATTAATTTCCTTGAGCCACTGGTATCACAGCTTAAGACTGGGAAAATCTTATTTCCTAGCTGGACAATCAAATTCAGTCTCAGGTGCTCTGAAGGAGCAATGACATTTTTGTTTCTACCCACGCTCCAGGAAATGGAGACTTTCCTATTAGCCTAATTATTTGACTGGCTGCCCTGGTCACTCTCAAACTTAGACCTTTGGAAAGTGCCAGCTCTTAGCTTTCATGTTTTTGGACTACAGAAAAAAACACAGAACTTGGAAAGCCGACAGCAAATCTGAAGGTTTCTGACACTCTGGATTCCTGCTTGAAATCTCTGGCCACGTCCAGATGAATGCGGACGTGTGGTATGCAGTGCCATAGACGGGTCTACAGTGCCACACACTGCACATGCAGGCATTCTCCACACTGCTGCCTTCAAGTGGGGGGGTGGAAATCCTGGGGTCAAAAAAACCCATACTGAAAAGCGGGATGGTGCACACGGCAGCAGCACATGCTGCCCAAAACTGGAGCCTGGCTGGCCAGAGCCAGCTCTGGCCAGGTCTCCTACTGTGGCTGCAGCCCTGGGAGACCCCTGGGACCCCACATAAGGCTGTTGGGGGCCAACACAGTTGCTGGCCTCAGCCTCCCCTACCACATACCAGAGAGCATAGCACAGGCATTCCCCAGGAACAAGTAGCAGTGGCAAAAGATGTGCTACTGGTACTTGTCCCAAGGGAAAACAAATGCCTGCGCTCATCTGGACTCACCCTCTGGGTTTATTTTGTCACTCACTTGCAGGCGCTTGCCCACCAAGCAAGACTAACACAAAACGGCCCCAGGGACCCCAGCTAAGGCTCTCTGTGCCCCTGCTGACCTGTTACAACTGGGCAGGGAGGGCAATTGCTTTGCTCTGGGCTGAAAACCCCTTTCTGGGGTTGGGTTGGGTTTGGTTTGGTTTTTTGGCTTGTCTCCCAGCTCTGCCACTGGCTTGGACCTTGATGAGCCTCAGTTTTCCTATCTGTAAAATGGGGAGAGGGCCAAGTGCCCAAGCAAAAGCTCTGGGCAGGACATCTCAGCCTGGGCATTAAGGGCACCTAAGGAGAGAGGGACAGGAAATCTTCCTTGGGTTTAATGACAACAATGCAATTCTCTCCCTCAGCAGGAGCAGACAGGCAGAGTGTGTGGTGACCACACAACCTTGTGCCTCCATTTTTCTATCTGTAAAGTGGGTGGGGGGTGAGCACTCACGCCACTATATCATCCTGAGTACTAACGGCATTCCCGCACCTAACGGGTAGGGGCTCCTTCTGATTTAATGTGTGATTAATTAATTTACAGTTTAATTGCTCTCCCTAAAGAGACCCAGGCAAGCTAGGAACGACGCCACGCCACAAACCCCCGCCCCCCGCGCGCACTCACGCGGCAGTTGTAGGCGTGGCCCCGCACGCGCGCGGCGTGGCGGGAGCGCTCGTGCCGCACGTGGCTCCTCTCGCAGACCAGCAGGTGCCGCGGGCTCTCGCGGAGCCTCCGCAGCAGCGCCGACATGCTGCAGCCAGCGCCGAACCCCAGGCACCAATCAGGAGCCGGGCCGGGCGGTGTCACCAAACCGGGGCTGGCGGAAGGAGCTCGTGAAGTCACTTCCGGCGGCTTTCCTGCGTTTCCCTGCAGCTACTTCCGGGGCTGGCTCTTCCAGGGCGGAAGGTGCCCGAGGGGTGTGCGTATGCTCTGCCTGGGAAAGGTGTTGCCTTCAGCTCATGCCGAGGGGGGATGAGCAAGAGGCAGAGGGGCAGCAGGAAGGGGGAGGAGCTGCTGGTGCTTGTGGTCAGCTGGTGGCTGCCTGCTAGGAACCTCATGCAGAGGTTTTCCTGCACCGTTTAAATGTTATTTATGTGTTGTCCCCCCACACCTCCCAGTATCATTTCCTTCTGCTTTGCAGAATTGTCGGGGCAAACACTGAGGCATCATCATTCGGATGAGAAAGGTTTCTACAATCTAATGAATTTGTCTAATGAATTATTTTCCAAGTCTTGGCTGTGAGCCTGGCTCCAAGCATTGCTCTTGTTACCAGTGGGATTAGAAATCTCCTTTTAAGAAAGCTGTTTTTCATGTAATCACTAGACTCCAGGAGGTGGAGATTTGGAAGAAGGATGCAAGAGCTGTGATAAAACCACAAGCCTTGATGATGCTGAGGAGACGCTTTCAAATCCTCATCTGTCTCCAGGAGCTGAGGAAGTAAAAAAAAATGCGAGTATCTCAAGTTGCAAGAAAATCACTAGAGGAGCTAGCAACATGGAAACTGGAGCCTGCTAAAGAGTTAATTCATCACCTGTCCCACTTAGAGTTAAGGCTATTTTGTGGGGGGTAGAGGGGTATCTTCTGTTAGACCAACTGCATGGTTGGGAGGGACTTTGGATGAGTGTTGAAACAAGGTTTTGGGCAATGAAGAGTTAAACTTTTTAAAAATTTATGTATCATGGTGCTTAAAGGAACTTTGTCATCAGTGTGAGGGAAAGATAAGTTAGCCAAATGCAAAACAATGTCAGAAAAACATGGGCGAGACTGGTGTACAAAGTGTAGAGCTCCTTCCATGATCAATACATTTTTTTTCTATGGTTAGGCCTGGTTCTGTGTTGCTTTGCCTATCCGCTGTGTGTTTACGCTAGAACATTTTATTTACATACAAACAATGTGAGTTCATTGTGGCTAGATAATATTATCAAATAATTGATTTTGTATTTTTTGTAGTCCTTTCACACCATGCACATTTAGTAGAAGTATCTCTAGCATGGTTCCGACACCATCACATGGGAAATTCCTACCCTCTTCACAAACACACACGCTCAACGAACACTGATAACGGTACAAGCTGTAGGAAATTCCATCATTCTCTTTCTCTCACACTTTGATAACATTACATCCCATAGGAAACCGCTAGGCACACTGATAATCATCTCATCCACAGAAAGCTGTGTTGCTAATACATCCTACAAGATTCATTCAGCACTCTTAATGTAGATACTTCTCTTTCTACATAGATAGTGGCAGGACATCAGTGTAGGATGTCGGCTGTAGTACAGTAATATAATATCCCCTAGCCCAGCCACTTCAAGCAGGCACCAATAATGAATGAGCCATCCCTCATGTATTCTCATGTCCTGTATTCTAGACAGCAATTAAGAAGTGGTAATTGACTTCTTCCACTCAAGATTCCTCTGGTGAACCAGAAAAAATGGCTGGAACAATTAGGAAGCATGTTTTCTTGCTATTTCAGGAGCCCTGCTGGGTAGAGTCAGAATTCTGAGATGGTCATTGGAAATACTGAACAAATGAGGGATGTGTCTGTCATCTGTGGGATGTGTTGAAGCATATAGACACCTTGAGGACTGTGTGAAGTGAAAATGAATGTGTTAGGGCCTTGCTAGAGGTGTAAAGACCCACAAGATGTCAGATGTGCTGGAGGCAGTTTAGCAACCTGCCCCTTTGGCAGACAACTCATAACCCTACATAGGAAATACATATCTGGACCTCAGAAAACTGTGAGGTGTGTTGAGAACTTGTAAGACAGGCCAGTACATAGATTCTGCTCAGGTGTTATCACGGTCTCATGGGAATTTTTGGGACTCTTTGAGCTATCTATGAATTCGGGCTCATTGAGACTCTGTGAGGTCTCATATGCATCCAGTTTGACAGGATTTTAAAAACGTTGCATTTCTGTTTTACTGGGCTTGCAAGATAGGAATGCTGAACCGTAAGTAGGCCTGAGCCTTGACATCAGCCTAAGCCATATCTGATGAGTTAGAGGCTACATAGAGAGCCTACCCTTCACATCAGTTCAACAGCTATAGAGTCTGATATACTTACCCCACAAGGACGTAGTAGTCTGGAAAGTCATGATTATGACTTTTCTAAGATTGTTTAAAGATGAAGGATGTGTAAATTGCCTTTTCCTTTTCTACTCATCCTCCTTCCTTAGCCATCATCTCTTTGTTTTCTGTCATTCTGGTTGCTCTTTCAGCTTAGACTAGTCCAAACTACCTAAAGTGACCATAATCACAGCTACCAAGTCAACCCATTTTCAAATGTCTCCCAGAGTTTTTTCAATACATAAATAATAGAGGAAATAGAAGCCTGTGTCAGGCAAGCTGTAAATGCTGAGTCTGAAAGAAGACAGGTTTTATAATAGTCCATCAACAATTGCTCCAGGAATGACCAAGAACTTCTGTAAGATTGCTACCTTAGCAATATTAGTATACTAAGTTAAAGTTAAGCCACAGTACTGTGAAGGTCATGGCACAGCATCTAACTTTTGTTATCTCATGTCAGCATGTAGGACTGTGAGAATGATTGCTTACTTCTCTAATTGGGTGGCTGCCAAGAAAAAATTCCTGTTGGTTGCTGCACTGTTTTTAAGAGACAGGATACAGTTAGGTCATTTCCAAATGGATCTGAAGTGTCAGACCTCCGTTATTTCACTAGCTTACCTGATATATAGTTTGCTGGACTAATGTCAGAGCTCAAATCTGAGTTCACCAGCTCACTCACCAAGTGATAGCTTGTTGAACTGGTGTAGATATTTTGGGTTCCTGTAAATTGACTAGCTCAACACCTCCAGCTTGCTGGACTAAGGATGAACCATGAACTTCTGGGAGCTGACCATCTATACCACTGTAGGGTGCTGGGATGGTATCCAGGCAAAAAACTCGATTAGGATCAGCTCTCTCAATGGCTCTAGCCTGCTGGTGTCACACCATAGATGTATGACATCCCTGGCTCAGCACTTTTTGCTTCCTGGACTGATATCAAGCCACAAATATATTTTGGGTAACTATCACAGAAGTTATAGCTCTTGAACTGATGTGAAGTTTTGCATCTCTTAGATATACCTTTGACTCATGTCAGGGCTTATGCCTCCCTAGGGTTAGTAGCTCAGCATTTTTACCTTGCCAAATTGATAACAAAGCTGAGGCCTCGGTGATGTAAATGTTTGTGCTCCATTGGTACAGGCTGTAGCTATATTATGATCTAGGCCTTGGTCTCTGATATTGCTGGCTCACGCCTATACTCTACTTCCTGATTTATTTGAAGAGGCTGGTTAGTATCTGTCCTAGAAGAACCATAGATTACTGGTATGATAGTAGGTACAAGGTCATTATGAATTCACTAGCCCAGTACTCCTGGCTTGCTTGGCTGATTCTAAGACACTGATCTCTGTAACATGTCTGGCTTTATGTGTATACCTTTCTGGGGTGATGCCAACCACAGTCTGCTTGGAGCTCATTAGTTCTGCACTTCCAGTTTGCTAGGTTTTTGTTAAGGTATAGGGTTTGGAAGTCATTGGCTCCAGTGACCTTTTTAAAGGGTAGTTTAAATTCTACAAACAAGCCAATTGCTGGTGTAATTACAAGGCTCCTAATTTGAAAAGAATATACCTGTTACATTACATTTGTCTCTGGCTGATATTCACATGGTCATTTATAAAATATAAAAATTAGATGATTCGTGTCAACTAAATGAAGTATGCAGCTGCAAGATTCAACTATCAGCATGTAGGTACAGCATTTACAGACCTTCAGGCAAAGCTTGTGTCAATAGATGAGCTTTGCGCCATTATTTGAACATGCTGTGTCACAAAAGTGAAAATGTAAATGTTCATTCATTTGCAGTGCAGCTCTAATCTTGTGGAGGGGTAATAATGAGAGGGTTAGTGCTTTGTGCTGTTGCTAAATTAAGTTCAACGAAAAATAAAAGTGTTGGGCAGGGTCTGGACAGACAACATATGGAGCTGTGTATCTAGCAAAGCCTAGCTGTTTTTTTTCTAGGGATGGTGGTCAGAGCATATTTTACTTCATTTCAGTCAAGTCCTGTAATTTTCATTGCTATATTTTTAGACTGATGCAACTGCCAAGCCATCACCATTATCCCTCACTCACAAATTGATTGTCACCAGATACAGTGATGTGTATTAAAAAAAAAACCTTTGCAATGTATACACTAGTCTTTAAAATGTCAGAATATTCATGTTTAAATATAAGCTGTCTCAGGACATGGTAACTGTTGTAAATGTTGACTTCCTTACAGTGACTACTATATTTCTGTGCTTAGGTAGGTGTGAGGTTTCAAAGTATTGTGACACTGGGCGTTTTAAACATAAAATCATTTGTATTTCTCAGACCCTGGAAATCCACCGCAGTCTCTGTAAGTGTCTCCACTCAAAATCTGGGTAATTAGGTAATACAACAGTTTGGTTTTTATATGTTTGAAAAAAATTATATGTTGTCATCAAGAAGTAGCATTTTGAGGCAGAGTGTAATAATGGCGTGGAGTTGGGTAGGATTTGTGAAATGTTTCCTGGCACTGGTGAAAAACTGACTCTGTTTTCTATAAAGATGACAGGATTTGGAATGAAATGCCTAGTCTTCACATTATCTGGAAATGTTTCTTGTCACAGAAGCCAAGAGCTTCTTCCATATTTTTTTTCAGCTTTGAAATCAGATCCGGTTTCTCAGAGCTGAGGTGCAGTGTAAAGCACAAAATGATCTTATAAATTTCTTTGCATTCTGGTTTGTCATCTATGACTAGAAATCAGATAGGATTAACATATATTATTCAATACTGCTGATTCTTAACATTTATTTGCCATGCTTACTTCAAATCTGTTCAATGCTTCCAAACTACCATCAAAACAGTGTTCCTTCCAGTCACTGTTTTTTCTGAAATATTGTTGACTGAAAAAGAACAGGAAGGAAGTTGCCTTGAATTGTCTAACCTTAGCTATCGTTAGTGGTATTTCTAAAGATGGCTTGTTTTGCATTTCTTTATAGCCCACTTCATGACACAGAAACAGGCAGATATATCAGAATGTATAGATTTTTTTAGCTAAGGGGAATAAAATGAACAAAATCCCTCTTTGGTTTTTACTCTTCAGATTTTGAAACTGAAAAAATGGCGCCAAAATTGGTAAGGGTACCTTCAAACTCTCGTCTTCATTTCTAGGATGAACTAGGAGGAACCAAGGGGTGATTATACTGTGAGCATTTTTAGTATTCTTAGACCCAGTGTCCAGATTAACAAGAGAATGCAAAAAGGTCCGCTGTGCACTGTTTTCAAGCAGATTCCAACTCATTACCAACAGGACAAACTCTCCCTGGGAGCAGGGGTCTGTACACTCAGTGTACTCATAGAACCCAGGAGTTATAATTCTGGTAGTTTCTTTTTCTGAACTCACACTGAAGCTGCTCCTGGCAGGATGAATACTGAGGGCTAGCTAGCTATCAGGGCTCTGCAAAACAGCACCATTTTGTTTCGTCTTCCTTTTTGACATTTCGACGGGACAGTGTTTCATTTAGAGTTTTGTTTTGTTTTGAAATCACTGTTCCGTTTAGTTTCATTGAAACTGTTTTGCTCTTTCAGTGCTGTTTCAACTTTTCACCCGTAGGCTATAATGAGGAAGCACATAACTGCCTATAACTTTGTCATTTTTTGGCAGATTTGGATGAAAACAGCAGGCATGGTAGCCCCTGCTGGGGCCATGAAGCCTGCTAAGTTTCAAGGACATATAGGTGCAGGGGTTTCTGGGAAACTGTACCTCAAGCTGCTGGCAAGCAAAACTCGTGATGTGTGACTGTGTGTGTGTGTTAAGGCTCTTGCTGGTGCTGGGGCCTCTACATGACACAGTAGTGTGTCCCAATAAGGCCGCCTCCTCCCCTACAAGCCTCAGCCTGGTCCACCACTTTAAATGACAACATGTAATAATTTTGTAAGTAGCACCAGCAGCATCTCAGGCAGCCAAACAGTCACAGTGTCAAAGCAGTCCTTCCCCCTTTCCCCCTCCCTCTCCTTACTTTGTTTCCCTGCAGGCAAGCCCAGCTTCAGCTTCAAACCTTGAAATGTTTCAAAACTTTCGAAATGTTTCAACTACCATTGTTTCGTTTTGAGGCTGTTTCGAAGCCCTTCGTTTCATTTTGATTTCACTGTTTGGAGCTTGAAACAAGTTGAAAAAGCATCAAAATGAAACAGCTGGAGAAATGTCACATAGCCCTGTTAGCTATGGGGTGTGTTTTCCTCGTGAGTCTTAATATGACTTTGCAGCTAACATGAAGAAATTGGAAATGGCTGACAAAGAGACCTCTCACTCACCTGCCCTCATGACCTTAAAGAAAGACAGCAAGAAGGCAATGGGAAAATATGTCAGAGAAGTTGCTGGGGAATGCTCCTTAGCCTCCATCTGCCTTTAAAGAATCAGATTGTGTTGGCTCATGCAGGGTGATGGTGGAGAGTTGCTGTGTTGGTTTGCTTTCTTGCACAGAATTGCAGTCTCTACCTTCAGGGTATCAAAAGGCATGCTTGTTCTTTTACCATGTCTCTAGTTTCAAGTTGACCAAAAGTAGGGAGGAGGTGGGAACATAGCCCCACTCTAATCATGCTGGCCTGACACCAACACGTAGACAGTGTACTGCACCCCATAATGCAGCCAGACTCCCTCTGTACATCAAAGGCTTATGGAAGATACCATCCAGAATTTCACTAGAGCACTATGGCTGCCATAGTTCACAGCAGTATCTAAATGGAATGAAAAGGCGATACTGCATTTCCTGTACATCTTTTGGAAATACATGTTAAAATGCAAACAGCTTTCAAAACAGAGGACTTCTCTTGCTGAAATCTCTGGGAAAGAGTTTCTTTCTATCTCAGTTTGTCACACGTCTTATAGGAGTCATCCACTCCCATTACATGTTGCAACTTAAATTAGTATTGCTTTACTAATGTTTGCTATGTTGTGTGGGGGTTACGTCTACGCTGATGCAATATTCTCGCCTTTCTTCCCTCTGATTGCATAGTCTGGGCTAATAATGATGTTTACTGACTCTCTCCTGCCACATCTTGATTATTATCTGATGTTATAAGCGGGAGGTGTTATTGGTTATCAGCCCCAGTAAAATCGGGCAATCCATAGTGGGGAAGGGGATCTTCTTTAGTTATTAATTTGTTTTTTTGTACTTCTTGTATAGTACCACTAGTACTAACCATCAAGTTAAAATCACAGTCTTACTTCTTTTGGCTTCACAGTGTCTTTTATTTATACCTTCTAGAACTTACATCCATCACTTAGTGGTTATGTGTTGTGATACAGAGTGCCTTAGGTGAGGTCTATGTCGAGTGACGTACTAGCTGTCTGGCACGGGGCCCCGCCCCTCAACTCTCCTGCCATGACTTGATGTTATTGAATGAAAGAAGGGTTCAGTGGAGATCCTCTTCCTGGGGTCCCCGGGGACAGTAGTACTCACTGTCTTGGTATAATGTTCCATGCGGCTCCACCTCCCCTACACCTGTCCATTCACCAACTGGATGGGTGCCACCTGTGTGGTTAGATCATGCTCAGTCGACCCCTTTCGCCGGGGGCGGAAATCAGTGTTGGTGTGGGTCCTGGTGGGATTAGCCTGGTCGTCCTGATGGCTAGCATCTCCGCCTCAGACACTGACGGGCTGGGCTCAGGTAGGCTAGCGTCCTCTTTGACACCTCTGGACGGATGCATCTAATTTATTCTTTTACCAAAACAATGGACTGCTGTAGAGGAGAAGGGTGTGGGATTACCTCCTCCTTCCCAGCCTGCTACAGGGGCTTAATGCGTGCATCTTGGGGCCCGCAGGGACTGCCCCCGCCCCTTTGGGAATCTGTGGGGGCACCTCACCGCCACAGAATTTATATCAATTAAATATCAGTATCAACTTAAATGGAATCCAGCTTGGATACGATCTTCCTTTAATCATGTTACTGTTTCTCTAACTCTTTTTAGTATGTGTGTTTTATATCCTCCCTCATTTGGTCTTGTTAATTCCTCCTTATTTCTCTGGGCATGGTCTCTTTTCCTGAGGACCAGCAGCGCCCACTCTCAATTTCCTCTTCTTTTCTGTTTTTTTCCTGCTTGTGTTCAATAGGCTTGCTACAGAGCCCTGCTAAATAAACCAGCAACCCCCCCCCCCCCAATCCCAGTCACTTCCCAATGGGATAAGGGTCCCTTCACTCCTTTCACTCTCCTCCAGGAAAATCACCTCCTTAGATTCTTCATCAGCAGTTCTCTGTCGAACTGGCTCTGTTTGCCACCCTCACTCTCTGTAAGTCTGACTCCGCAGGGTCTTTTCCTTCCTGTTTCTCCTCTCTGAGCCTCTCTCCTCCTCCTCTTCTTGCATCTGTCTTATTTCGGCCCCGCCCCCTT
Source organism: Crocodylus porosus (assembly GCF_001723895.1). Taxonomy (NCBI): domain Eukaryota; kingdom Metazoa; phylum Chordata; order Crocodylia; family Crocodylidae; genus Crocodylus; species Crocodylus porosus. The sequence continues at coordinate 148,764,275 of NW_017728886.1, forward strand.
TTGCCACAGGGCATTTGATCCTCACTGAACAGCTGCTTCTGAATCTCTGCACTCCTCTGGTTCTCCTTTCCTTGTCTTCTTCGGTCCCCATTCCTGCCGTGAGGGTTTTACTTGTTACTTCTGTTTCTTCACACGTGTCAACACACAGTTTTATAAATATAGTTTAATCTACTTAACACTTGTGCTTTCTTAAAAAGTTATACTATTACATCCCTATGACCACACAGATGTTCATAAAAGCTGAGTACTGAAATTCTTTTTTTGCAGAACTTACATAGTTGTCACTGGATGTCTGACCAAGTTTGGACTACAGAATTTACCCTGGAAATTTCAGCAACGTTTTAAAAATATCCCTTCTTAATGCAATACCCAATATATCTTAATCATACAAATTGTAGCAAAGTAACCTAGCAGGTTATTTAGTTCATCAGTCAGCAATATTCAGAGCTGTGGGCCCAAACAACCCATCTTGGGTCTGAGGGGGGCTAGTGTTCTGGCCCAGCTGCAACTCTGGATTTTCTCTGCTGCTGGTTTTCCCTGTTCCCCATGTGCAGTGTGGGTGAAATGCTGCTGCAGTGCAGCCAGAGCCCCTCACTGATAGCTCTGCAGCCCAGATCCAGTGGCTCTGAAGGTGGTATATTGCAGACCCTGGATCTAATCCAACCCCTTGCTCAAGATAGGATCACATGTGACTAAACCTTCCCAGCCAAGTGTTTGTCTGGCCTGCTCATGAGAATTTCCAGGGATGGAAATACCACAACCTCTCTGGGTAGTCTTTTTCCATACTTGATTGTAATTTAAAGGGAAGTTGACGTTGCTAGGAATTGGAATGAAAAAAGTTAATTTGTGTTTGATTATGTATAATTTGTTATCATGATGAAGTGTGTGTCAGTGCAGTGACTAAAGTGCGACTCCTTATAGCTCAAATCTAGCCAAGCCAGCATTAAATCCGAAACACTGGAACCTCTTTTTAACAGGTGTAGCTTGCCACATGGGAGAACAAATTTAATCTATATCACCCACCGGCCATGCTCTGACAATATTCTATTCACATATAAGAAGGAGGGCACTTGAAGGGAAGATATTTTACAATAACTAGTCTAGAATAAATATTCTGGTATAGCTATGTTGGTAAATTTCCAAGCATAGAAGTGGAACTCCCTATAAGTTACTTTTGAAAGTGGGACTTTGGTACTAACTCATATCGATACTTTTGCAAATATTATCCTTAACTAATTGCCTTTTTGTTGCTTCCCTCTGCTGGGTACAGTTATAGATATGGTGACCATATTATTTTTAGGGAAATCCAGGACCGTTTCAAGTGAAGCCAGAGTGGCATGGTGCACCAAACAAACAGGCAGGCACTGCCTCTGCTGCTGTGAGAGACCAAGGTGAGTGGACTGGGGTGGTGCCCAGCGCAGCCCAGCCCAGCCCAGCCCTCCCCCGCCTCCAGCTGCTGCTCAGGAGGAGCTGGGCTGGACATGTGTGGGCAGGGTGATATCTGCTTGCGCACAGCAGCAGTGGTACCTGCCCTCCCACCTGCCTGGCACACCATGCTGCTCTACTGCCGTGCCAGACTGTGCCCCTGACTGCCTGTTTCCTCGTACAGCAGCACCACTTATTGGTGGGGTGTGGTGGGGGGGCACCAAAATACAAATTCACCCAGGATGCCATTTTCCTTCAGGCTGGCTCCGTTGCTGTAGAATCAGGCGCAGTAGTCAGTAGAAAAAGAAGGGATCATGTTTGGTGGCCAATTCTCAGACTTTTGTTTCAGTTTTAACCAACTGGCTGGGAATTCATCCAGCCGAACCAGGACATATGATCACCCCATAGAGCATGCTTTGCTCTTTGGAATACTCTTAAGATCCCAAATTGTCATATTTAAATCCATGATTAGGTACTGTAAAGTGACCAGCTGGGTAGCTTGCCTGCCCAAGAGTCCTTACAACTTTTTCTTTTGTTTTCTCCTCCTCCAGAGAACTATAGACACATATAGATAGATGATCTAGATGTGTATTTCCATAGGACCTCAGCCTGCTGGCTGAAGTGAGGGACGAGTCTTAGGCTGAGATCCACACACCTACGTTCTCTCCTGCCACGTCTTTGGTGTTTATAGGAGTATGTTCAGTACCTCCATGTGCAGTTCCGCCTGCTCGTCATCTGTCCCATGACGCTGAGGGCTCCACCATCCTTATACCCTCACCCGGTCCACCAGTAGTCTAAGTGTCCTCAGGTTTGTATTCAGCCGCCAGGTTCCTCCCCGGGGCCTTTACCTGAACAAAAAAACCAAAAAGAATCTACACCTCCTGTCCTGGAGGATTGTTGACCATCTTTTGGCAATAGACAAACAAAACATCAGTGCCACTATTCTCTTCTTCCCCTGTTCATGTCCTTATGATCGCGCCTCTTGCACCTTCTGTTGCGGTCATCACAGTACGCTCATCTCATTGAGGTCATCATTTTTAATTTTTTCTTGTACCCTTTTTAGGGTCATTATGGTACCAGGCTTCAATAGTGCCCCTCTATTGGAGTCTTTACGGTACCTTTTCTCCATCGGGCTCTGCTGGCTGCTGAGGAGATCACAGGTAGTTCCTGACCCTGCCAATCCACCGTACCTTCTTCTAGAGCTCCTCTGGGGAGTTCCTCTCTGTAGGCGCTTCCTTCCAGCCCTCCACGTGGCTCTTACAGATTCCTCCAGTGTTGTTCGGCCCGGCTCCTTTGCTTCCAGTCCTGCGCTCTCTCCTCCTGCCTGCTCTGGGCTCCTCTTTATACTGTGGTTCAAGTTCCCAGCTCCTCCCCTCCAGACACCTGGGTATGAAGGGTTTCAGCCAGGTCCTTTGGGGCTGTGGGTCTAAGGTAGCTGCTTCTGGTTTTGGCATGGGCTCTCTCACAGGTACCAAAGCATGGTTTTTTTTGAAAGCCCATAGCAGATTTAGCACAAATCCTATTAAGGTAGGACTTTTTGTGGTTTTATGGGTATAAAGAGATGTCATCAAATGAAGCAGGTCAGGTGTGGTGGGATACATTTTGGCATAGCTGATCCGCTTCATTGGATGAAATACATGTTGCCCTTTGTCCTGCCTGTTGATCCTGTGGGACAACTGGTGTTCCCTGCTATGAGAAACATGCCCAGCTTTCTCCCTGACTTTGCTTACACAGAGCATCTCTGATTTGCTCCAGAGCATCTCTGAGATGTGTCTCTGTAAGAAGGGAAATTTCTCAGGTGCACAGGCTTGAGCCCATCAAACTCAGGGAGTGCCTACCCGATACAACTGGAGCTCGAGTGCAGGCCACAAAACTAACAGATATCTGATGCAATAAATCAGCAGAAACTATTATCACCTTTGTTGCACCCACAAATTTGGGCATTTGTGGTGCAACAAATGGTATAGACATCTATTTGCTTTTCCTTTGTACCACCATAAAACTTGTTAAGACAGCACAAAGGCAACGTCTATTTTTATAAGGTACTTCAGAAATCCCACGTTTTGGGATTAAGTGTGGGTTTAGGGCAGGGGTCAGCAACCCCCAGCATGAGTGCCGAGCATGGCATGCAAGACCGGTTGGCTTAGCACACCACTGCCAGCCTGGGCTCTAAGCAGCAGCTGCCAGCCACAGAGCCCTTGCTGCTCCCAGCAGGTGGCTGGGAGGCTGCAAGCCCTGCTACATGCAAACCAGGTTCTTTGGGCCGTCTGCAGCTGGGAGGCTGCAAACAGCTGCTCTGGGCTCCAGCATGTCGGCACTCCAGCACCTTCCAAGGTAGACATTGTGGGGTTTTTTGGTACTCCGGCCAAAAAATGTTGCCTACCCCTGGTTTAGGGTCTAATTTTAGGCTTGTTTTGAAACTGCTGGCTGCAAACTGCATATGAAAACATTAATGTTTGAGTCTCAAAGTATCCTATATACCTGTGTCCACATAAGGGATCTATGTACTGATCTCCTACATTTGGCTTTTAAAGAGAGGATGTTTCCTCCAATCTTTCCTCCCTTGAGCTCTATGGAACCCCTATACAAGGAAGGAGTTACATGGGGCTTGGAAGGAGAGGAACAAGGTATGGCTACGTCCATGTGGAAATCATATAGTTGGGAATGGTACAAGTTTCCTCTGGTTGCCTTCCATCCCAGGACCATAATCACAGCTTATCCTGAGAAACTATATAGCATTCAGCCACTGACCTCTGCAGGGGCTGTGTAAAGAGCAGCACAAAGGTGAGAGTCCCACAGTCAGGCCCCATATCCACAGGGTTCAGACCACCTCTCCCATCTGAGCTCCAGGAACTTTTGGACAAGATATCCTCCTGAAATCCTTTCCATCCAGGGAATAGGTAGTAAGGAACAAGGTAGGGGGACTGCTATGGAGTTTTCCAGCCTCCCTGACTTCCTTCTGCAGAGAAATCCACATGGTGTGCATATTGATAATTTTACATCAAATGCGTTTACTCAGCAAGGATATTTCAGAAGAAAAATAGATCATATCTTTGAACAAGCCACATAAATACTCTGCAATAAGCTGCTACAGTACCAAAGAACCCCCAGTCCACTAACCACACCCCCTTGGTTGTTACATGCCATCCCACACTGGAACCTATGAGAACTGGGGTTGGAAACCTTTTACTTAACTGTGGGCCACCCATTGCAAACCAGCTGGCACTACATGCTGCCCAACCATCACTATGCCCCAGTTGTTCCTGCTCCATGTACCACATAGATAATATTTTATAGTAGAGGGGGTGATCTCTTGCCCCTCCCCCTGCCATGCAGCCTCTTCTGAAAGATGTGGTGAGGGACAATTTAGAGTGGCTAATTCAATGAGCAGAGGCTGAAGTGTTGGAGTAGAAAGCAGTCCTCTGCATGAAGTTGGTGCTGTGATCGGGATCACATGGAGCCCTCCCCGCTGCCCAACCCCGCAGGAGTCAGCGGCAAGGAGATTAGCTGGACATTATTAAGACACAGAATGTGGAATCTGGCCTACATCCAACACAGCTGGGCTGCAACGGGATCAGTGTGCTGTTAGTAAGACATGAGGACCAGATTGCAGGCCATATCAAATCTCTTTATGGGCCAGATCCAGCCTGTAGACCCTAGGTTGCCAACCCGTGTATGAAGAGGATTGTCAAATAATTACAGCCTATAATAGAAAATGATCAGACTATGAGAGAAATATTCCCAACTCCACCACTTCTGGCCTTCAAACAATTCCCAAACCTGGTCCAACTCATCATCAGAAGCAAACTCCCCTCCAGTCAAAAGACTCCAAATGGAACACAACTCAGCCTTAACAAGAAATGCAAAACTTGTCCACAAGTTTCCAATGCCACAACAATCAACACCCCTCACATCCAAATCCACAGATCCTACACATGTACATCACAGAACATGGTACATCTCATCCACTGTAACAAATGCTTTCATAGAAACTATGTGGGAGAAACCAGATGGGAACTACACACCAGAATGAACTCTCACAGAGAAAAATAAAAAGGATGGAAACATAAAGATGCCAGTAGAAACAGATTTTTCACAGAACAAGTGCTCCCTCTCTGATTTCACAATCCTTGTGCTCAAAAGAAATTTACAAAACACCTCCAGAAGATGGGTCTGGAAACAGAAATCCATAACCCTACTGCACCGTTAGATATCTGGACAGACAATGGTTTTATGGCTTATAACAACCTAATAAATACTGGTACTAATCCTCCTGCACTTCACAGGTAATAACTATCCTCTTTCTTCTTGAGAATGGTCTCCTTCTGCCACTAACTAAATTGCTTGTTCTACTGCCCTTCTTTTGTCTTGCCTGATATCGCTCGTTTTAAAGCTATATCACAATGACCTTAAAAATAGTAGATCTCAGTATTTTCGTAGGCTTATGATGATACTTCTTTCAGCACTTAGAGTACTCTATCTAATAATCTCTTAACTCATTCTGCCACGTGCACCTTAAGGCAAAAACAGACCATCAGGGAGGGAAGCTGTCACAGAAATATGGAAGAAAAAGGATGCAAAAACTAACAGTTCAGTAGTGGAAGAGAGCTGTGGCAGGCATTACATATCTTTGTACTGGGCCCATTTGTTCAGCTAAAATGGAAGGATTTTTCCATTTTGAACATTGGACAAAATGCCTTAATCTGAAACACCGCCATCCATTACACTTTGCTTCAGTAATTGCTTAGTTGCCAATTGATATTGTTACATTTGAGAGAGGTTTCTTTGCAATGTGATGAATAAACATTTGATTACAACCATGCCACAGATGAAGTTTAATTGCTGGCCTACCAAAGGCAATTGAAATTTCAACCTGAAAAGCATATTTGATGTGGTGTCCTAATATTCAATTAAATATGTGAATCTATTGTTGCGTGCAATGATACCAAACTACACATTGTCTGAATTAATTTGTAATTAGTTTAGTGAATTATATTTGCATATTTCAAGTGATATTGCTCAGTAGCAGAGGACTAGTCTTGATGACACAGACAGTCCATTCCAGGCCTAGGTTCTTATGTATTCTCAGTCTTCTTGAGGGTTTTCTGACTTGCTTTTAATATTTCTGTAGGCTAGCAGAACAAAGGTACTAATGTACCTTTTTCACTTTGCCATGATTCAACATGTTTTACAAATACAGTGCAATCTCTCATTTATTTATGCAACTGGAAAGACTTGTTTTATTCCTTTGGAATACGATTATCAACTCTAATTTTCTTTCCCTACATTAAGTAATATTATCTTTTGTTGGAGAAAAATACTTCCTGACAGATACACAAAGTGAAACAATCCCTTCATAAGTCACATGTATCAACATAAATGTATATGACAAATGTTTTCTCATTTACAGTATGTTCTGTAAGGTACAAACTTTGCATTCTATTACTGTTTTAGTTGCAGAGCTCTAGCAGATGTAATAAAAGTGTGGCAATGAAAAGAGTCACAGATGCTTTATTCCTATTTTTGATGTTAGCAAAACCAGATGCATTTGAGCTAAGGATTTTTAATATAAGGTTTTCAGGTTATCTACACAACCAAGGTAAACCTATGTAAAAACGTTATTCCAAACAATCAAGGCAACAAGATGATCAACATCTGTATTGTTTAGTAATGGCTGCTGAATTAGACAGGTTAATCTGTATTTGCTTGGCTTCCTATAAGACATATTTCTCTGTTTCTGGTCTCTTAGGCCTGGAGGGTCTATAACTACCTTATCTAAAGCCTTCCATCTCCCATCTTGCGCAGTCTCTTTTTACCTTGTCACATCTTCACTTCCCCCTTCCAGATCATTTTTTATGTTGTCTTCTCATCATTGTTTTGGTTTGATACCCTTTACTTCAGCTTCTAAAATCTGCCGCACATGAATTCTCTCATCAGGTCTCACAATATGCCTTGCCCGCTTTCTTTGCACACTTATCTTGCTCAAGACATCAGGTCTTTTGTAAAATCCACAATCTCTTGATTAAGTCTTCTCCTCCACACTGCATTTTCTTGTACAGCAGCAAATATTTTCCTTAGCAATTTGTTTTCAGACACTTGTAGCCTTTTTTCATTTACTTTGATATATACTAGGCACATCTACAGATGCATTTACTCTGGCCTAGATTTACTCTGGTGTAAACAAAGCCAGAGTAAGGCTTTTTGGGCAGGAGTCTACACATGCGAGGATTAGGGATCAGAGTTGCAGCCCTGCAATGGGCCCCTACCGCCACTGGGGGGAGCTCCAGGATCCCCCTGGGTGCTAGCCCAGGAGCTGGCAGGGAGCACTGGCCCCTGGTGCTGGCCCTGGGGGTGGGGCTGCCTGCTGCTTGTCTCCTGGCCCAAGGGGGCTGCCTGCTGCTGGGGCAGGGACAATGTCCCCCTGCCCCGGCAACAGGGAGCTCCTGGCCCTGGCTCCCTGATCAGGGCAGGGGCTGGAGAGCTTATTCCCCAACCAGCTCCATTCTCACAGACCTGGGCAGGGAACAATCTCCCCAGTCCCTGCCAGCAGGGAGCTCCTACCACTGGCTCTGCAACCCAGCACTGACTCCTGGTGCTCGGAGACCCTTATCTCCCAGTCTGAGCTCCCCAGTCTCCCAGCAGAGGGAGTCCCAGCTCAAGGAGCTCAGACTGGGAGATAAAAGTCTCCCAGCCCAAGTCTTGTTACTGCAGAACCCAGGCAGGGAGATAAGGGTCTCTCAGTTCCCCGCTTCTTGATTGCTATAGTGGACCGGGGACTGGGAGATAAAGATCTCCCAGCCCCCGCTTCCTGATCAAAGCCTCAGACCGAGGGCTTGGAGCTCCCTGCTGCCAGGACAGGGGGACATATTCCCTGCCTGCCCCAGCAGAGCCTACCCCAGCAGAAGACAGCTCCCAAGGTGGGGAGTTATCTCCTGCCCCCTGGTGGGCACCTGACCGGGAACAGATTTTGCTCCTGGTCAGGTGTCTACATGAGTGCTTTGGCACCATTACTAATCACAAGCAAATTCGCTACTTGCATTTGCAGGTAGCAAGTTTACTTGGGATTAGGGAGGATTACTGTGAAGTAAGCAAGTGCACGTGTAGATGCACATGCTTACTTCGCAGTAAACTATGCTAATGTGAAGTTAAGTGTTTCATGTAGATGTGTCCACTATTGCATAATAATGTTATGCAAACAGCTGATGTTGTACCTCAGCTGATAAGGTCAAATCAGTGTTGACTTCTAGAAAACCCATGTCAAATGTGAGTGCAAACACCTATCAGGGTAGTTTAGAGCCTAAGGGCTCCTCCCTTTTGTTAGGCCAATTGTTGGTTGTCCTAGGAGAGTCCAAATGAGCTCGAGCCACAATTGATTACAAATAAGCTAAGTATCTTGTTGTTTGTGACACAAGCAAAATATAAGAATACAAAATAGACGTCAACCAGGTGGCAAAATACACATCATAGCCCATGTGAAACTTTTTCTTATTTGTTCTTAGTGATCAAAACCTGGACATGCCATTCCTCAGAGGTTTGACATGCATAAGCTAACAAGCTTGGCTGTCAGTTCAAAAGGTTGTTTCACATCAGTTTTGCTTAATGCATTTTTGATTATGTACTGTGTGCCAGTTACCTTGCAGTGTGCCTAGCCTAGAAGTAAATCTGTCTTCTGTGTGAGTAAGGTCTCATATAAAGGCTTATTGAGATGACTTTGCTATTGTCCTGAGACAATCTGGTGAGTAGCAGGGCTGATACAAAACCCAGCAATTAGAGATAGGCAATGAAGAAAAAAGAATTGGCTCAGGATTGAGTATTGCAACAGCTGCACTATAGTCCAGGACTAGGATTTGCTTTTAATCAGTCCACTGCTTTAGATGAAGAGAGTGATAGCTTGTCCCCACAGAAATCAATAGAGATGCATTGGCATGAGAGCAAAATTTGGCCCAACATTTTTTTTTGATTATTATAAAAGAAAATTAACAGAAATATAGACACAACTGTAATGTGCTTGTTATATTCTAATTAACTTATGCTTACTGGTGCAATTGAGTATCATAACAGTTGAGAACTGAAAACAACCATCTAAACCAGGGTGGGCAATTATTTAGGCTGGAGGGCCACTTAAGTAGTTTTGGTGAGCTATTGAGGGTGGGGGGCAGGGAGGGAGCAGGTAATTGATCCTATCCCGCCCACTGGCAGGCAGTAGGAACCTAAGGAGGGAGGGCTGTGCCTAGGGTGACCGCAAGTTCCTAATTGGACAGGACATTCCTGAAATGGAAACATCAAGTCCTGGTCCTGATCTGAATGACTCCGGGACAGCATTTGTCGTAGATTCCCCTTGACACAGTGGGACACACGGGGTGGCATGTGTATGTGTGCTCATGCACATATACACGTGGCCAGCAGTACGGCTAAGCAGCAGTATAGCCACGCTGGGGTGCTGCCCTGCTGGGGTGGTGCATGGGGCTCAGAGCTGGAGCAGGAATGCACAGCTCTGGTGTCTGGCTGGGGGGGGAGCAGGATGGAGCCACAGGCAGCTCATCCAGGGAGCAGTGAGGGGGCTGACTCCTCACTGCTGTGCATGGTTCCAGGAAGCGGGGTATGGCAGGGCACATGCCCCTCCCCCCCAGGATTTGTGCATTGGGCAGGGATGGATGCAGGCTGCCTGCTGTGGGCTCAGGGCTCCCTGCCCTCTCCCTGGGGCCAACAGCTAGGAAGACTCAGTGTCCCACTTGCATTTTGAAAAGGTGGTCATCCTAGCTAGATATGCTCCAGGGCTTTCTGCTCTGCCACACCTTGGGCTAGGCTGGGATGCACAGTGTACACACTCCTTTGCCCCACTTCAACTGCCTTGCCTTCCTGTTGGCATTGCAGCTATGTAGTCCTGGCACCCAGTTCTGGCACCCTGGCTGCCAGCAATTGGGCCCGCACAGGGTGGGGCGCAATGCAGTGCACCGAGCAGCCATTCCGTTTGCCTGCTCACCTGCTGTGATGAGCCATAGCAGGCCCTGGCTGCAGCAGAGTGGAGTGGTGTGGGGTGCAGTCCTCCTTTCTCAGGCTGTCAGCGTTGGACAGCATGCTGGATAGGATCAATTGGCATGGGCCGTATTTTGCCCACCCCTAATCTAGGCAAATGAGTCCATCTATATGATAGATCATTTCTTTCTACATTGGATTAATGCTCAGTATTTAAGATTTACTTATACAATAGGCTTGGTGAAAGCTATGGTTTGACTGAAGAGTTCTAACCCACAAAAAGATAAAGAAAAATTTTAAAGCATGCTTTGGAACAAAATATGGGTTTTGGATCAGATCTTTGCTATTCAAACATTTTTCCAGTAATACCATTTTTCTGTAGATTTTCCATATTGGATTTAGAAATGCTCTGGGAAGTGAGTCTCCTTTCCGCATGAGCCTAACTATAATCTTGGTAGAAATACCTCTCAGCACAGCTCTTACTGGGCATGCTGCTAACTGCTGCCTACCAGTGCCAGTTGCTGCAGGAGGAATCTTAGAACAGATATTACATGTCCTAGGATAGTAGGGCTGGAAGTGACCTCATGAGATCATCTAGTCCAGCTCCCTGCTCAGAGGAGGATCATCTCTGACTAAACCATCCCAGCCAAGTGTCTGTCTAACCTGGACAATTTCCAGGGATAAAGATTCCTCAGCTTCTCTAGGTAGCCAGTTCCAATTCTTGATCATCTTCATAGTCAGAAAGTTTTTCCTGATCTCTAGCCTAAACCTTCTCTACTGCAGTTTGAGCAGATAAGAGGGGATCTCTTTTCTCATATTGTGTCTTGTTCCCCTGCTTTTTGTTAGAGAACCTTCATGGTCCTGTTAGTTCATGTCCTTTAACTGGCCAGTCCTGCCCTTCCTTACACCAGCTAAGTCCAGGTTATGATGAGTGAGTTAAGTCAGCAGGATTGCCCTTCTCACTTCCCACTTAACTCTCCATCAACACAGTGTGTGAGCTCGATGCTGAATTATATAGGACTGAATTAAGCACAGGCTCAGACCTGTTCAATTTAAAACTTTTATTGTTTCACAAAGTCATAAACTAAAGGAGGTCTGTTGGTTCACGAGGTTCCCA
>NW_017728886.1:148776262-148794798 GCF_001723895.1 Crocodylus porosus
TTGAAGCATTCTGGGAGTTTTAGTGCCTTGTTTTTAATGCTAGGCCTTGCTTAGCATAAGCACTGTCTCACACACAGTGCTAGTGGGGATGTTGTGACTGCTATGATATGGCCCTCCACTAGAATACAGTATATATGGCAGGGGTCATGATTAACATCCCAGTGGCTGCATCTAGCAGGAGATCCCAAGAGTCAGCCTGCCACCCCAGGACTGCTCTGACCTGGCTTAATGCAGAGGAGCTGGCTGGGATACAAGGATGCACAAATGTGGGGCTAGCCAGCAAACAGCCTTTGCACTGAAGCACCCTTGTGCCCCAGCCAGCCTTGTCAGCATCTACACGTGCATTACTGCACACTAAAGAATAGTGCTTGCATTTACAAGTACTAATGTAAGGCAGAGTTAATTAGTTTACTGTGGCCTAATCGGTCTGCCCGTGTAGACACTGAGACTTTTCTGCCGAGCTAACCAATGTGCTGTAGTCCTGGGCCTATGTGTAAACATGGTGCGCAGGAGCAATAAACTCCTGTGTAGTATGTGCCAGAGTTTATTGGGTCACATTAATTTCACACATAGATGCGCCCACTGTCTCTAACACCACACACTATATACAGTACACACCTGTCCAGCCCTGAGCCCAGCACATGGCACATGAGGCCAGTCCAGGGTGTGCACTATGTGTACCAGGCAGGGCTGGTCTGGGATGAACACTACATGTGGTGCCTATGTCAGACCAGCCCTGTGTGCTGGGTACAGTACGGCCTGTCTGTGGGCCTGACCAGACCAGCCCCAGATCTAGTAAGAAGGGCCAGTCCAGCACAGGCACCGCATGCAGCACGTACTCCAGCTCTATGCTGTGTGCAGCCCATACCAGATGGGGTATGGCCAGCACATGCTGAATGTGACAGGAGGCAGCACTGGAGACTGAATTATATGGCTTTGTAAGCTGGATCCAGCCCACGGGCCATATCTTTGACACCTCTGCTTCAGGGCCATAAATGCAGAAGTCATAAAAAAAGTTATTTCCCATAATTATGAGAAGCACTGCCACTGCCATGATTCAAAGACTTTTGATTTTCATTTATTTGAAGTAATTTCCACTTCTCATACATCCTGGCTAGTTGTTTAAAGATAGAATAGAACATTTCATAAATACTTAGCAAGCCAAAAGGAAGATACTTGATCTCTGAAAGACTCTAATAATAATTTCTGAAGGTTTTTGTCTTCTGGGTGTTTGACAGAAGTTAGAATTAAATCCTTCTTATTCCATTTGGAACCTAGACTACTTTTCTCTTAAGGAGTACTGAACAGTTTTAATTTAACATTTGCTTCTTTAACGGCAAATCTAAGGCATGGTTTTGAATTAAAGCGACTCAATTTTGCTTAGAGAAGAAAAGTATTTTTAAAAGGAATTTAGAACTGTTCTAATAATCCTTCTACTTAAACTTCCAGACAGGAAGGATTACATAGGTATTTGTTATAATCATCTATAATCCAACAGGATAACTTAATGCAATCTTTACACCCAGTGTTTGGATTGTTTCACAAACAGGTAAAACTGAAACCCTAGAATCTTATCACAGATACAAAGATGTTAGTTTTGCAGCTATCGCTCCCATGGGATATGAAGAATTAATGGTTTTTAAATAATTTAAGAGGATATTAATATCCCATGATGCTCTCTATTTAGGAGTGACAGATCTGTTAAAATAAGGTGACCTGAAAACCAAAATTATTCAGGACACTTATTTCCCCCCTCGGGAAAAATATGTAATGCAAAAACATACTTTTTGAAAGCTGAAATCTTGGTTAAATATGAATAAAAATACTTCAGAGCTAATGTTGGTGGAATTTGAAGCAAGATTTGAATATTAACTCACAAAGTGGTGAGATCCCTGTATCTATTCTGTTGTATCTTATACAATACATATTAATTTACACATGTTATTACTTATTTATGTTTTCTGATAAGCCTCGTTCACTGGGAATTCCCTTAGACATATCTTGAGAGGGGAATTGGGGAAGTCACTGCAGAGATTGGAGTCTTTGTATCCTGCATGCATATTAGAACACTCTCGTTAGTACCACTTGCTAGTTACCTGACCAGTTGACACTTTGATGAGTTCACTCCTTTGCCAATTAATTTCTTAAATGACTAGGAGGCTGATGGACTTTATCAGTGTAGCACTAATAATTCAGCCACTTAACAGAAGGAAAAAAAGTATAAGCAAGTATGAAGCACAATATTCTAACTAAACCCTCTTTTCCCCACCCCATTGGTGGTTTATCTCCCTAGTCTCTTATTTTCCATTCCTAACATTAGCGTTTAAGAGTCAGGAGCTTATAGTAATATACTATATTATAGTAGAAAATTTGGGAAGCTCCTTTATTTCAGGGCCTCTGAAAACCTATACAATCTTAATTCTATAGTGGTCATTAGAAGGAAGACATTTGAAAAGAATTAACATTCTAAACATGTAACAGAGAAGCCTTCTTATCTTTGGCCTTACCATGAATTTAGATTTCTTAGATTAGATAATGGGCCTCTCAGAATCATAGAGTAGTAAAATTGGGGCCTCTTACTCGTATTTTATTCTTTTGTCCTAAAATTACTAGTTTTTGGCTTAGAGTATCTGTAAGATATGCATATCTTCTAAGATACTTAAAATTAATATGGTACCATTGCCAGATTTATGCATATTGGGGATTATGGATTCATTACCACTAGCTGGACCTATGAAGAAATGGCTAGCTATAATATTTTTGGTTGCTAAATGAGTAATTTTAAGCATAAGCCATGGAACAGGGAGGGCTACCCAGGCCATGGCCCAACCAACTTTAGCACGTTAATTTATATAACCTATAAATGTGCAATTATCATTCCAGTTAAAACTGTATAGCTATTTTTAAACCACATAGCTAGCTAAATTAACGTGCTAAAAGTTGATCAAGCCATGGCCCAGGTGGCCCAACCCATTCCATAACCTATGATTTTAAGTAAATGGAAAACTCCCAGTGTACCATCATTCCTGGAATGGTTAAAAGAACTTATGTATATTGCATTAATGGAAAAGATTACATATGCAAATAGACATAACTGGGCACAATATGAGGAAATATGGTGCAATATGAATCTTCTGTTAAGCTTATTTGATCTATTTGTGGCTTGGTATACTTTAAATGTATACAAATATTTGTTAGTTAGTTGTATATGATGTCAAGCTCTCCCCTTCCCCTAATCTCTACTAAATTTATAGCATGCACATTTAATTATCTGTTTTGTAATACTTTGGTTTTGTTTTCTTATTGTATTTTACTCATTAGTTTATATTTTATTGCTTTTGTAGGTTTTATTTTATTGTTATAATATAAAAATTAATTTCTACGTACAAAAAAAAAAAGAGTACTACAATTGAAAACAAACTCTGGAAGTCATCTAGTCTTACCCTTTGCTCAAGGCAAGGATCATTCCTGACTAAAGCATCCTAGTCAAGTGTCTATCTAACCTGCTTTTATAAACTTCCAAGGATGGAGATTCCACAACCTCTCTGGGTAACCAGTTCCAATGCTTAAGCACACCCATAGTGAGAAAGGTCTTTTTAATATCCTACCTAAATTTCCCCTGCTGCAATTTGAGACCATCACTCCATGTCCCCTCCTCTTTATACCCATCTGTCCCAGGGGGATGCAAGCAGAGGGCCTGAAGCCCTCTCCCATGGTGGTACCTGAGGCAGGGCTGACCCACCCTGAGAAGAAAGAGAAAAGCCCTGAGTACAGGGCAAACTTACCTTTTTTAGAAAAAGCAGAGCCGGATGAGCCATTCTGAGATGGACCACCCACATGGTTCGTAAGTCGCTTTTATTGCTGGCTGGGGACAGTGTGGGCAGATGACATCATCAAAAAATGCTGCTAAGCTGATTTGTGAAACTATAAAACTATGAAAAGAAGAATCATCCACCACCTTGCTGATTCAAAGATGATAGGGAAATGGCCAGGGGAACACCACCAGAGCCAGACGGCAAGGCTACTCCCTGGGCCACACACAGGCTGCATCAGCAGTCCAGAGGAAGTCCAGTCCAGGACCTGATGGAGGGGTCCAGGGCCAGCTGAAGGAGGCACCATGCTGGCTCATCAGGGCAACTGGGCCAGGGAGGACGGCGTCGAGGGACCTTGGAGCCACAGACACTGGACCCATGAGTGGGGTGGGCTGAGCCCCTGTGCCCCAACCTTTCCTGTTGTGTTTTAATTTTGTTTTGAGTTATCTCAAGACTTCAAGGCAGGGAGAGGGGTCACGAACAACCTCCACAGATCAGGATGAGCCGGGACAGCGTAGCAGACAGCTAAACAGCAAGGGATTACTGGGTGCTTTGTCAGGGAAGGTCCGATGTCCTGTGGGCATCCCATGCAGGAGGCGGCTGGGAGACAAGCAGAGGGAAGAGAGGGCAGGAAAAGACATCAGAGGGTGAGCCGGTGATCCATCATCTGGCCGTCCTGAGGGCTGGCGCATGGCTGGGGTGTAGGGGAGGTGAAGCCCCAAGAATGCCTGCGAAGGGTAGCACCCAGTCTACAAGGAGCCACGAGAAGGAGCCCGACCACTGAAGGGAAAGATCAAGTTGTGGAAGGCGAGTATCCGGGCCTCCTTCAGGGTGAATGTGACCCAACGTCAAGGCCACTGGAACACACCCTGCAGCCAGCACTGGGTGCATGCTCCAAAGCGGCAAGAGAGCAGGTACATGAGGCCACGGAGGTGCACCATCCTTCAAGTATATGAAGACTGTTATTAAATTCCCACTCAATCTTCTCTTCAGACTAAACAAACGTAGTTCTTTCAGCTTTTCCTCATAGGTCATGTTTTCCAGGCCTCTAATCATTTTTGTCACTGCCACCGGACTCTAATTTGTCCATATCTTTCTTGAAGTATGGGGCCCAAAACTGGACCCAGTACTTCAGGTGAGGCCTCAACAGTGCCAAACATAGCAGGAAAATCTCTTCCCTTGATTTGCAAGTAATAGTCCTATTAATACAGCCCAGTATGCTATTGGCCTTTTTTCCAATAAGAGCATGCTGTTTGTTTATATTCAGCTTCTGGTCCACTATAACTCCCAGGTCCTTTTCCGCAGTATTACATCCTAGCCATTCATTCCCTAGTTTATATTTGTGCATGCAATTATTTTATCCCAAGTGAAACACTTTATATGTCCTTACTGAATTTCATTTGATTAATTTTGGAGTATTAAGCCAGTTCCAGGTCATTCTGAATCCTAATTCTACCCTCAAGAGCACCTGCAAATGTACCCAATTTGGTGGTTTTTGCAAATTTGCTAAGTGTACACTTAGTCTCATCTTCCAAACAACTAATGAAGATATTAAACCGTCTTAGACCCAGGAAATACCCCTTGGGAACCTCACATGATACTGCTTCCCAACTAGACATTGATGACTATTTGTTAAGCATGATGATCCAGCCAGTTATGTTTCTATTTTAAAGTACTTTCATCTTGTCTGCATTTCCCTAGTTTACTAATAGGGATGTCATAAGCACCAGAGTCAAAACCCTTGCTAAAACATCAAGGCATATCCACTGCTCTCCCTCCATCCATATAGCCTGATGGTGGAAAGCAGCCAAGTTGGTCAGGCATGACTTGCTCTTAATGAATTCGTGTTGGCTGTTCCTGATAACATTGTTCTGTAGATGTTTAAAAATAGGCTCCTTGATGACCTACTTTCCGAGTCTTTCCTAGAATTCAAGTCAGACCAACCGGTCTGTAATTCTCCAGTTATTCCTTCTATTTTTCTTAAAAAAAGAAACAGTATTTGGGCCCGTTTACTCACTTTTCTAAAACACTATCCAAGAGTTCTAGCAACAAAGTGTAAGGGACCAGGTTATAGGCAGTGTGGCATAAAGGTTAGGCCACCAAGGGAAAGCAGAGCCTGGGGCTGGGTAAAAGGGCAGGACCCATTATATATCAAAACCAGAGAGAAATCCAAAAGCAGAGTTCACAACACAGTCCAGGGTCCAGGCTCTCAGTGTCAAATGCAGTGGCAACATGTAGGGGGTGCACAGGGGTTCACATGCACCCCCTGAGAGTACTGGTACACCCCCTGACAGCCAGCATTCCCTGCTTAGGCAACAGGCAGGAGGGCGCGCTGGTGCCCCCACTGAGAGTGCTGGCCAAGGAGTGGGGGCACCAGGAGAAGAGCCACTGGCACTTCAAGATTGGTGTGATCAGCCATGAGGGGACCCCCCCCCCTCCCCAATCGGTGCAATCTGCTGCAGGGGGACCCCCGCCCTCCTGGTTGCTGACTGGCTGCTCAGGGGGCAAGTGCCTCCCCGACTTAGGAGGCACCAGTCATCCATGGTCAGATGCCAAGCACAAATCCAAGGGGCAATCCACAGGGCTAAGTCTAAAAACGGACCCCAACTGTGAGGTCAAGAGCCAGGAAACAGAACTGCAGGGAAATCCAAAGCCTAAGTCCAGAAATAAGGCAAAAACCAGGGTCAGGAGTCAGAGTACAGGAATGAGGAGGCTTTCCACAGCAGAACTGTTGACTGGCCTGCAAACCCTGTGCCCCAGCTGGTGCTAAATGGGTAGGCAGTGCTCTCAGCAGCCAAGCAGGACCCTCACTGGGTCATTAGCTGAGACTTACTGCAGGTGTGACTGCTGAGGTACTTAGGTCAGGCTGGTCTGCCTAATCAGAGTCCTTGATGGTGGGTGCATTTACATGAGATGTTTACTGCACAGTTGAATAATTAACTGCACAGCAAACGTCTTGGTGTCTACATGTGTGCCCTTATTAGGGTGCATGAAACTAATAAACTCTGCAGCAGGTTAGTACTTGTAAAATTCAAGCACCCTGTTGCAGAACTTTTTTGTGCACAGCAGCGCATATGTAGATGCTGCCCTGGCTAGCTGGGGCACAGGGTGTTTCAGTATGGGGCTAGCTGGCAGGCAGCCCCCATACTGAGGTACCCTCATGGTCCAGCCAGCCGCTCCGCATCACATGGAGTCCGATTGGAGTAGCCCTGGGTTGGCAGGGTGGCCCTCCAAGTCCCCTGCCAGCCCAGGCTGCTCTAATTGGATTCCATGTACTGGACACGAATAAACTCTGGAGCAATATGCACCAGAGTTTATTTGTGCATGTTAATTGCACAAGTAGATGCACCCATAGAAAGTGAAGAAAAAGGTGTACTGTAGGACCAGAAAACACAAGGACAGTGAATTATTAGAATACCAATGGAGAACTGCCTGTATTTGATCCCTATAACTTGAGGTCTAATGCAACCATTCTGCAAACAAAGGAAGAGGCAACTGAGATGAGTAACTGGAACCTGAGAAGAGGTTGAAGCCTTGAGCTGTACTAACCCTAGGATGGAAGGATAGAGACTTTCAGTATGGATGATAGGTTGGTACGGGCAAGGCTGAGATCTTGAACACAGGGAGAGTAAATCATGTTCCAGAAGACACTAGCTATATGTTTAACAGTGTTCAAATGCACTAAGTCATGGAGTTGAACCCATATATGAGCCTCTGTACTCAAAAAACTAGCCATAAGGATAGCCATCCTCTCAAGCAAACCATATGCTTCTACATCTTATTATAAGATTTTTTATATTCTGGATACAAACATAGTCACTGGCCAACGATAAAAGTTGAAACCAAGTTTTAAAAAATAATTTGGATAAATGGGTCTCCTTAGGTATTGGTTGGCTCTATTTAACCACTAGACAGATCAATCCATCTGCCTTGTCACTGAAATCTTTTGTCTTTTTTGAAAAGACAAATCCATCCTGAAATATTTGGATGGAGGGAACATACTAATGCCTTGTGAGGGATCTTTATCAGGTTCAGTAAGGTGATGGCAATTTATAGAAGCTGAGAACCTGCCCCTAAGCTTTAACAAGGTCCAAACTAGGCTTTTTTGGGTAATGCTAATAAACAACTCAGTGAGAATTTTGAAATTCTTTGCAACTCTGTGGGCACATCTACATGTGATGCTACATCACTGGAGCAATGTGCTATGGTGACATAGCATCTGCAGGTGTCTACATATGACCAGCAGCTACTTCACCATAGCCAGTGGCAACGTGTAGAGGGTGCATGGGGGTGCGGCTGCAACGATCAGTCGCGGGCCCCCCCCCCCCCCAGGCAGCGGGATCGGCCACAGGTGGACCCCCCTGATCGACGGGACTGGTCTCAGAGGGGCATATGCCCTCCCGACTAAGGTGGCTTCAATTGCCCCTAGCTGTAGCAATGCAAACCATCTTTATAGCTATGCAGCAGCTAAAAATAACTGTGTGTGGCCAGCACGGCGCACTATGGACTGTTACTGCGCTGTCATTTAGAACTTCCAAAAGAAAGTCCTAAGCAATGGCACAGTATCAATGGTACCATATGGCCACATGTAGATGCACCCTGTAACTACCTTATTTAATGTTTGTATATATTCTGATCCATATTATATCTTGATTCCCCTAACTGCTTTCACAGAATTTTGTATGAAAAGAAATAAACTTTTCAGTCCAATTTAGCTTTGTTAGGGGGAATGTATTAGTTATGGGGAATGTATTAGTAGAAATGCAGGCTTATCTTATGCATTACCTTGAATTAATCAAAATCAAGCTTTGGCTTCTGTTGTACTATTTCAAATCTGGTTTGGTCATCCTGGATTTTTTCATAATTCTCTTAGATTTTTTACCAATGCAAATAGTTTTGTGTTATTAACAATTTTCACCACTCCTTCAGATAATCATTAGCTAATATATTAAGCAACATTTATTTGCAGTGAGACAGCTACTAGAACAAATATAGGATAAGGAGTTATGAAGCTAGCCACTTAACCTTTCTCTCTTTTTTCCTATCTAGAAGCTGGGGCTAATACTTCCCTCACTCAGTAGTATTTTTTGAATTAGGAGGTTTCTGTACAGAATGCTGACATAAAGAATATGGTTTATACTAGTATGACAAAGGACATGGATGCACAACTTGGTCATAGTTGTAAAACTGGACACTACAGCAGTGTAAAATGCAGCAAATACTTGTCCTAAATCCCTAAGCAGAAGGCTGAGCCAATTTGCACTTCATAGACTAACAAAATTAGAGAGAGAGAGATATATATAGTATAAGTTTTTGTGAGTTGGAGCTTACTGACAGCATATGCTGTGCAAGAGTGGGCGCGGAGTAGTAAGTATATAGAATGGAGAAAGGTTTGAATACAAAAGTTGGAAGGTAGAAGGAGAGGGGTGAGAAGGCGGGTGGGGAGGGGGGAGTGATGGGAGAGTAAAATAAGCAAAGAACCCATAGGGCTCACAAAAGCCAATCCAGGTAACAGGAGAGCAATCCATAGACCTGTTTAAACCATACTTAACGCAATCCAGTCTGTGGATGATTTCTTGTTCTATAAATCATCCAAATCCCATCCAAATTGTTTTTTAAAGGTTTGATGCCTGAGAACAGCTACCCTGAGGTCAGCGACAGAGTGTTTGGGGAGATTAAAGTGTTCTGCCAGAGGCCTTTGTGTCTTTCTGGAGCTAATATCAATCAGATCCATGTTCATTCATTTTTTCATGTAGAGATCGTCTTGACTATTCAATGTAGACAGCAGCGAGGCACTGTGAGCAGGTGATTGTGTATACTAAGTTGGTAGAGTTGAAGGTGAATGAAGCTTAGATGTTATAATGTGTTATAATCCTTCTGTTTGACTTCAGACCAGTACAGCTAATTACATCTATATAGCCTTCAACTAGTGTAATTTACTCAACTCCAGTGTAACATTTCTCCTGGAGAAATTGGTGTAAAATTACACTGGTAAATGTGCTGTGTGTCCATAGCTTATCCTAGGGTAGACATTTGCCTCTTCCGTTGCCATGTAATGGAAAGGTACTATAAAAGCCTTCTACTGCAGGCAGTTATTACAGGTTAACTGCAACTCAGTCCACTCCAGATTTCAGTCCAACTTACATTGGTGTACCAAACCCATGTAGATTACACTCATATAAATGTATCATGTGTCCATTCCCTTCCCATGGTAATTTACAGCAAGTATTTTGGTCTGCTTTTTAACTAAATGTTGCTAGTGTTTCTGAGCTCTTCTTGGGCATGTCTGCATGTTACTGCGCATTTAGTTTAGTACTTGCTTAATGAAGCATTAACTAAATGCACAGTAACTACAGATTACTGCACATTTAGTTAGATGCTTACTGCATCGTAGCCTAATAAACACTGTGCAGTAGCTTATTAGCACAGTTTTTAACCAGCACACTACTGCACAGTATTATTAGGCTACTGCACAGTAAGCATCTCATGTAGATGGGCCCCTTATTTGTCACGTGGTTGTTCTTTACTGACTCCCAGTCCATTGGAGAACAGTATTGTATTACAGTCACCATTGCCCAGCTATTTTCTTAGTTATCCTCTGAACCAATCCCTCTGTCTTTGTGACAATTTAAGAAATGTGTCTATGTACAATTTATGAATTCTGGGTAAGGTTATAAAATTGATAGGTCACTGAGTTCCCTGCAGTATGTGGGGTCAGCCATAGTTTATGGGGCAGAGCTGTACTGCTACCCAGTGTGTCCATATAGTGGTATACAGCGGAATGGTGGCATATAGTATAATGATCTTCAGGGGAGGTTTGCTGTGAAATAAGCAGGGGGAACTCTGATGAATAAGCAGTTGCAGATCAAGCAGTAGCAGCACTACCAGGATGTGGTGAGGGCAGCAGATGGCAATGCTTTTCCTCCTGAAAAGCCGCATATATCCTTTGATGGTACTGTGACATGGTGAGTACAAGTCACTATTATAATAAGCTGCCCAGCCCCCAGCCATGGGTCTACAGATCCTCAGTGGCAGAGCAGGTGGAAGAAGGTATTTGAATCTTGATGGCTGTAAAGGCAGATGAAGACTGCAGTGGAATGAGATCCCCACTTGTCTCAGTCTCCTTGCCATTGGATCAAGGTTTTGTTCTGTCAAGAGTCATGTAGAAGCTGATATGCAGCAGCCTCTCCACAATAAAAGTCATGCACAGATGTCTTCCATGAAAATAGCTCTTCCTCAAGCCCTTGGCGACAAGCTAATGGGGATAGGATCAGGATTGTGAAGTCTGGAAGCTCCTAGTTATGGACCGGCATGAAGGTGGTGCTTACAAGAACTTGGACAAAAGAAGAGTGGGATTCAGCAGCTGTAACTGTGACTGAGCAGCCCTCCTCAGGATCTGCCCTGCTCACCCCCATGGGGAGGGGACTAGAAAAGGTGCCCTAAACATAGTCTGTCTACCTTCTTCCTGGCTGGATAACCAGATCCAGCGGGATCACTTTCACTGAGGTTGAAAATATCAGCAAAGACACACCATGATTTTAGGGATCTGGAACATCAGGACCCTCATGGACAGCCCTAATAGTGAATGCCCAGACCACTGCAGTCATGGCCAGAGAGCTCAGGTGACACAACATTGATACAGTTGCACTAAGACCCAGCAAGCAGGAGATGGGCAGCTCAAAGAACATGGAGGCAGCTATACCTTCTTCTAGAAGGTTAAAACAGGGAGGAGAAAGCCGAATTCATGGAGTTGGTTTTGCCATTAAAAATGAATTCATAAACTAACTTAATGAGTTTCCTATTGGAATTAATGAGTGATTCATGACTGTCTTAAACTGGTGGGGAGCCAAATGTGGACAAATTGAAGACAGTTCAGTGGAGGACAATGAAAATGGTTAGGGCCTGGGGCACATGACTTACAATGGACAGGCTGAAGGAACTGGGCTTATTTAGACTGGAGAAGAGGTGACCGAGAAGGGAATTAATAACAGCTTTCAACTACCTGAAGGGGGTTTCCAAAGAGAATGGAGCTAGACTAGTGCTTCCTAAACTTTTTTTCCTCATCATGACCCCATTTCCTTTGTGTAACAGTGCGGGATCCTAAGGGTGGCCGTGATCTCCCCTAGCCGCCCCTACCATGCCAATGTGGTGTTAAAGCACCCTCACATCTTGCCCGCCACGTCTTTGATGTTGACTATGTATAAGGGAGGTTGCCTTTTGTCCCTTCTGACACGGTGCTCTGATGTATCTCGGTCTCGGTTCTATCTTGGGTGACTCGGTGCACCCCAGCCTTATGGGCTATGCGTGGCGCCATCCACCCCTGTACCACGCCCCAAGCCTTGCAGATGTACTGGATGTTGTTTGGTTGATTTCACTCTCTGTGCTCCACTGGCGCTCTCTGGCTCATCTCGCAGCCTGTGCCCCACTGGCACTTGTCAATCTCTGCCCCCTATCTGGGGCTTCCTGCACTGCCCGCTCTGGGGGCTTTGGGGCTCAGGTGGCCATAGCCATGCCTGGCCCCCCGCAAATCTCTTCCTTGGGTCTTAAACCTCCTGTAGGGCTCAAGTGGCCTCAGCCTTACCTAGCCCCCCCCCCAATCCTCTACTCCCCTTCTCAGGGCTGGGGTCAGTGCACCCCTGAATGTTGTGCCCTCTTGATACCGTGGAGCCCCTATGAGGCCTCCTCCAACCCCTAAGAGCTTCACCCGGTCCTCTGGTGTAACAACAACAATAACAATAACACAAGCCCCTGGGCTATAACACAAAGCTAAACCTCATGGCTAAATGTTCTCCAAACCACACCACATCTCTCACCTATGTAATTAGCAGCTAGTACATCCAGGCTTGTCTCTTTCCCACATTCAGGGCTGATCTCTTTCCCTTAGGCAGTATTCCTCCTTCCTGGCTGCCAGCAGAAAGAAAGCACTCAGAGCCTCCAGTCTGAGTCTTATAGTAGTCAGCCATGCCCCTTCCGGTCAGCTGATTCACAGAGTGTGGGCCCTTAGCTCCTCCTGGTTGCCCCTAGCAACCAGCACCTGAGCCCATACCGCTGCTTTTCACTTTGCATGACCCAATTTCCTCAGCATAGCCCCTCACTCCCAACTTGCAGCTCCCCATACCCCACAGGTACCCCTCATTCCTGACCCACAGCCCCCCACTCTTCCCAAGTGTCCCAGGGCCAAGGCCTGTAACTCCCTGCCCCCCCCCCAAGCGTCTGAACCGCGGGTGCTGCCCACAGGAAGCAGCAGCTGTTAAGGCTGAAGCGCAGAGCCCAACTCCCCGCCCTCCCCCACCCTGTCCCCTTCCCTTGCGGGGGGGATGGCCACAGCAGAGCCCATGGGTGGGGGAGGGAGGATGCTGGCTGCCTACTGTAGGTTTGGCGCTCCCCACCCTGCTGCCCTTCCTCTGGACCTCTGCAGCCCAGCAGGTGGGACGTGATGTAGAAGAAAGCATCATGCTGTGACTCCATCTGCTGATGTTGTGACCCCATTTGGGATTGCGGCCCACAGTTTGGGAACTGCTGAGCTAAGCTGTTCTCAGTGGTAGGAGATGACAGAACAAGGAGCAACAGTCTCAAGTTGCAGCAAGGGAAGCTTAGGTCAGATTTTAGGAAAAAACGCTCACCAGGAGGGTAGTAAAGCACTGGAAGAGGTTACCCAGAAAAGTTGTGGAATCTCTGTCCTTGCAGGTTTTTAAGACTCACTCAGCTAGATAAAGCCTTGGCTGGGATCATCTAGTTGGGGCTGGTCCTGCTTTGAGCAGGGGGTTGGACTAGATGACCTCCTGAGGTCCCCTCCAACACCCCCCCCCCCCTTTTCTATCTCACAAGGTTAGGTGGAAGTTTCATTTCTATCTTGTATGCTCTGTAATAGGCTACTTGTAAATGTTGATTTCAATGGCAAGTTAATAAGAGAGTCAGATTAATGAAGAATGTTAAATAACTGTGTTTATTTAACATGCCTCATTCAGATCTTCAGTAGCAAAAGCCTCCATTCTCAGTTTGGAAGAAATATTCTTTCAAATGAAATAAACGTGCAACCATGAATATATAAGCTGTATGAGTGTAAAAATTTCTTCTAGGATGATTATTCATGTAACAGTTTGCAATATGTCAGTTATCTCTTTGTTAGTCTTTAATACTGGAGGAGATGAAGGGGAGAGGTTCATCCCTGTTTTGAAAGCCAGGCTGCACATTCAGTGGAACCACGTCACCTCTGTTCACATTTGGAAGGCCATTCTTGTAACAGGAAGGAAACTTAATTAAAATGAATTCTTTATTTCTGCATAAAAGTACTCTAATAACAGAAATCTAGGGAGAGAATCCAGATCTCTAAGAAGTGAAGAAAATTACTTGCATGGTTTTTTTTTTTATTTTCTCTGTCTTGAAAAAGACAGAGAAGTGGGCAAGGAAAGCATAATATCGTGCTCTCATCAGCAGAACCCCATAAAACTGATAGCTGTGTCATGTCCAAAGTACAGTACAGCCTCTTTGCAATGAACACTCATGGGGCCGCAGGAAAAGTTCGTTAACAGAGGGTATTTGTTATATAATAGGGTTAGTCAATTTGCTGCACGATAATAATGAAGAAGCTGCTTTCTACTGTTAGGATTGTTAAAAAGAAGATGGCTGTTATAAACAGGGTTTGTTATAATGAGGTTGTCCTGTACAGTTATAGCCAGGGTGTTGGCTCCATGCTTCGCCTCCCAGAGTCCTTATTGTGGTGTTGACATTTAACGTACAGTGTTCAACTAGACATGGCCTAAAACCAAATCTATTGGAAAACCATATGACTGCACTTTAAAGTGATTTGTTATTTTAATACTCATCTACAGAGTATCTGGGTCTGATTTTTAAGGCAGAGAATATTACTAAGCATACAAAAATCCTCTGTCAGGCACTCCCCTTCCTCCCCTATGCAAATCACAAGATCTTCAAAGGATCATGAAAACAGTGATCTGTTTTATATGCCATTGTTTGTCTTTTAACCTTTAGGGTTCATATTTTCTTTGCAAACATAAAGGCTAGAAACTCATTTAAAAATAATAGGTGAAATACTTACATAATTGGCCCCAGGAAAAACAAATATCCCAAGATTTTTGATAATTTGGCAGGCAGGCAGGTAATGCTTTTCTCTAGTTGAGGGTTGCATGGTGCCGTATCAGGTGATTCTGGAGGCTGTGGCACTTGTGGGATATGGTGTGACTTTTTTCTCTTCCCTCAACTAAAGAAAACCTTGAAAGGAAGATTTTGTGATGTGGAAACCATAAACAAAATGCGACTGAGCAGCTTTTAGCGATTCCACAAATTGCTTATCAGAGGTGCTTCCAACAATGGTAGAAACTTTGGGAGAAGTGTGTGGCTGCAGAAGGAGCATACTTTGAAGGAGATTAAGCCGAACCCCCTGTAAATAAACATTTTGTTTCCTACAGTATTAGTCTCGATAATTTTTGAACAGCTCTCGCATGAACAACGCATGTTTCCGGAGGCTGGGGGGGCATAGTGACTGCCCACAGGCGGCAGCGGTGGTATTGGTGGTGTGGGCATGGCAGCAGGGAGTTCCTGCAGGTAGCCGCGGTGGTGGCAGCAGGGGGTGACTGCTGATCAGTGGTTGGCAGTGGCCAGCAGTGATTGGCGACCATCCACAGATGCTACCAGTAGTGTCGGTGGCAAGCGGGGGGGACCGGGTGGAGGGAGGTGAGCAACGACTGCCTGCATGTGCTGCCAGCAGCATTGGTGGCGCTTCTTTCAGGGGGTGCACTGCCAATCTTAGGGGGTGCATGTGCAGCTGCATGCACCCCATACACATCGCCAATGTATGTATGTCCTCTATTTTTCTCTTCATAAAAAAGTGGCCATCATAAAGGACAAATGACAACTGGACTGTCCTCTATGATGGCCGCCCTATCTGTATACAGGCAGTCCTCAGACTTACGAGACAATTGGTTCCTGAAAACCGCGTCTTAAGTTGAACGTTCTAACTTAGAACCAATTTTCTCATAAGAAACAATGTTCCTGAACCAAGGCCCAATACCCTATTTTCACCAAAAATATCCTAGAATTTTGTACTGAATCAATTATAGAGTAATATAGCTACATTAATGTATTTATATTGTAAATAGCAATCATATTGATTTGGAAGGGCTTCTTTGAGGTGACTTCACCGGACTTTTTGAAAGGCTCTTGGTTGGACTTTTTGAAGGTTTCTTGGCTGGAGTCTCCTCAGGTGTCTTGGCTGCAGGTTTTTCTGGAGTGTTGTCTGCTTTCTTAAAGAAAGTGTTCAAGGAAGTTTGGACAGATGTTCTCCAAGGACATGAGCGACACAGCGAACTTGTTTGCTGGCATGGCACTGCATCGGATCAAGCGTTGTAAAGTCGAAACTGACGTCATAAAATTGAAATGGGGTGTCGATTTATAAACGCGGCAAGTGTGAAACGTTATAAGTCGAAGACTGCCTGTATATAACATACATACACAAACATAGATATATCTATATATATGTGTGGGTGTATATATCTCTATATATGTATATACCATACAAACCATCACCCCAACTCTACTAAGGCTGCCTCAACCCTGACACAACACAGACCTAACACTCTCCTCTGCTAATGAGGCTGAGGTTGGTTGCTTATTCCGAGTGCCTTATTCCCAGTTCCTTATTCCTTATTCCTGGTTCCTTTTTCAAAGTTAATCTAGACCCAATACAAACTTGTTATTAATGAATTCCACATTCTAAAGAGAGAGAATGTCATTAGCTATGCAGATGTACTAATTAATATGTAAAATAATTTCCCGTATCAAGTTCAGATCCCTAAATGAAGGTCAGATTAGGATGAGATTATGGGCAAAATACTTCTTGGGGCACCCCAAATTTCCTGCCGATGCCAATGGGGGACTGTCCCAAAGAACCCTGACCACAGTCCCGCCCAGCCCGAAGCATGGTTTGGCCGTGCCAGGCTGCCAGCTAACAGCCCTCATGCCCACTATACTAAGTATAATGGCTTCAATAAGGAACTGGCTTTTGGGCTGGGATTATAGCTAGAAATTCTGCTTGGGCCACTCCACAGCACTCCCCTGCGCCACTGGGGGCCTCTGCTGGATGCATCTCATCACAGGCCTGCCCGGGCCAAAATGCAGTTTGGCCATGCCAGGCTGCCAACAGACACCACCCTTGCCACTGTGCTAAGTATATGGACCCAAACAAGGGGCTGGTATTATAGCTAGAAATCCTTGCTGGGCCACCCCAGACCAAGTCTCTGTACCACTGGGGGACTCTGCTGGGGGTGGAGTCAGTTGGCAGCCTGACATGGCCAAACCAGGCTTTGGGTTTGGCAAGTCTTTGGTCAGAGATGTCCAGGAGTATCCCCTGGTGGCACAGAGATGTGGTCTGGGGTGGCCCAAGAAGGATTTCTGGGTATAATCCCATCCCAAAATCCAGTTCCTTATTTGGTTCCATGTACTTAGCGCAATGGCTGGGGTGCTGGCTGTTGTCAGCCTGGCACGGCCAAACTGTGCTTTGGGCCGGGCAAGTCCCTGGTCAGAGATGTCCAGGACGGTCTCCCAGGATCACAGAGTCATGTTCTGGGGTGGCCCAAGAAGGATTTGTGGGTATAATCCCAGCCCAAAATCCATGTCCTTATTTGGGTCCATATACCTAGCACAGTGGCTGCAGTGCTGGCTGTTGGCAGCCTGGTATGGCCAAACTGCACTTTGGGTTGGCCAGGTCTCTGATCAGAGACATCCAGGAGCATCCCCCAGTGGCACAGAGGCATGGCATGAGGTGGCCCTGGAAGGATTTGTAGCTGTAATCCCAGTCCAAAGTCCAGTTCCTTGTTTGGGTCCATGTATTTAGCACAGTGGCAAGGGTGGGGTCAACTGGCAGCCTGGCATGGCCAAACCACGCTTTGGGCTGGGCAAACCTGTGGTGAGATGCGTCCGGTAGAAGTCCCCGGTGGTGCAGGGGACCGCTGTGGAGTGGCCCAAGCAGAATTTCTAGCCATAATCCCATCCTGAAAGCCAGTCCCTTATTGAAGCCATTACACTTAATATAGTGGGCATGAGGGCTGTTAGCTGGCAGCCTGGCACGGCCAAACCATGCTTCGGGCTGGGCGGGACTGTGGTCAGGGTTCTTTGGGACAGTCCCCCATTGGCATCGGCAGGAAATTTGGGGTGCCCCAAGAAGTATTTTGCCCCGTAATCCCATCCTAATCTGACCTTCAATTCGGCCTCTGTACTTGATGCGGGATATCATTTTACATATTAATTCGTGGATCTGCATAGCTAACGACATTCTGTCTCTTCAGCATGAGGAATGCCTCACTAATAGCAAGTTTGTGTTGGGTCTAGGTTCGCTTTGAAAAAGGGAGCGGGAACCGGGATTAAAGAGCTGGGAAAAAGGAGTAAGGAACCAACTTCAGCCTCATCGCCCTGAGGGGAGCGGAACAGCGGGTGCCCCCCTCGGCGAGCGGGAGGGCGGGGAGGCTCCGGACGAGGCGGGCGCTGCAGCGGGGCAGGAGCCGCCCATTGATTTCCTCCTTCGCCGCCGTCGGGGCGGGGCGGGGCAGCCATGGAGCCCCCGGGTAGCTGCGCGGCGGAGGCGGAGGCGGAGGCGGCGGCGGAGCCCGAGCCCGAGCCCGAGCCCGAGGGCTGCTGCGCGGGCTGCAAGAAGCGGGTGCAGTTCGCGGACGCGCTGGGGCTGCGCCTGGCCAGCGTGCACCACTTCCG
>NW_017728886.1:148794898-148817076 GCF_001723895.1 Crocodylus porosus
GGCGGTGCGCTACACCTTCAACGAGTGGCTGTCCTTCCTCGACGCGCCCGCGCTGCCCGGCCCCGACGGGGGGTGCTTCCACTTCGCCCTGTGCCCGCCACCCAGCCTGCTGCGCCAGGGCGCCGCGCTGCACTTTGCTGTGCGCTACCGCAGCCCGCTGGGCGAGTTCTGGGACAACAACGGTGGCGCCAACTACACCTTGCGCTGCTGCAGCGCCCGCCAGGGCCAGAACGACCAGGAGCTGGAGGGCGAGGAGGAGGATGAGGAGAGGGCACCCGGCGGGAGCCCCCCAGAGCCTGGCGGTCCCCTCTACTGAGCCGGTGTGGCCTGGCGGGCAACCCTGCCTCGCGCCTTAGGCTGGGCAGCTCCGGCGGCGTGTGGCCAACAGCTGGTGGATGGTGGGACCCGCTGGTCTGCACCTCAATTCGCCCAAGCCTGACTTGAGGCAGTGAACACAGGGGAACACAGCCGACGGGCCGGTGGTGTAGGGTGCATCCGAGCCTGGCCTGGGCACAGGGCGGTGCCTCCAAGCCTACTCTGAGCCAGCAGCAGTGGCATCCAGCCAACAAAGTTTGCTGGTCCAGGCTGCATCCAAGCCCGGCCTGGGTCAGCACTAGCAGAGTCCAGTCAGGGGCTCTGCTGGTCTAGGGTGCACCCAAGCCCTGCGCGGTGGCGGCAGCCCTGGCTGTTTGGGGGAACAGGCATTGAGCCTTCAGTGGTGCCCTTCATGCCAAGATCCACCTGGCTGGGTCCAGGGCTGCAGGCCTGGCTGTCAACATGTCAAGCAGGTGGTGTCTGTCCTGTTGCTGCCAGTACTGCTCTCCATCCTCTTCTGAGAAAGACCTTGCTGCTTGGGTCCAGCCTTTTCTGAGGAATGTAGCCTGTTTGGGAAGTGAAGACAAGATCAGCTGGGCCAGGTGGGTGCTTGTCCTTGGCCTCAGGCACGAAGAAGGGTATGTGGGATCTGCCCGCTCCAGTATTGTTGCCTCTTTTTTTGTCAAGTGAGCTCCCAGTGCTGTGAGAGATTTTTCTCTTTCAAGTTGTTGAGAACTGGAAATATCCTGTTCAAGATGGCTTTTTCTTTTTTTTTTTTTTTTAAATCTATTTTTCTCTACCTTGAAGATAGTGCCTTCGATGAAGTTTCCTATGTCCAAAACTGAGACAGAACTTTGCAGTCAGTGTTACAACTGTTCTGTATGCGTCAAAGCATTTTTCTTTTTACGGATAGAGCATGGTCTCATTTATGGGTATTTAGGTATTGCTGGACACAGGGACAGCTTGATGGCAAAGCCTGAAGCTTATTGCTAGGTCTTGCATAAATTAAATTTTTTTTGAAAGAAGAGAACTGGGTGAGGGGTGTAAATGTGCATATGTATTTTGCACAGAGTCCCTCTGGTCTTGATTATGCAAACACTTTGTGCATAATCTTATCTTTGCTCACCTCAGTAGTCAGTAAGACTCCTTGAACACTTGGGCCTGTTCAGTAAAGTCTAAGTTCAGTAAGTATTCTTTACATATTTGAGTTAGGGTCCAATCATTTCTTCCCCTTCTTCCAAAGACACAGTCATGTGACAGCAGTCTTCCATACTATATTTATATAGCCATAACAGTATAATTTCTGAGAGTGAGCACTTTTTGGTTTACTTGACCGTCTAACTGCTGTGACCCGACCCTGCGAAACAGCAAACCTTCTTTGCTTATAACTGAATGCACTTTGACATTGATTCCTCACCTATGATGGGCTTTAACAAAAAATAAAGTTCATGCAAGACTTTTAACTGGTAAAATGGAATTTGGTAGGTCATACCTAACACACATTCTTTTAAACAGCGAGTGGTCTGTCTACACACACACTTTTTTTCTCTCTCCAATTATAGAACGTATGCATAACCAATTTTTTTTTAATGACATTCTCTGAACTACATCTGTCAATTCTCAGAAAAGGCTGAACCACCTAATATCAGCAATGAGAGAGTAGTTTAAAAAAACCTTACCAGTGTTCATTCAGTTCATTGGAAGATAAACTGTTAACATCTATTTGCAGCGAGGAATGAAATACTTTTGAGCAGTGTATGTATTGTGTGATAAATGAGTATGATGCCCGTTATATTGGGAGAGGGCTAATTTTTGTTAGGGATGGCTCTTTAACTGCAGAAGGGTAGTATAAAACAGAGTTAGGACTCAGTGGGCACATCTACATGTGACACTTACTTCAGGGTTGCCTAATTAACTCAATGGCTGCGTATATAACAGACGCTGACTGCGCAGTTGTTACTGTGCTGTCATTTAGTCACTAAATGACTGTGTAGTTACCAGACTTACTGCATAGTAGCATCGCTGAATGGCTTTTAGGTGACACTGCACAGTAGCTTGTTACTGCTGCACTGTAGTGTCATGTCACGCTTCCTGCCATGCAGTGCTACTGCGCAGTAGTAATGAGGTAGTGTGCAGTCAGTGTCACATGTAGACGCGGCCAGTAAAGCGTCACCGGTCTACGTATGTGAAGCTATTAGGCTGGAGTAAACTAGTTAACTCTGTTGTAGGTTACTGCTGTTAAGATACAGATCCTATCGTATGGTGGAGTTTTTTACTCCACCACAGCACATGGAGCTGCTGACAGGGACTGGCTGGGGCACGGGAGTGCTTCGGTGGTGGGGGGTGCTGCCTGCCAGCTGTCCCTACACTGAAGCATCCTTGTGCCCCAGCCAGCCCTTCTGCAGTACATTGAGCTGGGCTGGAGCAGCCTGGGGCTAGCAGTCTGACCCTGGGGGGCCCCTGTCAGCTGTGGCTGTGGTCCTGGGCACATGTTTTAAATGTTGAGCCCAGGAGCAATAAATTCCGGTGCAAAGTGCACCGAAGTTTATTGCGGAGCATTATTCACATGTAGGCACACCCAGTTTTGCTTAGTTTTTGCTAAGGAGTGAAAACCAGCAGCTCAGTTTAACACCCCCCATGTCTATTCAAATCTCTTTCTATATTTCTCTGTATTTATAATAATTTGGTGAGTTTATTATAAAAGCATCTGTTCTATTTACCAGTTTTCTTGCAGCCTGTCTTTGCAAGAAACCCCATACTTTAAGTAACTAAATTAATGATTAACTGGATTAATGACATAGGCAAGTATAACTTTATGTTTTTAGATGATTGTTATGTTGTTAAAAAAGATGAATATGTGCATGGAGTTGTACTTGTAGAACTGGATGCTTCATGACTTGTTGACAGTTATGAAAATGTAACTTAATGAAGTACCCAGTTACAACATGGTTGTGTCCCTGAAAGGTTAAAACTCCATTTGATTTGTGCAGTGTTGAGCAGATCAAACTGTTAAAGAATCATGCAATAACCTTGGACTTTGCAAGTCTGAAAGCAGCATTCAGGACGATGACTAAAAACATCATTTAGCCCTGGCTATGCCATACGATTTAAACGGCTTACAGTGCTACCATGTTGTTAGCACTGCCGTGACTCTGTGAAACCTTACTAGAATAGTTAATCAGAATTAAGAGAACCGTTACTTGAGACCCCTTCATAACTGTACCTGTATTATTGTAATACAGCATTTCAAAATGTGGGGTAGTTTTCTTTTTGAATAAATTATGGCAAAAAGATAAAACCATGTGCTGCCACCATACTACAGAAAGAGTTTTGACAGTTGATGTGCAGAAAGAATTACAACTAACTTCAGTTGTGGGAGAGGTTTTTTTTTTTCCTTTTTGTATCTTATACAGTACAAGGCTTAGTCTGAGTTTTCTGAGGCTTTTAACTCAAAAATATATGAATTTCTGAAACATAAACTGGAGTTTAAACACATTTATAAATCAGCCTAGAATCAAAATCATAACTATGCTTGAGGATGCACATAAAAAGCTGTATAAATATAAACTGAAAGAGAAATTCCTGGTATAATTTTATTTGTTATATGTGGATCTGTCCTTGAAGCATGCAATTGGCATACAGAGCATTCAGTAAAATACAGAGTAGATTTTCTGTCCTTGGTACATTAGTTAACTTTAAAAAAAATTAGGTGATATAAATAGGATATTGCATGGGAAAACCAGATCTGATTGAGCCTTCTGGTCTACCATATGCAATGGTATGCCTACATGTATATGAAAAACTTTGGATTTTTAGTACATGAAAGATTATGTTGCTACAGTTGATATATAATGCTAAATGTATTGATCCATATTCTTCATTGAATTGCCTTGGACCATAACTACAAACATCACAGGTCTTCTGTGTGAGTGTTCATTACCTATTAACTCTGCAAATATTACTATTTATACATTATCTTATTCAGAGGAGATTCATTATTGTTGTTTGACACAGGAATGTCAAATATGGTCTTCTCTGTTGTGCTGGAGGACTAGGTTGGGTCTTATAAAGAACCTAGTCCTAAGTAAAGCAGCGAGGTGATAAATCAATCACGGATATTAACAAGCATTGAAAAGGTGTGAATAAAACCAATTTTCTCTCTAAGAATTATGCCTTTTCAGAAATCTGTGTAGTCTTTCAGAAAAACAGGGTTGACAGTGTGAATGCTCTTTAAAAAAGAGGGCAAACTTTGTGTTCTCTGTATATCGTGAAGGACTTGAAACAGCCCAATTCAGGAACAAATCTTTAAGTTTGTAGGTGATCTATTTTTTTTCTAGTTAGGCAGCCTGAAAGTACAAGTGCCAGAAGCACTGCATGCTGTAGTTAAACTGCAAAACTCCTATCAGTGTTTCTTTAAATTCTGTCTAATGTGTCTGCATCTACTCAGTCTTTCAGTGTGTCATAATTAAAAAAAAATCTTTTGCTTTGAACTTTGCCCCACAATATTTAAATAATGAAATTTTGAGTAATAACAGTAGGATAAGACCTTTTTCTCTGTGCTCATGAGTCATACAGGTTAACTTTATTAAAAATAAGAGACCTTTGAATTTGCAGCTCTTTCCAGTTGGAGTTTTCCAAAGTACTTTTCAAATATGGCCTAAGCAGGATTCTCATCACTCATACAGAGGAGGAAGCTGCCTAGGGACCCAGGAAGTCTGTATCAAAACAAGAGTTAGAACCTTTGTCTACTGTCTTCAGTGCCTGTGTAAAATTGATTGGACTACAGTTCTGATGCAGTCGGTAGTCGCTAGATATAATGCTATTTATGCATTTTCCCAAGGTGGTACAACATGCAGTAATGATGAAAAAAAGAAAAGAAAAATTGCACATTTTCAAAATTGTAAAGGTCATAGGTGTGTCTGGAAAAACTCCAGGAATGTGGATCTTCAGTATGTGCAGATTTCTGTTGTCCCTTTGGATTAGATTTCCTTGGATTTAAAGAAGAAATAAAAGCCTCTGGTTATTATAGACAACTGTAACATAATCAGAAAAATACTTTAGTATACTTCAAGCCTCAAACTGAGTGAGTCATAAGGAAACGAAGGTAAGATAAGTTACATTTTAAACAATTTAATTTTTGCAGTATAGAAACTTTTTGTCTTTAAATATACAGGTAATAGAAAGCTTCTCTTGAATATTTACACACAATCAAAAGCATGATTTAACAGAAAGGCAGGGAATTTCAGAAGGCTCTTGGGTAAGTAAACTTAGTTTGGTGCCTTCAAGGACTACAAACTTGCATGCAAATGACTCCTGCTTCATTGAAAACAGCAGTTTGAAAAGACTTTGGCTTTCACTCATAATGTGAAGAGTTGGCTTCTGCTCTCATTGACTCCAGCAGAGGAAATGGATTTGGTCCAATGTATTGACTGAGAGAATAGGGGAGATGGTCTGGGCCAAAAATCTTTTAAATTTAGTTTATTCAGCAATTGCTAACTTTTTGGAGGTCTGTGGTAGCATTGATATGAATATTTCCTTGTCCAGGCACAAAATCTGTTTGCCTGTCTTTTAGCATGATGATGACAAAAGACAGTTAAGATGACCTGCTCTGGGTGAGCAGAATTTCCAGGGGCTGGTATATATACTTCTGCAGTGTGCTTTTTCAGAAGAAATCTTGTACATTGCTTTCAGCTCTCCATGGTTTCCTTTATACCCAGGGTAAGAAAGAGTCATTTAAATGCATTGTGTAACCACTACTATTTTCCCATTAAACTGCTATAATCAGCAGGCTTAAAAACAGTATAGATGAGTAATTGTGGAAGGAGCACTTTTTTCAACATACTGATATGTTGTTACATGTGGAATCAAAGTACATCAGAGCTATCACTGTGGTGTCTAAGGACTTCACATGTTGAGCATTCCAAACCTTTTCTTTAAAATAGTAGAACATGTTTTATTTTTGGAAGAAGTGGATTTGTTTTCCCTTTTTTGATCTTCAGATTCAGAAACCGTGGCTCATATTTTCCCTTTGATATAAATATGTAAACCCACAATACAAGTGACCCTAGTCTGTTATTCCTGTGGTACAGAGGAAGGAAACAATGTGTTTCTGTGAGAATGAAAGAATTTTGGACTTCCAGTGGAATGGCCCACAGGGACTGACGCTTGTCATTGACAAGAACAGTTGAGGTTCAGTGCCTTGCATAGCGATCAGGCTGTCCCTCTGCTTCAGGCAGCATAGTTCTGATTTTCCCTCCTGTCCTGAATAGCAACATCTACTTTATGCAGTTTCTGGCAGCAATAACACTCACTCGGCAGGCAGGGTAGACGTGTAATGGCAGAGTAGTTGAACCGTCTTGCCATGGTTCCAGAAGGCATGAACTGAAGCCTCACTCTGGACCTGCACAGAAGTCAGATGACCCAACTGGAACTGGTCATTCAGTTTAGGAAGTCAAAGGTGGCCAAACATGGTGCTGGCTACTTCACTTCATTGTGTATCACTGGCTAAAGCAACTGGTTTTGCCTTCCCCATGAGCTGATAAGCTTGGGTGGACCTTTTACCCAAGGGTGAAATCCTGCCCCACTGACGTCAAGGAAGGTGTCAACTCAAATGAAGTCAGGATTTCATGCTACAGAGCAAATAGGTGTGAATAATTAGAAAGCAGCTGTTCCACAGCCTCCACCTCTCAGCTTTATTCTGTATAGTTGTGGAGGAACAAGTCTTGAAGGAGAGGTAGGGAAGCTGATTCTGAAAGTGTTAAGGAAGGAATAGGGGAAACTTGCTGTGTGGTGTCATATGTCTTAAAAATAGGTTCTGTGAGTTAGAATTACAGTGCGCTAGTCTTGCATTTATAACAGCTGGTTATATTGTATTTAAGAACTATGAGCACTTAATTTAACATTCTTACTATGACAAGTTTAAATAAGAAGCGCCTTTGGTAAAATGTTTGTATGCAAGTCTTCTAGTCTGCTTTATTTCACTTATACCTCTGCCATGTCCAGAGCTCTCAAAATTGAGTGTCTAATTGTGGTAGGATTCTCTAATTAAATGCCATTAGGGCTGTTGCAGTATCTATCCTTTGAACAGCTCTTCATGTTGGGGTGAGTTAAAGAGGGTGTGTTCTGTCTTTAAAAATGCTGTCTGCTATTTTAAAACAGCTCTTATGGCCTTTGATACACATAAACAGGTAAAATTTTTGCGCATGATAACTGAGGCACATGGATTTCGTATTTGATAAAATCAGGTTGCTGAGATCAGGGATGGTTGGAAGTGCATGTGCAAAGCAAATAATTTCTCAGCCTAATAAGACAGAAAGGAGTGGATTATTAAGTAGGAATAGTTATAGAATTAGTGAAGATTTGTAACACACTCTCCTGTGCCATCAGTCAGACTAGCGACAGTACACTGAATCACTGGGGTCCCTTTTACTGAATGCCTGGCTACTTGTATTGTTTACATTGCTCAGTGAAAAGCTAGTGAAAAATGTATCTGATAACTTCCTTCTTTGGTATTCTCTGTCACTAGTTAAATAAGCAGTTTGATTATGCACTAAAACGGGAGTATGGAAGGAAAGCTTAACAAGTCAGATAGGGCACACACTAGTAAGTTTTCATTCCTTTGTAGGATTTCTTTTATAAAGTGTTTGACACTGTTTCTCTCTCACACACCCACCAGTATGTTATAACAGTATCTGTAACAGTAATAAACATATTAAAAAGAGAAATTATATAATTTGCAGTCTGTTTTTCCAGTAACCAGTGGCAATTTGCACAAATTATTATCTTTAACATAAATGGATGAAGCACATATAATGCACCACAACATGAAACATGTTCTTGTAAAGACAGGTCCAAGCTTCCAGGAACGTTTTTAAATGCTGTAATTTTGTGGCAATTAATTAAGTGTAGTAATTCCACATTCTCTTTTGTACACTCATAATTTTGTATGTCTCACCTACGGCCTGTTAGTCCTTAAGAATTGAGGTCTCTATAGTTCTTGCCTAAAGTAAGTTTGGGAGCAAGAGAGATTGTATGTTCTCTTTGGACAACTGAGTTTTATGCTACTTATTCCTCAAATAAGAGGAGAGAGAAACTTCTTGACATAGTTTATACTACATATCTCTTTTTTGCATAAAGGGTCTAAGCTCTGTTAAAGTTTTCACTTGTCATATCTTATGTGCAGTATGCATCCTTAAGGCTGGAAAATGCCCTTCACAGGCTATACAAGCAATTGAGAAATAAGCAAAGTTCCAGAGTGGTAACTGAGAGACAAAGTGCATCATGTTAGAGGGAGACAGTTGTATAAATTATCAGGGGAGTTTTCAGACAGTAGTAAAATTGTTCTGTTCAGACTCGAGGGATTAACCCCCCCCGCCGAAATAGTAAGTCATTAATATCAGTGTTGTCTCTCATACTATAGGCAGCTTTAATTCTGATAGAAACTAAGCTTTAAAATACCCCACAGTAAACTACCATGATTATTTTTGGAATGACTGATTATGCATATTAAAGGGATGTTTTTTGAAAAACCTGTATGAATCACTTGGAAAAAGAAGCATGTGTGAAATATTTCACAGTTTAAATGCTAAAAATGTTAAGGATATACTGTGTTGTTTCTCTCTCTCTCTGAAATGGATGTTGTACTAGAGGCCAAGGAACACTCTTGATTCTTGTAGCTGCATTCTCTGAAGCAGTCGGCACATCTACATATGTGCTTTCATGCGCAGTAGCCTATTTTACTATACATTAAAGTGTCATGTCAAAAATCATGCCAATATGCTGATGAGCACTAAAATAGGTTGCTGTGCATTAAGTGTCACAAAGTGTGTGCTTTTGCTACTGTGTATTATGGTAACATAATGTGCATTTATTTAGTACCGTACATTAGAGATACTAAATTTAATGTGTGGTAGGAGCACGTTTATGAACGTGTAGATGCACCCAGTATGTACTGCTTGTTCCAGTAATTAAGACACTTAAAAAGGTTAGGTACCAGTGTATGCTTTAACATCCAAGCAATGCAAAACAGTACAGCCTCCCATGATTTTCTTCTCTAAAATGTAATTTTAAAACCCCCACAGTTAAAACCTTGCTACCACTGAAAGTTTGAATATTTGACTTTCCTGGTTCTTTTATCTTCAACCCCAATGTACTAATAACAGTGACTCAGGTGTATTTTGGGATTCAGTCCGTAGTGCCTTATTTTTTTTAAACTGTAGTGCATGGCATTCTACCTGGTTAAAAAAAAAATCAGTTTTTAATAAAACAATGCATTCTACTGATGTAGCAAAAACTTATCCATATCTGCTGTATTTCTGAACCTAACAAATGGAGGAATACCACAGTATTTGCTTTTTGTGTGAAGAGGGTTATAGTCTTAAACATAGTAATTGTGCCTTATTTTGTACACTTTTATGGTTAATAGGATGCTGTGCTACAAACTTTCAGGTACCTACGTAAGTAGGAAATGTTTCAGGGGTGAGTAAGGTTTAAGAATTAGCACCTCTAAATTAGACACCATTCATTAGTTCTATTTTGGAGAATCAGTCAGAAGTCAGAAGTCCTTTTACTTTCCAAAATGTAGTTTCATTTTAAGGTCTATCTTAAAGATGTTACTAGACTGTTCCTATTTTAAAGTGTCTTCCTTGAAAGCTTTTGTTGTAACATTTTCTGTAGATTTGTACTGAATGATATTTCTGTACTTTCTATAACAGAAAACATAAATGAACACAAGCACTATTTTGAATAAAACTTGACTTTTTAAAAGGTGTTTTAATTTTGTTTAGCGCTGCTAATCTTAAAATGCAGTTTATTTTTTCCATCTGCCTCTATGTACCCTTTCACTTCTGTTACATAAAGTATTTTCAGACTGCTGATTTGTCAGATGATTAAGGGAATTCCTTTCTTGGACAGCCCAGGAACTCTACAAGAAACTCTGCTAAGTGCTGGCTTCAGAAAAGCTCCTCATACACTCACCTCTTCAGCCTAGATTACCAAATGAGTAATGTCTGCAGATATTTGGAAATCATCTTTTTGTTTACTTGTTTTAAAGTTTAACAAATGGGCATTATGTTAGCGATCCTTTTTGTGCAAATCCTCATTGCTGCAAATGAACAGAATGCATTTAACAACTGATTTAGCCATATTGGTGTGGAGATCCAGTACTGGATGATCACGAAGATTGAACTTCTAGCTGGTTTCATCCAGAGCATGGTATGGACA
Source organism: Crocodylus porosus (assembly GCF_001723895.1). Taxonomy (NCBI): domain Eukaryota; kingdom Metazoa; phylum Chordata; order Crocodylia; family Crocodylidae; genus Crocodylus; species Crocodylus porosus. The sequence goes on from NW_017728886.1 coordinate 148,805,435, forward strand.
TGCTGAGACAGGTTATGGACATTTACATGGTTCTCACAGAAGAGAAAATATTTCTGTGAGTTCTGAATTAAATTTAACAGCGTCATCTATTTGCATGGAATTACCTTTACTTTGCAAGAAAATGGACAGTACTGGATACTGAAATGTGTTTTGTTTCTTTCTGCTGACAAGTTGCAGTTTTAGACAACTGGAAAAAGGTACAATAGTACAAGTGTATTCTAACTGTTCAGCAGTCTCAGTAAGGTAAGGCTAACATTTTATTAACAAGCTGTTAACTAAGCTGGATGAAACTAGCTGGCTTCCAACTTTCTGAATTTTCAGATTAATAGTTAAGAAATCACTTACTAACTGCACCACAGGCTGATGCATAACCATATCCTTTGAGCCACTGGCAGGGAAGTAAGATCATCTGAAGAAGAATGTCTCCTATTCCAAATATTCAGCTCATGACATTTTATTGTTAAATAAGAACAATGAACACGTTCATTACATATGACACACAAGCACATATGGGCATTGGGTACATTACATACTGTGGTAGCCATAGCAGTACATCTTAGAGTATGAATCATGGAAACATTCCATATTGCTTTGGTTGTCAGAACTGAGCCTCTCCTACATTTCTTCTTCTAATAAAAAATGAACTCTCATACTTGTGCAGCGAGCATAAATATCTTTGTGCAGCAATGCAGAATGCTGAGGATGGTCCACTGTTGCTTCAAAAACTGGATTCATCTTCCAGCTATGTATTTTCTGGATTTTCGATAACAAGCTTCTGTGTGGAATACATTTGACCAATGGTGACCTGAAATCAAATAAAAAATATTTTAGGAAAGACAAGGTTGGAAGGTCAACAGATGTAGTATCAGCTTTGCAGGGAAGGTAAAAAAGGAATTGCTTAGTATAAAAGTGAAAAAGGGCAAGTTAATATATTTTCTACACAAAAACATTTGTAATAACTTTGTTCAGCAGTGTAATCCTCATTGGTGTCTCCAAAGACCTATAAGGTCCTATTGTAACACTGTTCAAACAAGCACACTACACAGCTATTCAGCGAATATAAACTTAGTGTAGCTTTTCTTCAGATCATCAGCCAGCTGATCAGATTGGCTGACAGCAGGGATAATACAGGGTTAAACACAAATCCAAAGTGCATTTCTATTCTACTCTTTTTATACATTAGAAGCACTTACATTAAGCCCACATCATTATCCAGCGATGATCAATCAAGTTTTGTGCCATGTACCTTGCAATTCGCTGATCAATGAACTTATTCAATGACAACATCCCTTCATATCTTTCCAGGCACATACCTGGTTTTGGTTGTACTATATGCTTTTCTTATCTATGGCAGGTTGCACTCATTCTGCCCACCCCAGGATGTTCTTGACCAGATTCCAAATGTCTCTTGCATTGTTGATTTCTACAGAACTTTAGACTTGCAGATTTTAACACACTGCTCTTGGCCTGTCTTACAACCTGTAACCCCAGGCAGCAAGAAACGATAGTTAATGTATTAAGCAGCTGCATATGTAAAATCCTGCAGTATTGACATTGCAAGGAATACAGATACACACACACTCTTCCTCATTATGATAACATTGTGAGTTACTAGGGAGGAAAAGAAAGCAACATATTTAGAAGAATAGAAAGGTACTTTATTTTTTTACATTGTGTAGGGTGAAGGTCTTTGTTTATTTATTCACTTTTAAATAATATCTTCCTACTAAAATAAGATGAAGGGAAGAGCCCTCCTATGCAATTTGTTCAGCAGGAACATGTTATATAACACGTTGTATTGTAACATGGTTTTTACAACAAGTACCTCTGTGCCTTTACAGTAGGATTAGGAGCTAGATGTCAAGGAAAATTCTCAAATGAAATTCTTTTCCTCCTTATTGGCCTATAATAACATTCAGACTGCTTTATAGACTCTTAACCACACTGAAATGCTGCCACTTGAGCACAACTAAAGAGCTGTGACCAACTAGCATGCAGTGCAGCACACTATGGAACAGTTAAGGAGTAGAAAAAAAGGTTAGGCTGAGGAAAGCAGGAATGGTGAAGACTTCTTTTAAAGGTGTTTAAATACAAATTTAGGATCTTAATTTTAGACACCTAAATGACAGGTTTGAGTATTCATTAGCTCCGATCAAGTTTTGAATGATAAAAGTAGGATGAGAAAGATAGATGTATTTTTTCTATAAAGCATTATGTAGAATTCCGCATTACAAAATAAAAATTGACTGCAAACAACTTCTGATGTTTCAAGGGCCCCTGGCATATATTAATTGCACTAAAAATAGTAACAGTGATACAACATTCAGGGTGCCATAAAGTAGCAAAACAGCCACAAAGATATTCCATAGAAAATATGGAATATCTTTGTGGCTGGTTTTTATGGCAGCATAAATTGAACATGTAACATGCCCCCATACTAATGCTGACGGTCAGCACTGGCATCAGGACCTGGGTTGGCACTGGGACTGTAGGGGTTGCAGGGCAAAGCACTTCAAAATGCCAGCTTCCTGCAACCCACCTACAGAACAAGACAGTCAACTTACCAGGTTGACTTCCCCCAACATGACAAGTTTCAAAGCCACACCAGCACCCAATTTGTTCTGTACACATTCAGGTTTTAAAGGTCCCAGTGTGCTGAAAGACTAAAGTGCTGGGAGGTCGAAAAACCTGCACAAGCAGCTGGGCTGCATGCATGGGTTTTAAACATCTCAGTGTACCAGGATTCTGCGACTGGGGAGAGGCTCCCTGATCACAGGGGGTCCAAGTGGGCTGGGACCTTTAAAAACTGTGTGTGTAGTTTTTAGACTGCACGCAGAAAGGATCCAGATCCCAGATCTTCCTATTCATTAGGAAGAGACTCCCACATCCCAGGGCTCCAGTATGCTAGGACCTTTAAATATTGCATGTGTGATTTTTAGACTTCCTGGTACAGAAGTCCTTGGATTTGCAGCTGCACAGTGGGAGCAGTTGTTTGACTCCTTCCAACCAACACTTGCAAACCCATGCCCTGGGCTCCCTGCATTGCCAGTCATGCAGCTGGGATCTAATCTCCAATCCCAATAACTGTACCATACATGCTTGGCTTGGCTGGAGGTGCATCTGTTGGAGCTGGGAGTCAGATCCCATTGTCACTAAATGACTGACATCGCCCAGTGCAGAAGGAATCTAGAGATCAAGGTCTAAGCCTGTATTTTCATTTTGCTTAAAAAAGCTAGCAGCTCTTAAGTTAAATCGTGCTATTAACTCCCCATTCTGTCATAAATGCATCTTGCATAATAATACCTTTTAAGCGATAATTTATTTCCCTTCATAAATAGTGTGTTCTGAAACTTGCAAAGCACTGGTTATCAGACTAGCCTATTCATAACAGAGGAAGACTAATATGTCATTCATAAAGAAAATGCTATTTTCTTTACCAGCAAACATTCCACTCTGAGCACTCAGAATTGAAGTCAATAGAAGTGCATCAAGAACATTGATTGATGAAGTGTAGATGCAACTAACAGTTGCTATTTCTCTTCGTGGAATAAGCTGTAACAAAGTGTGTGCATAACTTATTTTAGTTTTAAATACTCCTCTCTCAGTAAGTGTAACTTATCAACAAGCTGCATTACCTGTGCATTATGTGGCAAAAGAAAGATTAGTAATTACTGCTATATTACAAACCTTGACAGGACATTTATTTGATTCTGACAACTTTATTTCAGACCAAAACTTTCAAATGAGGGGCCTAAATAAGCAGCTTGGATTTTGGGAGTTTGTGCTACCTGCTGCTCCTACTGATTTATGCTGCCCTGTTTCAAGGTATCTAATTGCCTCACATGTTTTAAAACATATTTTGCAATCAACATATTGTCCTAACCACCCATCTAATATACATGGACAGGTCCAGGCTCCTGACAACATAGCAAGGATCACCACTTTAAATCTTTTAAAAGCTGCCTGGGGAAAAAGAGAAGGGAATGCCCCTAGCCTAATGGCTAGACCTGTTATGCCTGAAGGGATTCAAATTACCAACTTCCTAGAGAGTGTCCCAGCCACCTAGCTAGAGTCCTGCTTCTCTTTCTCCGATCCAATGTATCTTCAATTATTTTCTCCACACTGAAAGAACATCAAGGAGAGTGATGGAGCGAGCTCCCATTCCCGAACAGCCTAGAGCTTGATAGTGAGGGCACCTTCCAGGGAGGTAAGAGATGCAAGACTGAACCCCTGGAGGTTGATGCTGGAACTGAATAAAGGCCTCTGATGCTTTGGAGATTAGGGTTAGAATTCAAAATGACCTCGCTAAACTGGAAAAATGGTCCCAAATTAACTGAATAAAATATAATAAGGACAAAGCCTTGCACTTAGGACAGAACAACACCTGAACACATGCAAATTTAGAAATGATTGGCTAGGCTGCAGAAAAGGATTTGGGGGTTATATTGGACCACAAGCTGAATATGAATAACAGGATGCTGTTTTATAATAAAGCCCAAAACATACTGGTCTATATTAATAAATGTTGCCAGCAAGTCAAACGAAATTATTTTTCCACTCTCTTCACCACTAGTGAAGTCTCAGCTGCAGTGCTGTGTCCAGTTTTAGGTACTGCATTTCAAGCAAATCATAACAAATTGGACAAACTATGGTTAATAGAGTTGGATAACCTTTTGAATGCAAGAAATGCATCATTATTAATGACCTGATGAACAATGAATTGCATTCAAAAGCTTGTCTAACCCTAACTCAACCATACAATTGGTCCAATCAAAGAAAGATACCACCCTAAGAAATTATTTCTTCTTACAGTTTCTGGACCATAACAGTTACAACACCACTCTTACACTACCATATACAAACTGAAGAGGGTATGGTAATGAGCCACAAGACAGGATTACAGGTCTAGAAAATACAATGTCTAAGAAAGTGTTGGAAAGACTGGGATTATTTAGTCTGGAGAAAAGACAACTCAGAGATTTGCTAAATCTTCAAATATATGAAGGGGTGTTACAAAAAAGCTGATGACAGAATGTGTTCTATGGCCGTGGAGAAAAGAATAAGTCTTAAATTACAACAAGGGAAACCTAAACTGCTATTAGGAATAACTTTTTTAAAAATATGATGGTAGTTAAGCATCAGAACAGATTACTTAGGCTGTGAAGTTTGTGTCACTGGAAATCTTTAAGATCAAGTTAGACAAACACTTGGGTGAGATGGTTTAGTTAGGAATAATCCTGCCTTGAGTAGGGGATTGGACTTGATGACCTCCTGAGGTCCCTTCCAACCGTATTTTTTTCTAATTCTGTGATTCAACAGCTCCTAGCTTTGAACATTTAAGGGATTCCCCAGGCTTAAACTTTAAACAAAAATAATACAGGCTTCTTTCACAGTTTTGATGAAAAATGGTATCAGCAAGACTACAGATGTTTTAATATTGCAATTCATTAATCTTACTGCTCCAAATAATTTCAACAATACTTTCTGTGCCAATTCTGATGAAGTGACTTCACTAATATTATATCACTAGGGGTTGATTTTTCTCTCTCTCAAAATCTGAAACAGTTAAATTGTGATCCATTATGATTTCTTCACTAAACACATTTGTAGTCATGCAGAGCAAGCCATTTACTGTTTTAGTAAGTGGCTAGAAGCCAATATGCTGAGGTCAATGTCACAATATTTTCATCAGACTTAGTTAACCACAGAAGAATTTTGCTGAGAAAACTCCTGCTGTTTGCTCAACAAACTTCCTTTCTATAATTTGTCTTGTTTATCCTACCCCTTTTAAAGCAATGTGGCACAATTACACCTTATACCTCTGAGAAAAGACACAAAACAAATAAAAAGAGTTAACACAGTATCATAAGAAAACCAGTGTCATTGTCTGGAAATGCTTCAGATCTTAATAAATAATATGATGCTTAAACATTTACATAATATCTGCATCCTATGCATGTTATATTCAGGTTAGATAACAACTCTATTCTAATCACCTTTCAATCTAGCACAGAGCCACCATTTAATGGAGCATATTTTTGTCCTTAAGTATTTGTAAATGTAGATGAGAGCTATCATCTTAAGGCAGTTTAATTGATTTAAAAACAGAATCACTAAGGAGTAGAATAGTTAAAGAAGAAAAATATCTATGGTATCACTAAATCTTTTTTGTTGCAAATTCAGAATATAGCCCTTGATTGAAGCTGGATCACAAGAGATCACTTTTATATTGCACTTGATTTCTTTTCCCATTTGCAAATTTAGCAGATAAAACATGCTTTTGGGAGAGGATATGCTTTCATCAATGGTAAACCATTTTAATAGCAGGGAAAGAAAAACAAATTACAAAATAACACAATTTTTATCTATCTGACCTTAGATCCCAAATCATTCACTGATTCTTATATGGATATAGGTTTCCTTGGTCCTGGGTTCTTGCCTTGAATTCCAACTGGCAGCAAGGAGAAGACCATATGGTGAAAGATTTATCAGATCACAGGAAAGTAGGGCCAGAAGGGAACCTCACAAGGTCATTTAATCCAATGCCCTGCTCCAGACAGTACCATCTCTGACTAATCCATCCCAGCCAAATGTCTGCCCAGCCTACTCTTGAAAATTTCAAGGGATGGAGATTCCATAAATTCTCTAGGTAGCACAACTATTATTTAAAAAAAGCCAAGTAGGATACATTTTTCTCAAGAGTAATAGAATCTCAAGAGAAAAAAAACACCACTCTTAAAAATTAAATCTAAAAATAATTCCTGGAAATATTAATAACATAGTAAAAACACTGTGAACCTTAGGCATTCAGTCAATCCCATTAAGCTACCATCCACTCAAAGAACATGAGCCCCAAACTTACATGATTAGGGCCTTATTTCCAGGTTTGTTCAAATAGTCAAGAAGTGTAGTTTTACTTTAAGAAGTAACATACCCTGAATTCACAGTGGCATTTTTATAATCACTTTCAAAGCAAAGTCACACACGGCCATCACCGAAGCAAAATAAAATATCCCCATTGTTTAATTTATTTCATTGACTGGACCACTAGTATTGTCCAGAGATCTTCTCAAACTTCTTATTCTCCATCCTGTGCTTATCTAAATACCCTAAAACACTTTGCCTCTCTACAAAACATTGAAAACATCTATTGTTTTCTTAGGTTTTACCAGGTCTGTTATAGAAAGGTAAAGGAAATAAAGGTACAGAGACACAAACAGGAGACATCCAGATTTGGAAGGAACAATTGGCTGGAAATAGTTTGGGGACAAGGCAGGAAAGCAACAGCAAGGTTGTTTAAGAAAATGCATAAGGGGGACTGTCTTTTTAATTCTACTAAATTTAGAAGTATTTAAGGACTCTGGGACTTTTCAGGCTACTCTTGTTAACCTCACTGACTTTACTGCAGTCTTCAGCTCTATAGAAAATACTTAAAAATTAACTATTTGAAGTGAGAAAAATAACTGTGCAGTTCTGGTAATGAAGTATGTTTCCCCATTGATTTGCTGTAGCTTTTTGTCTTGTGGGGGGAATAATAGGAGGTGTTCTATGGTAGATTTCTATCTATGAATGGTAAAGATGTTCAAGATGGTATTGAAACAAGATGATATTGAAAATGGCTTTGCTACTACAATAGACAGTGTCAAACCACTTAAATCCTTTATGAGAAGTCATGCTTGGCTCTAAAGCCAGGGGGCTGCTCTAAGGGCATATTTCTGTTATGATTGTTAGGAATCAGTAGTCCACTGGACTGAGCAGGGAGATCAGCTATTGCACAGAAGCTAAGTTATTTCTTTGCACTCATCTATGAGATCTAAAGAAAGACTGTGCAAGAGAAAACGTTGCCAGCACTGATCTGATAGATACTGAAAGTTACCACCTGGGGCTTAGCTACAGTTCTGAGCCCTCTGACCTTCTTCCACTCTTCAGAGTACTTCAGAACCAAGTGACTGCTGATGTTTTTGCCATGTATGCGATGGAGGAGATGACCTATACTGAAATACTTGGCATGAGGAAGGCCTGTTTTCCTCAGAACAAAATCAGATGCTTTGGGGCCCACTTGGATCCACTGATATCGACAACAGTGATTCTATACTACTTTCTTTTTCTTTTAAATCATGTGACTTCGCAGAAGAACCAGTTCTATAAACAAGGGTGAATGTCATACTTTAAAATGCTGCTCTACCAAACAGGCCTGCCAGTTTGAAGAGGTCTCAACATGGCTCAAAAATAGACTTCCCCTCAATGCAAATTGCTACAATTGAACTAAAGCATTTTAATTTATAGTACAAATATTGAACTATTGGTGGATTCACTACAACCGGATGCAAAACTGACACAAGAAGGAAAAGGCTTGTTCCACCACCACTCCAACAGGCTGATAATGAGAAATTAAGGGACCATTAAAACCAGCATGGTATTTATACCCTGGATCTACACAATGTAGGACTTGAGGGAAATGTGTGTATACCCTAACTACCAATTACTACCAAAAAGGTTCTTGGACCACCCACAGTACAATTTTACAGAAGCAGTATTTTTGGAGAGGAGGAGTTATTGGTGGTACATAACCCTATTTTCCAAGCTTCCTTTACAAAATAGTAACTCTATTGTTAAGATGCAGATAAACAAAGCAAATAATTTGAAGCAGTCATTCAATTTGTCTCTGTTTTAAAGTTCCTGCATTTGTTATTCATTTGTGGTTTGAACAGTAAAATGTACCATAGCTGGTATGTTTGGGATTAAAACAATAAAAACAAAAATAAAAGTGGAAAACTTGGCACCAAAGAATCATCCAAGACAACCAATTGTTTGTTTATGGAACATGTACAAACCACAAAATTTGTGAGACAGGTGTTCATGTTAAGTTGTTTAACAAACAAACAAACAAACTGCATTTAAAAGTGGCTCTCCAAAGTGGCTAGAGCATATTTCTGTCATGCGGACAAAAAGGGAACCATATTACAACAAGCACTTCTTACAATTCTGTTTCATCATGGTTGTTTTTTGTAGGGTAGACAAGTAACGGGGTGGCCATTTGGGGTAGCGGGGAAGGGAAAAGTATTACTTTATCAACTGTGTGTCATTTTAATACAGTCAGGGGGTAACTATTTTGGTAGACGTGCCACAATTTAGTCCTATACCCTCTCCGAGTGACACTCCCTTGCCTGATCTGCTACTCTTTCTGCCCCATGCTCCCTGCCTGATTTGATGCTCTGTTCTCTCCTCCTTGCTCTGTCTACTGCTGTGTCCCATCCCTGGTCTGCTGCATGCCACACACAGAGGCTGCCTATGCCACTTGTAGAACAAATGCCAGTTTGGGCACCTCTGTGTTAACACGTGTTTGCCCTATCTAAACTCCATAGATGATTGCAGAATTGATAGGTTTATATCAGAGAAACCATACAGGTAAAATGTAATTGAAAGGGAAAACACCGAAAGCAAAGCAGTTAAACTCATACATGTCAATGGCATACTTGGCTCCAAATAGCATAATAAAGAAATACCTGCAAAAGAGACTTAAGTTTTAGTGACAAAGGTGGATTCAATTCTCTTGCACTGAAATCACTAAGAAGAGAACATAGTTAGAAACTGAAATTTGATATATAAAACAAGTACTGAGCCATATGCCATCACATTTCCTTTCAGCTTCAGGAACACGTGTATAAAACTCTTCTTCAGTACAGTATTCGCTAAATACTACTACAAATGTATATGACATTAGATTTTATCATGGCTTATTGTTTAACAAATTAAACAACAGGCCATGAAAAACACTCTTGCCTCCTAAGCCTGAAGCTAGATATGCTGTGCATAACATGCAAAAGAATGATAACATTCTTAAGTTCCAGTCTGGGTCTGTTAATGTTAGACTGCTCAGTGGAGGAAAGCAGCAACTTTCTGAGTAACTGTTCAGTTCAGGTGAAGAAACTGTATACTGGAAGAATAAATACATCAAGTTTGGCACACCATAATTAACTCAAATCTGGAACCCAGAAAGTTATGATTATGCGATGATTGGCCAACACATGCTCTCACACACGCCCATGTGTACACTCTCTCAGTGCCTACGCCCACTTGGATCAAAAACCAAACAAACCTCCAAAGAGTTCACTTCTATTTAAAACGTTGTGTAGAAGGCAGCAGGATACTGTTTAGTCCATATTTCTAAACATAATTTGAAAAAAAGGTAAGTTATTAAATCCAAATTTACTGGTTTGGTGAACGGGTTTTGGGAGACTATGAAGAAGTGTGATACAGTATTTAACAGAAAACAAGGTAAGCAGATCAACAATGGATTAGTACTAAGAAGTGTATTTCTAGATCACTGATTATGACCGGCTGCTCAGGGGCAAAACCCAACAATGACAATGAATTTAAAAAAATAAAAAAATCAGTCCTTTGGTGTTACAGACATCCCAAAATAATAAAACACACTTATTGCTTTTGGAGAAGTAAAATAAAGGAGTTTCATAGCAGTAAAAGGTGTATGTACTGCAAACCTCTGTGAATCTGAAATGAACTGGCATTGTATAATGAACAGCAATCTAAATGTAAAAGACGCTCTTTGACAAACATTCGCCTGATACTAGAAATGCAGTGTCCTAGCAAGATCATCTTTTCTAGCCCTTCTCCTTCCCCTACCACCTTATAAAAAAAAGATGGAGTCTGATTACAGAAAATTTAACCTAAGTAGTCACTTCATACAGCAAATTAATATGCATGATATTCTGTGTGGCATCTGTAGGTTAAGCCATTTTTAAAAGGAATCGGTTTTCTCTCCAACAGATTTTACGGTGTACACCCTATTGTATTTATTCTATTTTTTTCTAGTGCCAGGAACGTTTGTAAAACACCCGTTTTGGAGCACAATCCTTCTGAACTCATGGAAAGCTGCTGGCCTCTAGAGTCTTCACAAAACCTTCAACAATGCACCCTCTTTTAAATTATAAATCATGCCCTTCTTCAGCAAAGGTAGATGGGAAAATATGATCACCTCAAATCATTAACAAACTTTTCTCTTCTCCCAGTTCTGCTACAATTTTACTTGGGCAAACAGTATCTGAAAACACCTTGCTTCACAGATCCCTAAGGATTTGATGGATTAACCTATTTAAAGACTTCTTTGCCTCCATTTTCCTGAGCAGGGACCAGAACAGCCCTCCCACTGGGCCCCCCTCAGGCCCCAGGGGAGGCGCACCTAGGACAAAGGTCAGTGAGGATCTAGTCAGGGAACTTCTGGAGGGACTGGATGTATTTAAATCAGCTGATCCGGAGGATCTCCACCCCAGAGTGCTGAGGGAATTAGCTGAAGTCATTGCAGGACCTCTGGCACAGCTGTATGAGCATTCATGGTGCTCTGCTCTGGTGTGGTGCCAGAGGACTGAAAGAGGGCCAACATGGTTCCCATCTTCAAAAAGGGGAGGAAGGAGGACCCGGGGAACTATAGGCCGGTTAGTCTTACCTCGATCCTGGGTAAGCTTTTTGAGAGAATTATTCTGGCACATATCCACAAGGGGCCAGCAGGGGAGATTATGCTTACGGGCAACCAACATGGGTTCATTAGAGGCAGGTCCTGTCAGACCAACCTGGTGGCCTTCTATGACCAGGTCACCAAATCCTTAGATGCAGGGGTAGCAGTG
>NW_017728886.1:148817896-148851364 GCF_001723895.1 Crocodylus porosus
CGGACTTGATGATCTGCTCAGGTCCCTTCCAACCCTACTAACTATGAAACTATGGAACTACTGTGGTAACTAAATGCCAAATAAAATCAGTTTACCTTAGGAAACCTGTTTGGCTTAGCAGTATGCTCATGGTAGTGAAGGATCTTGATCACCTGGGCCCACTGTCACTGAAGTTGGTGAGCATTTTGAGACCAACTGGATGAAAGCAATTTCAGGTCCAGATCCAGTAGCTGGATTAGATGCAATTGTTGTTCAGACTTTTTTGATTTACTATGAATAAGCAAATGCCCTCCATTCATTTGCACTTCAGTTTTAAGGAATGAGGAGCAATGTTCTCTGACTCCCAGAACAGACTGTAACAATTCTTAGAGCTCCGCTGGGAGAAAGGCAGCTGAGGCACAGCCCAGACTGCTGCAACTGAAAACCCCTTTAAGAAAAGGTAGTAAAAATGTCCTGCCATACCAACAGCACTTGTCAGATGGTGGAAAAAGTCCTAGAGAAGTGTAAAACAACTGCTTGGTAAAATGCAATGCTGAAAGAAGGAAACTTCTCTTCAACCTACAGCTTTGGTTTGATCAGCTGAGAGGTGGTTCTGTAAGGACATGTAGCTCATCTCTCCAAGCAAGAAGGAAGAATGGGACTTGGCTTGGGAGACGGTGCCTTTGCTGCCAAGCTCATGACTTTTCAAGTGTGGAACTCGCATTAGACGGAGACACGAGACTGATGTCAGAGCACTGCCTAAAATGGCACCTCAAACCAAGTATCTCAAAGACTTTCTCAAGTGTTTTCCATCTGCACAATGCCAGTGCTAAGCGTGAACTCACTATCACCTTAAACGGTCAGCCTCTCAAATTTGAAAACCCACCCAGTTTATCTTGGAGTCACCCTGGACCAGACTTTAACTTATAGATCATATCTCTAGAAAACTGCTTTAAAAATCAAAACTTACCTGGGATCATGGAAAAAACGTGTGGCGAGGTGCAGAACTAGAACTTAACTTTAACCTTCCAGTCCACACCAGCACCTTAAACACCATCCCTCAGTAGGCAAGCTTACATTTGCTCTGTTTGTGTTTTATGTTTGCCATAGGCAAACAACTTAATTTTCCAGTGCTATCAGCCTAGCCTCTCATGAGCATTTAAAAATTAATGAGAGAAAATAATTATTTGCAAACCCTCTAGCTCTTGAGCAGGGAGAGTCTGTTTGCATGGATATAGGATATAGATTACATTTACTTGTTTTAATTGGAATAAGTTGCAGCAGCATTTTCCCCTTTTTTGGCTGCAATTAAATTGTTGTTTTTAGCAGAGCTGGTTGGAGCTAATTCTGTACAAGAAGTTCTTTTTGGGTAGTGTAGGTGGCAAACATATTCAGTGATTGGTCTAATTAGTCTTTCCTTTGTAATAGCACAGGATGAAAGAGGAGGTTTCAAAAAAGAGAAAAATAATGCACGGGGGAAGGCTTATTGTGAAAGAAGTTGCTGTGTCCACTATCCTGGTTTTTCTTTTCCATACTTAATATCACACTAGAACACAAACCTGCCTTGCAGTTTCCCAGGGAAGGCTGTAATTAGGGGTAGATTAGAGGATATTCAATATAAAGCTTACAAAAAGTCTCTGTTCTGTCACACAAGAATTAATAGAGCACTCATTTGATAAGATATTTAATTTGTGAGAGTATTGCTGTGGGTCTTTGTCTGTAAACCTATCAGATACGGCATCTGAAATTCACTGGTTAGCCTGAATTGTTAATGTCAGGCACAATCATGCAATATTTCCAACTTACAGATTACATTACAAAATAGAAGCCGATTCCCCCTCAATGTCAACCAGGGCTTAATAAGCCATAATGAGATCAAAGAGAAACTTAAAAATAGCTGCAATAAGGAATATTTCCATCACATCCTGACAAAAAGACTAGACTTTTGGATTATCACAAACATGGAAGCACAAACACTTCTAACAACCTGCAAGCTACAACTGTCGGTAAGATAAAAGTGAGATTTGCGGAATACACACAACATTGCTAATGTCAATGAGACAAAAGGGCAAGGGTCATAGAGGACTAGACACTTGTATTTACTCTCACTACACACTGTTTGGAAAAAAAGTCATGTTTTTTTTTTGTTTGTTTCTAAATTCCTTCTGGACATGTTATTGAAGCATGTTACAATAAAATCACCTCCCCAAAATCCTTAACACTACATTGTGTGTTCCTCATTCTTCTAATGTGACTACTGGAAGATAGCAGTAGAGAGGGGATATTTCTAAAGGAGTCATAGCGAATCTGAAAAATAAAAATGAAAATCTGAATTGTTTCTGGAAGTGTTTTAAGAAATTAGTCAAGTAATACAAGGACCCTTAAGAGAATGTGAATAAAAAGTGACAGATGAAACACAAGCAATCATTATTTCCCCATACCTACAGTTCCCTCTACTTAGGGCAAACACACTGTTATTTTTATATTTGCCTATGCATTTCTTTTAGCAGCCATTTATGTAATATGGAGTTGTTGCTATAGATAATATTAATAGGGACACTAGCCAGTGCTTAGTCAGAACTATTTAAGGAAGTACCAAGTGTAAACAGCTGAAACTTCTCATAACTGTCCACATTCCCCTGGCTTAATGTCAAGGCTAATATTTCTGAATTTATGCAGCTCAGTCAAAAAGCTACTAGGAAAACTTTACAAAGTTGGTTCTTGGCAGGGTTTATGAATCAGCAAACACAGTTAAAACAGCTTACCCTAGAGGGTAGGAAGAGTAGAGGGAGTGAATATTATCATGAACAGAAGGGGAGTTGTTGTGTGCAGAGCACTTTTGAACATCCAGCCAAAGATATCCAAGTAAAACTGAAAAAAAGGAGAAGTACTATTTTCTCATAAGCGGACCAATTACTTCAGCAATCTCACACTGTGACTCTTACCTAAGAGTTCATGATTCAACTGGACAGCAATCTGACATCACAGAAAAATTAAGCAAGTCTAAGGGCCTTGTAAGTTATTATTATTCATATTTGCTTTCTATTCCATAGGATCTTAATCTAACACAGGGATGTCAAAATCATTCCATGTCCCAGGTTGGACTGGGACCACAGGGTTTCTCACAGGCTAGATCCACAGGGCCAGCAGCTGCAGTGGCAGGGCTAGGGGTACTAGGGTCAGGGGCTGCAGCAAATACCAGTCTGTACATATTTAATACACATGAATTATTGATTAACTATACTGGCTTTATTAGATCCTGGGTCTATACTATTCTCAGCCCACTCTCTTTTTACACTGATACTGAAGAATGATTAGTGAGCTTCAACTGTATAATTTACAGGTTCAAATAGGGCTAGGTTTTTTTTTGTTGGGGGGGGGAGTGGATAAATTTGGCAAACAGCTTTTGTTTGTTGTTTATAAATTATGAACTACTACTTGATCAAGACAGATCTTGTACTAGCTGTTACATATTTATTTATTTTAGTACTAAGGGAGCTATGGAATATGATTTTTTTTCTTCTTGTGATTATTTCATCATCCTCATAAGGTACTTTAATGTTTAAAACACTGAATATAAAGAGATCTACTCAATTTTCTAGTCAGCTAAAAAAGGCAAAGTTTTTTTTTTTTAAATTAAACATGGCTCTGACTCCCCTGTCAATCTGCCTGGCCTTCCAATATTATTGTTGTATTCATTCTCTCCCTTTGTTATTTATGACCATTTCTTATAAAAGACAATGGAAATTGACTGAGTATAGATGGAAGGGGGTGGGGGGAACAAAGCTGTCTATACACAAAATAAACTGAAAAAGATTTTTCTTCTCCACTGTCTTTCACGTCTAGTAGTCTTTGGTAGGACATGTAAAATGGTATGTTAAAAATGTCACTGGTAATTAATGATGTTTCTTTCAAGTGGTCAGAGGCAGCATTGGGAATCATATACGAGAAATATAATTTTCCACACATATTTCCCTCCAAAAATAGGCTCAGTTTGAGCTAGTCTTTTAAATTTGGATTGAATCCATGTTACTATTTTAAACATTTTATGTAGTTAGGTACCTAAATCAGCATAAAGTCATCTGAGGAAAAACAGAAAGTTAGCCAGCAGATGGCACTGTGGCACTTCTCAAGTCATTCCAGCAAATTCCCACTTAGAAATAATGCAAATGCAGGAAGTGTGTTGAAGCAGTTATTGTATAACCGATCTATGTATTGGCTACAGCTCAATCCTACATATGCACAACTGAAAAAAAAAAAGATACACAGAAGTCACATTATTACTCCAGCTTCTCCTTTTCTTGTTCCCAACTCCAATTAGCCTCTTTATGTGAAAGTTACGTTCCTTGATTTGAAAAACATTTTTTATCTAATTTCCCAAGACCTATATCTAAAAAAAGGCTATAAAAATCATTAAAAGTGTTTTAAAAAATTATTATATGAGGGATCTTATGCTGTGATAAATGTAGGAATCTCTACCCTACAGAAAGTTGTGTAAAATGCTACTTCTTAAAAGCCCAGAGTCATGCTACATTTTTCATAGTTATTCCTTCCTTCCCTGTAATTAAGTTGGTGATGCTCCCTTTCAACCAAAGAACAGAATGGCTGCCTGGCATTACAGATCTACATTTTGTTAAAATCCTCCCTGATTTCTGTAACACTAGAGCCTACAGTAAATTTGAAACTATGTTGCTCTATGAGAAGTACAAGAAAATTCAGGAAACTAGTTTTGATAATTTTATTCCCCACACAGGGAAAAAAAAAACTTCATTAAATTGAACTTAAAACTGCACGTCAGCAGTTTGACTGCATATTGCTTTTGCAGAACGTAGTTTAAAAAGCACAGGTAGAGTAAAAAGTGTACACAAAGAAAATGCAGAGTTAAGTTTACATTTCTTGTGCAAAGAACCAAATGCTTAAATCACACTCACATTAGTGATGCCAACCTTCGTTTATTAAACATTCAGTTTCAAACATATCTCCCATATTAAAATTGTGCAGATATTATATAATATTTCTGCACAACAGAATGTTATAAAGCAGCCCAACCACGACATGACTGAGTAGCTTGTTTTTGTCATGTGAGGTCCTAATAAAATTCAACTGAATTATGGATGGAAAGATAGTACACTTCCAAGTATTTTTTCCTGTATCATTTCTGCCTGGGGAGAGCCATTTGGTTACCTTGACTGAGAATTACATCCATTGGTTACTATTTCTTGGCTTTTAAACACTGAGGTTTTCTTTTTATCTGATATTCTTGAAAAACTGATGTGTGTAAGCCATTGATGAGTGTACATCCATCTTTAAGTCCACCTTAACTATCCTTAGGATATAGAACACTAATATTTTTCCTAAAGGATCTAACATGGCATAGGAAAGGAAACTTGTGGGGCTGAGTTTTCCCCTCATCCAGGGGAGCCAGGACATGACTGGTGTACAAGAAGAAAAGGAAACAGTAATGCTTTCCTGCCATCTCCAACTCAAACCCCCTCGCCCCCAAAAACAAAAGAAAAAACCCCAAAAAACAACATTTGCAGTTCAGCAGGAATCCCAACTGTTTCAAACCTACAAAAGATTCTTAGAAACCACTCAGAAGTGGGTGAGAGCTGGAGGAATAAGAGGAAGGATAAAGGGTGGGGCATTTTCACTGACCCTTTTTAAAGGCTTGTATGGTTTTGCAGGGAGGACATCTCAGAAAATGATATAGGGTTCACTGGAAAAACTCTTCCAAGTTGTGAAGAGTAGGTCTTTGTGGTAAAAAGATTCCTATTATTTATCTAAACTCCTGTTATTTATCTAAGGCTGAACCAGGAGGGAGCAGTGTCTTTCAGCAGCACTTGGCCAGCTGGCAAAGACATCAGGGACAAAGACTGTCGGGTTATGCACAGCATCTGATTCAGAGATATGAGGCGTAAAGAGGCTGGCTGGACATTTCCAACAGTTCTGACGGATAAAATTGTCTGCTAGTGAGAGGCTCCTTTGATTATTGCGCCTTGTCCCATTCTATCTGGGGGATAGGGAGGTGGATGAGGAAGCATGTGGGAGACCTCACAAAGCCATCGAAAGAGAAAAACATCTGACTCGTGCCTCTCCAGCAGCAGAAGTTCAAATGGGACAAGGTGCAATAATCGTAAGAAAAACATGGGAAACCTTGGGTTTTCCCTTGCAGGCTGGCTGAGTTCCATGGTTTCCCATGTTTTTCTCCTTTAAAGGAGAATCTATTTTTAAAGTTGGTTTGCAACCCTTTCATATATTCTTGCAACCTACTTTTGGGTTGCAACCCACGAGTTGAGAAGTGTTGCTCTAGACAAGATGGATATTCCATACAGAGTATACATTCCCTCCTCTTTGCCTAGAAACCAACTGCTGAGTGAATACCTGAACCAATTTTATCCTGAGTGGTAAAACAACGGAGTCAAACTTGACTATCTTGAACCTCAGATGGCATATGTATTTGCTGAGTCTCCTCAGGTCTTACGAGGAAGATTCCTTTCTTCTTCGGGATGAAGAAATATCAGGAGTAAAAAGACATGATTTGTATTCTTAAGAAACTTCCCCCAGACTCCTAAATAAAGTCACTGTGTAATAGGCTCTCATTAGAAATGTTGTTGAAGGAAAATTGTCAAAAGGCAGAGCTCTGCAGAAGTTCTTAGGTCAGTCAGAGGCACTGCTGATAGACCTCAGGAAAAAAAAAAAAAAGATATGTCCTGGAGATGGAGAGAAAGAAACTACCTTCAAGGATGGGCTAGTTAAGTCAAAGGAGGCTCCCCAACAAAGCCTGGGCCATAGAACCAACAAACAGTAAGGCTGCAACACACTTCAGGAGGTCATTTAGTCCAAACCCCTACTATCCCCACGTTGAAGAGTTGACATAGAAGGAGTACATTTGGTACCAGGCCCCAGCACTACTCTCTCTCTTCAGTCCTTAATTCCACAAAAGGCTTAGAGAGATTATCCCCAAATGTTCCTTCATGCCTTTTCTTGTGAAAGGACACTGAATTCCTGACAGTGCTCACCGTGAACCACCTCTTGCCACTGCACTCTGATTCCTGAGACACTGACGTTGGCTTTACTGGGAAGGCTGAGGTTAGGTTTGGTGCTGTCTTCAGTACTGACTTTCCTCAGAATGATTTTAGGATCTGCTTGTCCACATACTGTTAGATGATGCAGGAATATCCATCAGGAGAGATTTTGGAGCTCAGGTTCTTTGGGCCCCGTGTGACCTTCATGGACTTTTTTCAGAAGACTGAACTTCAGGCTTGCATCTCCTGACTTTTGAGTCCTCACAGGGAATGATAAAAATATTGGTCTCTATTCAGAATGTGGGATAAGTGTTGATTGTCCCCCTGTGACATTAGCCCATCACAGCATGGGCTAAGGCTTGAAGCTTCTGGGAAAAGAGAGATCTGAACAAAGCCCAACAGTTTCTTGATCAGATCACTGTGGTCAAGTAGGAAAACAGAAATGATTCTGAAAATCTTCAAGTAAGAGCAGGTGGGTTACATATTTATGAGATTCAGGCTTTGCTGCTTCGTATCAAAAGAGGAGACTGAGGGTTAATGTCCAACTTGCCATAGTATGGAAGTATGAAGAAGCACAAGATGCACACGAATCCAAGTCAGACACTACTGGTCAAGAAAAATCTAGTGTTGCATGCTTGGGTCACATATACAACCCTACAGTGGTATCCAGACTTTAAAAAAATACATACTTTAATACATATGGGTCCAGGTTTGCTCCTAATTTGCACCCACATGCAACCAGGGAGCATCTACACCTGAAAGGGCGTTCAACTGAGCTGTTCCATAAAAAGGAAAACAGCTGTAAAATTTAGTCAAGAATCCCTGACTAAATCTGAGAGCAATCTGTCTGGAAGAGGCATTGGAGTTTCCACACTTCCTGGGCCTCTCTCAACAGTAAGACACTATGTTTCTTTAAATGGTTGAAGGACCGAGGCCTTGTACAGGCATTCAGTTTCTCCTGGGAGAATCTCTGCTTTCCCTGGAGAAACCACAAGTGTACAGGCTTTTTCTCACAGAGCAAAAATAGCCACTTCAGGGGGAAAAAGAAACATGGGATCAACATGGGGTTAAATCACTCTTCACTTTTATGAGCATTTCTCCTGGTAGAGAAAATGTCTGTACATACTCTGGGTAAGTTTTTCTACCAGGAGAACAACCCGGGAAAAATTCTTCCAGATTATCTTAATGTGCATATGCAACCTAGATCTGTGCTGATGAAACTGGCTGGACTCATTTGAGTCCAGTCTTTTCTCCCGCCTAGGCCGGGGGTCGGACTTGAAGATCTACAAGGTCCCTTCCGACCCTACTTCTATGGATTCTATGAAACTCAGGGGGTAAATCAAACTTCTGTGACTGTTCTGTGATCACGACTATGGAACTGTAGACAGAGCAGTGACTTACTGGACAAACGTGCTTCAACTCCAAATACTTTTTAGAGGTGAAACTATGCAGATTCTTTAAAGGAGTAGATCATCAAAAAATGTATTATCTTCAAGATACTGGACTTGACAATTTGCTGCATAATTCCAAAGTTATTGATGACTTACACCCATTTTTGAAAACAATTTGTCATATTTTTCTGGCTTCCTGGCACTGCCTACAGCAATTTTATGCCAGGTACAATAATATCTAGAGCCCACAAGTCAAAAAAACCCCTCAACTCAGCAAGAATGACAGAAGGCTATTTTAAAAAAAATAAGAAAAACTTATA
The DNA here is from genome assembly GCF_001723895.1 of Crocodylus porosus. Taxonomy (NCBI): domain Eukaryota; kingdom Metazoa; phylum Chordata; order Crocodylia; family Crocodylidae; genus Crocodylus; species Crocodylus porosus. The sequence goes on from NW_017728886.1 coordinate 148,826,612, forward strand.
AGGTGATGTACAAAATCTTCTGGAGAAATCAGCATTTACAGACTAGTATTTTTCACCTTGTTGAAAGCTTATAATCCAATCCATGGCCACATTAAAATACAGCAGTAAGAAAAAATACAAACAACAACAAGAATTTACTTAGCCTATCACCACCTATCACTTTCTAATATTATGGAAAATAATTAATCACAATTACTAGAGGCACATTTGACCACAATAATTAATCTTTCCACGTATTTTACAGAGTATTTTTAGTAGTTCTACATATGAATTAACTGCACAATTATTAATAGGTAGAACTTTTGTAAGTGATATTTTAGGTTTAGAATAAGTAAAACATTCATCACTTTTTATAGTGCAGATGTAAACATTTCCAAAATAGATAAGTAGGAAGCATTAGGCATTAAATGCTAGCACCTGTTGTGGTTGAAATCATATTTAGTGACAATTTTAAAATCATTTTGTCCTGTCCGGCATTCAGGAATATATAAGTTCAACCGGGTTCAGGATGGATACAATATAATGGAACAAGGGATGTAATAAGTGTTTGATTATAACTTACTCAAATTATTCCTTTATCTAAATGAGTGGTGCCCAACATTTTTGTTTCATGGGCTCTATGGACAGTGCCAGATTAGGCTGGTGGGCTCAATCTGGCCAGCATGTGGGGCCGGCAGAGGGAACCCATCCTGCCATACAGCAGTGTGCAATCCAAGCCTGATCTGACTCTGGTCTCACCAAAGCTGATCAGTTCTTGGGAGTGTTGTGATCTCCCCAAATACGTGTGCGTTCCCTATACAGGATGCTTTAAAAAAAACCTTTATTTCACTTTCCACCTGCCAACTACTCCATTGTCCACTCTGCATCTCAAATACACTTTATAATAAGTCTACTAAAGAAACATCTTTTCCACCTAGGCAGACTAGCACAGACAAACTGTTTGGCCCCTGCTCATTATGATCTCCTCAGGATACAAACAGAGAAAAACCCAACATTCATCTGATCGGGGCCCTCTCCACCTTACAGGCCCTAAATTCTAGAGATCCAAGTATGGCCTGCTATACTCTGTGCCACACTGTGATGAGATGAAATATTTAGAGGAACATGGCAAATTTCTACCATGGGGTAACTTTGAAAGAAGTGAAAATTTAACATAGATTAAATATTCTTCATCAGTCAGCTTTGTACTGGATTTACTCGTTTAGGAAAACTTCCTTAGGAAATATACTTGCAGTAGATTTCTATCCCTTTAGAGCTCAAGACATATTTAGCATATCTTTTTCACAGAGATCCCTCCCACTGGCACATTAGTTAATAGTGATATCATGTTCCTTTTCACTAATAAATATTTGAAGGACTACAGAGTGAGTCTTGAGCAAAATGATCTAGGTAAGCTGCAGACAGAGAGAGAGAGAGAGAGAATGTAAGGTGTTCTGTTCTGTTTGGCTAACATTACAATCAAGCAAATAAACTGCCAACTCCAGGTTTTTATACATGGAAACAGAATAATGCGAGTTGAATCTTCCCCTTTTTGTCCTCTAAATGTGGTTTTCATTTTTAAAAAAACAAGATGGTACAGAAGTTAAAAAGGGGTGGCATGAAAAATTTAGTAGGTGAAGTACGTTACTGGTCTTCCTCATTTCTAGACTTAAGCAATCCCTCAAAAAATGCTACCTCCTAGTTTTCACCTTTTTTGTTTTACTATAGGAAAATAATAGAGTGACTCTTCTGTTGCAGAGAACTTAAAAAGATCACACTTGGTCAGAATGGTTTTAACATGATGGATTTCCATGTGAAAACAGAGTTTATCTTGTGGATGTTTGCATACCTAACAATGTAAATATTGTGATGAATCTTGCAGCACCCTTGAGAAGATCTCAAAGCAACCTGACTGAGAATCACAAACACTACTTTCTTCATTTTGATGCAACCTTCAATTCCACATGAAGAGGCATTATTGTAACTAGTGACAGAAGACTGGACTAGCACAAGTTTTCAAAATTATGCACAAACAAGGATGATTTTTTATGAAGCAAGACAGAAAGAATCAAGTGTTAGGTAATTTTTTGCACACTGATATAAACAAAACCTTTGACTATGAACTTAGAGCTTAGGCTATTAAGCAGAGAGGACAGTGATTCTTCACTAATTTACAATTCAGCAGAGTCAAAACAGTGAAAGGGGGAGTCAGGACAGCAGTGCAGATAGATCACTTCTCCAGTTTGCATTAATGCTGAAAAGCAGCAGCTCTGGTGTCTAAAATTAAATCTGTTGGATTAAGGGGTTGGGACTGTTTGGATCCAAATTTTCATTAAAAGAAGAAAACAACAACTTTGCAGAACTTCATGTATATGCTGTTTGTGAAGCAAATCTGATACGGGTTTAAAAAGGAGTATACTGCAAAGGCATCACTCCCCCCATAACAACTCTTCGTATTTTCTTTGCCATCTCCCCAGAATAAATAAATGTAAAGCGTTTTAGAAAAGTTGTTTTCCTGGAGACCCTTTAGATAAATTTATTCCTACAAAAAGCATATGCAACGCTATACCATACTACTCACTCTACATAGATACTGAAGGTCAATGTCAGGGCAGGGGAGGCAGAAGCAAGATGAGCTGTTTTATGTGGTATGCTTCTTTGGCAGCCCAGGAAATGCATTTTCCATATCTTTCACCTGGCTGAATATATCCGTCATATGGGAAATGTGCTCAGATGAATGGTTAAAGAAGTGAGAAGTTATCAGAGGATCCTAAATTACTCTAGAGGGGATGTTAAGTGCTTGCTTTCCATCATTTAGAAAGCTGAAATTTGGTTAGATCAGGGGTACTACTCCAAGGCTATACATGTCTTATTTCTGTTATTTGGCCTATGTGGAGTGAGACTGATTGGCTTGGGTGCTCCTCATGCCCTTCCTTATTCCTAGACTTGGCAAGGAGGCAGTGTAAACATGGCTTAAGGCAAATCTGAAGAGTCTAAATGACTGTTTCCAATAACAACTGATTCATTCATCTCCTGAGGTCAGGCAAATATTTTCCAAGGTAAAGAAAAAACAAAAGAAAACAAAAGAATAATGCTTATTTATACCATTGTATCAAACTACTATCTCTGTTTACTCAACAAAATCTACCAGCATGTCCAGTATTAGTTTAATGTGTTTTAATATGAACAAAACCGACAAATCAATGATGTAACAAGATGGAGAAAAACTGCTGATTCCAAAAAGAACATTCAGTAGTATAAAAGTTATCAGCATAAATTTGCAATAAAATTTCAAATGAGCCAATATTCTAATAGGTAGGCAGAAAGGTTTCTGCTCTTGCAAAATAGGAAGCAGATCCTTTGACGCTTTCTAGGTTAAATGCTCGCAAAGAAAATCTGACATATGAATGTTCTGAAAAATTTATGAGAACATAATTTTTTTTTTTTTTTTTTTTTTTTTTTTTTAGAGAACATGTAGTATATTTCACTTCTGTTAGAAAACACAGAAAAGAAACAGATATCTGTGTTAGAGATTTCAAATTTTCTAGCCAATAATTTTAGTCAATATAAATATGAATTTTAAAAGACTATGCAATATTGTTTGGCCTATCCACAATCCAAAAAACTTAATTAGAAAAAATATTGATTTTATTCTACACCAGTCAATCTTATGAGCCCATCAACCTAACACTAAAAATATTAATGAAATTATAACAAATTTCTTCTAACTTCTAAATATGGCCTCAGTAATTTTTTTCCTTTTATGTTTACCTGGGGTTGTACTGACATCAATGTTTTTGGACTTGAGGTACCCATCATTTGCTACAAGGCACCTGTACCTAACTTCTGTGAATTACGTGGCACCCACTTTCAAAAAACAGCTTATATATTATAGTGCTTACCTCTTAGCAGAGGAGGGACATGGTGGTGGTGGGGAATAGGCCAGGCAGCCTGAGCCTGTGCTTGCTTATTTGCTTAGCTTTTCAGCTTACTTCCTCACACCTCATGGCACCCTTCAAAAGATCTGGCAGTAACTCTATTAGGAATCACTGCATTATGTCCTGTCATGTGAGTTACTGAACACTCCTTGAGATGACATAGTTGTATTATCACTAGAGGATGACTTGGTTCAAAACATAGAGCAAATGAAGTCAAGTTCAATTTGACAGCCTCTTTATTTCAAAAGGAAAAACATCATGGACTGGATGCATGTTTAGAAAGAATTAGGGATGTAAATACTGTTAAAAAAAATTATCCATTTAACCTCCTCTAATTATATCTGCTCTGATAACACAGCAATTTGGACACTGCTGCTGCTGGGAGTCACTCCCTGGGGCCTTTGACTGGAGGGGGGGGGGGCAGGGGAGGCAGTGGCAAGCCCTGCCAGACAATGTAGCCCATGTGAAGCCACCAGGGGCAGCAGCAGGTGAGGCGCTTTCCCCACCCACTGCAGATGCTGGCACATGGGAGAGGAGCACCTGTGAACAAGCAGATAATTGCTTAATTGATGAGTCATTAGGCTGCCCAGGGTTTCCTCTTTGACCTCATAGGCTATGGGTTGTAGTCCCCCCTCACTTCTTCCTTCCCCTCCTCCACACTACCGCTTGCTTGCCCTGCTGCCTTCTGGCCCCTGAAGTACCACACTGCTTCCCTACAGCTTGCCAGAGTGTACTCTGTGCTAAATGTTAACCAGTAATGCATTACTGGTATAAATACACTTATCGTTTAAACTTTTAACCTTTCACATCCTAGAAAGAATGACCGAAAGTTCTCATTACTGCAGGATACAGCAACATTTTGTCTGCAATGAAGTCTTTCATTTAGTAACATTACAATCATGTAGTTCCTTCCTTCTTTAATATTCACAGCAAAATCCAAATATATTGTCACTCTTATCAAAGCCATACTACAGTAAAAGCCCTGTTTTCCAGCATGAGTGGGGAATGAGTGCCAGTAATCTAAAATGCCAGTTACCTGAGGCACAGGGGTTTCTGGCCAGACATGAGGGGTGTGTCTGGCTGCAGCTGCATGCAGAGCTGCAGCAGCACGCCACATGCGAGCTTCCTCCCCACCTCCTGCGTCCAGCTGGAATTTCTGGTCAATAGAAATGCCAGTTAGTAAAATGCTGGATAACAGAGCTTTTACTGTATACTCATATTAGAACTGTAATCACTGCCTTTAGTAGTAAATGGGCATATGTTAAAAACCTTTTAAAAAAAGTCTTCCTTAACATCAACTCATAAATTAAAATTAATTGATTTGAAAGTCTTAGAAGACAACTGTATTCATCAATATGCAGGGACTTACCAAATTCATGATTATGCAATGGTAGATTCCCTGTGAAAAAGCCCAGTCCCTGCAAAAAAGCATGGGGACTATGAAAAAGCAGGAATATGGTGGGGTGGAGGGTGGAAGTGGGGTAGGAGGGGGAGGAAGGGGTGCTGCAAACAAAGGTAGGAAGCCCTGGTGTCCTGAAGCATGGGGAGGGAGGGAAAGTGGGGTGAAATTTTCATGGTAGAGTCAGATGCCCACCCCCACCTCTGATTGGCCAAGGACCCCAGAATTTGCACCCCTCCCCAGAGACTGACAGATGGCCATGAAAATGGCAGTATCTATGAAAATGGAGCCAGATACTGCGCTGGGATTGCAAAATATGGAGGCAGCTTCCATGAATTAGATAGGTCCCTATCAATATGGTATCCTATATAAGACCAACCTCAGAAACTCATTTAGCAGTTTCTGCTTCAAGACAATAATCTGCTTCAGCTACAGCATCTTTTTCAGAATTCTGTATTTGTAACAGCTTATTTATATGACAATCCTTTGGGATTATATATTTTAATAATAAAAAATAATTTTATAGTATTTCTGGGAAACATATTTTAGTGGAAGTCTTTACAGCCATGCCGTGTGTATTAATCATGAATGATAATCCTCTCCATTTCTTTAAAGTGTCAACATATTAGTTCATTTGGAGACTACTGTTTATAACTGTTCACACTTTATAAAAAGCATATTTAAGATATTTTCTCTTGAAATTGAACGCATGTTTCAGAGAAGTGGAGCAGCATGGCTTGGATTAAGCAAGTCCTTATGTAAAGAACTTAAGTAAACAACTAAATCCTAGCTAATATTTGACAGTTGCTGCCTTGTGGAACCAGACTGCCATTCAATGATAATGTAAAATGATTAAAATGTAAAATAGCATGTCAATTGTCAGGGATTAAACATCTACAGCCAAAACGTTGATGATAAATGGCAGAGATGGCCAACTGGCTGCCCATGGGCTACATGTAACTCCTGAGGAGTTAGCGTGCAGCCCCTGGGCTCCTACCTTGCGTTACTCCCTGTATTGCTTTTCCTGCTGCTGCAGTTGGGATATCTAGGCTCCTGCTCCCTCCCTCAACTTTTGCTTCGTGCTCCCACTGCAGAGTGCAGGGCAGTGCAGCCCACAGTGCTAGGCAAGCCTGCACAGTGCAGTGGCCTTGGCAACAAGGGAGCTGAAATGAGAGCTGCGTGTAGGGTACCATGGTTGCCCAGGTGTATGGTATAATGGTGCTGGGAAGATCAGGGAGCCCATACTAACGTAGCTCATGTAGCTCTGGCCGCTTAGAAGTTGGACAGCCCCAATAAAAAGTATACACAGAATAAACTGTATCATCATCAAAGGATATCAATATAAGGTGTTAAGAAGCAACTGTTATAGCTGCATAATTTTGCAGTGACAAGAATAACAAAACTGCTACAAATTTTAACCTTGATTCATTCAGAGTCCAAATCAAAGTGATTAAGCTCACTTGTATCACTGTAAGCTTGATACACACGTAACAGATTGTAATGGATACTGTGTGTTCCCCTCCTCTTTTAAATCAGTTGCAAGATATGTTGGCTCATACCCCAAAATCAAAAAGCATACAAAGGTTAAAAAAAAATAAGTGCCATGATTTTCGGGAGGGTGGGGGGCAAGGGGGAATGGAGGCTGTTTTCAAAGATAGTGTTACCGTGCCAGGTGACTCAGCTCCCAGAACTCCAGGGAGTGAGGGGTTCCCCACACTCACAAACCCCAGGCAAAGGGGGATCTCAGCCCAGCTTGGGCTGAGAAAGCACTTACCTCCCTTACAGTGGCCCAGGGCAGGATCACTGAGACGTGGCATCTCCTGCCCATTTTAAAAGCACACTCTCCCTGGACGTGAGAGGGTGCACTTCTGCTGATGTTAAAAAAAGCACTGGTGGCTCGGCCAGAGGAGTGATCCCAGCTTGGGGGAGCACCCCTGCCACGCTGGAGGGAGCCAACATAGGCAGGCACGATGCTGGAGAGGTTGGGAGAGTAAGGATCATCTCCCCACTGGAGGACCAATGACCCACCCCTGTGGGCAATTCGTGGGACCCGCCATCCGAAAGGATCTACCACTGGACATCAGATGCATGAGTCCCCAATCCTGAGTGTCACCGTGTTGAACACAAGGGAGTTTTGAGTTCCAGTTTCTTTTAGGTTAGGGAGTTATTATGAACTAAGCCAGGGTCTTCAAGGGGGAGTTTGACCTGAGACTGCTTGAGGAAAATCCAGTGAGGAAGGCTGGCAGCCTTGATTTTTTTTCTGTTAAATGGATGACCAGTGGACCAGTGCGTGCCAGTCACATTAGACATTGACCCAAGGAAGGGGGAGAGCTGCCCTGTGACCTGAAGGGTTATAATGTGCTTGGCTGCACTCATTGTGGGCCTATGCTGCGGCAGCATTTCAGTTAGTGAGTGGATGGCGTGTAGGGTAGGCGAAGCCCCATGCCACCCGCTATCACACCTAGCCAGCTAGATGGGGAGGGGTTCACCTCCCACTCCAATTCTAAAATTATCAAGTCATGGCAGGCAAGTTAGAGATGGAGGCAATTCACCTTGGGCACTGAAGCCTCAAGTGCCCACCAGACCTTCTATGAGCACAAATAGGTTTTAAAGTCTTATTTAAACAATTAAATACATGACCAGATTCTCTGAGCCACTAAAGTTCACGTGATGTAATAGGGTGTCCACATACTTGAAAAATCAGACCAGTAGTTAGATGCCCATATATGAGCTTAGGATCTCATTAATAAAATAACTATTTTTGAACTTCCAAGCTTTAACAGGTCCTTACAGACACTAGCTTGTTTCCTCACGCAGCCCAAACTCCTGTTCGACGTGGTTCATGATTTAAATTAAGACAAAATCCTGACTAGGTTCTAACAGTTTTCAAAACAAAAACAAGCATGCTACACCAAAACACTTTCTTATACCTTTACAGTACCCAAGTTTGACCTCTTAATTGATACAGCACTGAACAGAATTATTTAGAAGCCACAGTTGAAACAGTTCACTGAAGTATGTTATAAAAGTAATAAAGAACAGTTTGCAACTACAGAAGGGCATGTTCAAAAGACACCAGTCACTACCACAAAATTGCCAATAAATCAACACAATTATCTCCAGAATTGATGAGAGTGTAACATATTTATCAGAATATTGCTAAGAAAAACTTTCACTTTTTATAACAGTCTTCAATGCATCCAAGAAACATGTTGGGAACCCCCACACCCCAGGATTTCCAGCCTCTGCATATACAGCAACTCCAGTAACTGCATACAAGTAACATTTGACATGAGATGATAGGCAGGCAGGATTCGATTTTAATTGTTAAACAGCTCTCACCTGTGACCCACAGACTGACAGAAAAATATTTCTATTGGTAATCATTGAAATTTATGAAAAGGAGAAGTTAAGAACATCCCAAAAACATGGGACAGAGGTAAATAAGTCAGGCACAGAGGGCACCATGCACACACGCATACACATACAAGGTGCCTGCTGTAGGTGGGGTGGGGGGAGCCCTAGCTGAACTGCCCATGCACTACTCCTCTAGCAGTGGCTCAGGCAGCTACTGCAGCAGGTAGGGGCTGTGCTGATAGGGCTATGCTGGGAGGCAGGTTGGAGGGAGTGGAATATTGACAGCTGGGAGTCCAGTGCTGTTGGTCCCTCACTCTGCCCAGGTCCCAGCCTGGGATGGGGCACCAAACTCTCAGCAAGTGCAGATCAGAGCATGGCAGGAATCTGGTCCTGGCCTGGATCATGCAGGGACTAGGCCAGGCAGGAGCTCTGGGAACACAGGGAGAGGCAGCAGCTGCCTAGCCCAGGCATAAAGTAGTGCCCTGCAGTTGCTTAGAGGGCGAGCCCCACTTGGTGGGCACCAGTGCAGGGTCAGCCCAGTCTGGCCCAGCCTCTATGGCCATGGCCTCCCACTCCTCCAGGCCGCATGGGTGTAGCAGCTAGGCCCCCAGGGCACCCCCATGCACCCTGCCCTGAGCATGCTGCCTCTCCCCACCCCTGTACAGGGTATACAGGGGTACCCTGGGGGCCCAAGTGCTGCCCCCTTGCTGCTAGGAGGGGGAGGAGACTGTGGCTACCAAGGGGCCAGGCTGACTCTCTACCAATGCCTGCCATCAGGGCTTTCCCCCTAAAGGGCTGCAGGAACAGGGAGCTGCTTCCTGCCCCAGGCTGGGCAGCCACTGCCCTCCTCTTCTGGCCTTACCTGCCAGGCTCCTTCTTGATAAATGAACAGAATGATTTAAAGCAGGTATGCTTTACTGATTTATGGATATTTACTTTTATATATATTAACATGCAATTTTTAGAGGTGCATCAATAATTGGTGCGATATTGGATTGGCACCGATAAAAAGAAAATTAACATTATCAGCTATTGGTATTTTTTTGGCCAGTATAGCTGATAATGTACCGATAAATATAATGTGCCTTCTGGCCAGGGCCCTGGACACCATATGCATGTTCGCAGCTGCAGCATGCACATGGCCAGGAATGCAGTGTGGAAAATAGCACCCTGCAGGTAAGTTGGGGGTGGGGGGGAAGGGGCATGAGGGAGGAGCAGATTGAAGTCCCCACAGTGAGAGAGGGAGAAGGACAGGGGATGGGGGCGCTGCCCAGCCAGAGTAGTGAATGGGACCCAGGGCTGGGGTAGGGAGCAGGCAGCTTATCCAGGGGGCACAGGAGTGGAAGGTGGGGAGGCAGCTCTCCACTCCAGTATGCCACACTGGATTTGTGTGCGGGGTTAGGGAAGGCAGGCTGCCTGCTGTGGGCTCAGGGCTCTCTACTGTACTGTCTTTGTCCCAGGAGCTGCACACTGGCCACGTGTCCCCTGCCTATCTAGCATTGGTGGTGGTGATGAGTTGTGCCTCCCACTGCTGGATAGGCACAGGACACGCAGCCAGCATGTAGCGCCTGGGGCAAAGGCAGCAGGGCAGAGAGCCCCAACCCTGCAGTAGACAGCCCGCATCTGCCCTTGCCAAGAAACTCATTATTGGTGCACTCCTAGTGATTTTATAAAGTTAATAGCCGTGCTATCATTACTACACTGTCTGCCCCATCACACCTCTAATTTTGTGCAATCCTAAAAATCTAAATTGATAAAAATCAAAAGAAATTATTAAAAAATAAACACTGATTTTAGCCATCAACATGATGAAGAAAATAAAAACTGAATTCTGCCAACAAATGATAGTTTAAGAGTAGGAATTTCACAGAATGTGGAGGAGTGCTGTTATAAATGATGCATACAAAATAGTGGCTGAATCCTGTCTACAGTTAAGAAAAATTTCTGAAAATGTCCCACTAGTGCTAAGACTGATTCAGTCCCCATCATTTTAGAAACACTAAAGGGCCTGTGAGATAAACGTGACTAGCAAGTGTTGCAATTTTAAACACCTTGTGGACAGGACCTTCCGTAATGGTCACATGACTAGATGTAAAGAACACCAACGACACTCAGTGGATCATCTCCAATAGGGCCTCCAATGCTACGAACAGTGATGATGTTGAACATGTGAGAAACAACTAGAGGTTTATTTCTGTTTAAGGTTCTGGCATGAACCTTGGCCACCAGACACGTTTCCTAGAAGCAGCAGTTGAAGTCAGTGCAGGACAACAATGTGACACTATCAAACACTTCTGTCATGCTATTTTAAGGGTTTCTTTTCCTTTCTCTTCCCTTTCTTAAGTGTACTTTCTTCCTCTTTCTTCATTCACTACATTGTGAAAGTGCATTATGAAAGCTGGACCTGTAAGAACTTGCTCCTGTGTTCAGATGACACCTAAGGGTTTGTTCTGAGCCTAGCAATGGAGTCATTCAGAATGCTAATTCTCTCTTTAGCTCCTAATAACTATCTTTGAATGGATGCAACCTGCTGCTTGTATTCGATAGGGCTGCTGTTCACCAGTGAACAATGATTTGTGCTTCTGCTATAGCAGACTTCGTGACATTAGCATACAGGATATGTAAATACATACACAAAATTAACGAGGCAGCAAATCGTATGCATATATAACACAATAGCTTGTTATAAAATCAATGGATCTGAATAAAAAGTGAAGCTACCAAGACTAACTTGGTGTTGACTTGCACTTAGCACTAGATCATCTATCCTTATCAATTGGCTACTGTAGAAATTGATAGAGTTTGCTAACCAGAACATAAAAAAGTCCTTAGTTTGGGGGAAAAAATAGTTTTCAGTTCTGTTACACCACCTTTAATCAGTAGATTTTGAAGCATTTTACAACAAGCTTTTTTTATTAAACTTTTAACTAACTGACATTTCCTACCAATAGCGTGCATGTATGAGAAATTAAAAAGTTATAACTGTTCTTCTCAGACTTTCTGATAGAAAACTTGAATGTGTTCATATAAACAAAAAGCATCTTTTTGACAGTCAGGGCTGCTTGACATTGATAAGAATGCAGTCAGCATTCATGAGCTACTTTTAGTTACTGCTGATCAAAACCATATTTTCATCTTCAAGTCAGGATATGAAGAGCAAACTGATACTGACTGAGAACAGTGTAGCAGACAACCACAAACAGCACATAAGTGAAGGTGAAATGTTATTTGTTTTCCTAAAACGTTCAGTACTGGTTACAGCTTTTGTCCTGATAACTCTGCATGTTGACATAAATTAGGAAACTGTACAACAAGTGAGCAGGAATACAAGCTGTTACACCTTGGGGCATTCAGTGGCAGATGTTCAACCCAGAGATGTCTGGGTCAGGGCTGAAAATTAGATGATTGTTGCTGTAAGGCATGTGGCAGCAGAGGCTCCTGTTTACCCCCACCCGTAGCATCTGATCCCGTCCCGCCTGCCCCAACCACCACAGTCCTGGGCTCCAGTTGGAGAACAGGGACTGCCGTGGCGGCCAGTGCCACCAGTCAGTTGATTGTCGGACCCAGCCCAGGCAGCTGTGGCTCAAACACCTCCAGGTTGAACATCTGTTGGGGATGACAAACAGCTGATTAGCAGCACTGGTCTTGGGGCAACTCCAAGCCCATAGGAGACCAGAGCTGCCCCAGGCGAGGGCCAACAATACTGCTGGCAGGTCAGTTGGAAGACTGGGACTATCCAGGGCTGATTCCAACAATTGTCATGCACCTGCCCTTGAGAGCTCCAGACATGCCACTTGTTCAATTTAAACCATCAGACAAAAAACAGCCATAAAAATGTTATTTGTTGAACATTTTTTTATGCCTGGTTTGCCATTTTATGACTCCTTTAATTGGGTGCATGTGTAGCAACCTTGCCATTTATGCCACAATTAGCATGCTAATCTTGGCATAACGAATGTGTAGAGGGGTCATAGGGATCCATGTTTAAAACATTAGGCCAAAAAGAACTGAGCAACTGCATCACTTGTCAGCAGAATTTTGCCTCATAAAACTTGCAGATTTTCCCTATAGCACCTGTCAAAGCAGGCAGCTTATTTCCATGAGCAAGTGTGAAGCAATGTTTTACAAACTAGAGAATATTACCTGAGATGCCAAGTTGAGACAACTTTGATTATTTGCCATTAAAAACAAGATCTCTATCAGCTGGAATTTAATAATCTAAGTTTTTAGTGATCTTGTAGACTGTAGTTAAGGGATGTAAAAGCAAGTACTACTGCTTGCTTTCTACTGTTCTGTCAAAAGCTTTTGTGTTTTAGTAAAATATGCAATGTGGGTACTAGCATCTTGTAATTAGATTTCGTATTTTCATCATGCTTTTGTCAACAAGTCAAAATCACTACTAAACAAAAGAAAACAAAGCATAAAATGCAGAAATTATCCATTTTGCACCAAGGAAACAAAGAGCAACAATTTTTACTTTCATAACATTTTCCATGGGATGAGTGCAGAGCCATTTACACATCCTAACATTAGTACTAATCATGAGAATTAATTCATCTAGGTTTTATCCCAGTAGTGCAGGGGTGTCAAAGATATGGCCTGCGGGCTGGATCTGACCCACAGAGCCCTATCTGTTGGTGCTTTCCCTTGGTTTCAGAGTTGTCCCACATGCTGTATGTGGCATGCACTGAACTGGCCCTATGCAGACAGCCCAGGATGTGCTGCATGTGGCACATGCCGCAGCCAGTCTAGAACCCAAGCTGCACTCCCTCTGACCGGTCTGGAACCTGCTCTGTATATGGTGCCTGCTTCAGCTGGTCTGTGACCCTCACTGCACACAGCGCTTGCCCTGGCCAATATGGGACCTGCACTGCACCACTCTTAAATCTGCCCCTGTTCTCACATAATAATGATAGCTTTCTAAGATCCATTAAAGCATGTCTTGTTACCCCTTGAATTCTCTGTGGTTTACTCTATCTTACAGAGTTAAAGGAAAAGCAAAAGCAAACAAATTTTGTAGTTCGACATACAATAGTTATCACCAGCATCTAAACAGCATCGAACAGACTGCTCAGGAATATACTCTAGCTTATTAAATATTTATAGTTTCAGTTCTAAAGAATATAGCAAAGATCGTATCACTACAATCACGGATTCTAGTTTTGTAGAATGGACAGAAGCGTTTAATAATTTTACAAAGTAAGTGTTAGATTTTTCCCATTCATCATGGAAATTTTAAAACATTTTTCTTTCATTGATTTTTTAACTGAAGCTCTTATGATGTGGCCACTGAGACTTTTAACTTAGAGCGTTCCTTTTGAAAGGCCTATCTGACATTCTACCATTTCAAATACAAATGATATAATGCTGTTGATGGGTTGTAAATATGGTACCAAGTACACTTGCTTGGAAGAGATTGAGCCTGTATTACAGGAGACAGCAAATATTGGACTTGCTCTAATTTATTTTTGAAAGTGAAATGAATAGATTCCTAACAGAATAAGTTAATCTAATCCTAAATGGAAAGAATGTATATTTTATGTATCTAACAAATAGTAAAACATTACTACAATTACAAGAAATGAGAGGTAAAATGCATCTGGATTTGTAAGGATAATTTTGGTGTTGAGTCTTCATGCTTTACTAACTTGATAGACAAATGGTCTTTGCTCTTGTCATGCTTAAAGACTGCCTCTTACAAAAGACAGAACACTTGTTTATGTGGATTGTTATTTACTGGGCTCTGATTCACATTTTTCACTAGAAATCCATCTTTACAGAAGTGCCGTGAATTTTATTCCTGTCCTTAAAAGGCACATGCAGGAAATGTACATAGATTCTAGTTTTTGAACACTTGACATTTCTGACCAAGGAAGATAGTAACTGAGAAAAAAAAGGACAAGATCATGTTACTGTCACCTTAATACTTCAGAAGAAAAAAAAAAACTGCTAAAGCCAGAAAAATCAAGAGTCTTGAATTCTGTTTTTCCTCCCCCCCCGCGCTGTGATGTATTGGAGCCTCAGGTCATCTTATAAGTTGACAAGCTTTTCTAAAAAAATCTATTCCCTGCTTTATAATTGTTCTTCATCTTTTTATACCAGTTCCAATCTGCCCGTGCTCTCAACCGCATTCTGTTATTCTATAAAATTCCTGCACTTTTTTTAAAAAGTCATTCTTCATATTACAAGGTCATCTGCAAATATAAGATTCCACATTGTGTGCCCTGTAACTTCCTAGCTGAGGACAACCACCAACATAATAGAGAAGTTGGATTGAGTACAGAGCCATGATGCATACTTCGACTTAAAAAGTTATTATATTACTGGCTCTTGTTCTGACACATGCAGAAGTTTGACAATTATACATCTTTTATTAGTCTGATGAACACTTTAAATACGTGTGCATGTGTGTATTTATACATGTGTCCGTGTGTGTGTGTGTGTGTGTGTGTGTGTGTGTGTGTGTTACCTCAGTTCACTCAGAACTTCTCTTGAAACTCTGTCAAATGCTTTTTCTACATGTATAAAGACCACATTTAGCAGTTTATTTTTCTCTCTGCATTTGTCTTGAAGGATTCTGAGGACAAACATAAGATCTATTGTACTCTTTCCCTTTTTAAAGGCAAACTAATTACTACTGATCTCTATGTTGCTTCTGAACATAAATTCAAACAGTTTTTCCATAAATTTTCAATTCACATTTACCTTCATTCTGTTTAAAGAGGCAATACCGTATCTTAATCCCACTCCTCTGGAATCTTTACTTCCTGTGCAATTTTCAGGCATGATTCAAGTAGTCATGACTTAAATGCCAGTCCTATGGCAAGTGACCCTGCTGCTTTTCCATTTTTCAGTTTATTTAGTTGGCTTTCAATTTCATTCTTACTAACTGCTGGAATTTCATCTTTATGTATAAGGTCCACGAATATGACAGGTTCTTGGGGAAATTCATTTAATACACTCTCAAAACATTGCTTTCAAGCATGCAAAAAGATTAACAGCTGATCTAGAAGAAGCTCATCTCTAACAACTTTGAAGACATCATTATCAGCATTCTTGTGTTTGTTTGTTTGCATATCAGTTTTTAGCCAACTTATGTATCGTTTTTGTACCTTCTCTGCTATTCAGTTTCTCATACAAGTCATTTAGTACTACTTTTACTTTTGCTACTGCCATTTTACCATTTTCTTTCCCATGTAAACTGTTATATCCACATTTTGTCCACTTATTGACTACTTCTCTCCCTTTCTCATTGTTTGTTAAACCTCAGTATTCCCCTACCAGACTTCCCACCTTGTTTTCCTAATGATTTTGGTATCACCCAACACTTCCTTAGCAGCTACACACAACTTTTAACCCAGAGTATTTGCATCAAGATTATCATCATAAAATCACAAGTTGAATTAGCTATAAAGGGCTAGCTAATTGTCATGATTTCTCTTCCATCATTACATTTTCCCCAGTATTCACTTCCTTTACTTTAGCCATCAGTTAGTAACCCAAAGTCAGCTACCAGAACATGATATTGCATCACAATACTCCCATTAGACATCACTTTACAGAATTTCACTTCTTTGATAGCTATTATGACTAGACGTATTATAGAACTATGACAAGTGCTTTACGTGGTGATTACTGGCTGCCCTTTTTCTGGAAAACTGTTTACCAATGTTGGATGAAGGACTTACGAATGCTGTAGCAAGGTATCTCCTCCATTCTTTTGTCTATATCCACAGCTCCTGTGGACTTTACTGAACTGGCCGCAATATCTGCTGATATTCACATCCACTACCATGATGGTCCTTTCATGAGAAAGAATAACTGCTAGAGTTTCATTTAATGCTGTTACAAAGTCATCTTTTTCTTTTTGATTGCAGCTTATCTGTGGATGATATAAACTGTATTCCATTCTATATAAAGGTTTGATGATTGTTGCACCTCACAAAATAAGAATTCCATGCAGTTTAAAAATAATTTCTACATTGCCTTGAAGCATTTCTACAAACATCTATTTGATTTTTTTAAATACAGAGAACACTGTGTCCTAATTATAATCTGTAAACTTCATCTATCCTAAAAATGTAAAAGGAAGTGTCAAGAACACCAAAGCCCTTGGTATCCAATTAATTGTTAGAAAGGGAAGGTAATGAGTGTATGGAATCACTGATGATTGGGAAAAAATAATGTTGCTAGATGATGTAATCTGTTGTTCTTTGGAGATGAGCATGGGCAGAAATATGATCTAGTACAAAAGATTTAAGTTTTCTAGAGCCTAAATTACTTTGGAAGATGGGTAGGACATTTGATAGTGTAATCCTCTAGAAAATTCACCAGAACAGCTTCTTTTTTTTCTAGTTCCCAACATTTAAGGAAACAGAATTCACTACATAGATCTGATATCTTTCCAAATATCTCGTAAATGCAAAAGCTGCTGATCAACACTGAAAATTTATGATGCAAATTCAAATGCATCAGGACATAAAACTTTGTTTGTGGAAGCAGAGGAGCAGCATACTGAGGAAATCCAGAATCATTACTGTCATAATGTACATTCTTTTTTCAGACTGTAACACTACTCGTTTAC
This sequence comes from Crocodylus porosus, assembly GCF_001723895.1. Classification (NCBI taxonomy): domain Eukaryota; kingdom Metazoa; phylum Chordata; order Crocodylia; family Crocodylidae; genus Crocodylus; species Crocodylus porosus. The sequence continues at coordinate 148,843,869 of NW_017728886.1, forward strand.
ATTACTTTCATTCAGACGTGACATCTATTAGTCTTAAACAGTCCAAAATGGCAGTTAAATTGGTGATTGCCATTATAATTACTGAAAAACAAAGCTGTGAAAATTTGATAAGAGATTTATCTGAACCACAGCTGCTTCAACTATTACGTATTTAAAGAAATACTGAAGTGCTTCATGTACACTTTTCCACAGAAATTTAAACTCACCAGTGCATTACAACTGCTTTTCTTAACTAGGGAAAAAAGGTGTTAACATTGTGTTAGCCAATATGTGGTAACTAATCTGGTAAGCTCTTACTAAATGGTTATAATTTTCACACTTGTTATTGTTAGATAGCTGAGCATAAAAATAGTTTTAAAATGACAAATCACTTGATAACTACAGACATCTATTTGAAAATAACCTAATAGTAACTATAAATGGAGAACAATGCATTCCCTATTAGCAGTCTGAAAAGTGCAAATTTATGTTCAAGTTGCTTAAGTTACCTTCTAAAGATGCAAAAAACAAAAGTGGATGAGGAAGCATTTGCTTTTTATAGAAACAAGCAATAGAAAGTTAAAAAGGTGACAGAACGTCTTAGGTGCAATTATTCTGAAATTTCAAAGTTCATGCATTAAACATGAAGTTTATTTAAAACTTGCTGAGAAAGAATCAACACTTAAGTGTAGTCCAGAGTATTGCAGAAGATCACTTGTGATCAAGGAAGACACCTGATGGCTGGTTGATTTTTATTTATTTATTTTTTTTAAGACTGATACTCACGTCCTTTTTTAAGAATGCTCAGGAAAATGCACCTGCCCAAAATACACAGACTGACATCTACAGACTGCAAGGAAGCTTTTGACGGAAACACTATTTATTTCACCATCAGACTTCTACAGGGGCACTATACGCTGCTATACGGCTCATTAACAAACTCAATTATCATTTTATGATTTTTTTTCCATGGTGAAAAAAACATAGTGTTTTCAAATAGTAGAAATCTCTGTTCTCCTGCCCTAATGTGCTCAAAAAGGCATTTTAGTTAATTTCCGCCCCCTAATTTCTGGTTCTCAGCCTTGACAAATGTATTATGTTGATGATGCTTTCTTCAAGACTGCAACATTCCTTAGTTCTAATGAAAAACCGAAGCAGCAACAAACTTCATCTATATAAGCATGTGGGTAAACAGTGTTTAATAAGATAAATAAAATGGGTTATCAGTGGTGTTTTAGCCCTGCTAAGCCCTTAATTTACAATTTTGTCTTTCTTCAAGAGCAAAATAATTTGTTTTTTTACAAGATAATCATCGTATTGAAAATCCAAATGAAAAGACAGCTTAGAGACCAAATCCTTTTCCCACTGAAGTTACCAGTAAAACGCTCATTGATTGCAGTAGGGCCAAACTTTGTTTATGGATTTTTTTTAATAAGCTTACTTCATTTTTGGTTAAGTTTTATAGACGAAAAAAGCCAATACAAAATGGAATTGCGCAAACAGTCTTGTTTAGCTCAGACTTTCTGTTCACCTTGAACTGAAGTGTTTTTAGGCAAGTTGCCTACTTGATGTTCAAAAGCAGCCAAGTGCCGAGAAAAAACCCAGCTTAAAAAGACTGAATACACATGGAAAAGTTCAGATTTAAGAATCAGCATCTGTTTACACCTTTGGCTTTGAAGAGCAAGGAAACAAACTACAAAATAAACAAATCCCATCACAATCAAACAAATAAGGAGAGTCCTAATGAGTAAGGGCAGTTGTAAACAGTAGATGAATCAATAAGACTGCAGCTCTTCACTGAGAGTAACAATCAATAAATGACCCTGTATTATTCTGATGATGCAGGTAAAGGATTTTGTTAGCATTCCAAAGAAGTAATGGGATCACAAACTCAGGGCTGATTGCCATTGTGTAACTCCGCCACATAGTGCATTGATTTCCCCTCCTATATATTCTGTAGACAAAATGCAGGGTGCTTCTGTTTCTTTGTTATAATGGTAACTTGAGGAAATGTTCAGAAATAGTGAATGCTTAAAACATCCTCATGATTCTCAGAGTCACAAAGAGCATCTATGAAATATAAAATGTATTTAGCTAGTTCTTTTGTATAAATTTCTCTAATTTTTTCCCCAAAGTAGGACAAAGTGCATTTTGGTTTGCTGGATTCTCCTATTTGGGCTTATGGTAAGCTCCAAAACAACATGTTGGCTTTGAGATAACTTCATAATACTGACAAGACTGCACTTTGTCAGGGATAGCCAAAGATAACAGCAGTGTTGCTGCTTGCTTATTGCATTCAGTCAGCAAAAGAAAAATAAAAGGTATTGACAGTAAATACAGGAACGCGACCTGCATCCTCTTTATTTCCGATAAATCCATTTCATAACTACAGAAATGTATGTTTGTATTTGGCAACAGTTCTGTTTAAAAATAAAAAGAGAAATATCATTGTTTTAGTGCGCATTACAGAAACATAACTCCCCAAGTGAATCTGATGGATTAATAACAGCTCTTTAACTGCTGTCTAGTGATTTTTGTAGCCATGTAATGGAATATTTTACTGCTATTTTCAGCCATCTGTGCTGCTTTTCCTTTCAGTACAGGTTTGCCAAAGCTGTAATGAAATTCTCTGCGCTTTATGCCATTACACGTTTGTTAATACCAACACACCAATTAAACGTATCAGCAATGTCACAAATACTGACAGCTGAACTATCATGTTGGCAGGCACACAACTGTCGTGTACACAGCCTTAGAAAGCCTTCTGGCAGGGGGATGCTCTTCAGCCAGCCTCCTAACCTATCTAATGGTTTTCTCTCTAGCAGTAAAGGGGACTCAGGAGGAAGCACATTTAAAGGTTAGAGTGCTATGCTGGAACCCATGAAATTACAGTTCAAATCCCTGCTCTACTACAGTTTACTTTCTGATTGTGCATAAAATTACTGTTACATGCACACAACACAATGCAGCACCTTGAAGAGACACCTGACTTATCTCTGAAAACTCTTCTCTGCAGGGCTGCCACCTAGCCCGGGGAAAGGAAGCGGCATAAACTCATTACGCTCTGCTTGTCTCTTTGTGCCCCGGTCCCCTAACTGGGCTCTCCTACTACACTTAGTGAGGAAAGATAGAGGAAAAACAGATAGGGATGTACTCAGATGATGAGACCATGGGATCGTAGGAAAGTAAGGTTGGAAGAGACCACATGAGGTCATCTCATCCAGCCCCCTGCTTAAGGCATGATTATTCCTGACTAAAATACAGCCAAGTGGATATGTAATCTGCTCCTGAAAGTGTCTAGGGATGGGAATTCCACAATTTCCCTGACTAGCTCGTTTCACTCTCTAACATATAATGGGCTTGATCACTCTCATAGTCAGAAAGTTCTTCCTAATCTCCATCTTAAATTTCCTCTGCTGCAGTTTGAGGCCATTGCTCCTAGTCCTGTCTTCTACAGACACAAGTCTATTTCTGTCATCTTTATAATTGCCTTTTAGGTATTTGAAGGGTGTTATCAAATCACCCTTCACTCTTCACTTCTCCAGACTAAATGAACCTAGTTCTTTCAGCCTTTCCTCACACACCATGTTGTTCAGGCTTCAAATCATTTTGATGCTTTTCAATCTGTCTACATCTTTCTTCAAGTGTGAGGTGCAAAACTGGACACAGTACTGCAGGTGAGGTCTCACCAGTGCAGTGCAGAGCAGAGGAGAGCAGAAGAATAATTTCCCTTGATTTACAAGTGACATTCCTGCTAATACAACCCAGTACGATGTTAGGGTTTCTTTGGGTTTTTGTTTTGATTTTTTTGGTAACGTACATGGTGTTGCCTCGTATTCAGTTTATAGTCTACTGCAGGGGTACTTCGCCTCCAGCCTGCAGGCCAAATGCAGCCTGTGGCACCATAGGTATGCCGCCTGAGGGGATCCCCATAGATCAGGAACTTCGATGGCAGGGAAGCAGTAGGAATAAATACAGCCAACCATGCCAGGCAGGGCACACTAACTCTTCCTTTTAAAAGCCAAAAGTGATCTCCTACTTAAAAAGGTTAGGGACCACTGATGTAGGGCCAGGTCATGCCTCCTCCCTCCGGCTCCACAGCTGGATGAGGCCAAGCCACACCTCCTTGCCCCCATGGGGGTTAGCCACATGCCCTCCTCTCTCTCTCCCCACAACATGGCTAGGTTTGAGCCAAAATGCCCCTTGTCCCCTTCCATGTGGCCCTGCTGCAACCACTCTGTCCCAGAAGGGAAGCACCTGCCAGATGTGGCCTGCAGGGTACCGCCCATCTGCCAAAAATGTTGAGCACTATTGGTGCACTGTAACCACCAGGTCCTTCTCTGCAGGACTGCAACCTAGTCAATCCTTCCCCAGTTCGTATTTGTGCACACAGTTATTCCGTCAAGTGCAGGCTTTGCACTTGTCCTTGTTGAATCTCATCTGACTGATTGCAGACTATTCCTCCAGTTTCTCTAGGTCATTCTGGATCCTAGTCCTAAACTTCAGGGTCTCTGCATCTCCACCCAAACTTTGTAGTATCGACAAATTTGCTAAGCATGCACACAATCCTACCGTCCAGATCATTAATATAGGTACTTACATAAGACTTAGATACAAGGATGCTCCAACTATAATCAGACTCAAACCCAACATTGGTATATTGTAAGTGTAGGAAAAACAAATGTGAGAGCAAAGGGGAACATTTTAGCTATGAGCCCTTCAGAAAGGATTAAGAGAGGAAAAGTTCACAGATTTCCCTTAGGAAATCAACATGGTTGAAAGTAATCCCTAATATCGTTTTCTATTCACATGTGAAGTAGCTGCTTACTCTACTTGCTAATGTAATATTCTTTCTGATTTTTGCTGATGAACCAAATGAAGAGCAGCTAGAGCAAATCGGAGGACAAATACAGAGGATATCATTATTCAGAAGAATATTTATCTGAAATACCCAAAGAACCTTGTCCACCTATCTGAAATAATGCATCCAGTTGAGAGAGAAAGGGGAGTGAGCACAAACCAAGAATTAAGATTCCCAAGGACACATACTAAAGTGGGATTCATCTCTGAATAATTCTGCATTACTGAAGGACCAATCTACTTATCAGAAAAAAGAGAAGAATTAAAAAAGATTGAAACATTTATGTAAGGTGTATGAACACTGGATTAATTCTTCATTTCTATGCTGCCCCATAAGAAGAGAACTCAGGTCTGAATGGCAGGTAAATTCAGAACTAATAAACAGAGGCTAAGGGTGGTTTTCTGCAATATTGCAAAAATCCAGCTTTCAAGCATGGTGCTGCTGTTTTGGTGGATGCAGCAGAACATTCCATAGGTGATGTATGCCATTTTCCTGATGATGCTGAGTTCTTATTAGTCCTAAAAAAGGTCTCAAATAACCTTTAGTTTTATTTTTCTGGCTTGAAACAATTAATAGCCCCCAAGAAGTTTTGTAAATTTAGCAGTTGATAAAGTTAGTTTACAAGCTGTTTTCATGTATTTCTATACTACAGGCTGATATATACCAGAGCTCCTTAGCAACTCAACCTCCCACATTCAACACAGTGGTGGACCTTAAAAATTCACCTGGTTTTAGAGAGGGAAAGGCTTTTTTGTTATACCTTTTATTGGACTAACTGTATAGGTAGGAGAGATGTTAGACAAGATTTTGAGTACAACATGCTGTTCAAGGTTGGCAAAGTAATACATACAGTCTCAGCTAAATGCTAAGGAAGGAGGAAAACCAAAGAAATACTAAAATAGTAGTATCTGCAACAAGTATTTTAGAGCTACCCCTGGACAGTTTATTTTCTTCCATCGAAAAGCAAACAAAACACCCTTTCAAAAATATTGTGCTGGAACAGGTGAGAAATGTTCTTGTCACACAGGCAAAGAGGTGTTAAATATTTTTAGTCTAATTAAACAGGGTTAAAATGTTTTTATTTAAACAGTAGCATATGCCAATGGTGCAATGTTTTGAAATGGTGTGTGAGAGATGGTCTACTGATGTACAATGATTAGGAGGGAGGGGAATAGAACTCAGGTAATTGTGTTCAGTTTTCCCCAGTACAACATGAAAATATTTAAACGTCCAGTAAGGAACACTGTTAAAGTCTGTAATTTGATCTACATTAAAACAGCAAGGAAGATCTCTACATTTTAAGATTATTACTCAGCTGCAGAGATACTAAGCAAACAAAACAAGCTATAATTACAGGTTTGGTAAACACTACCAGGCATGTTAAAATCCAGTTTTTGGCTCTGGACCAGCAGATTAAAATTAATTTAATACAATATTCCCAGAGCTATGGCAACATCATTTGATGATAACGATATTTTGGCAGGATTAGGCACTAAAATAAACTGAAGTTGCTGACACATTTATTACACCATGTTGGCTTTTTCCAAATTAGGCACTCTTAGGAAAACACTTAACTACTGCACTGAATAGTTTTGATGGTTCAATAGGTGGGATTTTCTTTCCAAATCACCCTGGACACAGAATTCCAGCAAAGTGTTACAAGACATCCTGGTGTTGCTGTTTTCAAACTACAAGGGAAGTCCTTAGTTACTAAGGTCTCCTGGCACTCCTTGAAAGGGTAGGTTATTACCCCTCATGTCCTAGCAAAGAGATCAAACTGGCATTTTGCCTCTCTGAATGCCTGCTTCCATTTCAATTGCACATTCTTTTCTTTCTACCCTGAACTGTTGAGCTGAAAAGCTGATTGGTCTTGACCTGTTGTATCCCAAGGAGGCATTGCAGTGATCAACTGATTAATTTCTGTGCAGAATTCATATTTTTGTATAAGTCTGCAAAATGATTTGAAATCTTTTCACATCAAAGGTGCTATTTAAGACAGTTGTATCAATAATTTCAACTCTTTTCAAACTGAGGGAAAACAATTTTTCACCAAAATATAAGTTTTAGGCTCATAGAAATCAACTAGAAGCAATGGAAAGAAACAGAAAAGTATCTACTTGACAGGGTCTAATACAACAAGGTTTTTTCCTCTTGAAAACTCATGATTCCACATGGTCTACAGTCATTATGTTCTGTAAGTATCGTTAAATAATGCAAAATACTTGGATGCCTATACACGTGCAGCAAGGCTGCTCTGAGACTTGATTAATCAAGTCTGCTGGAGCATGATAACTGCTGCACTCCAGCAGACTCCGGTGCCACGTGCATCAGAATCCTTTTGCTGAAAAATGGTGGCAGGGACACTTTAACTAAAGCTTGTTTGACAAGCTTTAGTTAAAGCACCTCTTCTGTCATTTTCAGCATGGCATGATAGCCAGGGGTCTAAAAAACAGAGTTAAAAAAAGCAGGGCAGGGCATGGTCCTGGACCATGCCTTAAGACAACTAGAGGCTGGGTCCTCCACAGAGACACTTTGGCTACCAGAGCATCTCTATGGTTGGCCCTCACCCTGGTGCTGAAGCATGCTGCCTGCCTGTGTAGGGCAGGCAGTGTGCCAGCAACAGGACTCCAGTGCCAGTAAGTAAGGGGTTGGGGGG
>NW_017728886.1:148851883-148860552 GCF_001723895.1 Crocodylus porosus
GCAATCGTGGGGCTGGGGTGGGGCATGTGGGCCCTACATGGGAGGGGTTGGTAGGCCCTGTGGGGGCCATTTGGCCACTGTTGGGGGGGCTGTAACCTAAGAGGGGAACAGTGTGTGGGGACCTGTAACCCTTGTTGGGGGACCATTGCCCCTGTTGCAGGGCTGCGTCCCCTAAGGGGGGGGGGGAGCAAAATATATATTCATCAATTAATTAAACACGTATTTAGAGTTCACTTTATTATTATGATAGAGAGACCGGTAGTATTCCAAACTGCTTTAAGACTAGATACATCAATAAAACACTGCCCCACTGTCTCTCTGTCTCTCTCTTTATAGTGGTCTTTAGTTTTAATTGTGGAGGAACATGGATTTTGGGGTATTTTACAGAGTGACTGGGATGTTTTTTAAATCAGGGATTTTTCAGTTTTCAAATAGGGAACACCAGAATTCCTGTTAGGGAGGCAAGTGGCAGGACCCTGCCTGCTCAGAGCCTGCACCTTGGACCCAGCTTGCTGTGACTGACCTCCTGGCCAAACGGGGCCAGGAGGACATGCTTTGACAGTTCAAAGCAGGCCACCACATCTGGAACACCTTCCAGGGGATAGCTGCCCAGATGGCCGGGCAGGGGACACACATGGCAGTAGTGCTGCACAGAGGCCAACTCCGCAGACACAGCCCACTGGCAGCTGGCCCAGAGGGGCAGATGCCTCTACTGGCTGTGCAGTCCCCATCTGGGTCTGGCAGGTGTGCAGCAGGTCACAGCCAGGCAGCATCCCCCACCCCACTGCCAGACTGCTGTAGTGGGTAAAGGGTGCAGGGAACTCAGGCCTGCTTCAGCGGTTCAGCTGGCTCAAGGGGTACCAATTGTATGGGCCCAGAAGCTCCTGAGAGCGAGCAGCCCTGAGCTACTTGCCAAGGCAGCTTTTTGTACTGATGGGGCCAGGACAGGGCAGCTTTTTATACTGCTGGGGACAGCACAGGTGCTGGCCCCAGGCTCTAGCTCCCCCTGGCTGCAGATCTGGGAGGATCCAGGCAGGGTTATTTTGCCCCAAGTGGCATGATTTCCTCCACAACAAAGTGCATGTCTGAGCATGTGCGCGGAGGCAAAAAACGGTGGCTCAAATTTGCACCGCTTCTATTTGAGCTGCTGCAAGTGCACTTGCTTGTATATGTGGACATGCCCCTCGTGTCTCTGGCTGACTGCTATTCTCTTAGTAGTCAATAGCAGGGGCATCTCTACATTTTCTGCTAACCAAATACCAGTTTGTACAACAACAAATACAATCTTTGGCCTGCTAACGTGTGGGAAAGCATGTAGAAAAGACTATTTTATCAGGCCAATGCCATTAGACCCTTCCTGTGTTATGGTCTGAAGAAACCCTGCAAAATTACAGGCCATTAACCTTTCCCTTCAAGTGAGTAATGAACAACGAATTTTCCAACAAAGAACATCAACTGTTACTAATGGCAACTTCACTTTTAAATACTTGCACTACTAACCCCTATGCTCACACCCTATTTTTTAAAATCAATTCTAATTTGTAATAAGAAAGGTTCCCTTTGGCTTCACCTTGAGATGATAATGAACTAACCCTAAACAAAGTCTACGAACAGCAAAGTTTTCCTTAGGAACACTGCTTAATAAATAAAAATGAAGTCTGCGCTCAATAAGTAAGATGTAGTCCTTTCTGCTTGCCTTCACCAGGGTATCTATTTATTGGATGCTTCAATAATTTAACACCCCTGTCCCCCCCCATTTTGGTCTCCAATTCTCCTTAGATTTCCACAGGTGTAGTGTCTTTTTTGGTCACTGTAAATAACCAACACCAAAATGCAAATTGTAAGAACAGCACAAGAACCTTAATTACACTAATGGAAATAGGAGGACAACCCAGCTGAAGTGCTCTTCTTCCCTCTCACTTAATGAAGCAAGAGAAGCTAATTGTGCATCTTTTCAAGCAGTAATGTAGCCCAGTGGCCCACTCTTAATACTACTATGTGCCCAATAGTTACTTAACCATTCCAGTGTGGGAAATACTGGTTATCCTCTGACTTCTGTAAGTTGGATAATATTTCAGTAGTATAAGAATTATTCTGTTTCTGTACTGTCCAGATTTCCTCGCTTGCAGAGGTGCATCCCTGAGTTTCCTGCTTACCAAGGCATGACACAGAGACCCTAGGACTGCACCTTGGTAAGCAAGGAAAGCCTAGCAGACTCTCCCTGAGCTTGAGGGGCTTACCTGCATGGGAATTTCTAGGATGTGCATAATTAGGTCCCTCAACCTCCCAGAGCACCTGCCTAGGTGCCTCTGGTTTCCTGCCATAAAAATCAACAAACACCTGCTGCTAAATAGTGGCACAAATTCATATCACTTTTTGTGGTCACAATCTGTGGTGCAATGAGCAGTAGGGTCATCTGTTTGCTAGACCTTTGTGCTGCAATAACGATATTTATGGTGGAAAAAAGGAAATGAAAAGTGACATCTGTTTCCACCCTCAGTCTTTTCACATCTCTTATCCACAGTCTTCCCTACTTTCTTCCATTATGACTCATCTTCAGAGCTTCCTCTCCACCACCATGAATTTGCTGCTCGTTGTTGCTTTTCCAAATCTCCCCCAAAAACCAACTTCTTGCATGAAGCCACCATAAACTAACCCTTCTTAGTAAACCATGTCAGTAAACCAGTAGGGGCATGGGAATGTGAAGGAAGATCTGTACAAGAATCTGAGTCTCCTAGTGCACATTCTGTTTATTTATGTTTTGAACTCTACAGGGAGAAACAACACATCTGTCTGGTGCATCCCAAATGATACTTTTTGCTAATTCAATCCAGTGCTGGCTTATCACTATTTTTTGCTGATGGACTTTAAAGATTTTGCACACACATTTGGGCTCTTACCTAAACCAATATATCGTATTTACTTGATTTACGACTAGGTTCCTTCCACCCAATCAACATGGGGGGAAAAAGGCCCCTCATCTTATATTAACATACAAGAAAGCCTGATTAAATGCACTATCATTAAACTGCTGCCAGCAGCACCATGTTCTCAGTAATAGAAACCAAATATGAAGTTGATTAAAATGCAACCAACATTCAACACATAAAATACATGACCCACAGAGGGTGAACATACTGATGGGAGCCTACTGCAAAGATAGGTTAGGGCAGAGCATCTGAATAAGATATATAGTAGTACCCACAGCACTTAGTCTCCCCTCAGAGCAAACTTTTTTACAAGTCATAGTGAGCCACTACATTTTGACTTCCTCTTCACTTCCACAGCTGAGATACATATTTGTTTACCATTTCCAATTATTCCTGTTTCTTCATCAGCCTTAAATTCCTGCCAAGCGTCATCACATGGGGCCCCAAGCAGTTCACCCAGAATCCCTCTGTTGCCCCCTCTCTCAGCCTGGTGTATATGATTAGTGTGGCTCTGCCCTCCATGAGGTGGAGCCACACCACACTGTCCCAAGCCTCATCTGTATGCATCTTTTTGGAGAACTCATGACAAGCACACCTGGTTCCAGTCATGAGTGGGGGGCTACATAGCACGTGGATCCTATGTGGGGGGAGGGGAAAAGAGGGTAATCTGGAGCATACACACATACTGAGCAGTGCTGAGCTGCGGGGTCACAATGGCATGAAATGCTGTCACTGTGCTGGGGCCCAGCCCAATGAAATATATGGTAAATCATGAGCCTTTTGGCTTTGGATTAATATCATGCATAGTTTGTATTATATGTAAGTGCTAAAGCGATGCTTAAAAGTGCATTTAGGGTGTAGCTGTGCTAAAACATACAGCAGTTTCCAAAAAAGGTAAAATGCATCAATTCTGGATGAACTAAGTCTATGGGTACCCACAGTAATTTACTATAAGCATGTTTATTTTAAAGTCAGTGTTTTCAAATTTACCCATCATTTCCATGTGCTCAGGGAGAGCAGGATCTGATAGTAAGGACAGGGGGAAGTGGCTGCAGGGGGAAAATGTTGAGGGGACTGGGGGCAAGGAAGGCCACCAGACCCCACCCCAGCAAGATTTATTTCCCCTGCTGTAGCAGTGGAAAGGGGACAAATTCAAGGCAAACCTCCAACAGTTAGATTCTATACCTGGACCATTATAACAAATGTATAAAATTTTCCATTTACAGAGTCTAATGACTGGGGGGTAGGGGGAATGTCTTGTATTCAAGTAAATATGGTAAATTAGTTTTTCAGGCATAAATTTGAGATAAAGTCTTATATACTTGTACAAAATCTGAATGCATCTACCACACAACCGTATCTTACTACTGTAATGTAAGAAACATACAACATTAGGGTTTAAAACAAAATGGTAAAAGAACACGTTCAGACAAGACAATATGACAGACTGCTGATGGATGGGATTGTTTAACAATATGCTACCCCAATGCCCAAAGGCTTAAAAAACTCATAATTAAAAAGCTTAAATTGTTATCATAAATTAACACAAAGACAGAATCAGGAGAACATTTAGGAGAGATATCTGACTTTATTAATGGAAAAACAAAACAAGCTATTGCATCCAGTGTTAGGATCACAAAGTTAAAATCACAGTAAATCAGGAAATAGAAGAATCATGTTTTAACAGCAATATTCATCAGACATCTTGCTTATCTGGTCTGTTTTTTGTTTTCTAGTAAAAATGAAATTAACTTGGTATAAAATAATATCTTATCCTATTAAAAAAACAACTTTTTTTTAATCGGACATAGCTTCCAGATATGCATTAACTATTGCACCAAAATAGGAATTAAACTCGTCTGGATGTTTCCCAAAGGCAGTCTTCTGTTTTCTTCAAAGGATTTTTTGGTTATATTCTACAACTTAATTTTGCACAAGTTTCCCATTGATGAAATATGCCCTTCGTGCAGAATAACAGCTGAATATGAAGGTAGATATATCACTTACTGAGTGATTACCGTCTACCTTTGACTACTTTCCCACCTCCTTGACAAATCTGGAAAAAAAACCCTCAAACTTCTGGAGAAAGGTTTTAAGGTAAAAAATAGTATCTAAATGTTGAGAAAGGTAGAGGTTTCAGAGATTTCATCCTCATGCTCAGTGTATGACCTTATAACCCAGCATGAAGCTATTACTGGGATGACTACAATTACAACACAGAGATTCCCTCACAAAATATAAAACATAAGGTTTACAGTACCTGAGACTTTTGATTGCGATTCAAACACCCTAGACCAACTAATGAAGATCAATCAAATCCAGCCATCACTGATATACTTTAGCAAGATACATTCCAAATGTATATTGAAAACGCACTGTTCAACTGAACACATGCCCAATGCGATATTTATACTATTTTTAAAAAGCTAATAATCATACCCAGGTAATTATAACAGAAGAAAATACATTCCTCTATTTTTTCTATTATTTAATTTATAAAGGAAATAAGAAATGTAAAAAAGTTAATATAATAAGTAGCCAAATGTTGATCTCAGCTTTCATTTCTGGCCATATGGATCAGTTTCCCCCAGTAAATCAACTTCAGCACGAAGTTCACCAAATATTTCATTATTTCTAATTTCCACCTGACATTTTGCCAAGTTCCATGATAACATCAACTGACAAAATATAATCCTACCCAAGGCATATGATGATCCAGGATTTGAAATGGAATTAAGAACTTGCATTAATTTTGAATTAATAAATAAGACTGTAATTATTTAGTGATATTACAACATAAAAATGTTCTTCTATAAAATTTTAAATAATTGGTTTATACTAAATAGAAAGTAAATATGATCACTAGGAAAACGCCAGTAATGGACCCTATCTCTCACTGAAGGGAGTATACATGAAGGCCACACCCAGAGAGCAGTGGTTGACAGGTCTTATTTGACCTGGAGGGATGTGGGCAGTAGGGTTCCACAGGGCTTGGTCCTCGGGCCTGCACTGTTCAACATCTTCATCAGCAACTTGGACAAAGGAGTAAAATGCACCCTGTTCAAATTTGTAGATGACACTAAGATGTGGGGAGAAGTGGGCATGCTAGAAGGAAGGAATAGGCCACACTTGGATCTGGACAAGCTACAGGGGTGGGCGGATGAGAACAGGATGGGTTTCAACACTGACAAGTGCAAGGTGATGCACCTGGGGAGGAAGAACCAGTGCCATGCTTACAGGCTGGGGAACTCCCTTCTCATCAGTGCAGAGGCAGAGAAGGATCTAGGAGTCATTAGAGGCCAATATGAACATGGGCCACCAGTGTGGGGAAGCGGTTAGGAAGGCCAACCATACCTTGTCATGCATCCAGAGATGCATCTCAAGCAGGTCCAGGGAGGTGATCCTCCCCCTCTATGCGGCACTGGTCAGGCTGTAGTTGGAGTACTGAATCCATTTCTAGGTGCTGCACTTCAGGAGGGATGTGGACAACATGGAGAGAGTCCAGAGGAGGGCCACCTGCATGATCAGGGGGCAGCAGGGCAGGCCCTACCAGGACAGGCTATGGGACCTGAACCTGTTCAGCCTCCACAAGAGAAGGCTGAAAGTGGGGGATCTAGTTGCCTGTTACAAACTAGACAGGAGGGACCAGCAGGCATTGGGAGAGTCCCTCTTCCCCCATGCACTACCAGGAGTGACCAGGAATAACGGTCACAAGCTAGCAGAGGGTAGATTCAGGCTAGACATCAGGAGGCACTAGTTCACCGTCAGGGCAGCTAGGATCTGGAACCAACTTCCAAAAGAAGTGGTGCAGGCTCCTACCTTGGGGGTCTTTAAGAGGAGGCTGGATAAACACCTTGCCGGGGTCATTTGACCCCAGTACTCTTTCCTGCCATGGCAGGGGGTTGGACTCAATGATCTGCTCAGGTCCCTTCCAACCCTATAAACTATGAAACCGTGAAACATATACATACACATAACCCCGCAGCATACGTGTTTGTAGAATGCTCACTTTAATTGTTAGTCATTACTAAAATAATTATTTGTAGTGCTGAAGGCTAAAAACACTGAGGAATTCAATAAGTTAAAGTCTTACACTACATTTAGCTTCCAATAACTAATGCACTGAGTCTTCTCTCCCTCTCGAGTTACACCTTAGATTTATTCTACTAGACCACAACAGTGTTTTCATCCTCAAGCCATGAAAGACCTCATACAGCAATGATGGATACAGCACTCTTACAGATGCACTTTCATTTGTTTAGGATATTTTGGTCAGTCACTCAGATCTAATGATCTTCTTGCAGTAACATTATAATGTTTACAACCACAGTTCACTGCTGCCCAAGTATTTTTATGCCAACGTGATGACCATTAGGTGTGAGAAATGCTTGTTTAATTTACATCAAGAAACAATCACAGGCTTCAGTGTACGCTTCTTATCTTGCCATTTTAGACTTCTGAACCTGTTCCAACTCATTTTAAAGCTTATTTCATTTAAGCCTGGAGAAACTGTCAGTTATCAACTGCCACATCACAACTCACCTGATCCACTAACTAAAAAACTACCCAGATATTATTGTGTTAATATAACTCTGGGGCAGAAAGTTAAGTTCGCATTTAAAAAGTCAATGTGTGTGAATTCACAGGGTCATAATGCATTCCTAAACGTGGTTGTTTGGCATTAAAGTAAGAGAACAGGGAGGACAGGGGAATTTAGTTAGAAACTTATTACAGATTTCCCTCACCAACCATGGGGGTTAGGTTCCTGAAAGTTCCCGTGGTTGGCAAAACCGGCAGGAGCAGGGGCTGTGGGTGGGGGGTGAGGGGCACCAGCAAAGCTGTGGGGACTGTCAGGGGAGTGAGAAGCATGAGCAGGGCCATGGCAAGTATTTTCCAACTGTACCCCCCTGTCCTTCTCTGAAGCATGGATACTCAAAACCATGGTTGGCAAGGGAATCCTGCATCTCCCTCTTCCAGAAAAGCAGCTGCAGGGTGGTTAAAGGCTGATAACAGCCTTGTTTGTATAAAGTATCCCTTCACACTATTTAGCTTTGCAATTCTTAAAAGACTGGAGTTGTTCATGCTCTCGGGCATAAAGGTAAAATCTAGCCTATTAATGGTGGTTGTTTTTCTCTTGTGACTTCTCTGTGTACTGGGTGAACCACCAGAGGCAAGTTCTTCAGCAAGATGAGTAAAGAAGTATATTCACAGCAAGAGTCTCATAGGGCCACCAAAGCTACTGAGTCTTCACAGGAAAGCCAGACTGAAAAGAAATACTGGAAAAAGTCACAGCTAATAACCAGTACTAAATATGGGTGAATGGCCTCGTATTTTCAATGTTAATTGCAAGTAGGAAAACAAAATGATCAAAGGTGTAGATTAAGTACATGCTCTCTGTCTAGAAGGAAGAAATAAGGGTTGCTATCTTGAAATAGGATCCGTTCTTCAGTCTATTGGGAAGTCTTGAATTAGTTTATGGGCATAAAAAAAATCTTGCCAAAGGAAAACATGAATTTAATGGAACAACAGCCTTCAGCCACTCTCAACTTAAATCTAAGGGATGCTGGAGTATCGAGGTTAGTCTTGTTGACAAGTGAAAGCATGATTTGCTCTTCTCTCTCTCTAGCAAGCTGTATACTGAAAGAGCTCGCAATGCAGTATAATTAGAGTGTCATTTATGTAAGGAGAGAATTTTCAAGCTAACAGTGCTAATTTATGCCTTGACATTTATTCCCCATC
>NW_017728886.1:148860652-148866076 GCF_001723895.1 Crocodylus porosus
TGAGCAGGGCCAGGGGGGACCATGGGGGGTTTGTTTCATCCAACTGCCCCCCCTGTTTTCTGAAGCATAGATATTTAAAACCGTGATTTGCAAAACCATGGTTGGCGAGGGAAACCTGTATTCCTCCTCAGGTATGTTCAGTGGTTTTCTAAAGACACAGAAGCCTTTCACATCAGCACTTCTGCCATGGACCTCCCTATCCTGCTCCTAAAGCCTGATGAGGAGCCAGGCAAACTGGTCCCACAAATGGCAGTGCACTGCCTCGTGACCTGCTCTGCCATTACTCCCAATGTCTTTGCAGAACCCCTGATTATCTACCCTGGGATCCCAGGGTTCATGGAACACAGGTTGAAAATTAGTGCTCTAGAGGTGTAGTAAAAAGCGTTGCAGTGGTGTTAAACCTGGAGGAAACACGAAATTCTCTCAGCAGAGCAAAGAGATGATACGCTTCTGGAAAGAGGAACCCAGGTCTTTGAAAAAAGGCCACACACCATTGTAGAGCTATGGAAACAACAAAAACAGAAGTTCTTTGCTACAATGAGATATATTTTTGTCTCCAAGAACATAAAACTCTCCTATCTGAATTAATGAGGAACAGAACCCATATTTGTAGTTGAGAAGGAGAGAGAGCCTATATTACCTATTAAATTTGGAGGCTAACAAACAGGACTGAAAAAAGTTCATGTTGCACCCTAACTTCCCCTGCCTCACTTTTTGGTCTGTACAATGTCTATTTAAAATCCTAGGGTCCTGAAGAATACATTCAGCAAGTAGCTGGCAAACTTGAGGCAAAACATTCATAACTGCCAAAACTAATAATTCTTTAGCTTCCTTTCTCCTATCTCTTTCTGAAAGGAAAACCAACCTCTTTCAAGTGCAATTTTGTTCCTCCTCCAATAATCAAAGTCTGTCTGATGATGAAACGAACTATGTAGTACGTAAATCTCAAAAAGCTCCTGCAGTTTGAAAGATTTTACTCACTTTACTGGAATTGCCTGTTGCAAAGGCATGAAATCTCTCTGGAGCTAGTAAACTCTTTCAGATTTGCCCAGGTTATAAATCACTTTTCTTGGGACTCTGGAGACCAGCCTTTTTTTTTGTTTTTGTTTTTAATCTCCCCGCTCCCCCCACCCCAGTGACCAAACAAATTCATAAAACTACCAGAACCCCTCTAGAGTATCTTCTACAGTACTGAATTAAAAGACTGATGGACAAGTCTGACTGCAAGGCTAAACCAAGGATCAATAATAGGACACAAAGTAGAGGAAACACCTGGTCTCAAGCACCAAGCTCAGCTACTTCCTTCATAACCCTGCATAACCTCTCAATTTAATTTCTGACCCCCTTTCCTACACATGAGTGACTAAATTACAACTTGAAATAGTGCCCTTATTTGACAGTTCACAAGTAGATTTAATCCTCTTGGTATGGATTTACTAATAATTCATCAGTCCAATTCCTCCTTGAAATAACTAGTAATTCAAGTGCCTGACATTAGAACTACCTGACCCAGTATAATCTTGTTGGGATTAATAACACTGAACTATTAAAATGTAATTTATCAATAACTCACACAGAGCACTGATTATTGCAGTCTGCAGAAGAGTCTGAGGGAAGATGGAAAATAACTGTAAGAGAATGATACAAAGGTATTTGCTTGACTAAACAGGAAAAGGAAATTCCTACTTTTATTTTAGAGATGGTGCTTGGAGCAGTAATGGGGACAAAGGCCAGTTCAGACAGGATATAAACTACTGCCTCCTGGTTTGTTCTTTTCTTTAGTGTTTAAGTTAATTTAGTATTCATGAAAAGTGCTTTATATCCCTAGAGACTAAAGGCCTGTCTTTATTCACAGAACAATTACACCACTGGATGTAGTATCATAAATTATCCATGTTGTGAGGAGAACATATTTATAAACCTGATCTGGAGGAACCAACTTTAGGTGGAGAGGTGAAATTAGTTTTAATGCTCAATAATTAATAACAATGCTTTGCTTTTACAAAGCTCTTCTTTCCCTGTGATTGTCAACTGTTTCCACAGAAAATATCGTGACATTTCAAAGGGTCAGCGAGAAACGGAAGACTAAAAATTTCCAACTGTTTTTCTGCTTACTGTGTATGCACACAGAAATCCCTGAAGAGGTGCAGGCATTTTATCTGAGTGCTCTCACTGAGGAAGACTCTCACTAGAGCTAGCTGGCTTACTCTAGGGGAAAAAGCAGTCATCAGACCGGTACAGTTCTAGTTATGACAGACTGTGGCACTGAAAGTGCCATGATAACTATTTGGTTAACGTGCCAGAGGCATCCTGCAACTAGTATAATGTGTATACACACATCTTCCTTCAAATTACAGTTTCTCAAGGTCACGTCTTGTTTAACAGTTTTAAATGGAAAGAAGAAAGAATGAGCGGTGGGGAAACGGATTCCGAATTCCAGCCTCCTGGCCTGGCATATGTTATGAGGGGTCACTTTATGGATCTATTACAAGGGCTCTTGCTGTTTCTTCAGTGATATAACCAAGGAACTTGGTTACATTGTAGCTAAGGTTGTGGAACTGCTTCAGTTAATCTCTCATCTCTCCTGCTCTATAATAAATATTTATGATTTGGGCTGAGATTTTCCAGAACTGATTCATCTCCATAGCAGCGCTATTCTTTAGATGTTTGAACAAGATCCATTCATTTATTCATTCAGCAATTAAAAAAGGAAGCAAAAACACTTCCCCATATTAAACTATATTTTTGTTGTTGTTTAAAGAGAATTCTAGAGCAAATATGTCTGAAATTTGAAACTTGACATAGATACAGATTCTTAATGAGAAGTGGTTAAATGTCACTTGAGTGTATTATTCTGTATTAATACACACTATCAAATATATCAGGAGTTCTGGGCTTGATTGTGATACTATAACTTAGCATTAACATTAGGGTTTTTCCCCCAAATTTAATTATGTTTAATAAGGAGAGGTTCCCAGGTAAGCTTTATCTCATTATATTGCAATAAAAGGACACCATCAATGTGAAATCAATGACAAATGACTACATCAGGCAGTACACCCTTACCTATATCTCCTGTTAATTTTCAGTTAGTCTATAAGATGCACATCAACCCTGCATTCTACCTGTCAATTTTTCTCAGCTTAAAGTATTGTTTTTACTATTTCTATAGTTTTTAAAGTATTTCTCTCACCTGCTTTTTTGTGAAAGACTCATACAAATGGGAAACTGACTGCAGAGTGGAAAGATTGACACTTAATATAAAGGATTATCAAATACACATTTGAACAAACAAAATTCAAAAGAGGAACTGTTTTTCTTTACTCACTTTCCATTATCATCACAAACGAAAACAACTGAGAAGGAATTTGATCTAAGTTCATCTTGTCCCTTTAAAAGTTTAATAAATATTTTAAATAATCTTCCTGCCCCAAAGCTTCTGAAATACCCTTTTGATGCTCTTGGTAATTGTGGCAAGACAAGAATGATTACTTTTTGCACGCTACTCCCAATTAGTCTACATGATTGTTATATTTGGGTACAAGTTTGTACATAATAAAAGCAGACAATGTGTATTGTTTTTCTATATTACACAAGTGAATAAATAGTCAAAGCAACAATTTCACCACCTGTACAAACCCTGACCTATCAGTGTATCATCTACATCAGCAAACAAATCAAATATTGACCCTGCACTTCAGTATCTCCAGAAATCCCATCAGTTTAAACACCTGCTACAAGAGACACCAAAACGTTTCATTAAGCTAAATGTAATACTTTAAGCCTGTAATAATATAAGCCTGTTTCTCTCCATTTAGTGTTATTGTACAAGTGCCATATAAAGCATCTTTTCCAGTACTTAAAAAACTCAACTGCTAAATTCTCCCTTTTAATTATACTTTGGATGTATTGAAATATAAGTACATGGTAAGGTTCCAACACTTGAATAGAGTTGCATTAATTCTACCAAGCTGAAAGTACTGCTTGAAGATAGGGTTTTAATTCTGTACAAGGAAACTACTGTTACTTGTTAGTGTAACTGTAGACAGGGATGCTGGAAATAACAATCGATTTAAGAGATTTTCTGATCAATCAGGCACCAGATGAAAAAAATACAAGCAATAGAATTAAAACAGCCATTACGAAGATTAGATGCCTTTCTGAAAGAAAGGCTTTAGTCAGCTACAAGTTAGTAGGTTCAACAAAGGAGAATGTGCGAAAACTTTATAGCTAATAATATAGAGGAGGTCAGGCTAACAGGGTGGGCAAAATACGGCCAGGAAATTTCACCTGGCCTGCAGGCACCCAACTGTATCCTGCCCCGCCTGCGTGCCTCCCTTTCACCCTCATGTGTAGAAGGGCTCTTCCTCCCCATGGCACACAGTCCCCACTGCTGGTGGCAGCAACAACAGGCAGTGGGCACTTGGCGTGGTCATGGCTCATACAGGCACTGCTGCCTGGTGGTGTGGCTCCAGCCAGAACTGCGCTTCTGTTGAAATCAGCAGGGAGTACCATAAAAGAAACAAGTGCCAGATGGAAATGTGGATCTCTTTCAAGAATTATCACCAGAACCTCAAATGGTGGTACAATAAATTTAAATACACAAGAGGTACTGCTCACAAATTACTCGCTTTTTGTATCTCCACCCTATCAGGTTCATCATACTGTATTTTCCAAAATGCTTCTATGGTGAAAAAAGCGTTTCACTTTAGTTAACAGTTAAGTCAGAAAGCCATCAATGAAATTTTTTCATTAATTTCATTTTTTTAAAATAAGTACTAGAATGAAGAAAAAAAGTCATAGTGATTGTGGACTGACTTAAAATTATCTGAGCAATATGCATGACTAGTGAATTGCCAATCAATAGTGACAGATGAATGGTGACTTTTTTTTGATGATGTTGTGCATGTAACTGTCTTATAGTAGCTGGGAGCCAGGCTCTGGCTTTCCCTCAGCTGGCCCCTCCCTCTGTCCTTCCTGCTGTGCCGGACTCCTGTAAAGAGCTTTATGGACATACACACAGATTAAGCCCTTTATATATATAGATTTCCTCTATCATAGCCAATTAGGGGTGTGAGAAATGGGCCCTACTTGATTTGGATTCGGCCTGAATCTGGGACAGTGATTTGATTCGCTGATTCAGATCACTGTCCCTGATTTGATTTGGCCAAATCTGAAACTGAAGATTCAAAACTGATTCAGAAAATCAGCGATTTGGACACAGACACAACTTTAAATGTTTTTTCTATATAGCTTGAGGTACCAGGCGCAGCTCGTGAATGCTGTGATTCTGGGACAGATGGAGCATCCCACAGGAGTGCGGGAGGGCCCCCCCCCCGTGTGCTCAGCGGCGAACCTGGACTGGAAATATATCCGGTCCACTGGAGAGGGCGTGCCCCCTCTTTGGCAATTGGCTGTGGGGGA
>NW_017728886.1:148866446-148886114 GCF_001723895.1 Crocodylus porosus
GTGGCCATTATTCCTTGTTATGCCAGGGGGCGCTAGGGGAAACAAGGTCTCTCCCAAACCCTTCTGGTCCCCCCTAGTGAGTTTACAGATGGTCACCAGGTCCCCCCTCAGCCTTGTGAAGGCTGAACAGGTTCAGGTCCCACAGTCTCTTATTGTAGGGTCTGCCCTGTTGTCTCTGGATCACGTGGGTGGCCCTTCTCTGGACCCTCTCCATGTTGTCCACATCCCTCCTGAAGTGGGGTGCACAGAACTGGACAGTACTCCAGCTGTGGCCTGAGCAGTGTCATGCAGAGGGGGAGGATCACCTCCTGTCTGCTTCCGTGCTCTCAAGAAGGGAGTTTCCCATCTTGTAATTGTGCTGCTGGTTACTACTGCCCAAGTGCAGCACCCTGCACTTGTCAGTATTGAAACGCATCCTGTTTTTGTTAGACCACCCCTGCAAACTACCCAGGTCTTGCTGCAGTCTTTCCCTCCCTACTAGCATGCTCACTTCACCCCAAATTTTGGTATCATCAGCAAATTTAAACAGGTTGCTTTTCACCCCGTATTCCAAATCGCTGATGACGTAACATGCTATTAGAAGGTGGTATACTTATTTAATTTTCTTGAACATTTTTAAATTTATATATGAATTTCATTACTAATGAATCTACTGATTTATTCCCAAATGTATGCAGTCACTATTCAAATAAACCTCTTAAAATAATTTCTCTCCCTACGTACTCTCCAGAGGGTCTTCATACCACCTCAAGTAATCAGTGATAATGAGAAGTAAAAAAGAAGGAATAACTCTATAAAACCCAACTCAAAAAACAAGTGTGGCAAACGTGTTTTTGCAAGATGTGCTGTTCTGAAGATGTTCACAAACTTCAGTGTATATTCATATCCAATAGTTAGCTTATTTATTTACTTATTTTTATTAAGAGTACTTTTTTTTTTGAACTGGGATCTGGGAAAACAGCCCCTCGGCATGATTTAATCACACGCTCCTGAAAGTGATAAATACAAGACTGGCATATTAATACAAATTGTGTCAACAAACCCATCTCCTCCGAAGGCTTTGAATCTCCCCCTACTCCATTGCTACCTTGCTAGTCATAAACAATATAAATATGACTTGGAAACATCAATCCGGAAAGCTGCCAACTAAACCAAACCACTTTCCACTTCTACATATCATCTTTCCACTGGAGGTGTGTAGACTGCAGAGGATTAAAAAATTTAGATAGCTCAAGGAGAAAACTTATTATTTTCCCAGATGGATGGTGAGTAAATGCAGAATAAGCAATGATGAAAACAATAGGTGCTTAAATCAAGGAAAATATCTAGAATGGTCTAGTGGCAAGAATGTGGCAGGAAAAAACCCAAGTATACTAAGTATGCAACACTTGCGTAATCAATTCTTTTCCACTCAGAGAGATGCATTAAGGCAGATAGCATTTTCACAGTTTTGTTTGCAGTTCAACTTCAAAATCAATCCCAGGATTAATAATCATCCCATTAAAGTCAAAGCCAAAAATTCAATGGACTTCTGTGAAACAAGGGATTGGCTCTCTGTTCTTACCAATGCATCATACTAGTGCTCTTTTACCAATATAAACTACCAAATTTGATTCTTTTAACAACAGAATTAGACCCATTGCCGAGATTGCTTAAAATGGGCTCCAATTACATAGAATGCAGAGGATTAGAAATTCTGGATAACTCAAAGGGAAATCTGACTATTTGTACAGGATGGACAGTGAACTCATGATTGAACATTCCCAAAATATTTGCCATGTGTTTTGTTTTTCTGTAATATCTTTGCCAATTGTCAAAACCAGATATGAGATAGACTCCTGTTGGACAGTGACTGCTCATTAGCAAAATTTAATCGGCTAACTCATCTTTGGTTAAAAACATTTATAAAATATGTCCTACTGTAGCTGGTAGCACTTACTATTCAACTGATAACAGGAAAAAAAAAGAAGTTTCCCAGCCATATAAGCCCAGGGCCTGAGTAGGTCAGGCAGTCCAGCCCTGAGAGCCATGGAGAAAAGAGCTCCTGGCTGCAGGCTTGCAGCAGGGCTCCTGCCTGAACATCTAAGCTGAGGATGTTTGGGAAAGGTCTAAGGGGCAGAGGAGGTCCCCAGAGCCCAGTAAGGTTTCCAGAGCCCAGACAGGCTCAGAGAGGGGGACCTGAGGGTCCATGAGCCCAGAGAGAGGGGCTGAGAAGGGCCCATGAGCTCAGAGAGAGGCTGTGTGTGTGACTAGAGGGTCCACAAGCCCAGAGAGAGGATCTAAGTGTGGGGCCTGGAAGTCCAAAAGCCTGGAGAGGGGCTGAGTATGTGGAGTGAGGAATGAACATCAAGTGGCAACACCTGGGGCATGGTGTAGGGATGGAGAGAGCCAAGTAATTGGCCTTAAGGCTACAGTTCCCCTAGAGGGGCACAGACAGGCCAAGAGGACAAATTTAGCTGAGGTGAAACTAGCGGGGCCCACAAAGGACCAGCTGGAGATTTGCACAAACAAAGTTTGCTCTTAGGCCTGTGGCCAGCCTCTCATCCCTAATCTTTATTAAGAACAAGGCATGGCAGGAAAGTAATTAAGGAAGGGCTAATCTTAATGCTTGAGCCAAGCAGGAGCCATGCAGCCACCAGGGGGGCTTCATGGCTGCCCCTGGGGCCCCATGTACAATTGCACTATGCCTGTAAAGACGCTCTCTCACTACAGTGGTCTAAACCTCAAGAAAAGTGCGACTGGTAGGATTCACAAAAATCAAACCTAAAGTTGTGTTCCATACCTGATCAATGATGTGTTCCTAGAAATGAGGTTGTAAATGAACTGTTGGCAATAACTGGCACTCTACTCTTCTAAGTCATGTCTCAATACACTTGAGCATGTTTGTAGGCCATCATTTTCAGAGTTCCATGACTCTTCCTACACACTTAAAGAAACTCTTGAAGTTTTTGTCAGTTTGGAATCCTAGGAATGTTAAATCAACTTAAGTGAAACCAAACCTCTTATGTTTATAAATATCCTCAAGAACTTAAAGGGCTAGATAAAGGCTCAAAAGGTTTGACTACAGTTGAAGAAAGGAAATACAAGCCTCCAAGTACTTCCCAATAAACTTACCATGCTTTTATTCCCTTTGCTGAAAGCATTCAGGAAAGCATTATTGTAAAAGTATTTTTAAAAGAGAGGCAAAAGACATTTAAAACAGCTTCATTTCCTATTTAGTGTGGATTTGAGAGGCGAGGGGAAGGAAGGTATATAGGAAGGAGCGCGGCTGAAGAGAGAAATAAAAGCACAGTAGCAGGCACTTCTGTGCAATAATATTACCAGCCTGCTGAGAGCAATTACAATAGCACAGCTTTATTGTGACCTTATTGAATTAACTTTGAGGGGAAAAAACCATGAGATTCAGCAGGGAATTTATTAGAAAATTTTAATGCCAACTTAAATGTGATCCAAAGGCCTCAATATTAAAGGTCATATCCATTACTATACTGTGGGAAACCTTGGATCTCTCTGCTCCTATGGTCCATCCACCCTTCCCTAGCTTTGTTTTCTTTTATAAAAAAAAAAAAAAAAAAGGTTAGAACTCTCCTCTCTCCCTAAGCTTCACAGCACTTTGATACAAGAGGCAACAAAGTTTTAAGGTATAAGCCAGGAAGTAAAATAAAGAATCCCTTTACTTTAAATCTTAAGAAATAAAGCAATGTGAAAATGCTGTAAAATTAAGAAATTTAAACATGAAGGTGGCTGAATTCACCACTGCTATTTAGCCAAAGTTATGACAAAAAGATCAGCTGGCTATAAATGAACTATCTATTACACATATTCACAGCTTAATCATCCAGGACACTTGTGTCAGACCTAAATTGACTTCAATAAATACAGCCAAATGCTTGGCAAAGACTTAGTCAGATCAAACCCTCAGTTGTGTAAACCAGCATAATAATCAGTATAACTATTCCCAATTTTTGAGGAAGTCTGAGGGTTTGAGTTTCCAGAGGTGCCTAAAAGCAAAGACTTGTTTCTGTCCTTTATATCCACATCACATCATTACAAAGGCCTGACCCATAGCCAGGATTGCATTTCAAATAAATAATAATGCCCATTGCTGCCAGCTGCATGATGGGAGCATGGCTATTAACTGCATTGGATAGCTCACATATTATTCTTTAGAGAAACTATCCCCAGCCCTGGAGGTATACTGGAAAACAAACTACTTGCTCAAGATTAAAACAGCACTAGTAAGATGAACCATGCTTTTATTAATGGGCCTCAAATGGTGGCTGGAAGCAAGAATTTGATTTTTACATTGTGCTGTACCACTTCAGATATGTATGCATGACTGATGTGAAAAATGGTAGTGCAATGAAACAAGCGTAAGGGGAGCCTTGTGTTACAGTGAGGAAGGGCAACATTTTCAAGACTGCATAAGCGATGTAGGCACTTAAGTCCCATTAACTTTCAGTGTATCTTTGGCTAAGAGCCCAAGCGGCTTAGGTCTTTCTGCAAAATTTGCCTAGTCCACCACTACTGCATACTGAAGAATTGTACGCTGTAGAAAGAGAAACCAAGGCCCATGTCTTGGCTTGTGAAGATATATGCAGAAATTTTAGGGTGCCTATACACAACTGCTGAGGCTGCTCCAAGTACAGCACATGGGGGCAGACTGGATTAACTGAGTCTGCTGGAGTGTGGTAATTACTGCACTCCAGCTGCCTCCCACATCTTGTGTATCAATATCCCCAGTGCTTCAAAATGGTGGCAGGGCGCTTACACTAAAGCTTGTCAAATGAATTTTAGTTCAAGTGCCCCTGCTCCCATTTTGAAGCACAGGGACACTGATACATGAGATGCTGGAGTGCCTTGATTAGAATGGCTCTTCAAGCCACTCTAATTAAAGCGCCACCCCCTACCCATGGAGCTCATGTAAAAGTGCCCTTAGTTTTAGATCCCTATTTCTCAGTAGCCTCTTAGCCTAGGATTATTTGGGAGAAATAAAGATGAGAACATAGGATTTCTTTACCTGACTCATGCATGACACATGAAGAACAAACAACATTGCTAGTATTTAGGCCTTTCCAAAAATGTACTGAGATGCAGGTGTGCTGAATTGGTTTAACACACAAGTTCAGAGTAACTTAAATTTCAAACCCGACTTTTGATGGCCAGAACATGAAATACTGGCTCCAAAACGCAATTTAAACAAGAGTTTGTCTTTGTCATGGCAGCCAAACTTATCATAACCCAAGTCAGTGTCAAATGATTTAACAGGTTTTAAGGCAAGCTGACAAAATTTCAGCACTGCAGTGGATGTGGAGTCCATACATTCTAACTAAGTAGTCTGCCTGTGAATCTAGAACTTACATGTCCAAACAAATGTACCTTAATCTACTCCTGTGCATACACTGTATCTATATAAATCTGCCTTGATATAGTAAATCAATGATTCTCAGCCCAGGTGCCATGGTACCCTGGGGAGACTTGAGATCTTTTTAAGAGTGCTCCGGGATGCCATTCAATATTAGCATGGTTAGGTATGAAGCATATGCACATGATTTACAAGACAAATCCAGATATTTCAAATAGAAATCTATAGTGTGGTCCTTCTGAACTTTTTGCAACAAAAGTACTGCTCTATTATTTTCCCCCCCAAGTAAAAGAGCAAGAGCTAAGAGCTGACATTTTCTGAGGACTGACTTTATGTCTTAACAAGAAGCGCCTTGAGTGTAACCCCCAAGGTTGAGAATCACTGCAGTAAGTGTTAGATGTTTTGCTTTCAGAATCACTTCATACTCACTAAAGACTGATAAAACATTCAGATTTTAATGAGGTTTGACTCTAATGATTGTAATTTACTTCCTAAGAGGGCTGCATCTGACCAATGCCCTCTCTTTTGAAAAACCCTCAGGTTTTTTTTATTCACTGCTTTGAACATTCATGTAAAAAGCAGAGCCAGAAAAAGGGCTGCCCAAATAGTTGACTGAATATCAAAAGATTTTTTTAAAAATGTTTTAGTCGTATATCCTTTAATCTAGCTAACAACCTAGCAAAGTTTGGATGACATGATTTTTAATCTTGTCAGATATTAACAGAAACCTTTGTTGCTCTACCTTTAGGAAGGTTTCAATGGTCATGTATACATTCTGTAGAGCGGTAGAAAGGACACAGCATGCAGAAACTGGATGCCCACGTTTGATGCTGGATCAACCACAATGGATGGAGTGTCAGTTCTACACAATAATATGCAGCTCACCATTCTGGCAGCCACTTTTTTGTTCAATTTCCTCAATCTACATCCATTTTTTTTCAAGTCCGAGAACCGTGGCAAAACACATGAGGTTTTTAAGGAATTAATGTTGCAGTAGTTACTGAGTCAAAGACCCTTAAAGTCTGGAGGGCATGACCCTGTGTCACTGAAGTCAAGGTGAGCTTTGCCATTGACTTCCAAGGCATGATCTTATTGTTTTATTAATCCTTCTCTTTCCTAAGACTGAGACCTTTGACTCTTTTCTCTCCTATTTGCCACTCTACTCCACTTTCCCACAGTTAAAGGAGAGTCTTTTACTATGTCTAGCTGCTTCTGTTCCTTTAAATTGGCACCATTTGCAAAGTGGTAGTCTGGCATAAATGTCCAGATAAAGCTATCTGCTCCAGAAACTGTTATATATTTCTTCCTCTACTCCTCTCTTCATAAACTTTTCCTGTTCACTTTTGCACTGATGTTTACGATCCCTAAACTTAGAACAATCTGTCCTCATCTACTCTGTACCCAATTTCTCTCCTCCTTCAAATAATACATCTTTATACAAAGGCGCATCATCTTTTGTCTCATGACTATTGCTCTCCTACTCCTGAGCCCCTGTCCAGGAAATAAAGAACTGAGGTGAAAACACAGACTGATGGAGCTAGCAATATCCCAAACCTACTACAGCTGGTGGAGAAAGTGGGCAATTAAAGGGCCCTGAGCAGCTGAAAGACTCAGCAGGCAATAACACGGACCTTGTATCATTCAAGTGGACTGTAGTAGTAAAAAGTGCAGTTAAAGTGAACACTGCGATTGTGGGAATGGGGTATGATAACTGGAAAATGAAATGGATTGTAATCACTTAACAGGCCTGCGGGCAATCAGACAGGCCCTGCAGGAGTGGGAAGAACCTGGCAGCCTGTGCTGGTTAAGAGTGACTCCAGTATGGAAGCACCACCTCTGTTAAAGGGACAGGAGATTCTCTCTGCCCTACGTTGGGAGGTGTAGGGTATGAAGGGGGCAGCAGCGAGTTGTGTAGATCCCAAGGTCCTCTGTTGTCTTTCAATGAGGTAGCAGAAGAGGCAGTGTGCTTATAGTGGGAGCTGAAAGTGGAGTACTGTTGCTGCAAGCTAGCTGAGGGCAAAGTAGCTGCCCTGAGGTGACAGTCAATAGTAGGGAGCAAAGAAAGTAGGAGCAAAAAGTTAAGATGGTTATTGGCTGTTGGAAATAAAGGAGATCTAATGGATACTCACTTACCTCCCAAAAGGGGTGCGAGTGGGAAGAAAGACTTTGGGCACACTGGGAGGAAGTGACCATGACTGCCTCTCAAACAGTGGAGAAGCCCTAGGGAGACAGCTGGCCACCCTGAGTGAAGAACAAAGAACACCTCGGGGCTCTGCAAGAGAGGGATGAGACTATGCAAATGCTGTAAGAATGCCAGCAGAAGAAAGTTAGAGCTGACAGCCCTGATTTCCCAGCTGCAGCTTGCGGTGAAAGCTAGACACCAGTCAAACCTCAGCTTTCTCTCTCTGCATCCAAGACAGAGGATTCAAGACCTGAAGGCCAGAAATCAGGAGCTCACTGAGATGTGCTAACAGAATGAGGTTCAAGTTAGGTCACACCAGGTCAGCCAAGTTCCTGAAGGCCCAGCTCCGAGAAATAGTGAACCAGCTGTAAAAAGTCAGCAGAAGCTCTCAGAGAACAGGCGGCAGAGGAAAACACCTGGCTGCAGGAGCATCGTCTGGATCTGGAAGAAACCATTTGGAACCCCAAAGTCTGCAAAGGGAACTGAATAGGAATAACTGAGCAGGAAACCAAGATCCAGCTCTCCAAAGCTAGTAAGGAGAACATGCATCTCTCAAAGAAAGTGTTGATGGAAAAATCAGAGTAGAGCTGAGAGAGCAAAAACATACTGAAACCATTTTTATTAGAATACCTAGACCTCAAGCTGGGGGAACTGGAGGCAAGCACATGCAGGAGCTTGAGAAGCTGAGACAGGAGCAGGTCAGTATGAGGGCCCTCAGGAGGAGAGGCAGAAGCTGGTACAGTGAGTAGAGAGCCACAATCTGGGAGAGAATCTGGAGACAGGAAGTCCAAAGAAAAAACGCACCGAAGGTGGGAGGCTGCGGAGATCCTAGAAGGGAGGTGTGAAGTATGGACATGGGGAAGAGATCCTGGGGAAGAGAGGAAGAGTCCCAGAGATGGGGAAGCCAAGGAGCAAAGATGAAGGCCTGAGAGTTGCTGTGGGAGCTGGTAGATCTGAGCAGGAGCTAGTATCGGAGAAAGTGGATGACAGTCTCTCCAGCAACCATGAATCAGTGAAGAAGATGGCGGAAATACCTGTAGCAGCTGTGAGAAAAGGTCTGGGTGTCCAGCCCAAGAGGAAACCAGGCTGGAAGGCAGGCAACTGGGGAGACACCATATTTATAAGGAGCCTAAACTTCAAAGTCAGCTGGAGGAAGCTCCAATAAGTATTCCAGATGACAGGAGTGGTGACATTCACAGCTGTCTGGCAAAATGGGGCCAGGAGAAGCCGTGGTATGGGAACATTTGTTCCCCCAGAGAATGTCACACTTGCAGTGGCAATGTTGATGGAGATATAGGATGTGGCAGACCTTCACAGGTCAAATTAGACCAAGGGGCTACTCAGTACAGAACGTATCAGGCAATAACACATAGGGATAGCAGTAGCCAAGCAGCAGCTGTAACTTGGGCTGAAGCCAAATAGGACAAAACCAGCCATGGGGCCCAGAGTCAGATTCAGGTTGAGTGCAGCTTTGCCCTCAGCTAAGAGAAGCATAGGGACAGCTATACCTCAGCAGCTGTCAAAGCTCAGGTTGATGCCAAAGGAAGCAACACCAGGGCCCAGGAGCCCAGAATTAGAAAGACTAGTGAAAGCATGAAGGGTAAACATCCACAAGGCATATTAATTCCTTAAGATGACTAGGGTATGGTTGGAACAGAAAGGTCCTATGTAGTGACTGAAAGAAAGATAAGATGAGGCCTATCCAGAGACATGGGAAGGATACAGAATTAGAGGATTCCCCCCTCTTGGGGAGGGGAGGAGGAGAATATATAGTAGTTTGGCTGGCAGAGGATTGCAGCAGACTGTACACCTCAGGCTGTAACACTCTGCAGGCTGGCAAATTCCTGCAGGTAGGCACTGACTGCAGGCTGCCAAGGAGGTCTGGGCCACCTGCAGAGGATAATTAGCTGGCCCACAGGAAGCCAAAAGGCTTCTAGAGAGGAAGCTAGGACAGACTCCCAGGGACAGACAGGAAGGAGACAGAAGTCAAGCTGGCTGTGGCAGAACCAAGCCAGGCTATTTCTTGGGGTTTGGGAAGAGACCCAAAGCTGGGAGGTTGAAGGCAGCTGCACCACAACAGAACTGAAGTCAGAGCCAGGTAGAAAAGGAAGACTGCACTGCAGAGGAACAGCAGTGAGCTGGAGGCACCTTCTCAGGGCTAGAGGAGACTCAGGACTGTAAGTGTACCTTGTATGGATTATGTTGAGTGGTGTGACTGAGGATTGATTTAGGTTCTGGTGTTCCTGAGAGGCAAGTGTGCCCAGGAAATAAAAGAATTGAGTGAAGGCAAAAAGACTGATGGAGCTAGCAATACCTCAAACCTGCTACACATAAGCATGTGTCTTTCCCAGTCTTTAGTCTGTCTGATCTTTAAGAAATGTTTTACTTCCATTTCAAGTATAACAACATTTAATTATACAGTGCTATGTAAATAATTAATAAAAGACAAACTAGAAGATATTTCCTTCTGAGACACGGTGAACTCAGGACACAGTTGGTATGCTATAAAATAATTATTCTTCAAAAGTTTGTAGTCTTAAATCTAATACTAACATACAATTGATCTTGGATCTCAAATACTTTTGGTATGTTTACATTAAAAGTTCTGCAGTTCAAAACTGTGAGATCTAAATAAATAAATTAAACACTGAATTGAAAATAAACAGCGACTTCACTAGTGCTTCTTTTCTCCCTTCACCACAGTACTGAGTTACACTAGCAACGCTTCACAAGATAATAGCTACACCCCCCTTCACCTCTTTTTTACTATTATAATTAGACAGGTTTGTAGTTCTCAAGTTGCCCTCAAAACAGTCCATAAAAACACACTAGGATTGAAGCAAACAGTTTCCTCAGCACTTTCTCATTTGCATGGGCCGATTTTCATGCTGTATCAAAATAGCTAGGATGCAGGAAAGGGAAAAGATGGAGGATAAATCTTAAACTTGACTGAATCAAGGTCTGAATCTTTCAGGGCCAAGTTCCTATTTAAAAATAAGAATACTACTACTACTGCCTTTCACCCAAACTTTGTCTTGTCTATTTAGTGTGTAAACTTTTCAAGGCAACAAGTGTCCCCAAATATGCATATATACAATATGTAATACAATACGGCAACGGTTCCCAAACTCTGACAGTTTGCGCACCACCAGTTTAAAACAATACAACCTGAAGGACCACCAGCAAATTTTTGGCATATAAAGTAATTATAATAAATCTGTTAACGTGTACCACTGACACGTTGTCTGCGTACCATTGGTGGTAACTGTATCACAGATTGGGAACCGCTGCAATAAGGCCTTTAAGTGCTATCATAATACACCTTTTATTAAGTAGTTATAGGTAGACCAATCCTAAAAAACCTAGCTTCCTTCTTCATAACAGTTTGATA
Source organism: Crocodylus porosus (assembly GCF_001723895.1). Taxonomy (NCBI): domain Eukaryota; kingdom Metazoa; phylum Chordata; order Crocodylia; family Crocodylidae; genus Crocodylus; species Crocodylus porosus. The sequence goes on from NW_017728886.1 coordinate 148,877,385, forward strand.
CTTATCTAGCAAAAACCATCACTGTCAATTCAGTGGATTGGTGCTTTAGTGTTATTCTACAGTCCATAACTTTACATTCCAATTTTTGTACCCCCCCGACCCCCAGCCCAACAAGCACCCATTCAAATCATTCAAAAGCAATCCACAGCATGTCAAATTGCATAAGGAGGCTCTTAAAATTCTAATGTCCAAAGTTAACTACTAGCATGATTTATTATTGAAGTTCCATGTTAGAAACTGACAATTAAGAAATACTGATAAATGTAAACACATTATTGGTGTCAATTAAAAAGCACAAGATTGATTAACCTCCCAGAGGTATACTGGCACAAGCAGTTAGAGAGTAATGACCATCAATAAGTATTCACTACTGACAAATACACCCTGAAATTAGACCGCTAGGACACAAAAGATACTTTCAATTAAAATTAAGATTGTTTAAATAGACAAGCTAAGCCCTAGGTCAACATTAAAGTAACACAAGTACAAACAAGGTCCTGTAGTATCAACATAAGAGGCTAACTGGTTAGGTCTCATGGTGTTCATTAAACCTGGCAAAACAGTTAAAATGGTCAGAACAAGCTGATCCAATCTGTGCTTTGAAAATACAAAGTGTGCATATTAAATTCATCTCGTTTTGCAGGATAGAATTTAGAAGCTCCTACTATGGATGTAGCATCTATTATAAGGATCATCCTAACACACAAAGAAGGGGCCTTGTTTCTACCAGCGTACACCTTTGACATGTGCTTGTACAAAGTCACATTTACTGTGAACAGATGTATACAGGTATGTACATAATATTAGTTGGCCAGGTCTAACTTTATCCCAACTACATAGCTGGTCTGATAAAAAAATGTCACTAAGAAATTCTTGCCTTTCGCATAATGATCATGTGTATTTCCCAAGTGAACTCGCCAAATAAATGATGTACATATACTGTGTACATCTAAATACATTTCTACTATACTGAAAGATAACTTGAAAAGGAGACAAGCAACACAGAATTTAAAACGTACCCAGATTAATTTGAACTTCTTTATTCTCAGGGTTTTTTACTTGCTTTTGAAAGAAAAGTACAGGCATAATGCCTGTCACCAAGATAAAGGGCACTGCAGCTATTGCTTTTAATGACCAAAGAAAGAGCATGCCCCTCCAAACGCAGAGCTGAAGACAGCAGCAATGCAGTAACACCAAGGAGACTGCGTAAGTACTAACTGAACATTTTCCTGTACTCTGCAACACAGAAAATAGTCTTTCTTTGTTAGTTTTTCAAATCAAACTTATACATACAGAAAACTGGTAACTTTCTTCCCCAAACTTCAGCTTTCATCACATTACAACAAATAAAACACAATCAATCTCCTTTCACTCCCCACCTCTTGAAATGGAGCATATATCTCATCCGTTTAAGCTTTAAGAACAATCACTCTTCTAATTAATGAGGATTTAAACGGCACTTGAATTACTATATAAAATATAATACTGCAACACAATAAGAATGATAATCAAGTTTGGATTGTCTCATAGATCTTTATAGGAAAACACTGCCAAAATAAAGCCCCATCAACCTAAGGCTAACTGACTGCACAGACTGGTCAACTTTGGTATTATTAAATACAAGTAACTACTAGCCCTTGTATTAAACTACAAAAGTAGTCAAAATCTCTGCCCTAGAGAGATTACATTAGAGGCAGAGGTGTCAAATTCCCCTCCTGCCATGAGCTATATCCAGACCACAGGGCTCCTTGCAGGCTAGGGCACACGGTGGTTCTAATAAAGGTGGTAACTTGAACTCTCACTACATGCTATATGCTCCATGCTACAGCTGAAGCTATTGTTGCTGACATGTGTTTTGTGCCTGCATGGCAACTTCAGCACAGAGCACACGGTGGCAATAGATCCAGGCCTGGCATGAGGCATGGGCCATGAGGAACATAATAGTGGTGGTGCTAACAGCAGCAGGACTGGCATCTCAGGAGCTGGGGCTGCCACTGTGGCAACAAACGAGTGACTGGAGAACAACTGGAGTTGTAACAGACCTTGCTCGCCCTCCTGCTGCTGATCATCATGCCTACCAGGGCCCCAAGGGCCTCGGTTTCTGCAGCAAGCAGCTGCCTCTCACCGTGTCTCCCCTCTCACTGTGGGGCAAGAGGTGGAGCTACCACACAAGATAAGTGGCATCATGGTGGAGCAGGCAGCATATACCAGGAGAGGCAAGTGGGGGTGGGGGAAGAAGAGAGAGGGAAGGGGAAATGAGCAGGGGTCTGGCTGGCTGCCTTCTTCCCCACCATTTGTCCCACTGCTGCTTCTGTTTTCTCCCAGGGGAAGGGCAGAGGATTTCAGGTAACCCTTTAAGAATCAGATTCTATATATGGAAAATTCTAACAAATGTATAGTTTTCTATGTATAGAATCTAATTTTTTTGGGGGGGGTTTCTTGGATTCAGGGAAATGCAATGTTGTGTAAGTACCTCTGGATATTAAAAATACAATTCTGAATATAAAAACACAAAGTACTGGAAGTTTGCTGTTAAAATCACAGGCCTCAGTTGATGCACTATTTGGGAAAGGAGAAAAAGATTCTAAATATCCCATGGTTCACTTTATCATAGAATCATAGAAGTAGGGTCGGAAGGGACCTTGTAGATGTTCAAGTCTGAGCACCTGCCTGGGCAGGAGAAAAAACTGGGCTCAAATGATCCCAGCTAGGTAGGCATCAAGCCTCCTCTTAAAGACCCCCAGGGTAGGAGCCAGCACCACTTCCCTTGGAAGTTGGTTCCAGATGCTAGCCGTCCTATCAGTGAAGCTGATAAAGAAATTGAGCAGCGCGGGCCCAAGGACCGAGCCCTGGGGGACTCCGCTGCCCACTTCTCCCCAGGTCAAATATGACCCGTCCACCACCACCCTCTGAGTATGACCCTTCAGCCAATCTGCAATCCATCTGACTGTGTAGGCATCAATGCCACAGTCGCCCAATTTTTTAATGAGGATGGGGTGGGAGACGGTGTCAAAGGCCTTGCTGAAGTACAACCCAATTTATAGGTTGGATATAAATTATAACTAGTTCCCAACAACAATAATGCAGGTCATCCTACATTCATAAGAACATAAGTGCCACATTAGGTCGGACGAATGGGCCATCTAACCCAGCATCCTGTCTCAAACAATGGCAGAAGTAGATGTTATACAGGGAGAGCATTGAACTGGATATTTCTGAAGTGATCTAATCCCTGTTTAATACCCTCTCTGGCGCGCACCACTTATTGAGTTAGAGATGTCAGAGAAAACATCTCCAACCATAGGTTTATCATCCATGAATTTATCCAGTCTCTTTTTGAATCTGGCCGTGCTACCTGCCTCTACCGCCTCCTGTGGCAATGAATTCCAGAAATTAAGTACACACCACATAAAAAAGTACTTCTAGTACCCTTCCTAGTTCCATCCAATTGTTGCTTGCATCTATAATTCTGTTAAGGTAACATACTGCTAATGAATTCATCAAGAAGGTACAATAATTTGGCTATGCCCCACTGATAAAACCTGACCTCAAAACCAGATTCTAAATTTTTCTTACCTCTATAGCATGTCCAGATACTATAGTATGAAATACTCTCATCAGCTCAGAACAATATAATGCAGTACTAAAAATAAGAGCGTAATAGTTACTGTACTTACTTAAATAGATGACCCTGATTATAAGATGACCACCCAGTAATTAGATTCTATATATAGAAAACTTATAAATGTTATAATTTTCCAGGTATAGAGTCTAATTATTGAAGGTTTGCCTTGAATTTGTCCCCACTCCCACTGCTACAGCAGAGAAAATAAATTTGAGGGGCCAGGTAGCCCTTTTCCTCTCTGCTTTGTCCCAACTTTTTCTCTAGCAGCCCCTTCTCTCTCGCCTTACTTTCAGACCCTGCGCGCCTTAAGGACATAGAAGTGAGAAGCAAATTTGAAAACAGTGACCTTGAAATTAAACGTGGCAGTAGGAATTTGCATAGTACCCATACATTTAAGTTCAGCCAGAATTGATGTGACTTACCTTTTCTTTTTTAAGCCACCTCATGTTTTAGCATAGGTACTCCCTAAACACACTTTTAAGCAGCATGTTTGTACCTACTTATATATGGTACAAACTATGTACATTATTAGTCCAAAGCCAAAGGCTTGTGATTTACCATACAGTTCACTGGGCTGGCCTCAGAAGAGTGAACGTTTCAAGCCATGGTGACCCCAGAGCTCAGCACTGCTCAATAAGTATATGTATACTCGAGATACTCCCCGGAAGGGGTCCATGTGCTAATTAGCCTCCACTCGTGACTGGAACTGGCTGTTCTTGTCATAAGTCCTGGGATACTCCCAAAATTTATGTGCAGATGAGGCACAGGGGATCATGGTCTGGCTTTACCTCATGGACGCAGGGCCACACTAATCATATGCACCAGGCTGAGAGCAGGGGCAATAGAGGGATTCTGAGTGAACTGTTTGGGGCCTTATTTGGTGATGCTTGCCAGACATTCAAGGCAGGGGAAGAAACAGGAATTACTGGAAATGGGAAAGAAAGGCATAGCTCAGCTGTGGGAATAAACAGGAAGTAAAAGTGCATGCAATGCAGTGGCTCACCGTGACTTGAAAAAGAGTTGACAGTGAACACATTTAATGGACACCACCTTGTGGTCTTATTCAGACAGGTTGCACTAACCTATCCTTGCGGTAGGTTCCCACCAGCATGTTTGCCCAGTGTGGGCCATGTATTTTATATTTATGCTCATCATTGGTTGGGTTTAATCAACTTTACAGATAGTTTCCATTGCTCAGCAAAAACTTTTGATAGTAGTTTAAAGATAAGACAATGTATTTAGTGACGTTTCCTTGTACATGATGAGGGGCTTTTTCCCCCATGCCAATTGGAGTAGGAAACTCTGTCTTGTATTCAGGTAAATACAGTGTATTTTGCAGTTAAGGTAAGTGTGGGTCAGACACAGGACCATGAGATAGGAACTCCCGAGTTCTAATACTGTGCCTGACACTAACTTTGGCCATTCCTATATCAGTATACTTTATAGTTTTTGTCTCAACAACATAAGACTGCCCAAGTATTACAAGGATTATACAGTAAATATGAAAAATGTTAGAAGTAGTCTATATTTAGTATTATAAAATTTAGTCCATTAAATGCAGTTGTCTCATTTTACAAACCTATTCTTCTTAAAGTCCCTTTATACACATGTAAGAAAGGAACGTCAAGACTGAGTTTGATCAATTTATATTCTATTAAAGGGGAAGGCATTTGTAACTGGAACACAAATTAACACTAAGCAGGGAAACCCTCATATCCTCACTGTCAAAAAATCTCCATGTCTTCTGTCATCCTGCAGCAGATCTGCATAAACTAGGACTCTTATCAGTTTGGATTACTTAAAAGGACAAACAAAAGCCATGAAGCATCAAAACTTTTTTTCCCCTGAAGACTGCTTCAGTGATAATAACAGCAGTTTAACTGACACAGGAGCCTCCTGTTCTGCTGGGAAATCCAGAGCAATTCCTTCTTAAATAGACAGCTAGAAGACTAATGCTTTCCAGTTTCCGTCTTATGAAAAGACAAATAATAATAAATGGTCCTGCAGATTAAAACAGGCATATAGACAAAACATTCTTGATTGAATACAGCTTTTCTTGTTGGTACAGTGACATTCAAAGGCTCTGACGCTTCAAAAATATAGTGGTAGAACACCACAAAAGCAAATGAATTAGGACTTGAACACACATTCATTAGTAAGTCTTTGAAGTGGCTTCTAATAAACCCTAAAATCAGTGGTTCTCCACCTTTGTAGATTTAAGAAACACCATATGTCAGGCTGAAAAGCACCCCTCAGAAAATGCCAGCTCTTAATTTTCACTTGTTTTTTGACTACAGAAAAACATAGAGAAGTTATTTTATTGCAAAGAGTTCAGAAAGACCACAATAGGTCAGAATGTTTTTAACACTCTGGTTTCTTATTTGTAATCTCTTGGTTTTGTTTGAGAATCATGTTTGCACACCTAATAGTGCTAACATCACATGGCATGTCAGGGTGCTGACCAGCGATTCTCAGGCAGTGCTGTGGCACCCCGAATCACTACCTTAAATTTACGCAAAAGCAGTTGTTCTCCATGGCAGTCTTTCCAATCTCCCTCACATGCAAAGAGTAGCAACAGTTCCTCAGAAAAGTTATTTTAGCATTGACAAAAAACTAGTAAGGAAATGGCAGATACTAGATAACATTTGTAGTATCATTAGAATGGACAGTCTCAAATTCACATTGCATGATGGCTTCATCAAATACTACTTTTCACAATTTTTAATTAATATTTTATGACAACAGCACTTTGTTCACAGCATGTAATGCACTGTCCCATCAGTAAACAGATGGGATCACTCCTGCCGCTAGTACACCAAATAAGAGGAAAAGTTCTATGCATTGTGGAAAGAATCTCAAGTGTTCTCCTTCCTCAGCCATCCTATTTTCAAAGCAAAACCAATAACTAGGAAAGTGGAGGAGGACTGGGGTAGAGATTAATGTTCCTGCATGCTTTTTAGCTTTATAAAGCTACTTTTATAACATTCAGGCAAATCCTACTGTGACTGACATGAGCAAAATGACAGTAATCCGTCACTATTTCACATTTCCCACTAGGCTGATTCAAATAGTTATTTATGAACCTTATACTTCAATGGTCACTTTGATGACTAAACCATAAATTAGCATGTAAAGTGAATATAAATTTGATTTCACAGCAGCAACAAATTGCCAGCAAGGCTGGGTTATTATTTAATTCCTATCGACACACCGTGAAAAAGTCAGCAGTACAAGACGTGCTACATCATAATAAACCCAAAACTTCACAAAAAATGCACAACACATGTAATATTCACTTCACTGCTCTTCTGTTTAAAAATAAATGCTTTGTATAATGCACGTTTGAACGTTAGTTCTAAATAAACTTTTAATTTTATGCCAGTTGGCTTCATTATTTAAATTGTTCAATTAAGATGGCAAGACTGAGACTAAAGCAATCAAGATGCTACAGGAATATAAGTGTTGCACAAAAACTATCTTTTTGGGGGAACATGATTCTAAATGAGATTACAATATGACAGTATGAATATGAATTTAGACTGTAGGATCTCTTTTAAATTAGGATGAACGTACACATATATTTTAAGGAAAAAGATGCTAATAGTTTTTTTAATATTAAAGAAGTATAGACAGTATTGAAGAGCAACATCAGTTATACCAAGAAACCGATAATTATTTTGACCTTTTTAGGAACATGGTTTTCGTTTACTATTGGAAAATCTTTCAGCGAATAAAACTTCAGTTACTTACTAGCAGTCTTTGAAAATCCTGAAATACGCACACCACACTAAAATTCACTTACCAACCTGATTTTCTTCCGTTGAAACAAAACAAAACCACCCAAGAAACAAAAGAAAAATAACAAAAATTAATAACTCCCCCCAATCTCAAAAAACCACACGCTGCCAACTATCAGTGAGCCACCAAAACCTGCTTGCTAAAGTCTACAATACGACACCTAACGACCACCTATTGTAGCTCATCCGACATCTTTTGGAGAATAGATGTTTTTACATGGAACTGTGCAAGAAACCGAGCTGCTGGAGATGACAACAAGATGACCTACCACAAGGCAGAGTACCAGCACTGATCTTCCTTAACATATATACCAATGACCAACCCATACACAGCAATATGAGAAGCTTCATATATGCTGCTGATCTATGCATCACAACACAAGAGAAGCTTGCTACTGTCGAGAATGGACTGACGTGCACTGAGCAGCCTCTTAGATTATTACAATAAGAACCAACTTTGCAACAACCCAACCAAGGTGCAGGTTACAGCTTTTCACCTACTCCATAGAGAAGCCAAGCAGAAATTAAACATCACTCAGAATGCAATCCCACTGACTAATCAAGCTCTGTGTACTTGGGGATTACACTGGAATGAACACTTGCCTTCAAAGCACAAGTAGAGAAGACAAAAGGGAAAGTCAATGCTCACAACTTACTTTGGAAGCTGGTCACTTCAAAGTGGGCTACATTATGAACCACTGCTACTGCCTTGTGTTATTCCACTGCAGAGTATGCATGTCCAGTAAGGGAACAATCAGTTCATGTCATGAAACTAGACCCTGCTTTAAACAGCAGCTGCTGTGAAATAAAAGGATGTCTACAGCCAACACCAAATCTGTATTTACTGGCTGGCTGGCAACACATGACTGCGTGGTGAATGTCCAGGGCTATAGGCTGTACAGGAGGGACAGGATAGGAAGGAGAGGTGGGGGCGTGGCACTCTATATTAAGGAGGAATACACATCTTTGTCAATCAGCAGGAAGTCAGAGGAAGGGCACTCTGAAGTGCTTTGGGTTAGAGTACAAGGCAGTTGAGGGGAAAGAGACTTAACAGTGGGGGTCTACTACAGACCTCGCAACCAGGGGGAAGAGCATGACCAGAAATTCTTGGGTCAGCTCACAGAGGTAGTGAAGTCTAAGGATGTGGTAATCATGGGGGACCTGAGCTTCCCAGACATCTCCTGGGAAGAGCAGTCAGCCAGGTCTGACCGCTCACGTAGGTTCTTAGACAGAGTGCAGGACCTCCATCTAACCCAGGAGGTGCACAGCCCCACCAGGGGAGATGCCTTGTTGGACCTAGTGCTGGCC
>NW_017728886.1:148886125-148895778 GCF_001723895.1 Crocodylus porosus
AGGCATTGGGGGAGTCCCTGTTCCCCCGAGCACTGCCAGGAGTGACCAGGAATAACAGTCACAAGCTGGCAGAGGGTAGGTTTAGGATTGATATCAGGAGGTGCTACTTCATGGTCAGGGCAGCTAGGATCTGGAACCAACTTCCAAGAGAAGTGCTCAGGCTCCTACCCTGGGGGTTTTTAAGAGGAGGTTAGATGAACACCTTGCTGGTGTTGTTTCACCCCAGTACTCTTTCCTGCCATGGCAGGGGGTCGGACTAGATGATCTACTCAGGTCCCTTCCGACCCTAGAAACTATTGCACTACCTGATATCAGAAGAAAAGGTAGGAAGCCCATAAAGAAAGATCATAGCAGATGGAAGACCCCAGGCATCCACTTGATGATCACAGAGAAGTAACTAAAGAGTTTTGTGACCAGTATTATGCCCCTGGACACAAAAGCTGATAGGACACGACTGAGTTTATGGAAGGAAAGATTACATGCAATAAGGTGCCCTAAAATGGATCTGGAACCTCTCAGGAGGACCTTTCCAGAGGGGCTGATACATACTGTTCAATATGGTGATGCCTGAAACCCCTGTGTATGCAAACTGCAAGGTCAAAAACAAATATGATCAAATGGGGCTAATGACATGAATATATGCGAATGAGGTGAAGTCCAGACCATGAAGCACCTACTCATTTACCGATTCCTTAATGAGACCTGCCTTAAGGCGGACCTTGCTGTAGCAGTAGAAAGAACCATCATTTGTGCACATTTCTGGAAAAACATAGTTTATGACAAAAGCACAAGAAGAGGAAACATCTACTAGTATTTTATTTCCTTGAAGAAAATGTATACTGAAACACCCTTCCAAAAATAAAAATAATAATCAAGCTTTCTGTAATTATATCTTGTCTGAAAAACAGAAAAGCATGACAGCTATGAATTTTTCAGAGAAAAATATTTTTGAAGTAGTGAAATTATTATAAGCCTGAATGACTGCCTTCTTCTAAATTCCTTGATTTCTAAATATGTCTTTTCCTGAAATATTAAACAGGGTGATCTCAAAAGGCAATCCAATTAAAAATTACTTTAGATACAACAGAATGACTTTGCATGTCAAAGACATCCCTTAAAAACGGTGGATTTAATAATGTCTTAGGCCATTTACAGCAGAAAAAGGTGAACAAAGAATAAATTAAAGAAAAAGACCAGAGAAATGCAAATGCAAAGTACATAAAATACAAGCCATTCTACATCAGATCTCAAGATTGTCTTGCATTTAAAAAGTTTTTGTGACTTCATCCCAACCATGCAGTTGGTCCAATAAAAGATATCAACCAAAAACATTTTTCTCCATTCTGCTTTTCAAAAACAAGGTGCATATCTTATTTTAGGGCTTACTGTATGTGAGAAAGTACAGTAATCTAACCAACCCACTGGTAGTTTCCTTCTACATCTTCCTTCACTGGTAAAAGGCAAGAAAAAAAAACATAATAGAAAGACTTAAGCCAGGACTGTCAAACTCTTTTGGCTCCACAGCACCACAGGGCTTCTTGCAGGCCAGATAGGAAGAAGTATGGTAAACAGCAACAATGGCATTAATGTCCATGGCTGCTTGACCTTCTGTGTCAGCTCTGGGACCTGTGAAAGTTAATGCTGCTGTCGCTTGCCCCACTGCCAAAATCCTGGCCCCAACCAGGAGCCCCACAGGCTGGATAAAAAGCCTGTATCCAGCCTACAAGCTGTATATTTGACATGCCTAAACTAACCAATTCCATGCAGTGATTTTCTGGCTTAGCTCAAATGCTTCCCTCCTTCTTTCCCCATCATGCCAACAGATATGAAATGGGATCTAAGCTCTGTGACTTAATGATTTATCTGCAGAGATCCCCTTTTGGAGGGCTGGTCATTTTATTTTCATATTTTTCCCAGAGAACTCCAAATAATATGAAGTCAGTTTTATTTCAAGCTCTGTCACAGACATATTGCAACACCTTGGACAAGTCAGTAGGACCTATTTCCTCAAATATGGCTCTTAATTTGAGTGCCTCAACATTTAGCTTGATATATATGGTACCTGAGCACTGGCCATTACATTTAGATTAGTAGGACCCCAGAGAGTCAAATCCAAAGTATATTCACTTGGATAGCTGAACGTTACTATAGGCAAAATTAGGAGGTACTTTTGAAAATGTAGGCCTCCATTTTGGCATCTCTGTAAGCTATCTGTACTCTCTCTCTCAAAGGATTTCCAAGGCTTATATCAGATGTGTAAGGTGCTTGCATGTGGCCAGAAGCACGGCCTGGTAGGTTTTTCAGGTTCTTTAGATGTTTCAGAACTACGGAGGTTTTATTATTATAAAAGTATTATTTTCAGGGATCCTGGTTTTCTCTGTTTAAAAATCCCAAATTCTCTGGTTAAAAAAAATACTAAGCCCTCCGATTAAAAAAAACAAAATCCATGTTTTTTCATGATTCAAATGAAACACCACTATATATATAGGTATCGGTTGAACACAAGCTGGCACAGGGCTCCCGGGGGCTGTGGCACTGAGCCTCCCTGCCCCACTCTGTCCTCCCGTGCTGTGTCCTGCTCGCTGGGCTCCAGAGGTCCCAGAGGGAGGAACCCTAAGGCTGCAGCAGGTAGACTGCATCCTCCCCCACCCTGTGCACAGATCGGGGGGGAAGAGGGGTGCAGGTGCCCCCTCACATGGCCCCCTCCCCAGGAGTGCGTATAGCAGTGGGGAGTCAGTCCCAGCCCTGCCAGCCACCTGGACAAGTCACCCATGGCTCCATACTGCTCCCTGAACTGGGCCACATGGCCACACATTCCTGCCCCAGAGCCATCCCATGAACACAGCCCCAGCTAGGCAGTACCACCAGCCCCAGCCTTGCCCCACTCATTCCCTTACCATGGCCATTGCTTCCTCAATCTGCACCCCTCCACTGCTGCCCCAAGACAACCTATGACCTCCCCCCACCACAGACTTACCTGCAGGCAACTGGGGTAACTGCTCTCCACTGCTGCCTGGCTGCATTGTTGCTCATGTGCATATGGAGCCCCCTGCATCCCATTCCCCACCCCAAGCAGCATCTCACTGGCTAGAACTCTGCTGGTTTGCAAGGGGAAACCAGTGGTTTCCCGTGTTTTTCTCCTTTAAAGGAGAAAATCTGCATTTTTCCACAGAGAATGGAAAACCCAGATCCCTGATTATTATAGAAGAGCTTACTTAGGTTTTAAAACTAAGTGTTTTATACCACCTTAAAACATTCATCTGACAATCAATTAGTTGCTGTGGGTGACACACAATATAACACTTTCAGTTTTATCTAGGGGTGTACCAATCGAGATTTTCTTGGCCAATATCAATAGGTGATTATTCACCACGCATATGGGCCAATACTGATCTGATAAACAATTTACAGGAGCACAGCCAGGCAGTGTGGAGATCAGGGCCCTGCAGATAAGCCCTGCAGAGGAGGGGGCATGGGGGTGGGAAGGGCATGGGGGTGCTGATTGAGGTCCCCATGGTGAGGGAGGGAATGGGCAGGGGTTGGGGGTGTTGCCCAGCTAGGGTGATGAATGGGACCCCAGGGCCAGGACAGGGAGTGGACAGAGCCACGGACAGTTTGTCCAGGTGCTTAAAAATGGGGGCAGGGGTGCATGAACTAAAGCTAAATGAGCTTTAGTTCAAACACTGCTGCCACCATTTTTAAGCATGGGGACATTTTTAGGAGTGGAGCCAAGCGGGGTGAGGGCAGAGGCAGGCTTGGGGCTTTCAGCTCTGCTGCCTTTGCCTTAGAAGCCATACACTAGCCATGCTACATCCTCTGTCCACCTAGCAGTAGGAGGCACAACTTCCCCACCCTCTCCCCCCTGCTTCTGGGCAGGCAGGGGGTGTGCGGCTGGCATGTGGCTCTGTGGCAAAGGCAGCAGGGTGGAAAGCCTGAGCCCACAGCGCGCAGCCTGCATCTGCCCTGTGCACAAACTGGGGGTGGCATATGCCTCAGATGATTCTCCTAGGGGTTGTGCACAGTGACGGAGAGCTGCCCCCTTCCCCACCCCTCCTGTACCAGCCACCTGCATGTCCATTCTACTCCCTGCTCAGTGTCCCATTCACCATCCTAGCCGGGCAGCACCCCCACCCAGCTCCAGCCCGTCCTACCCCACTCCCTTACTGTTGGGGCCTTGGTTTACCCTCCCCATGCTCCTTTCTCTCCACAGATGTACCTGCAGGGTGCTGCTCTCCACACTGCTGCACTCCTGGACACATGCATCCTGTGGCTGCATGCATGTAGCATCCAGGGACCTCAGCCAGAAGGCGTATTTACTGGTACATTATGAACAGTCTTACATGGGAAGCCATATGAGGAAAGGCTGAGGGATCTGGGACTCTTCAGCCTGAAGAAAAGAAGGCTGAGAAGGGACTTGATAGCAGCTTAATATACTCCCCTAGTGTAGCAGTAAGGGCTTGGTGAGCAACTGTTCACCAGAGCATCCAAGGGGAAAACTAGGAGTAAGAGCCATAAACTCCTGGAAGACTGACTCAGGCTCAACATTAGGAAAAACTTCACAGTCAGGGTGTCCAGACTGTGGAATAAAAACTCCCTCCAGAGGTGGTGCAATCACCTACCCTGGAAATCTTCACAAGGAGACTAGATAGTCACCTTGCTGGGGTTACCCAACTCCCAGTTACCTTTCCTGCTTGGTGCAGGGGGCTGGACCCAATGATCTTTCAAGGTCCCTTCCAGCCTTACAATCTATGAATTATTGGGACATTACTGGCTACACCAGCCAAAAAAAGCCGATAGCCAATAATGTTAGTTTTTCTTTTTATCAGTGCCAATCCCATATGCCACCAATATATTGGTGCACCTCCAGTTTTATCCACATAAGAATTTTATTTCAGCTATAGCCTAGAGTATTTCTTATAGCATTATCTCCCTGGTAGCTTTCATCCCCCAAACACTCATCCTCTGATGCATATTTTCCTGTGTCTACAGCCTTAAACATCTGTATCACTAGTTTTCTCACTTGAAGCGATTGTGCAAGTAAAGTAAAGTAAAGTAAAACCTTTAACCTTAACATTTCTGATATGCATGTTGTTTGCCTTTTCCTCCCTCCCTGTGTTCTCATGATTGGTTATTCATGGGATTTGCATACTCTGCATATGAAGCATGCTATTCCTGGGAAGAAAGCTCTGTTTCTTACCTGATATCTCTTTCACTTAAAATTTCTAGAGACACAGACTTAAGGGTAGGGGATGGCGATTATTTCAGCTGGAGGGCCACTTAATGAGATTTGGTGAGCTGTTGAGGGCCTCACACAAAATGTATGGTGAAAATATGATTTGAACAAATTATAGATAAAAAACAAATCATATGCTAAAAATAAAAAAATTACAACAACATATTTTAATTTTATTTGAAAAATATTTTTGTCCTGAGTTATGGGTTTTTTTTAATAGTGTGTATAAAGGTGATTGCATAATAGCTCAAAATAAAGTCTCTCCTGCAACGGAACAAAAACAGGCAGCAGGACACTCAGCTAAGGGAGGATGTCCCCACCCTCAGCAGAGCACTGCCACTGCCTAGCCACCCCCAAAATCACCAGGGAGCTCCTGCTCAGCCTGCACCACAACACACACTCTCAGGAGCTGCCTGCATCCCTAACCCACCTGCCTCCCACCACTTTCTGTCCACACTTGCACCCGTCCCCCCAAAGGCTGGAGAAGCCCTGAAGCCTCCTCCAGCCTGTCTCAGCTGCCCCTCAGGACTGCGCCCACCAGCAGTCCCTCTTCCCCCAAAAGGAGTGCTGCGGTCAGCCTCACCTGGGAAGATGGGACAAAAACTGAACTGGCTGGGCTGGCTCGCAGCGCTGCATGGGGCAATGTAGGAGGTAGGGCCAGGGCTAGGGCTTTACCTGCCAGGAGGTGCCAGGGAAGCTCTGCTGCCTCGAGGCACAGGCGCAGTGTGCCTGCTCCATGATTCTAGCACCCTGAGTGGCTTCTGTCATCTCCAAACCACAGGCAGGTGGGGGGCACTGCCAGCTGAGGCCAAGCAGGGGCACCAGGGCCTGAGTGCAGTTTGCCCAGGGCCTGCTGCACAGAGTCTGGCAGAGTTCTGCTCAGCAGCCCCTGTGGTGTTAGTAGAGGCCAGAGCTGAACCCACCAGTGCCCAAGCATGGCTTGCCAAGGGCCTGTTGTGCAGTGCCAGGCCAGCAGGTGAGTGAGGCTGGAACTGCCATCTGCACTGCCTGCCCATGGGACACAATCAATTGGTGGGGGAGATATGGCACATGGGCTGTATTTTGCTCACCCGTGTCATGGGAGTTCATACCTCAGGAAAGTTAAATACTCAATATATTTCCTATTGTTTGCCACTGTGCAATTTCTGCACATTAAATCCACATCATCTGAATTAGTGATTTGGTAGACTTAAACAGCCAACAACAGGGGTGGGAAATATTATTAAAGATGTCACTTTCTTTCAACAAAATTCAGAGATACTCTGGTTGCTGCTTAACTTCTCTTAACTGTCCTCCAGCTTTTACACTTACAGCTGCCCCTTTGGTTCCATCATGAGGATGGCGCTAAGGTCATAATTTGACCCTATTAATGCTCCATTAATGGATAAAGGCCAAGATACAGTATGTGAGAACAGAAAACAAAAGAACATGCTCCAGCAGCAAATAAATGACTGAAGAACAGAACAAGTATGACAAAGAGAAAGACGATGGACATGAAGGGAGTTAGGGAAATGACATGTAAGATTCTTGATAGTAAAGCTTATTACTTCTAATGGGACTCGTGCCTAAAACTTCCCTAAGTACACAGGGGAACTTGGTACTCCCCTCTAATGGTTGCTCATACACAGACTTTTCATTTGTGTGCAAAAGCAGCAAGAAGGATGCATTTCTCCCAGCTGTAAACCAGCATGGAGTAACACCCTAAACAGGATTTTACAGTTCTTAGCTAAAATTGATGAGCTAAAGCATGCTTACCTGCCGATGAATAATATCTAGGTTTTCTTTTGCTTTATTCACTAGTTTTTGTATTTCCGCTGAATCCTCTATATGTTTGTTTTCTCTGAAGGCATCTCTTATTCTTCTGATGGCATATGTTCTAAACATTTTTAAAAGAGAGAGAGAGATTGTGTCCATAAATGTATTAATAATTGAACAGTTTTGGAGGATACAATTACTTACATGTTTATCTGTTTCAATTTTAAAATATATATATATATATATATATATATATTCTCTCTTTCTGTTCAGGTTAAATCTTATCCCATCACAAGAGACAGAGGAGTCTGGGTCTTTAACTGCAGAAGTCACTTTACTAGCGCTCAGTGTAGGAACATTTTCCACTTCATATTTTAATTGACTTCATGTGTACATTGCATCTAACATGACACAAGACCACCACCACAAATTTATATCTGAGCCTACCAGGATTGGAAAGTATGACTACACATAGGTGACATATAAAGGAACCACAAACAGACTAAAAATAAAATCCTTTTCACACCCTGGGTGGAAAAGAAAATGGTAGCTTTAAAGCTGGAAACAGAGTCGATAGTAATTCCAAGAGACGTACAGAAAGGCCTCCATGTCATTTATACTTCACCAGGTAAAACTACCCAGACAGGTCTCAATACACATAGTGCTGTTAAGCAGTATTATATTCTCCCTGGTTAATATATTTTTTTTTTTTTTTTTTACACACAGCTCTCCTTGCACCGATAAGAGGTCCACAAGAGAATACTAATCATTATCGGGCCTCCTGTTATTGCTGTTAAGACACACTACTACTTAGCAGCATTAAGAACAAACTTGAAGCAGCACAGCAAAACTACTACTGCTGGATGATAGCTCTAGATACTGCAAAGTTCAAGAACAGGACAAGAAAAACAGATAAGCAAAATATCATCTACAAGATCAATTTGCAGCAGTGCACAGGATTCTTATTCCTAGCATCCCCAAGGTCATCAGGCACAACGCTAACCAGTGAGTAAGTTTCAGGTTAGTGGCTATTCTCAATTTTTTGCCAGCCTGCAAAGGTGGGTTGATAAATCAGATATTGAAAAAGGGGGGTTGTTTTTCTAAATATACATTTTACTTTCTACTCCACATACAATGTCCTTATTTCCATGAACAGGTGAGACAAAGAGCTTCCACCTTCAGGAAGCATCAGATAAAATGCCCGGGTTTTTTCTGAGTCTTTTACCCTACTTAAAAACGAAATACTTAATCTTTGCAAGGGGCACAGTGAATCTCTCAACAGAATTCAGTATTAAAATGTAAAGACACTTCTAACTAACTACTAAATGCCTTTCTTACAGGTTTGGTTACAAGAAGTACACTTGGTAATCCTAGTCAACTATTTTTGTAATTTCACACGATTCTTTCCTATCACCATACCAGATGCTTCATATCCATACTGTTTACTGTACAAAGTATGAAACACTAACATGTTGAACAGAAAAAGAAAACGGTATATTTTGAACAGTTACTTTACAATATTCTATACAGACATAATGCAAGTTTTAGAATCTGAAATTTGATAATTGTAAAAAAGCCAAAATGAAAAGACAACTCTATTAATAATGAACAGGAGATTCTTTGGAGGGAAAATAATAAAGATTAACCACCTGCTTCCCTGCCATGCCATTAGATGGTGCTAACTAGCTCTTAACACAGCTTCCATGAACCTAATGACACATTTCTACATGAGCTCCTCATAAATAATACATTTTAATCACAGGACCCAGAATGGTTATGGAGTGCCACCCTGCTGCCACACACCAGCAGATGGTGTGTGCTTTTAATTAGGGCCTGTTCACCTATAATGTGACACGGGTGTGTGTGCTGTTAATAGAATTTATTAAATATGGAAGCTCATTCTTATCTGCAGCTGGTATCCTAGCAAAGTGTTAAGGGGAGACTATTTACCTCTTCTGGAAAACATCATTAAGATTTAGCTTAATTTTACAGTTTGATAGTAAACGGCTGGATTTTAAACCTACTGCCAGCATAGAGTACATGGCCACATCAAAGACATGCTGTTTCTTAGAGGAAAAAATAAATGGTTTGCAAAAGATATAAATGGATATCGAAGCTGCAGCTTAAAAAAATGATACCTGTTATTGGGTATGATTCTGTAAAACATAGACAAAGATGAATAACAACTTGAATCAACCTAATGATTTTAAGGAGACTAAACACAAGCTCATTTGGCAGAATAGGTCTAGGACTGGTTTTGTTCTTCTGCATGAATGGTGGATTCATTTTTATACCTTCTACCTTATTTCAGCAGAGTTGTTTGAAGGGAAAAGTCAGTGTGTTTAAAAAGTGGAATGATATTTATTGTGCAAATACCACGCACGGGCAAGAAATTATCCTATATTGGTAAGGATTTATTTAAACTTCAAAGGATTATCTGTAATCTGTCATTTCCCTTCTCTAACTTCAATAAGGTCTTATATCTGTGTTAACATCTATATTAAACACCAGTCCCAAAAAGGCTTAAGCACATGCTTAACCGTAAAAAGACAAGTAGCTCCAATTAATTAAATGGACTAATTACATACATAAATACATAGTGCCTTAAAGAAGCTATCCTTCTCGCACAAAGCGAGACGATCCCCGTGCGAGGTAAAAGAGGGAA
>NW_017728886.1:148898253-148909155 GCF_001723895.1 Crocodylus porosus
GCAGGGGGTCGGACTCGATGATCTATTGAGGTCCCTTCCGACCCTGGCATCTATGAATCTATGAATCTATAAACCCAAGCTGAAGTCTCTGTAAAAACTCTACCCTAACCCAAATATGCAACACCTACCAGTAGAAAATATTATCAATGGCATAACTAGGGGAGGGTGATAAACTGGTACTGTGGGCAGTTGCCCCTTTTGGGGGAGGGGGGGAATCATGCGACGCAAAAAAAAGGCTGCCACATTCACAGCAGCAAATGCAAGTTGCTGCCGCTTCTTTACCCCAGGCACCTAGCTGTGTCCCTACATCGCTGAGTATTATATCTCAGTGCACTCTACAACTCTTTAGATTCACAATTCTCTAGCAGGGTAAGGTAAAAAAACATTATACAGAGACTAGGAAACAGAAGCTCAGAAGATGCAAGGGATTTGCCTATGGTCACATAAGAAGTCTGTGACAAAACAACATACAGAACCTAGGTCTCCTACCTAATGTCCAAACCCATACATTAAATATTAAAATACACCTTTCTTCTTGTAGGAAGGGAAAGGCAAAAAATATCTTAACCCCAATTCATTCAGATTTCGTCAAGATTTGTGTTTAGAGATATTTATATCTGGGGGCTTTTTAAAGTAACGTATTTTACAACAGATTTTTATCTGCAAAAATTGTTGTGGACAGCCCTAATTCTGAATCTTTTTCCTCCTTAGGGTATCAAGTTTAAGAACAATGTTTATACTAAAACTGACCAGTAGTACTATACTGGTTGCAATACTGCTACGGCTCTTTGCTCAACTGAACCCACATGAAAATAAATACACTTGTATATGAAATAAGAAACAAAGACACAGAAGAGCCTGGATAGTACTCAATACACACCTTTTGCTTTTCTCTTGTGAATAACCGGTTCAAGGAAAACTCTTTGTTTGGCAGTTAATCAGTTGCAGACTGAACACTAAAATCACCGTGATAACACCCATTCTCAACTGAAATAGTATAACATACCACAAACCCACCCATATTTTCAATGGGCACAGGATCTAAGTGAGAGGCAGAGCTCCTGAATATCTTTGAATTTAAAAACACACACATGCATACCCCCCTCAGCCAGAAATAAGAGCTATTTACAGGGATCACTGCACATATACTAGATTTGTCAGTCTGAACACCATGTCAGAAGTGTTACAGTTGCCTCAAACTGCAAACTATAGTGCAATGTCTTGCATTACAAGGATCACAATGAGTATTTGAAGTCAGCATTACAAGTTAACAGTGTCACAGATCTCACAGAATGTGCTCAGGACCTCTCTGGCTTTGTCTATGTATCTGAATGCCCCCCCAAAGCCAGCCCAGGCATGTCTCCTAGAAGAGGAAACAGGGGAAACCATGAGTCCTTCCAACTCTTGAGATCCTGGCCTTTTGGTCCCTGACTGCCCCTGATTTTCTGTGGCCCTGACTCAGGAAGCCTTCTCCCACTCAACTTCTGAGAGAGGGACCAATTGGGCAAAGGTGCAGCCTTTTCAATAGAGGAGGTTACTGAGACAAAGGCCACGCAACCAAAGGCTCTATCAAGCAATCCCTCTGTCCACAATCAAGCCCTCACAGCTGCAAAGTCCCCACTTGTAAATAAAGGGAAGTGAATCTTCTGCTTCATTCAACACTGGTGAAGCCTTACCTGGAGTACTATGTCCAGTTTGGGGCTCCACACTTCAAGAAGGATGTGGACAGATTGGCAAGAGTCCAGGGAGTGACAAAACATGCAAAGAGGCTTGGAAAGTATGATTAACAGTGGAAGACTGAAGGAATTAGAGGTATTTTGTCTGGAAGAGAGAAGACCAAGGGGGAAATGGGGATACAGTTTTCAAATACCTGAAGGACAGTTGTAAATAAGGTGACTGTAACAATTTGAGAGCAATCTGGGATTGGAAGTGGGGATGGCTAGCACACGTGTAACCCATGACTCTTAGAAGGAGGCCAGGTGGGACAGCACAGCACACACGAGTGTGCACACACGTTCACACACACACACAAGCACGTGCATGCACAGCCCTGACCCCATCGCTCCCAGGAAAGCATGCACACCCCACCCCGACTCAGGAGCTGCACATGCATGCGGGTTCCTGCCAATCCAGGATTTTTGCTTCAGTTTTCTCCAAAGGCTGGGATGCTGAGATATAGTCCCAGATTTTGGAGCCTCCCAGATCAGAGCGATTCAACAAAAGTCTTTATTTTTGTCACTTTTGTCCATTCAGTACCATTTTGAGTATATTCATCTTCACTGTGATTTATAGAACCAATTTTTTCTTGTTTTTCCAAAGAATCTTTGAACATCAAAAAAGGAAGGAAAAACATTTTTAAACAGGAAACTCTGACCATAAAATCACAAAATTAGCTCAAGGATTAAAGGGCAGGTATAGCATCTGAAACTACATCTAACTTTTTTTTTTAAAGACTGATTAGATTTCATATTGTTGATATCCTTTAAAAGTCAAATTGCTACTAATGTAATGTAGCACTCCTAAAGAGCAGGGTGCTTATACAATTTCTCAATACTGCAGATAGTTACTTACCTGCAGTGGAAAATGCAGACACTTGGTAGTTCTGAAAAACATGAGTTCCAGAAAGAAAGCCAGGAAGGTAAGATAGCTCCATAAATGGTAGAAATTACACTTGTCCTAAGCACGTTTTATATAGTTGAACTGATTTACAAACAGCTAGCATGCTGACTAATTTTTAAGCACTTAGGCACCATTAAATCCCCTCCTTCCATATTAGTTCAATTTAACTGCAATTAAGTATCTAAACCACCCAAATCCATTCTACTGACATTTGGATAGAAACAGATTCTTCATAATATAAACCAATTTGGCAGAGTAAAAGGGTTACTCAATATTGAACTGAAGCTTCTATATGCTGAGGTATCCCAATCCAATCTTACTTTTGTATTTCTAAACTTGTTTTTTTAGTGATTTAGTAAAGTAATATCTAAAACACTGTAAAATGAAATCGAGCTAGAAAATGCACTTATAGATGAATTACTTATTCAAGAGCATCCAACTGTTGACAATAGCTGGCAAAAGTTTTCCAATGAAGCCACTGTTTTAGGAAGGACTATGCCAAGGTAAAGATGTAAAGACTGTTAAGATGTATACTTGCATTGTAGCTACTATTGTGAAGAAATGGTTGGAGTGGGAGGAAGGAGGAAATTATGGTAAAAATGCCTTGAGACTACATTAATCTCAGGCTGCATTTTGGCTCCTCAAGTCTTCAGATCTACTTCTTTATTCTTGATGGTTAGATTTTTGAAGTTTGTTTTGGGACAGATTCTATGTGCCACTGAAATATTTTGCATGATGTTCTTGGAGACTTCACTTGATTACCCCATTTCCCATCTTTGTTTTGTACTGATTTTGCATTTGATTTTGTACCTTGTGATCTCATATATTGTTGTTCTGCCTCCTACCTATGCAGCAGTTTCTGCTTATTCTGCCAAGTCCTCTAGAGACTTTTTTCTGTCTTTAGCATTTTTCACCTCCTTGTCCTTTTCCTTAGACTCTCTTCCCTCGTTTCAGGGGTATCCAACTCACCTGGCCCTGTGAGCCAGACAAATGGCCCAGGGCCAGCCCCACAGCCAAGACTGAGCACACCCATCTCCCCCACTCCCTGCATATGAGATCCACTGTCCACAGTGCCTGCTTTAGTTGGTCTGATGCAGTTGCCATGTGCAATATGGCTCCTAGAGTGCTGGACCAGGTGATGTATGGTTCATGTCCTTGACCAGCCAGAGAGGGCACTTCCCTGGACACTTCCAGTGTCCAGAAGTGGGCACTGGATCCAGCATGCGGGGGGCAGGGTGTGTCCCAGATTGGCCCTGCATGAGGCCAGCACAAGGCTCTACAGGCAAGATCTTGCCCATAGGCAACATCTTTGACACTCCTGCCTTGTACGCCTCACCAGAATTATCCAATAAGTTGTGCTAAGAAATTGGAACTAGAAAGCAAAAAGAACGAAAGACTTCAGAAAAGTAGAATGAGAAAGCACCTAATACTTTTTAATTCAGTTCTGAACAGCTCCTTGGGATCTTTGCGAAGAGATACTGCAAGAGCAAAGCATCTATTAACAAAATTCATTTTTCATTGGAAGCTCAGTCCACATTTCAAAGAAGAGGAAAAAGTAGACTATGAAAAGTAGCTCCCTGATATAATTTAAAATCATTTTATCATCCAAACACAGCACCGTTTTAATAGAAACTGTCCTTTTATCTTCCGCTGCTATTTTCAAGAAGGTCAAACACTCCGTTAGCTGGTACCCATGAGCCCCCAATGAGAATGTGCAATTAAAAAGGTATTCATTCTTCTGTTTTATGCCTGGAATCATAGGAAATGGGCAGTAGTTTCCAATTTTGAAATCTTAGCCCTGGGTAAAAGGAATAGTAAAAACAAAGCTACAATTATACATCTTTTGTTCTTTACACACATGGACTTTTACCCTGAAATTTACTTCAAAGTTTCCTGCTTTTGTTACTCCCTGAAGTGTAGCTCCCTCATATTATTGTGGCACTACCTTTAAAAAGTCAGTATTCCAAGAAGTCTGAACCACTGACAACTGTAGAAATACTGAGATGGCAACAGATACAATACACCAAAGAACTGCTCTTTGGGGAGTTAGGTACTTTGATTCTGAGTATGTTTATTTATTCAATGCCCGACTTAAAAATATCATAGCAGCTTTTCTTAAAAGACTCAATAACTAACCCTTGAAGGTATATGTACTATGGACTATTTTAAGGAGCTGAAACTCTGTGCACTGGAACACTTGTTTTTAACCACACAGCACTTTTCCTTTAACATAATTCTGGCCAAGTAATAATGCTAGACAGCTTCAACAACATTTTGTATTTAGCAGTGCTCAGAACACCCTAAAGGTTTAAGACATCTTTCAAAGGTAACCTTACAAATGTGCTGACATTTCTCCTTCTCTATGATTGTGAACAAAGATAATGTGTTAATGGAGCATATCACGGTTACAGCCAACAGACTGCTAAAGATAATGACATAGCTATTCCAGATTATTACTAAGAATGATACAAAGCATTGATGTAAAACTATGACGGATAGGCTATGACAGTCAGAGTAAACAAAATGGAATGATCAGGTGGGAAGAATACCAGATATAAAATGCAAAATACTTTTTTCAAGAAAATAGAATATAAATGACTCCCTCTCCATAGCAACTAAAAATGCATTTAAAAAGTTATAAATTACAGTACCAAATCTATAGGAGAACCACTATGGTGAATAGTTCTAAAAAGATTTTACTTAGGGAAATTATGCATAGAAATGTAATGCAGGCAGGTGGAATATTCCTACATTAGGAAAAAATCCCTTCTAAAAACTGTTTCCTTTCCCTGTTTATATTTGATGCTAGTTTTCTCCCCTCCAATTTACTCCAGTGACATTTATAGTCTTGATATACTAACAATATTTTCTAGAATTTCAGTCCATAATGGCAAAATGCGAGTTGGATAGGATTTGCTCCACTATACTTGTTTTTCAGAACTGCAAGTATTTAAAAAAATGGAAAGCCTCAGGGACAAAAAGCTGCAGAAGATTCATTTTAAAGTTACCTAAAACTTTTATTGCTTGACCAGCTCTCAGCGCTGATTTTTCAGCATACAGAAATTACTCAAAAAGGGAGAAAAGTTTTCTTCTGTTTTACATTTCAATATACGCAGGTTTCATTAGATGTCACCAACAAAGGCCAAACAAAGTTTTAAACAAGTACTTGATGTCAGTGTTTCTCAACCTTTTAGGACTTGAGGCACCTCCCAGAAAGTGCCCAGCTCTTAGTTTTCAGTTGGTTTTTGACTGTGGAAGAATAAAAGAACAATTCTTCTGTTACAAAGAACTCAGAAAGATCATGACAGGTCAGAACTTCTTTGATGCTATGGATTCCCATCTGAAATCTCTGGGTTTATCTTGTGAATTGTGTATAGGTGTTTGCACACCTAACAATGCTAGTATTGGTTAGTGTCCTTAGAAAGGTCTTACAGCACCCTGGCTGAGAATCCTTGCCCTTTGTAAACACTTCAATGTAAAGTTAAATTTGAGAATGTAACGATAAAACAGGCACTTATAACCAGTAATCACATTAAATTCTTCCTCATGCAGTCACCCCCTCCAGGCTTTATCACTCACTAAACACCTTTTTAGAACTGCTGGGCTAAAGTTTCAATACACTGAAGGTGCTTGGCTGTATTATAAAAGCTAATGGCTACTCCAAACTAGGATTTTGGAAGGGAAAAGTTAAAACTTGACCAGCAAATGGGAAAATTGATATTTATAATAAAAGAGTTTTTATGACTATAAACTTCTAAATGTGAACTGTACATCAGTGCAGGGTCAACTTCCCGAATTCACTAAGAAATGACAGCTTAGGAACCTGTTTTGCTGGTAATGCCTTTCCCAAGGAATTATGGAATGAAATTAAGAGGGCACTGGTTGGTTTTACAGCTAACATACAGAGACCCCTCAGAGTTGCAGTAGAAACGTCCAGAAGCAGCAGCAGCACTGGCAGTACTGACCAAAGCAAGCCTGGTAGAGGGGTAAAACTATGGGCTTTCTATACACATGCTCAGGGGTGAGGGTTAATTAGAACAGTTCCTGGACAGGCGCTCTAATTAAACTGGCTCACCATCACATGTGTTTCAAAATGGCCGTAGAATGCTTTATCTAAAGCTCACTTGAGGTTCAGCTAAAGCACCCCCATGGCCATTTTGAAATGTGTGAGGACTTTTATTAGTAGATGTTTTGGATGGGGAATCCAGTAAAAAGATGACAAAGCTGGGATGGAAATACAAAGCACCCGAGCGAGGGACTAACAATAGAGGGAGCGGGGAGAGGAGGGGAATGCGACTAGGTTACAAGCAATACAATATTAGCCAACTAAGCCCGGGGGTGGGAGACAATTTTGCTTATTGTTAGCTCACTCACCCCAAGTCACCTCAGCTGGGACTTGAACCCAGATCTCACATGTGGCAGGCAGGAATGCTGCCACACAACCACCACTAGTACTACATGCGACAATGAGGCAACGCTGGAGCATTCTATTTCAAATGCAAAGGAGACTTGATTAATTAAGTCTGCTCCTTGCATTCTAATTAGAATGTGAACAAGCATGTCTATTAGCACCCACAGAGACTTGAACTCTCCCATCAAGCAGGAGATGGAGCAGGGAGAAAAGTGACAGATTTTTTTCCCTTTCAGCAATTATGTCAGAGTTGCACGCATCTACCAGGCAAAGGTCGAGATCAAAGACAAAACTTCTAAGCACTGTCTAGGAGAGCAAACCATGGTAGAAATTCCAGACTGCCCATCTCCAACCTTCCAACCTATTTTAGCTAGAAAGTTCAGTCCTCCACACCTCTCCTAAAAATGGCTTGCTTGGAGAGATTGGTGGTGGAATATTCAGAAAATAATCTGAAAGACTTTTCATAAAAATATCCCATGCCTACTCACCTTCTAATGCAAGGCTAGTGGCAAATACTACATGATCAATATGCTTTTGATGCACATTAAATCTTTCACAGAGGCCCTGTGAATATCAGGATATGTAGAAACTTGACCCATTCCACAGAAGGAATATCAAATTAAAACAAAAGCTAAAACAAAAACAAAACCTAACAATTTGCTCTTGCCACTCCATGTCCTTGATGGCCGGGATCACTAAATCTAAAAAACAGTTTGTACTTTTAAAAGCAAGCTATCCAACATGAATAATTAAAAACTAAGAAGACTTTTCTAAAGTGCATTATTATAGCACTGTAACTAAAAAAAAAAAAAATGGTTCTCCTTTTTAATAACTCTAAAAAAATGAAGCCCCCTTCACCAACTTGAACACGATCAAAAGCTGCTTAGATCAGGGAGTAAGACTTTTTTGAGGCTAAATGTTTTCCAGTTTTAAACTTCAACAAAAAGAACAATGAATACTGCCAGAGTGATGCCACTTATACTATTCATACATGCATTGTTCCTTTTTGTGCAGTTCTCTGAATACTTATGCATATAGTCACTTTTTATGTTTAAAAACGGAAACTATCACTGGCCTAAAACTAAGAATAAAATATTCAGCAAACAGGACTGCTTCTGAGACAGTTACAACTAGAAAAGGGGAGGGGGAAAATAACATCTCAGAATGCAAGAGCTCTTTTAATCCTAATTGGAGTTGATACTGCAACTCCATATAGTCAAAAAAAGGGAAAGAAAAGCTTTACTAGCCTAGGACCCAAGTGAACAAGTCATTCCATTAATGAGGCACCAGACTGAGAACTGCTGCAGGGGTTACAAGTACAATTTGCCACAGATGAAAAGCGCCCTTATGGCCTGAAATGACAAATGACTCCAAAATACAGTTTCATTGTCTAAGACCATGACAGATGCCGGCTAGGATTCTGGGATAGTTTAGTAGTATAATTATCAGATGTGGGATACCTACAGCCTTGGAATGACAAGTTCAACCCTGACAAGATTGATTCATCCCTTCATCCTTATGGAGGTAGATAAATATCATTTGGTTTGCTATGCTGGTCGTTCTGACACATCCTTAAAGAGAGACCCAGTCTGTTGTGAACTGCCATTAAAAAGTCCATTATGCTTGTACTAAGACTAGTTTTACCCTGGCCAAAATTTCGCTATGCCACTGTGTAAATGCTCTGTATTGGCTAACTGCCACCCTCCACCCGAGAGAGAGCTGGTTTTCAGTAATGTTGTATGCGCACTACATGGACAGTAGAATATTTCAGGATCCTCTGTGATAAAAGATAGGCCACCTTTCAGCCTTGTAGGCAATATGTAAAGTGTCAGCCGAACTGAGGGAAGGGGGCCTTCTTGAATTTCCTTTCCTCATCTCCCTCTACCATAGCTTTTTTCCTACCCAAGGATCTCCATTCTTCATCTTAGCTACCAGTGACAATTATCCCTCCCTTGGGTTCCCATGACCACAAAATGGAATGGCCCACCTTGTCTCTGACTTAGAGCAAAGCAGAGCAAGTTTGGCTTAGCAAATATGGAACAACACAGCTGACAACAGTGATGGATGTTTGAAGTTACAATGGAATACTTGGCAGTGTAGTTAATCACACTAATATATGCAAAGCTCATTACTCAAATCAAAAGTCTAAAATCAATTTGGAATACATAAAACCACTATCCTACTTCTTGCCTACAACAAAGTAATGATTTTTTTATATAACATTTGGGATTGTAAATATATCCCCTTTGAATACTACATGAAATGTTTACGGAAGTCTGGATGCTGACTATATCTATAAGATTGCCACAGGCAGAGGATGAAAAGGAAAAAAAACAAGTTTTGCATTTTGAATGCTTACGTAAAGCATAAGCTTAAGTATACTAGATTTCTCCTTTTGCACCTGCTTTAGGTTAACTACCCATAGACTATTGAATTGAAACCAGCGCCTTACAAAGGATAATTCTTGACCAGCATAACTGTAGGCCAAAAGTCCAAATACCAATAAATGAGATGACATTTATCCAAAACCTAAGTGTCACTTCATTCCCATGAAAGATTAGTAGTTCCTTACATGACAGAAAAATAGAAGGATCTTTAAAGTGAAGAAACCAATGCTTGGGAGAAAAATGTTAAAGGAAGAAATACTTAAGGTCTCTGAAGTTCCCAAATTACACATATATTGAGTATATCAGACACAAATTTGGGTTGAAGAGACACAGCTCATCCCAATCCAGAACACAAACTACTGAACATTATAGTTGGTAGTATATTATGCTACAAGTCTGTGACATGACTTTCTGTATTATACTGCTCTAAGAAGGAGCCTAAATCACCACTTTGTGTCAGTAATACATCAGAGTCCATGAAGAGGTGGAGATGGGAGCAAGCAGCTTTGTATGCTGGCAAGATACCTGGAACTACAGATCTGTGGACTGGTGAGAAAAAATGGCCATTGCCCAAAACATGACACAAAAATGGACGCCTGAAGGGACTCCAGCTCAATAAATTTAACTTGTTAGAATTTGTTTTTGATTTGGATTCAATGGTATCATATGACCGAAAGTAATATTCAATCCTAAATAAGGCAAAGTAACACAAAATTGTCTGGAATCCACAACCCAGCAAAGGAATAATCCAGTTATACCAGAACTTTTTTTTTTGGTCACTAACAGTTTAGAGAGAGGTAGACAAAGGGTCTAGTTTTAGTTATTCCTCCGCTGAAGTGGGAAGTGTTTCATCAACAGCACCCGAAGCGGGCTAAAGGTAGATTCTACTTTCCCTCATCTTTAAGAGCAAGGTGGTGTCCTGGGAATCTACGGGGGGGGCAGCAGAGAATGCACAACCTTGATCTGACCAAACAAGTATCAAAAGAACTCGGATGCTAAGCAGAAATGAAATATGTATGTGCCAAGTCAGTGAGCAGAAGTTATTAAAACAAACTCACTGCTAGATCATCCATGCACTGGAAGCAGTTTAATATTTACCTCTGCAGCAGAAAGATATGTAACCTAAGTGGTACTCCAAGATGTACCCCCTTTCCAATTAAAGGGATCAGAGCAGATGCATAAGAGCTGTGGGAGGTGTAGAGACCCTCCTTCCCCTATAAAGCAGAGCCAGGTCACCACTGGGGACTTAACCATACACCTTTTAATGAGAGAAACAGTGGTTGGAACATAATATATATAAACCAGAAGGTATAGGGGACACTCCGGGGATGGGCTTCAATAAAGGTTAAGCATTCACATTCACAGACATATTCATCCACTTGACAAAAGACAGATTTCATAGATTTCATAGACATTAGGGCTGGAAGGGACCTCGGGAGATCATCGAGTCCAGCCCCCTGCCCAAAGGGCAGGAAGTCAGCTGGG
>NW_017728886.1:148909166-148931676 GCF_001723895.1 Crocodylus porosus
TAGCCAGTACCAGGTCAAGCAGCGCTTTGCCTCTCCCAAGCAGCGCTTTGCCTCTCATATACTTTAACAAAGTATAAAGCGCAAACACCACAAACAATACTGGTTGACAAAATATAAAATGCACAAAATATAAAACGCCAAATAACAAAAGATATAGAGCGTAGGTACCTGGAGGGGAGGAGAGGGAAAAACACAATGACCCTCTCCACTGCAACAAGAATTGCTCCCTCTGACTTTTCACTCACCTCTACTTGATCCAGCCAGGACTTGAACTCAGATCTCCCATGCAGACACTAGTGCTGGGACTGCTTCAGGCTGCTAAGGCTTTTGACCTTCCGGGATGGTCCCTGCCTCATGTCGAGCTGCCCCACCGCTTGCTGGAGGAACTGGAAGCAGAGCTGGGAGTCTCTCAGTTTGCTGAACAGCTTCTTGCTGGAGCCAGAGAGGGAACCTCTCCTACCGGTTGCACGCCGCACTGACCCAGCCTCTTGCTGGGGATCCTGGAGCCCAGCACCAAGCCTTTCCTGCTGCCCTCATGCCACGCTGCTGAGAGTTCAAACACCCCCTGTGGGTCCTGCTCCTTCAGGCTCTTCTGGAGTAACTGCTCCTGCCCCACTGGCCCAGCTCTTGCCAGCTCTTTGAAACTCTGTCTTTGTCACCCCCCTCAGGTCTTCCCGAGTCAGCTGTGCTGCCCCTTTTATCCCCTTCCAGGTGACCTGAGAGACCAATCAAGGGATATGGAGGATGAGTCTCTGGGCCCTGACTGGTGAGGAAAGGGAATCCCAAGCACTTTGATAATTTTTTACCATTTCAAAACCCCTGGGCCAAATCACTACTGGCTGGCCCATCACAGAGATCAGGGTCTGGCAAGGAAGAGTGATTTGTAGCCCCCCTTTCCCCACCAAAGAGAAATAACTACAAAATATTATTATATCATCAAGTCAAGCCTAATTAATTAGGCTAGAAGTTAGAATGGAAGGTACAAGAAGCAGCCTAGTGAAAAGGTAGCGATTTTTAGAGTTTCCTGAAATTTTCTTTCATGGCTTATGCTTTAAAGGAAAGAATATTGTGCCATTCTCTCCAATTTGAAAATGCTTACAGCTGGCATGTTCAAAAGCCATGTGAGTTTTTGTATTTTGAGCCCCTAATTTCCCACACAGGAACACGGAAAGCATTTAAAGGGTAGAGATAAAAATCGCAAGAAAAAAAGTTACAATGTGACATGTGGAATGACCTTCCCATACCTATACACCTCAATTCTGCTGCACTTGCTTAGGGCAAATAACCCACAAAAGTAACAGAAGGCTTGGGGCCTTCATTAATAGTAATAATAATTTACTAGCAGTGCAGCAATACAGATTTTTTGGGCCAATACTAATGGCCAATAATTAATGAGCCATATCGGCTGATACTGATGTGATAAACAGTGCCGCAGCATGGAGAAGTGGGGGCAGACTGAGGCCCCTGCGGTGATGGAGGGAGTAGGGCTGGGATAGGTGCTGCACAGCTGGGGTGGGGGCAGGGCACAGGATGGAGCTGTGGCTCACGGGGGGCGGGGGGGAGTAGAAAAATCACTGAGGATGGAGGGGGGTGTCTCCCGCTGCTGTACGCACCCCAGGAGGACACGAGAAGTATGTGCCCTGGACCTGCACGTGGGGCAGTGCGGGCTGCCACTGCAGGCTTGGGGAGGCACTGGGCTCTTTCCAGCAGGGGGGAGGTTGGGCTGGGCTCCACTTGGGTGGGCGACAGCAGTGCTAGGAGGTGGTGCTGGGGGGGCTACAGTGAATTTTGAGGTGGCTGCAGCACCCAACCCCTGCTCCCAACACTACCACCACCCGCCCCAAGCGCAGCCCTGGCCCAGCCCCAATACCAGGAAAAGCCCAATGCAGCCCCCAGCCCCAGCGGCAGCTCACCTCACCCTGCACGCAGATCTGGGGGCACACGCCCCCCCCGCCTCCTTACCCTCCCAGGGTGCATGCAGTGGTGGGAGTCTTCCCCCCACTTGCCCTTTGGATGAGCCGCAGCTCTGTCTCATGCCCAGCCCATCCCAGATGGGCAGGACCTGCCCCTGCCCCATTCCCTCCCTCACAGCAGGGGTCTTGATCCCCCTCCTCCCATGCCACTTCCCTCCCCCCACAGACTTACCAGCCAGACCTGGCTGCTCTCCATGCTGCAACACTGCACTCGTGGCAGATAAATACTTACTACATGCATGCACAGCCAGATCAGACAAAAAAAAACCCCAGACTGCCGATAATCTCAATTTTGCTCATATCGGTGTCGATCCCATATGGGACTGATGTATCGGTGCACTTCTATAATTTATGCTATGATAATCCCAACATGTTTCACAAACAAAAATCAAGTCTCAATACTCATGTACTCATGTACATTAGCAGAGTATTGCCCTTATTTTACACAGAAAGGCGAACTGAAATGCAGATGGGCTATTCATCCAACATCACACAACCAAGTCATCATTCAAGCTAAGGACAAATGCCCAAGATTCCCATTTTGCACACATTAACTTCTGATCATTGAGGTCCTTCTTGCAATCCAGGAGAGTTTAATATCTAAACTATCAGAACCTACAAACTATACAATGTTAAAAATATGAATGACAGACATACATATAACAATATGATCCTCCAAGCCCAAAAGGAGGTAATCCCAACAGGGATCAAAGGGGGCAGGGGGGTGCAAAAGCCCCCATGGCTCACCAAAAGCATACAGGAATGTCTCCTAGCTAAAAGGGAGGCGCACACCCAATGGAAGGGAAAGGCCATCACCAGGGAGGATTATACTGCGGTTGCTCCGGGATGTAGGGGGGCAGTCAGGAAGCCCAAGGCAGAGATGGAACTGGCTTCCTGGATCAAGGACAACAAGAAGTCCTTTTTTAAATACACGGGGGCAAAAAGAAGGTACCAGGTAACATGGGGCCCCTGCAGGACATGCTAGGAAATTTGGTCGTCACACCAGATGACAAAGTCAACATATTTAACGATTTCTTTGCTTCCATTTTCCTGAGCAGGGACTGGAAGAGTCATCCCCCTCACACCCCAGAGAAGGTGCACCTAGGCCAAAGGTTAGTGAGGAACTAGTTAGGGAACTTCTGGAGGGACTGGATGTATTCAAAGCAGCTGGTCGGGACGATCTCCACCCCAGAGTGCTGAGGGAATTGGCTGAAGTCATTGCGGGACCTCTGGCACGGCTTTACGAGCACTCAGGGTGCTCTAGTGTGGTGCCAGAGGACTGGAAAAGGGCCAATGTGGTTCCCATCTTCAAAAAGGGGAGGAAGGAGGACCTGGGGAACTACAGACCAGTTAGTTTGACCTCAATCCTAGGCAAGCTTTTTGAGAAAATTATTCTGGCGCATATCCAAGAGGGCCCAGCAGGGGAGATTATGCTTGGGGGCAACCAACATGGGTTCATTAGTGGCCTTTTACGACCAGGTCACCAGATCCTCAGATGCAGGGGCAGCAGTGGACATAGTCTTCCTGGACTTCCGGAAGACTTTCAACACTGTCTCTGACCCCATTCTCATTAAGAAACTGGGGGACTGTGGTGTCAACACCTACACAGTCAAATGGGTCGGCAACTGGCTGGAGGGCCTCACCCAGAGAGTGGTGGTGGATGGCTCATTTTCGACCTGGAGGGATGTGGGCAGTGGGGTTCCGACGGGCTTGGTCCTCAGGCCCGCACTGCTCAACATCTTCATCAGTGACTTGGACGAGGGGGTAAAAATCACCCTGTTCAAATTTGCTGATAACACTAAGATGTGGGGGGATGTGGGTACACTAGAAGGGAGGAATAAACTGCGATCGGACCTAGACAGGTTACAGGGGTGGGCAGATGAGAACAGGATGGGATTCAACACCGACATGTGCAAGGTGCTCCACCAGGGGAGGAAGAACCAGCACCATACCTACAGGCTGGGGAACTCCCTTTTCGTCAGTGCAGAGGCAGAAAAGGATCTTGGCGTCATCACTGATGCCAAGATGAACATGGGCCGGCAGTGTGGGGATGCAGTCAGGAAGGCCAACCGTACCTTGTCATGCATCCACAGATGCATCTCAAGCAGGTCCAAGGAGGTGATCCTCCCCCTCTACGTGACACTGGTCAGGCCGCAACTGGAGTACTGCGTCCAGTTCTGGGCGCCGCACTTCAAGAGGGATGTGGACAACATGGGAGAGGGTCCAGAGGAAGGCCACTCGCATGATCAGGGGGCAGCAGGGCAGGCCCTACAAAGAAAGGCTATGGGACCTGAACCTGTTCAGCCTCCACAAGAGAAGGCGGAGGGGAGATCTAGTGGCCTGTTACATACTAGTCAGAGGGGACCAGCAGGCACTGGGGAAGTCCCTGTTCCCCCATGCACTATCAGGAGTGACCAGGAATAACAGTCACAAGCTAGCAGGGGCTAGATTTAGGCTAGATATCAGGAGGCACTACTTCATGGTCATGGTGTCTAGGATCTGGAACCAACTTCAGATGAAGTGGTGCTGGTTCCTACCCTGGAGGTCTTTTAAGAGGAGGCTAGATGTACACTTTGCTGGTGTTGTTTCACCCCAGTACTCTTTCCTGCCATGGCAGGGGGTCAGACTCAATGATCTGCTCAGGTCCCTTCCAACCCTACAAACTATGAAACATACTTACGTCTGTCATTTTATATAAAGTCCCATTCAAACTCTTTTGAAAAAAGTCAAGAAACATATTTATATGCCTGAACATGGAATTGGGTAGATCTTTTCAAAATTAAAAGTTGCATCTCAACTGTGAAAATATATTTTCATACATTATAAAATTATTTGGGGAAAGAATGTGTACAGACAGCTATGATCTTTGCACAGACATATAGAAGTACAATGATAAATTAATATAGCTTTTCATTAAATGCTCCTACCTTCAAAACCAGTTTACATAGGTATGTTAATAATGTAAAACTTATTTAACAATTTCTTGGCCTAAGAAAGTATTACAATATTAGATATTATAATGACTTGCAGAATACTTCCCTGGAACTTGCTTTCAGATGCTGGTTTCAATGCCTTCCTGCCGACACTCAGAATGTAATTCAAGCTACAATATAACACACTAAGAAGCATGGTCTTCTAAGTTTTTCACTTAAGCTTTACTGACCTAAAAACATTTTCCAAGAAGGAAGCAGTCTGATATAGTTTAAATAGATGAAAATATTAATCACAGGAGACACATTCTGATGTACACTTGGATTAGTCTTACAAAAAAAAGCCTAATTAGGGTTTCAAATCAAAACTTTCTAAATGTGTAAGATGATTTCCCACTAAATGAAAAAAAACCACCTGGATCTGCTGCTTTTAAATACGACTAATCCCATGCAAATAAATGATGGTTTTTGAAACCTCTGGTATATTCATTCTTGTACTGCTCTTCAAACTGTCCACTGAAAAGCATTTTAATACAGCAGATAAAGAATGTATAAAAGTCACTGGCTATCCTAAGTGACTACCAATGAGGTAAACTGATTCCCTGAGGGATAAAGCTCAGTTCAATCACTCTCTTGGAATGTGTTATAAAAAACAAACAGATAACTTTTTCTACAAGCACACTACTAGGGTAGTTAGCTGCTTATAATGCATGACCTCTAAAATACTTAACACCTGCAAAGTACGCTGTTATTTTGCATGATTTATCCAACACAAAAAGGTAGCAAAGGGAAAATACAATAATGATCAAAAAGCACATGGACTACCCCATGGTTAACCATACTTGCTATTACAGTGACTCCCATAGTCTGTTCACCACTCATTCCATTTTCCCCCAAAGGACACAGAAATATTATCCGAGTCAAAATATGGCTGTGAAAGTGAAATGTATTTTCTGATAAGCAGTATTTTTACTTTCAGGTACAGCAGGCTGTGTAAAAAACAAAGGCGTTCTAGTAAAATAAGAATTTTTTTTTCTTAGTGAAATCATGTTTGAGCTTCTTGGATATAAGGGACTTTAAAAAAAAAAAAAAAAAAAAGGTAGCAAACAGATTCTAATAGATAGCAGAGTGCCAGTATCTTAATATTCATGACAGCAGTATTAGTTGATAGAAACCAGATCCAGACAGAAGTTTGTTTACCACTGGCTTGCATATATATATGGTCCCCAAAGGTTCTGTAGGCTGCATATTTCACCACCACTACCGAATGACCTGTAAATGCACAGAACCAGAGTGCTTGTGGAGATGCTTAAGCTCCCTTATACAGAGGTAAGGCCCTAACTACAGGGATGATGTAGTAAGGATATGTTGGACAGCCACTCTCAATCCTCTCTTCAGCCCTTGTTGCAAGAGTGCACGTGTGCACGCAAACCAGGTTTCACCCACTCCTCCCTGCTTTTAAAAGAAGGGCTGAGTGTAGAAGGTGTCTGACTCTCATTCAGCAGCTCATTTTGTGCTATTACCCTTCCGCTGAACCATTCTGGATAGAAACTGGCATTCAATTAAAAATTCAGAAAGCCAGCATTTTAAAATAGTTTTAAGTAATAAAAAATATCAATTCTAAATGTGCTAAGCAGTGGAAAATATCAAAACAGATTTTACATTTAAAACTAAATTGAATTCTTAAACAATGAAAGCTTTACCTATAGCTAGGAAAACGAAACTGACTGTTTCTGGTCACTGTAGCCTTCAAGATTTTAGAACAAGATCTCAGCTTCTTGCATCTACTGTTTAGTTGCAGTATGGAAATAAGACAAAAAGGTTTGCTGCTCTTCTAAGTTCCAATTGGTTTCTCAACTTTGATAAAAAAAAAGAAAAATATTTTCTCTGCACCTATAAAAACTATGTATTACTTTAACAAAATCTGGTTCAGGTGTTTTGTTAGGGACCTCCCCTAGTTCAGGGTTAGATTTAAAAAAAATTGTCAGAAAATACATACTGCTTGAATACTGCATTTTATTGACATGATTTCAAACAGTATATGAAATTTAAGCTTTTCTACAGGCATTCAATTTCAAATTATTTATCTATTATTTTTAAGTTTAATTCCTCCCTCACTCCCCTAGCAGCCAGACAACAGGGCAGGCCAAGAACTCGCACTGCAGAATCAGAGAGCACAGCATAAGACATCAAGAAATTTTCTTGAAAACAACCCTGGCAACTCTGAGTTTAAAGTAAAGTGAACACATTATCAGAAGTCAAACATGTCCAAAACCAGCTGGACAAATTAAAACTTGGGTCTTGGGCAGAAACTCAAGAAGAGAAGTTAGAATACTGCAGGTGCTGTATAGGGAAAATGCTTTGGGAAAAACTCCAGTTTCTGGATGTGTGTTAGTTTAGTGCAGGGGTAGACAACCCTTAGCACGTGCGCCAAAGCATGCCTCTGAAGGCATTTTGCTTGGCATACGTGCTTTGGGGCAGATGGTGGGGGAGCCGTGAGGGGCCTGATCCTTGTTGAGGCAATGCAGAACTGGCCCCTTCCCTGTCATCCACCTGGAGCTGCGTCGGGTGGAACTCCACAGACCCTGATGCACCTGCTTATAGCCTCCCTTATGCAGTAGACTAGACCAGTGGTCTCCAAAGTGGGGTGCGCAAGATGATCCATTGGGGTACGGGAAGAAAATATTAGAACGTCTATTTATATAAATATACATATATTGGGGGTACGTGCTCAAAATTTTTTTTACTGATGGGGTGCATGATCCAAAAAGTTTGGAGACCATTGGACTAGACCACTACATTTGCCAGCAAATGAGAGAGAGAGAGAGAGAATGACTATGTGTACGTAGCTATAAATACGTACAAACACACTTTATGGGATTACATACTATGGCTGTGCAAAACGGCTGTGTTTCGATTCAGTTTTGGATTTGGCCATTTCGGAGGAGTGATTCATTTTGGTGTTTTGGATCACTGTTCTGTTTCATTTAAGCTGAATCTCCCCCAGATGTGTTTCAAAAGGGCTGCAAGCTTCGCACAGCCCTACTGCCCAGCTGGGCTGGGCTTGGTGTCTCAGCGGGAAGCAGGATGGGGCCATGGGTGGCTCATATGGGGGAGGGTCACTGCCCTCCCTGTAGGCGAGGAGACCCCTGTGCAGATCTCTGATCCCTGTCACACCAGGATGTGGGGCAGGGAAGCAGCGCAGAGCAGCAAGCAAGCCTGCTGGTCCCTGCCACACAACTCTACTCTGCAAAGAGCAGAGATCCACGCTGGAGGCCTCCTTGCTACCACTGCCTGCCCTGCACCGCCTCGGATCGCTGCTCCACATGGAACCAGGTCACATGGGAGGGACCAGCACTGCCCTGCCACATGACCTGGCTCCGCAGGGAGCAGAGATCTGTGCCAGGGTACTCCTCACTGCTGTCATTGGGGCAGCAGCGGCAAGGAGACCCTCGGCACAGATCTCTGTTCCCTGCACAGCCGAGTTGCATGGCAGGGCAGCAGCATACAGCTGTTTCCCTGGAAGCCTGGCACTGAAACTCCAAAATTTTCCGAAACTTTTCAGATGCCTTGTTTCATTTCAGAGATGTTTCGGAACCTTCCATTTCAATTTGGATTCAACGTTTTGGGCACTGAAATGACCCGAAACACCTCCAAAATAAAATAGCTGCTGAAATTTCACACAGTCCTATTACATACACACACATCCCCCCACATCATCTATCATGTTATACATCATATACGATACCCTGCATTTTACACACATATATTATGTGTGTATATAAACATGAATGTACACACACTGTCATAAAAACATTGCTTATTTTCCACCCTGTCTTAGGAAACATTTTCTACAATGTATAAATATACTGAATTGTCTGTATGCTGGCCAAGCCTGGCACATAACCATTCACAGCACTGGTTCACCCAATTTTCCTTTAGATTGTTTTATTTTCCATTGTAGATACTTTTTAAGAAGGAGGGTGCATCCACATCCCCATATCCCTTAACTGTCCTCAAACACAAGATTATTTATACCCTAAGAAGGTTGCTAAGGGTGTTATGTAATGGAGGGGAGAAAACATAGTGGGGGCAAACCAGTGTTTTAAAGAGCCCAAAGTGAGGATATTCCAGATACAAGGGCACTACACTAGAACTGTTCTTCTCAACTGAGTCAAGAAGATGATGGCATCTGAACTGAAGTGTAGGAAGCAAGACTGCCATTCTGTTTGCAAGCCACTCAGTGAACTAGGCAGCCCAAATAGTTACAGACCCAGAAATCACTCCAAAAAAATCAAAGCCATTTTCCTCATCTCTGCTCTTACTGGCAAAGGCAGTTGATCCAGGAGATGTTCAGAGGCGCAAGACTGGCTTTTGGCTTTCTTCTTCATGGAAGAAAAAAATACAGTTATAGACCTGCTGATTTAATGTCAGCCTGTCACTACAATAAATCTAAGCATGATATTTGGGACTTTTATTGATGATTAACTGGTAATCCTTATCTTTTTCTTCAAAGAGTTCTTTGCCATCTTATCTTCTAAGATTACTGGAAATCACAACTTTATGACTACTGATGAATGCAGCAAATTTCTATTTAGCCTAATTTAATAAGAATTAAATAAATAATTTTCCTGCTAGAGCATACTGTTAGGTGCTGAAAGATCGCATATTAAAGTAGAATAATGCAGCATGAGGAAGGGGAGTTAAGTCACTTTTTTCAATGCTGAAGCGTGCTTACTATATTAAAGTATTTTTAATATACTGGAAGTCATATATGCACAGCTATATACATGAATCATTGCCAGAAGCAGCAATTTTATATTACTCTCATTAGTTCCCAAACAAACTCTACTTATAATTAAGTTTTACTTAAAAGAAAAATGCCTGTTCTACTCTGCTATAAAAAGAATGCAAATAGTGTTTCAGATAACAAATACATCATATTTTCTTAATTTGGGTGCCTTTACAAAAATAACAAAGTCAATTAATCAGACCTCAGGGAGACCCAACTCATTTGTCTTCCATTCCTGTAACATTTCTATTTTTCAAAAAAGTCATTTTCCATTTTGTTTTTTTCCAAATTGCTACTTTGAATATTTTAGGGTTTAAGTATGAATGCATTCTTAAGATAGTATATATAATTTTACAAAGGAAGAATGGCAGAATTTGGACAGTGACACTAACAATGCTTTAAAATCCAAGAAAATGAGCCTGATAAGCTGGTTATAAATAAATAAAATAAAATGCAGTTCAGCCAAAATCAAAAACTTTAGCAAAATCAGCTTATTTTTAAAGAAATTTCATTTAAGCAAAAAACTACAAAAGCTCTAAAAATACCTACCTGTTCTATTTTGATAGTTTTGCTTGGCATAAAATGTTTCAATTTTCCTTAAAATTAATACTATATATGTGATACAACTACAACATAAAAAATGAAGTAGATATGAACATTTCAACTGTTGAAACAAAACATTTGCATCAATCCTAAACAAATTATTTTCAGCATTTTCTTTTAGAATTTCTAAATTTTCTGGGTTTATTGATCTGAAATTAAACTAAATACTGTAATCTGAAAAAATCTTCTGTGAAACAAAATGTCTGTCCTCCCAAGGCTCTTGTCCTGGGTGGGATGTGACCAAATGATACATGGCAGGCAGTTGACTGTTACCATCCAAGGAAGAAGAATTTCAAAACCTGTTTCTGATGGAATGGAGGGTTATACATAAAGGGCCTCCAATGCTGTTATGGCAAAGGGTTGCACATATGTACAAATACCTGGGATTAAAATCCCCACAGACAGAATTAAAAATCCCATTCAACAACACCACCCAGAAAGATAGGATGGGTTTCTCATGCACTGTTGTTCCTGGATATTACAGCTTTCGGGTATTTCGGGCACATAAGAGGCTGGGCACTGCATGCTGATTTTTGCAGACCTTGTAGTAAGAGGATAAACTTGGACTTCAGACTGAAGTGCAAGAATGTAGGGGGGAAAGATTCCTACAGTGAGTTTTAGCAGCTGGGCCTGGGATGAGTCTTGTGCAAACTCAAGGATTCTTCAAAAAAGGTTCTTGCCATTTGTTATAATATCTGTACAACGAAGTATGATTTATGCACCTTTTCTAACTAAAGATTACACTAGGAAAATATCCAGGTCTGTATCACATGGGAAACTGACCTGAAAAACAACCAAAAAAACAAAAACAAAAAAAAAAAACCATTCACTTTTTATGATAGAGGCAACAATGTGCATGTATAGAGGAGAAAAATCAAAAACCCCTCAAATTATTACCTGCCTTTCTTGCAAATATTTAAACAAAAGTAGAGAACTATTGCGTTGTTACGTTCCACCCAGCTGTCTGCTGTGGGTAAGTCAAACTGCAGGAACACCGTTAAAGTTCACCTCTTCCTTGGTTTTTAAAATCAGTTATAGACTACCTGCTTGATGGCAGAATATAGCACTTCCCTTAACATGGCTAATTTTAAATATTTATTTAAGATCTCCATGCAGCATTTTCTCCTCTAAACATAGAGTATCATGTTACCTGCTGCTAACAACAGCGAAAGTATTGTGAATCATGATCCGATTCAGGACAACCACCAAGCAAAATGTATAGCACTACTGGTCTAACACAGGTGTCCATCATAAATGATGCCGTTGTGCAACTGTTAATCTAGTCAGGGGACAAAAGGTGAAAAAGAATATAATGAACAGCTTCTAATATGTCAGAAATCACAGCAAAGCAAGATGTTTCACTTGAGCTGATCAAGCCATATAAGCTGAGAGTAGAAGAATCCAATTTAATAAAGCATATAATTTTAATGTAGTGGGAACCTGATTTAAATAGTATTTTAAAATGGAGAATGGTACAAGGAGTGAGGTGGGTAGTACTTAGGAGGCCAGCACTGGTCACAATGCCTCTGAAACAATCAAAACAGGAGGATTTAACCTGCCAAGAAATGAACAGAAGCTGAACTATAAGCAATTTCCATACTCTAGCATCCTTCTCAACAAAGACATAATTAGTCTGCGATTTTAAAGCCTTCTGCACATTAGTCAAGTTATCAGAGGCTGAAAACAGTTGTCAGTGACAGGTGCAGCTAAACCAATGCTGAACATGATTTTAGCTTCAAGTATTGAGGGGGAAAATGCTTCCAATCTTCAACTGGCCAGAAAACAATATTCCCTTTCAGAAATCTAGGAGACTATCCGGGTTGGAAGAGGTAAACAACCACCGTCTCAAATGTAGCCTCTGGATGTTATAAAAGAGAGCAGAACTTGAATACTTTGTAGGGTTAGGTTCCCCAGCTCTCCTGAATATGAGGGTTTATGAACCAGCTAGTGCTATACCCAACCACAGCAAAAAGCTGCATGGAAAAGCTAAAGCCATCTCCATGTTATTTCCCTAATGAGCTCTGATGGCTATGATCCTCAATGAGCTCTGATCTGTGGGAGACCAGTGGTGAGCTCCAGAGGAGAATAGGAATAGCACACTTTGAAGTGAAAGCAGCAGCTATCAGTTGGGTGCTTCATCCTTTATTCAGCAACCCATTGCTAATCAAGTGGGTCATGCACATGAATGAGCTGGGTATTACTATTATGAAAAGAAGAGCTAAATGAGCCAGATTAGTGGACTGACAGTAGATTAACTTGCTTGGTCAGTTTACCAGAATGTGGGTAAAACTTAAACTTTCACTAGAGGGAAATTTATTTCATCTCTCACACCCTCACCTCCACCAAACTGTGTAACATAATTATAGGTACCAAAAAATAAAGTAAAATAAAACCAGGACTTGTAATAATCGCACACAAACCAAGAAGAGGTAAATTAAGCATGTAGACGCATTGAAATATTTCTGACTTATACAGAATCAGAAAGATTACCTAATATTAGCAATGGGTCAAGAGACAATTTTGACATGTTTTTGGGATACTGTAAGTTTTAATTGCTACCAACTCACAATGTTGTTATATATGACAAAATAAGATTAGGGTCTACCTGCAATATTTGTGGTCCAGCCAGTAGGCAAGTGAAGGGGTAGAAGGGGGAAGACAGCGTGTCATTAACTGAATTTCTAAAGCATGTAAAAATAGCCACTGATGCGACAACCAAAGGGACAAATATCAAAGGGAACACAAACATGACAATGAAGGGCAGAAAGTGAAGGAAAAAAGGAGGTAGACCACGGAGGTGGAGACATTAAAATCAATGTAAAATGTGGCAACATGCAACACTATTTCTCATTAAAGAAAAAAAACTAGCAGTTTGGTTTGAGCACAATGATATATTTTTAAGAACATTCAACTGGGGGTAGGCAGACAAAGTTCTATTGGTGAATCTGATATCTTTTATTTGACCAACTTAAATAGTTGGAAAACAATTATTAAGCAAGCTTTCGGGTTCAAAAACCCTTCGTCAGGCTAAGGAAGTTTCAGCAGTTAGTGTGTGCTCTTCCTGGATGGAATGAAAAATAAAGAAGCCAGAGGCTGGGCTGGCATACATATAAGACAGGTAGTCAGTGAAAATGTAGATTGAGGAGTCGATGGGTGAGAGACAGGCTGGCGCGGGGGGGGGAGAGAGAGAAGGGAAATGAATAATGGAGAGATACCTAGGGAGTCAGATGTCAGGCAGGTTATAATGTATCATAAATCCAACGTCTATATTTAGTCCATGATTTTTAGTATCCAGGAGGTTGATGAAGTGGAGTTCATAGGCTTGTCTCTGGGAAGTGTTTTGTAAGCTTCCTTTGAGGATCAGGACTGGGAGATTGGAGAGAGAGTGTTTTTTTTGTGAGAAATGCACACAACTGCACACCAGACTGAATGCACACCGGAAATCTATCAAAGACAGGAATACCCAATTACCTGTGGAGGCACATTTCTCACAATAATATTTTTCATCTCATAACATTTTTGTACAGGAAACCTTACTGTTCCTCACCTTTTTAAGCATGCATAGAGAATTTATTTTAAAAAATTATCATTTCTATGATCATGTATTAACATAACTAAATTGACTTAACTGGATGAGTTGACGGACATACTGTGTCAAACTACAGGAAGGGAGGGGGGAAGTGTTGGGAAAAATACTAATCTATACTATAGAGGTACTGCAGCTATAGCTATTCCATCACCTGACAAGAGCCTCCTTGGGGAGACAAAGCCTATAGGACAGGGGTAACCAACTTGTGCAATACTGCGTGTGGTACATGAACACTGGGCCCAAAGTAAAAGGTCGACACCAAGAGCCAAACTAACCAGAACACTTCTCTGACCCTGCAGCTGCTACTGAATTCAAGACTTTGGATGCTCAACTACCATATAAAACTGCAGCTGTTGCAGGGCCAGAGAAAAAGTTTACCTGGTTCTTGGTAGTCAGACCTCTTTAGCAGCAGCCTACCACCCCTTTGCTCTGTATAGCCAGAGGCTTCAGTCTCCCATGGCATCCTAGTGGGTGAAAACTCAGGTACACCTCTGGGGGTGGACATCATGGCTTAATTTGTAGCATGCCTGCCAAAACTTTTGGTTATCACTAATACAGGAAGTTTTCATAGATATTTTGGTGCCTCAGTGATAT
This sequence comes from Crocodylus porosus, assembly GCF_001723895.1. Taxonomy (NCBI): domain Eukaryota; kingdom Metazoa; phylum Chordata; order Crocodylia; family Crocodylidae; genus Crocodylus; species Crocodylus porosus. The sequence goes on from NW_017728886.1 coordinate 148,923,648, forward strand.
AAGCTGAGGCCATAAGCAGACATTATATTTGTATCACTATATAAATCCTTGAAGCATTATAAGAGTCAAGGGAACAGACACACACTGAAGTGCTAAAGAACCTTTGCCATTCAAAATGGAGTCAGAATTGGCGATTGCACAAATTCTGTTTTCCACCTTTCTGGCAGCCATCAATATTCTCCTCTGTGACCATCCGCCACATTGCATTGTCATCAAGTACAGGATGAATGGGAACCTTTTCAGTTCTTCCCACCTCTATGCCAAAACCAAAGTTACGATGGCCCCAGTTGTGGAACTTCAGTAGGCTGATAATTGTGCTACTGTTGCACATATTGAGGAGGATCTACAAATGGCCATTAACCACATCTCTCAATCATACTAGTGCTTGGGACAGACCCTTAACACAAAAGAAAAACAAAGGTGCTTCACCAGCTTGCTCCAGGCCAATTAACTCCCCCAGCAAAAATCCTCATTGATAGACAAAAGCTGGAGAATGTTGAATACATTGCATACCTCAACAGACATCTCTCAAAGATGGCAAACATCAATGACGAGATCCGGGATAAGGTCTGATATGCCAGCTCTGCCTTCAGAAGACTGTATCATCCTGTGTTCAATGATCATGACATCAGGACTCGAACAAAGCTCCTATTATATCAGGCTGTGGTAATCCCAACTCTTCTCTATGGCTTGAAGCATGGGCGACCTACAGGGACCACCTGAAAAGCCTGGAACACCTTCACCAGGGCTACCTCCAGAAGATCCTAGGTATACAGTGAGAGGATTGTTGCACAAATGCCAGTGTCTTTACCAATGCTAACATCACCAACATAGAAGTGTTGATTATTCAGCACCAGCTGTGGTGGACAGGGCATCGTGTGCACATGCCTGACATACATTTACCAAAACAACTGCTATACTCCCAACTCAGCCAAGGACAAAAGACACACAGGGGACAGAGAAAATGTTTCAAAGACACCCTCAAGGCAAACATTAAGAAGTGCGGCATTGACATCACAAATTGGGAAAAATTAGCCTAGGAATCCGGTACATGACAATGCCTTGTGAAAGCAGGTACATCTTATTGTGGGTAAACCCATCTTGCTCTGGAGACAAAAAACAACAGAAACATAAGGAAAGGAAAAAAGAGCGAGTCTGATCCACAGTCTGATCCTCCCTTCAATCACTACCTGTGGTGTCTGCAGCTTTAGGATTGGCCTTCTTAGCAATCAACGGACTCATCTACAACCCTTTACTTGAGCTGTGGGTGTGATCATTCTCCACTGTGCAGGATCACCAACAACTAGAAATGCTAAAGAAATGGCTGAAGCATTAGAGGAACATTTGTGGAAGAAAGAGGAATTTCTCTGTAGTGCTAAGTTGCCTTTCAACCCCCCAGCGCTCTGCTCTTCACCCTCTAAGAGGGTAGGGATGGAGTGTGGGGTGGCTAGTCACTGACCACAGTCCCAGGAAAACACAGCCTGCTGATGCCCTCTGGGATTAGGCCGTCAATGAGTCCAGAATTGGGATCTGACTCATGGATAGCTGCAGCCCAACTGGAACTGGATTGTGAAGTGATCACCTGGCTTGGCTGCAGATCTGCTCACTGTGCCACACAGATAGTGGCAAGTTCACTGATAGGATCTCCTTCCCCATTGGGCAAAAGGGAACAGAACCATAGGGCTGAGTAACCCACAAAGATCTGCATACCACATGCACCTTTCCCTCCAAATTATTTCTCCAAAACTGGGGTGTGCATCTTACACCAGGAAACAGATTTCTCGCAGGGTGCATGGCTGGGTGGGGAGCTGTGTCCAGGGCTGGAGCTGGGGCCAGGACATTGTAGTATGGGCCGTAGCGGGGATAGAGTTGCAATTCACTGCCGTGACAAATGCAGGTTCTACAGGCAGGGTTGTGCAGGCAGCGCATCATGGCTCTGTCCCAGCTCCAGCCCCATGCTATCACTGCTGCAAGATCTCAGCCTCAGCTTCAGATGAAGCTCCCTGCCCAAGCACATGTCCTGCTAGTACTGTTTGTTCCAGTCTCCACAAAGACCCTGGGGGCATGGGACCATCACAGCCCTGCACTGTCACAGCTCCATTGCTCCTGAGGTCTGCATGCAGACCAGCTGGACTGGTGTGGGCAGGGACAGCTAGGAAACAGTCTGGCCACCAGCAGGATCCACCATTTTGTCCACCCTTGATATAGGGTATATTTAGTGGCAACCAGCAAGAATCAGCCTCTCTTTAGGAAACTAACTAAAAAGTACAAAAGCAAAAAAGACAGAGTTTAATTATTTAAACGATGGTTAAAATCAGCAAGTTAAATTGAAATCAATTAATTAAATTTATATTTATTTAATTTTTACTTAAACGAATTAAGTGAAGATGCAGACACACATTACATTTACTTCAGAATAATTTGACTTTGATATTAGTTTTATGTAGAGATTAGATTTTGGTTGCATGGGATGGCCTTAGGCAAGGGGTTGGATTAGATCAGTGGTTCTCAACCTTTTGTACCAACTCCCATTTTTAAACATCAATGGCCAGTCCTGACCTATTGCCCCTTACTCCTAGCCCACTGCCACCCACCCCCAGGCCTTAGCCCCCCCAGTATGTGGGGTAGGGGGTGGGGGTGTGAGGCATAGGGAGCCCCAAGCAACCCCCTGCAGACTGGAACTCTGCCAGGCTGCAAGGGAAAAGTCAGTTTCCCATGCTTTTCTTTTTTAAAGGAGAATCTATTTTTAAGATTTGTTGGTTCATTTTTAAAGTTTGTTCCTGACCCTTTCATATATTCTTGCGACCCAATTTGTTGTTGCAACCCATGGGTTGAGAAATGCTAGACTAGATGACTTCTGGAGGTCTCATCCAGCCCTGCTTCTCTGTAACTCTATGACATTACACTAGGGTAAAAGTGAAGTGAACATGTTGCACTGCTTTACATCTCCGTAAAATTATTTCATGCCAAGGTAAAGATAACCCTTGGAAAGTAAGAAATAACTATGCATCTATATAAGTTACACTGGCATTTCAGATGTTTATCTACTCTTCTAATCAATTTTGTTCCCAGTAACAGTTTGCTTAATGCTACCTGACTCCCCTGGCACCTAATGGTCAGGCAGTTAAAACCATTCAGGCTGGAGGCAGTCAGCCTGGGAGAGTTGATTGCATCTTCTCCTTACTATGGTAGAAATTTACTACAGAATAAAATACAGAGTAAGCTGTTTTGCTGTACAGGTTTCCTTCACTTTATGCAGGTTCTATACATGCGAATTTGCTCTTATGTGATGATCCTTTTTATATAAAAAGTGTTACATGCAAGGTAAATTCACTCTTATGTGATCGGTGTGGTGGAATCCCACAGTCAGCTGCTTTGTGCGGTGCATTGCGGGAGTGACACGCACTAAAATATAGCCTCCTGTGTGGATCTGTGGTCCTTGCTCATTGTCTGACAGGCGTTTCTGTAGTTGCCATCCCCCTTGTGATAATGCCCTATGCTGTTGGTGAACATCAAAATTGTCTTGTAAAAGTGGTAGAAATGGGCCTGGGGGTCATTTCAATCAAGGTCTTGTAAAATGGGCTCCCTTTATGTAAATTCAAGTTACATGCCATTTTCCAGGAATGCACATACAGTATAAAGCGAGGGAAACCTATAATTGTGTCATAACTTAGGGTGCAAACATACAAGAGAAGTTTTTTGTATTTTCTGGTTTAGGGGGAAAAAAACAAACAAAAACAAACGAACAAAAACAAAAGAAGGTTCCTATCAAGGATATTGTTATCAGATGCCTCAGCATCACCTTTTCCAACCCTAGTTGTTCTTTTCCCACCATCCCAAATCAGACTTCCTAATAGTACACAGTGGCAGTCATTACATTACTTGGTGTCTACCAAATTCTCCTGTTGATAAAATATGACATACACATTTGGGCTTCAGAGATTTTTTCCTGCAGAAGTTTGGAGATGATTCTATGCACAATTACTGTAAACAGTCAGCAGTGACCTCAGGAAGTCCATGGTAGCACTTCAACAGCTGTAGCAGCAGATTAATTGCTGGACTAGGAAAGGAATGGTGGTATCAGGAAACCAAATACAAAATATGACATTGTTTGCCAGAAAAATTGACGTTGCTACTCATAAATAGGTAGGACAGAAGCACAAAAAAGTTCTTTGACTTTAGGTCTGACTAAGTTTGTCCATCTCAGGAAAAACAAACAACACTGTAAAACAGGCAATTCACAATCTGCTCCTATACAGGCATACCTCGTTTTATTGCGCTTCGCAGATATTGCCTTTTTTACAAATTGAAGGTTTGTGGCAACCCTGTGTCGAGCAAGTCTATTGGCACCATTTTTCCATCGGTTAGCATTTTTAGCAATAAAGTATTTTTTAATTAAGGTATGTACATTGTTTTTTTAGACATAATGCTACTGCACACTTAATAGACTACAGTATAGTGTAAACATAACTTTTATATGCACTGGGAAACCAAAAAATTCGTGTGACTTGCTTTATTGTGATATTCGCTTTATTGCGGTGGTCTGGAACCAAACCCGCAATATCTCCAAGGTATGCCTGTACTCACAAGCCATCCTTCCTTGTAATGGTGCAATGCTTTTAAAAACTTCCATTAAAACCAATGATAAGTAAATTTAATCTTTGACATTTTACACTTCACCAAAAAAATAACTCCTTAATAAGTTAGTAATTTCAGACTAGGGTATTACAGCACTGTATTACAGCAGCCCAGAAAAAGCTGTTTATCTCAGAGCAGCAGGGGCTAGCAAAATATTTATTTATTCCAGGGATGGGTGTGGTGTAAAACGGTTTCCCTGCAGCATAGCTAGTGTCTCTTGCTAGAAGCCAGTGTTATTTTTAATGTTTTCTAATTCACAAATATAACAAGGATGGCGTTATGGATGTCACTGTCCCTGCTAGAGTATTTAGAAACAGCTCAATTAAACTTAACAATGTGTCCTTGACGAAGGGAAAAGATCCAACTTTATCTGGTATTGAAACTTGCAGGAATCCAACTTAAACAAGTTAACAGAAAAGTGATATCTTAAAAAGAAAAGGAAACTGAATGGAAAGTTTTAGCTAAAGAGAAGTAGAGAGGCAGCTAGCTGTATTAGTCTGAAGTCAGGCAGAAGGCAGGGCAGGGTGCCACTTTCAAGCAGTGGTTCTCAGCCTTTTGGGGCTCAAGAAACCCCTCTTTAGCTTCAGCTTAATTCCTGACATGGAAAAATAATAAACTATTTTTCCTGTTGCAAAGAATGCAGAAAGCCCACAAGTCAGAGTGGTTTTAGCCCTGTGGATTCTCATTAGAAATCTCTGGGTTAACCTCATGAAGTGTGCTCACTGATGTAGCACATGCAAAACCCAAGTCACTCTCAGGGAATCTTAACTAACATTTGGGTTTGCTTTTTTTCATTTTTAATTATAATTATTATTATTTTGCATTCCAGGCCAAATTAGTTGCAAATCCTATTAACTGAACAGAGCTCAATAGCTCAAGTCCATGTGGTGCCACCATTTGCAAGTATTCTCCATCCCAGACTCCTCAGCCATGGACTTCAGATGCTCCCAAATCCATGGGGAGGCATTCTGCACGCAAGCCTGGAGGTCTTGGGGTTTGGAAACCCCAGATACCACTTGATCTTAGCCAAAAGGCCACCAGCGCTCCTACAGCTGCCTCAAAATGAAGAAGTGCTTCAACTTTGATGACCCAATTCTCCCCTGCTCACTCACTACTGACTTAGGGTCAGCAATATACAAGAAATAAGAATCATGTGCAAACTCGTTTACATATTTCCCAGGGTGTTTCGGCCAGTAGGATACTTTTGAGCTTCCACTAGGATCATTTCATATCCTGCCCCGTTCCCACGAAGCCGCAACCTGATTTGGGGGGGCTCCAGCCGCCCCCCACCGCACCAGACCGGGGTCACCCCTGCAAAAGTGCCCGACTCTGCCACTCCCCGGCCTGGGCCCTGCCCCTCCGCCACGAGAGGGCGGCGCCCTCCCCCCGCTGGGCCGCACCTGTAGCCGTAGGCGGTGAAACACTGGCTCTCCCGTAGTAGGGCCCGGTAGAGCCGCAGCACCTGCGCTCGGCTGGACGCTGCCATCTTGCCGGTCCTCTCAGCAAAGCCCCATTCTCTCTCAGTGCGGGGGAGCCGTTCTCAAATGCCTGATTCTCCCGCGGCGCCCACCACGCCCCAGTGAGGGGGGCGCCTGGGGTGGCCTCGCTATTTCTCCCGGACCCCTCTTCCCCCGCCCTAGCCGTGGCCTGCCCAACTCTGGCGTGACGCGGGCGGCTCCCGGCGCGTCAGGCGCGAAGCGGGCAGCTACAGCACCGGCACTGCGAGGCCCGGGCTCGAGCGGGAGGTGAGCAAGCCAGCTAGCGCGCGGGGGGTGGTGGGTGTGGGGCCTCGCGGCACAGCCTTGGCGCGGGAGGCGGGGCCGCGGCCTCGTGCGCAGCGCGCGGTGGGGGGAGCAGGGTGAGGCCCCCGAGCCCGGGCTTCCATCGCCTGCGCTGCCCGGGGGGCGCCCGCGGCGTAACTTTACGCCTCTGGCGTAATTGCGGCGTATGGGGGGAATGTGCGTGCGTTGGGGCCCTGCTGTGAGCTCAGGTGTAAAGCTGGGTAGAGACCGACTAGCTCTGGAGTTGTTCAACCTTTTCATGCCCTTACTTTCTAGTCCTATTGTTATCATTCTTACTATCTTGCGAGGATCCCTTTTGCCTGAGTTTATTGCGCAGCTGCCCGGTGAAGTGCGTCATAAATATAAGGGGTGCACCATTGCCAACTCCTGATTTTCAGCGTTCTTAAAAATCTCTACTTCATGCGTGTGAAAGACTTAGTTCTTTCTTTTGTAGCTATGCATTTATTTATGCTGGTATCGTTTGCATTAAAGCTAAGTTTTGAACTGGGGATGCATGTGGCAGCCATGTTAGTCTGAGACAAAAAGAAATGCAAAAATTGAGACCTCAGTTCAGAAATGATACTGTTTTCTTAGATCAAAAATGAAGTTTATTTTGTATGTATGTGGACTTTTTACCATCTTGAACTTTCCCTGAGTCTGATGGAAGGATGTGTGAGCCCAAAAGCTTGCAGAAAAAGATGCTTTTTTCACTATTTCTCAGTTGGTCTAATAAAAGGTATCATTTCTAAACCAGGAGTTCTAGATTTTTGCAAGTTTTAAATTATACATTTGAAGTTTAGCCCTTTTAAATCTATGCATCTAGATGGATAGATATATAAGAGCTAAGTTTTTCACATGCCCGAAGCATAGACTTTAATAACAGCTGCAGAAATCAGAAGAGTTGGCAGCACTGCATGTGCCAGTAGGTTTGCTGGTGTGTGGCCCTTGTTTAGGGGTTCTTGGTTCCCTCTATCCTGTCCTGTCCTGTCCTGTCCCGTTGTCTCCCACCCAAACATCTGTGCCAGGCAGGGCCACAGCCAAAATTGGATCCAGTGTGAAACCTGCATTGCGAACTATGGGGGGCGGGGGAGCAGGGCATTGGCTGTGGGTAATAAGCATTTGAAGGGGGTTAAAAATACATATTTTGGGGGAGGGTGGGGAGAGGAGGCAAACCATCTGTTTGGAAGACCATGGGGCCACCCTCCGCTGTTAGCCCCTCCTATGCCTGCAGCTGTATACCCCTATTAGGTCCCACAGATGACATGAAGATGTGGTGTTTTGCTAGATCTTAGGGGAAAATGGGGTGCTTCAGACATGTTGTTGCAAAAAATTGCGGTCTGTTTCTTGGAGGCCACTAAAATCACAGACACACACTCATTAGATGGCACAAAAGGTGTATTTGCAAATAGGGTCAGAGCAGAGTCAAAGACTCAGATTACTCCGAATCCCCCAAGGAATTTTTGCAGGTTGTATTTATCCTTTTCCTCCTGGGCACGTGTGCAGAAACAGGAACTCTTACAGCTCATTTCCGTTTCATACAAACATATATGTGGTTACATCACTACATCCATTGCATGTACGTTATAATTAACTACTTAAGTATGCAGGGC
>NW_017728886.1:148931776-148947552 GCF_001723895.1 Crocodylus porosus
GATTTAAGAAAAACTGTGGCAAGGCTGGCCAAGGAAAAAAAAAGTCCTTGGCAGTGTTTCTTTCTTATCAGGCGCAAGATGCAAGCTGTGCATTTCTAACAATACTCCCTTTCTAACAATGTCACGGAATAGGAAACAACCCTCTCAACCCTTTTCCCTGCTAGTTTACTTGGAGCTCCAAAGACTGCCTTCTTCCCCTCCCACCCCCCCTTTTTTGTGCTTCTGCGCAGTTTACTGGATAGATTTTAATGTAACAGCTGGGAGTGGATCCAGAGGTGGTAAACTGGTGCACTTGCACCCTCCCTCTCCCTTTGATTCCTGCTCTATCCAAAGTTTAAAACCAACTGCCTGTCAGTGGCAGCAGCATTTCTAGTCAGGCAGACCAGAAGCAGACTGAGGTAGTCAATTGACTTCATGTCTCATTGTCATCTACCTGATCCCTTCTGAGCTTATTCCACAGGTTTTAATAACCCTCTATGGTCTTGATGTTCCACCAATCTAGCTATCCCTTATTCTGTAATTCTGCTGTCTGTTAGCTGCTTCTGTTAATGAAGCTCCCATTTCACAACCTTCCTCCCCTACACTAGGCAGAAATTTAATGCTGTGGGCTGGGAGGGGAGAGGGGCGTGTCATCTTTTTTTGCAGCTGACACTAATTTCCCATGGCAGAAAAAAGGAAGTGACATCATCTCCCTGCCCTCCCCTATGCAGCTGCAAACTTCAGGCTTCTGCTCCACTGGGAGCTAGCCTTTTTGGCAGGTGCCACAAATTAGCTCCACAGCTTCCCCCAGTTGGCACTCTGATTCCCTTCTGCTGTTCTGTCAGCTGCTGTGCTTTCTGCTCCCTAGCCTGTGCTCTCTGCGTGATCTGTTTGCTTTCTGTTCCCTGCCTTATATGCCATATGCCCTACGCCCTACAAAGAGGCCTTTCATGCCACAGGTTGCCCACGCCTGTCCTACACCATGCGCTGTTGCTGCTGTTCTGTCCTCTTTGCTACTGGAGCCACTGCAGGGAAGATGCAGGCTGTTGTGGTGGAAGGGAGGGTAAAGTCTCCCCAGGTAGCACCTGGGGCTTATGCCCCACTCACCTGCCCATTGTTACCCTGAAGTGGGAAGAGTAAAGGGGGATCAAATTGGTTAGGTGACAAAGTTGCAAAGGTAGAAGACAAGTCAACAGCCAGTAGTGTTCAAGTTCCTTTTGTGTTTCCTTGTGCTGCCCCCAAATTTCAGTATATGTGTCCATGGTAAGTTTAGAATGTTTCTAAGTGTTCAGAGAAATCCATAGATTATAGGTCAACAATTCCTGCTCTGGGATCCAACATGAGTTGTTCTACATGGTTCATGAGTTTTGGGGTGGTTAACTTGTAGCCAGCTTAAGTGCTGATATCCTTTAGGTATCCAAGTCGTCTTGACTTTTTCCATAATTCACTGTTTTCATCTGTGCTTTGCCTGAGCCTCTATTTGCATGGCATGGGAGTTTCTGATTGGTGGAGGGAGGTTGAATTTTGCGTGTTGCAGTTGTGGGCCCAGGAGTATTATGCAAGGCCCAAATTTGTTATAACTGGTCCAGAAAAAAAATAGCTCCCCAAATCTCCAGCACAGTGCCTGGCTCACAGAGTGAACAGTTAAGGATGAATACTTACATTCTGCTTGTTTACACACTAGCACTTCCTCACAATTTACATCCTTGGCCTCTGCTCCTCTTCCATCTACTCTGCAAGAATCCAGAGTCTTCTGTACCTGCAAACAAAACATCTCTTGCCTCTGATTCTGCTGGTAGTTTTGCAACTAATAGTATTAACGCTGTCATCCTAATCCATGAGTATTATGCCATACGTGTATTCATGACTCATTTATTTTTTTGTATGATATCAGTATGAATGAATATGTGGATTGCAGTGTTGCAGTCTGTCTATTATATGCAGATTAAACAGAAAAGAGTATATCTGCCTACACTGCAGGTGTTTTATGCATCCTCACTGTGTGAGATGATGCTTTATTCTATAGGTATACTGGAGTTTTGTTAATTCCATCATTTGCATGTCTGGTACAGTTTAGGCTGTGTTCATAAACCTGATCTGTTTGTGTATGTGTAAATAACAGATAAATACCAAAATATCTTTGTTGGACTTGTTTCTGTGTGTCAACTTACATATTATATGCACACAAGTTTGGTTTTGTCTTCTTTTTGAGGCTTGTGAAAACCAATCAAGTTAAAATAAATTCCATTGTTTTATTCTGTACAGCACATTACTTTTTCTTTATTAAAAGCAAGGCTTAAATTTGAATTGTCCCACAGAACTGTAATTAAATACCATGGTAGAACCATTCTCTTTGAGGCTTCCTTGGTGGTTGTAAATCTTGGATTTATGTAAACTAGTTCTGTTTTGCATATTAAGGAAACTCAAACAGAGTTTACACACAGACACACTTGCACATACTGTTAATTGTCCTTATGCCATATGTTTGCCTTTGTCTGGGTACTTAATATGTACTGAAGTGGAATTTTTTTATTTTTCTTTGTAAATTTAACATCCTTCCTAAAAGTTTCAGAGGCAACCACATTTGTTCTTTCGTCCATATATTTCAGAAATCCAAAAAAAATTAAGGCTTTTATGTAGCCAATAAAATGTGGTTTGAGAGTTTACAAAGATCCAATAGGAAAAAGTAACTTTATAGATTGGTTCAGTGAGGACTCCAGAAGTGAGGGAAGAAAGTAGTAGTTTCGTAGATATTGCCTCTAAATTTTGAATCACTGGTAAAGCTAGAGGTTCCAATACTCTATTCTTCATCTACTGAATAATGAGGAAGAAGGCAAGACTAGATAAAGAATAAACCTTTTCTTTGTTTACGGGGACTCTATAACCCTTAAATTGACTTAAATCACTTTTAAATGACTTAAGGTTGTACTAGATGCCTTGAGCCAAGTGTGAACATGCAGGCTCCATAAGGAGAAGCGGTAAAGCTGTGTTAATATGTGGTGCTGCATCTGACCAAATCAGACCTGCTTCCCAGGGAAGCTAATTAGCCTAGGCAGCTAAGGGTCTGCCTTATTTTTTGTTCCAGACCTAGCATGCACAGAATTAGCTTGCATGCCTTGAGGGCACTGCCGTACACTTTGGGTACCTGAAAATAGTTACTATTTCTTCTCAATCCTTTTGCCAACTTTTATGGCTTTACAGTCACATTGTGAAAAAGCCAAGCAGAAGAACCCAATGCACAAATTTCTACTAGATACAAAAGGAAAATGAAAAAAAGGAGCCGTCCCCTTACCTTCTATTATCTTTTTAGTTATAATCTCAGATATTCCTTGAATCTAGTAGCATAGTTTCCAGATAGAAATGGCATGTCTTTTTACACTGGTGGTATAATTGGATACAGTGATTAATTTTATTATTATGTTTAATTTTGTGCAGCAACTCTGGACTATGCAAAAACAAGCCCTGCTTTTCTTTAGGATAAAAGTCTTGGTTGTGCTTTACTTAAGTCATTGACATATGGGAGCAAGCTTGATTAATTTGTATCTGTGACAGCTACATTATTGTGGTTAGTTACTTATTTAAAAATATAGGGAGTTTGATGGTATCTGTTCAGTCTCATCTTGAATAAAAACTTAGTAGAATTCTAGTCTGTCAAAACTTTGCTGGATGATGGTCACTTGGGGGTGTTTTATGCAGTGTTCTTTTTCAGTGGGTGTGTGCAGGTCAGCGAGGAGAAATTGGGTAGATCTCTCATTGCCTTATCTTCTAAGATATATGAACAGTTTGAGAATGATCTAATAACATGAGCATCTGGTGTACTTAATGTTCTAAATCTGTAGTAGCAGAAAAAGAATTTTTAACAAAATACCTGTAGAGACTATGAAACAGTGTGAAACAAAGCAGCTGTTACCTTCTCCAGGGTGTATTTGTAGCTTTGTCATATGTTGCCTAAATTATTCTTTGTGGTGCACTATTTCAGCTTTATGACAGGGCACTCAACACTTTGAGAGGGCATGTGCTTTCCTGTTATGCTGTTGTTCATGTTGATTGTTTTTCTTTTGGGGTCAGAATGATAATTGATTGTCATGATATTGTCATCTCTTTTAATTATTATTTTTCAGCTTGTAAAAACGTAATAAACTCTTTTCCCTCCTCCTGCTGTTCTTATTCTCTCTAACTTTCATTACCTTTGCTCCTTGATGGGCAGCATTACTCAACAGCTAGATTCTGCTTTGGTATCTCTCTTCAAAAGCTATTGAGTTGGAAGTGCAGTTCATGGTAAAATTTAACTTCCAACCAATGTCATAGTCAATTATAACTAAATAAGAGGTTGTTTGCCACCTACATTGGATAGAATTATTTGTGGTATTAAAAAAAGATGTCCTGAATAACTCTCTCTCTTTCTACAGCTAGTCATTCTTTTTTCTGTTCCTGTGGTTGTCTTGAGAAAGGAGGGTAAGGAAACATTTTTGCAAAAGTTCTGAAGTGATTTAGAGGCACAGGTCTCTGATTCTCCACGGTAGCATTGCTCCTAAATTACTTACGGACTTTGAAAAATTCCACCTTAAAGGTTTTATTTTACGTGGGGGAGGAAAAAAGAGCAAAAGAAGTCCCATATGAGAAATTCTGTTCCTTTATGAATCCTATTGCAGGAGGCTGATCATCTGTCAGTATGCATGGTCTTGCTTTCCTTGGTTAGATTTTTTTTCCTTCTTTATGTCATCAAGAGAGAGAAAATGTATTGATGAAATGGAAAGCTTTTGGAAATTGACAAAAAAATGTGCAAAAAAGGAATAGGTGGGCTATATCCACAGCAGAGCTACTTAAGAGAAGAGCTCTTAAACATCTAAACAGTTTAGCAAGACATCAATGTTTGGATTTAAAATATGTTATTTCAGTACTTTGCTTTGAAAGAAGTTTGCAATGGACAAATGTCTGCCAAAGGGCTTTGAAATTCTTGAATAGAAAGTGCTACAGAATTAAATATGGTTTTCTGTTAAGACTTTACACTAGAACTCAAGCGATACAAAATAATTAATATTTTTAACCGTTAAAATATTAAATCTCTAATAGTGATGCTTAATTCCATAGACTTTCCTAACCTTAATACTGATATAATTTCAAATATTTCTTGGGTCCATTTTCTGTTTCTCATATTGAAATCTTATTAAGAGGCTAGAACAAGTCTCATTAAGGGCTGTGTTCCATAAAGCTTCAAAATTTTGTTCTATGTTATACTTTTTTGTATTTTGTCCAGTCTTAAGTAACTGCCCTTTGCTTTGCAGAATATTCCACATTTTAATATGTTTCATGGTTAGGAGATGTTTTCTGATATTCAGTCTCAGCTTTTCCCTTTCATAATTTCATTCCATTAACCCTAGTTACGTTCCTCAGAGGCACTCTCCACAGTTTCTTCACTCCATGGTGATTTATACTTTCATCATGTTTCTCCATAGCTGTCATTTAGCCAAGCTAACGTATTTAGTTATTTTCATCTTTGTTTCTATTTTAGCTGATGCTGGGATTTTAGCACAGAAAGCAAACTGCAGTGCTAGAAAACCAGGAATGATATTTTAAGAGCAACTGAATTTAAATTTTTCCGTGGCTCATAGCCACCAATTTATTTCTTGGCTGACTTGGAATAACTGACACCCCTGGTCAGTTACAAATGGGACTGCAAACCTTTTTTAAAAAAAAATGTTGCCAAATGCAGTTGAGAGCAGACTTGCTAAGGCAAAATTAGTTGTACTGAGCTTTGTTTTTGCCATGGATATTTTGTGGCCATGTATAAAATTCATTGCACTAAATGTTTCCTTGTTAAGAGACCTCCTTTTTCCTGGAACCACTGCTTGGATAAAAGTTAATATATATAAAAAAAAATAAAAAAAATGCCAGCCCATCATTGTTGGGAAGTCAAATGAATCTGGGTCAAAGGAAATGATAATCAAGGGAAAGAAGCCAAAAGCCCATATTTATATAAACACTGCTGTAGATGGTGAAATGAAATATCTATTGATAGTAGGGAGAACTGTGCATACAGAAGATCCTGTAATATTTTAATTTTCAAAAGACCAAGGGCATTTGAACCAAAGAAGGGCCTTTGGAAGGTTTGTGTAAAGCAGCGAAGGGAATAGTTAGGCAGAACCAACCCACACTTGGGCCACAAGCAGGCCACTCATTTTGTTCACTAGCTCAGTGTCTAGTGAAAATCTGGGTGCCTTTTTCCTTGTAATAGTGGTTGAAGTTACAGACTGATGTTATTTTCAGTCAACTAAAAGCAAAAGCCATTTAAATACAAAGTTAAAGCAAAAAAGCAAAACAATCAGCATTCTTGCCAATGTTCTTCAGTGAGAGCTAGGGCAGTTTCTCACTGAAATGTTTCCTCTGCAAATTCCTACCAGGATGCTTGTAGGTGGAGATGCTGATCCCTTTGTCAGTACCACTTCCTAGTAGGGATGTAAATATCGTTTTAAAAAAATATTTGTTTAACCTCCTTTAATTCTGTTGGTTAATCATTTAACCAGTAACACAGTAGCTCTGACACAGCTGCTGCTAGGAGCAGCTGTGGGCTCCTGGGGCCTTTTGACTTTGTGGGGTGGGAAGAGGAGAAGGCAAGCCCAGCCAGGCAACACAGCCCAGGTCAAGCCCTGGGCTGAGAGAGAGGGAGCACCTGCAAATTAACAACTAATTGCTTAACTGATGAGTCATTAGCAGGGATCCTGGCTTTCTCTGTTAAAATTCAAAATGGTCTGATAAGAAATCACAGATTCTCTGATTAAGACCCCCAGCTCCACATTTTCCTGTGAGTAAAATGAAATGCCACTATATATATAGGCATCAGTTGAACACACTGTTTTATTGATATATTTACAATTTTAAAGCAATTTGGAAGCCTGCCAGTTTTATTATAATCATTATAATAAAATACATTCTAAATACCTATATATTTTGGCATTTGATTTGGGGTTTTTTATCATGGAAAAACAGAGCTTGCCCTGCTCCCTTTGCTTTCTAGGTTGCAGGCCCATCCATGGCTTTCTCTTCCCCCTCCCCACCCCTGCTTTGTGGCGCTGAGCAGCCTTGATATGTCAGTGCTGTGCCCATGCTGTTGTCCCTCACTCCCAACCCACAGACCCCTGGCCTGCTAGTGCCCCTCACTCCTGAACCACAGTCCCCTGTAGCTCACTGTTGGTACCCCTCATTCCTGACTCACAGCCTTGTGGCCCTGCCAGTGCCCGTGCCTCTGACTGCCCTCCCTCTGTTCCCCTCAGCCCCAAAGAGCCCCTTAGGCTGGGACTCTGTCAACTGCAAGCGGAAAGCTGTAGTTTCCCAGGTTTTCTCCTTTTAAAGGGGAAAATTCACAATTTTCTCCTTTAAAGGGGAAGACCTAGATCCTTGGTCATTAGGTTACTCAGTGTTTTCCTCTTAGGTAATGGGTACTAGTCCCCTGTGCCCCACCCTTTCCTCCTTGCTCCCTCCTGCCTGCCCTGCTGCCTTCTGATTCCTGCTGAGACACTGTGTAGTAGGGGAGCACTGAGAGATTTTGGGGGCCAGTACCAATAGCCAGTTTTTAAGGAGCCGTATCAGCCAACGCCAGTCTTATTTCCGATACAACTGTATGCAGCTGTTAAGTCTGTTGTGGTAAAAGGAGAGGGAACGGGTGTAGGGCAGAGCAATGACCCTCCGCAGTGAGGGAGGGAGTGGGGCTGGAGCTGGGGTAGTTGGTACCCGGGTGGGGTGGGTACAGGGCAGAGCCATGGCTCATCTGTGGGGGGGAAGCAGCTTCCACCACTGCTCATCTGGGAGGGCACGGGGCGAGGGGGCTGTGTCCCCGGATCTGCATAGGATGGAACAGAGCAGGCTGCAGCTGTGGGCTGGAGGCTGTGCTGCACTCAGGGTGGGTGGTGGTGGTACTGGGAGGGTGTTATGGGGTGGGGACTGCAGCCACCCCAAATTTCTCTGTAGCCCCTCCAGTGCTGCCGCTGCCCACACCAAGAACACGCCCCACGTGCCCTCCTGAATGAGCAGTGGGAGCCACCAAATAAGCAGACGAGCTGCCAAGTGAGCTGCACACAGCAGCAGGAACTGCTTTCTGCCTCTGCCCCCAGTGCCCCTGAACAACTCACGGCTCTGTCCCGTGCCCACTCTGGCCCACCTGGGCAGTGCCTGTCCCAGCTCTGCTCCCTCCCTCACTGTGGGGGTCATTGATCTGCCCCCCTACGCCCCTTCCCTCCCCATCCACCACAACAAACTTACCAGCTGCACACAGCTCTCTAAGCTGCTGGGCTGTGCTCACTGCCTATGTGCTGCACTGTGCCTGTGCACATGCATGGGCATTTATTGGCCAAATTATCAGCCACTTCATGCCAATTTCCATTATAGTAAATTTTCTTCATATTGGTGCCGATCCGATATCAAACCAATATGTCGGTGCACCTGTACTGTGCAGCTTCCCTTCCCCCTCTTCCCTGATAGACTGTGCCCACCCAGAGTTAAAGAATAACTGGTAAGGTAACTGGTTATTACTGCACTTATTGATTAAATGATTAAAAATTTAACTTTTTATATCCCTGCTTCTTAGAGGTATTGTGGCAGCTGAGTTTGATTCATGATATTTCTGTTATCTAGTGGATACTCTAATCTGGTAGCAAAACCAGACAGTACTATGCCTGTTTTTCATGGTAAAATGTCAGAAATCATGATTCTTCTCTCATCTGGACAACCACCAATTCTTGGGTTTCTATCTAAATTTAAAAGGATTTCATTTTTTAAATCAGGAAAACAATATTTTGTGTCCCAAGCATTCAGTGAATATTGTAATTATAAGATTTAAACCATATTTTAGTTTTACCGCTCTATTTAATATCACTTTTAAGGCTGTTGTGGAACTTGAAGCATTCGTGGTCGTGATGCCTGTGTTTTTAGGAAGGATCTCTGAGGGTATGGGCGATCTCTAAGGAGCATAAAGACAGAGAAGTGCAGGTAATAGTCTGTATTTTCCTTATCATGGCTACAGAAGACTGTTTATTTTTTGGTCTTCCATTCTATAGGTTCTCATCTCCAGAGGAGGTTATACCCAAACTCATGTGTCAGGCGTTCTGAAGGAAAGGCAAGATCAGAAGAACACCCTGACCAAAGCTTGCAGACACAAGAGAACACCTTTCTTTGGAAGTAAGTGTTTCTGTTTCTATAGCTCACACCTTCAAGGACCCTCATTCTCAGTTGCTTCTTTTTAAATAAGAAGCAAAGTCCCTCCTCATTTTAAGAGAGCTTGCTGCCAACAAAGATCGTGCTAGACTTCTAACTTTGCCCTTGATATCAAGTTAATGGTTTCTTCATCTCTTGTACCATGTTGAAAGAAATAGTGAGGCTCAAGATAAGTGGAGGGTGGCAGAATCTGACCCTTTACTTACCTTGATTTTTGCCTTCCTTTGACGTATGAGAGAACCAGGTTCTGTCTCCATAAGTGACTTATGATGTGACGAGAAAAATCACGTAGTCACGTAAAATGCACCTTGGGCAGAATTTAGGCACCTAAATTGAAATAAACAATCTACAGAAATCCTGACTACCTATTTATATGGCAGGGTATCCGTAGGTGCCAGGGACTACTTAGTCCTTTGGCCTTAGAGTGTCATGTACCAAAATATATATGCAGTGTTGGAGATGGGCTGAAACCCATGCCTCTCTCTTTCTTTTCACTGTATTATAGAGCTGTATTGGTTTTTCTGTCTCTGGCCCTGTGAATCTTGCTTTCCTTTCTGCATAGTGGCACAGTGTCAACAAGTAGGATGTAAAACAGCCTCATTCCAAGCCTAGTCTGTACTCTGGTGCTTAGACCCCATTCTTAGGAGGTGAAATGAATAGATCTGAATGCCCCTAGGCTGGGAATGGTGTAAAACTCACATCTCCTATTTCCTGGGAAGGCAGTCTGACTGCTAGATTCCTTTGTAAACACTGGGTATCTGTTCTCCTGTTTGTTTTGTGAAAGAAAGAAGCAAATGTGTTTTCTGTACCCAAAGGGTCAGTTTAGCTGATGAAGTGCAGGAATAAGTTTCAAACTGTAAATCTCAGGCACATATAGGTGTCTAACTCATGTCCAGGAATCCGGGTTATTGGGTTGCTGTGGAAAAACACACATTTTCTCCTTTAATGGAGAAAAATGTGGATTTTCTCTTTTCAAGGAGAAAATCATAGATTTTCCCCTTTTAAAGAAAGAACACGTGGGAAACAGCAGGGTCCCCTTGCAGGTTGGCACAGTTGCAGCCTGCAAGGGACTGCTTCTGGCTGACTGGCAGGAGTGGGAGAAGAGTGAGCAAGGCAGAGGGTGCCACATGCATGGGCACGCACGCATATGCAAGTGGCAGCCAGGCAGCTTGGAGAGCAGCTCCTGCAGCTCTCTGCAGGTAAGTCTGTGAGAGTGGGGTTGGGGATCAGGAAGGCACAGGCCACACATTGGGCGGAGGGGAGAGGAGGAACAGGCCACTCATTGGGCAGGGGGAGGGGCACAGGCCACATGTTGGGGGTAGGGTGGGAGGGGGCACAGCTAATGTGGGGGGGGCATGTGTCCCCTAAAATTTCTTTGCCCACAATGGGGCACAGGGCTGGACCAACTCTGGAGGAGCCACCTCCTTGGTGCAGGGGAGGGACCCAGTGCAGGAGGAAGTGTCATGTCACCATGGCTGCCAAGGTGAGGCACAGCAGTGATGCGGAGTTGTGGCCCCCACTGGTACAGGGCAGGCAGGGGGCACCTCAGATTGTGGCCGTGGTGCTGCGGCACTCCCTCCCATGCCAGGTCCCCCCACTGGGCCGCAGAGGCAGCTCTTTGGAAGCTGGTCTGGCCTGGCTGCAACCCCATACCTCACTGTGGGCACAGAAATCTTTGGGGGGCAAGTTCCCCCCCACCGCAAACATTACCTGTGCCTCCCACCCTCAATGTGTTGCCTGTGCCCACACCCCACTTCCCCCCATACCCACTCCCTTGCTCATGTGCTGGGGGCAGTGAGTTAGGAGTGAGGGGCACCAGCAGGCCTGAGGGGGCTGTAGCTTGGAAATGAGGGGCAGGGGCAGGGCACTGGCATATCAAGACTCCTCAATGCCACAAAGGGGTGGGGGGAGCAGCTGCGGGTGGACCCACATCCTGGTGAGGAAAGGGGTAGGGGGAACTCTGATTTTCCATGATAAAAAGCCCAAAATCAAATACCAAAATATATAGGCATTTATAATTTATTTTATCCTAATGACTGAAGCACTGGTAGGCTTCCAAATAGTTTTAAAATTCTAAATATATCAATAAAATATTGTGTTAAACTGATACCTATATATATAGTGGCATTTCATTTGAATAATGGAAAAACACAGATTTGGGTTTTTAAATTGGGAAATCTGTGTATGGTGGTTTATCAGAGAATTTTTGATTTTTAAACAGAGAAAACCAGGATTCCTGCTTATGTCTCTAGGTAGGCACTTAAGTCTTGGAGAGAAGTAGCATTTTGAACCAGTTTCTCTGTCTTTTGGCTGATTGAGCATCATTCCTTCCTCCATTTTTAGATGCATAATTCTCCCCTTAGATGCCTAAGATGGGTTTGTGAATTCTATTCCTTTTGCTGGGAGGCTGTATTTTATGTGTGGTGATGCTATGCTTAAGTGTCTTTGTGGATCTGTGCTTTAATGACCTCTCCCATGATTAGATACAGAGGCTGAAGTTTAACGGAGGATTCTCTAAAGCAGTGGTCCTTTACCTTCTTAGGCTAAGGGCACCCTTCAGATAATGCCAGCTCTCAGTTTCCACTTGTTTTTCAGACTACAGAAAAACAATAGAGCATTTCTTCTGTTGCAAAGAACACAAAGGCCACAACAGGTCAGAATGTTTTTAACACAGTGGATTCCTGTTTGAAATGTTTGGGTTTATTTTGTGAATCATGTTTGCACACCTCCAAAGGATCCTTGAAAGGATCTCAGGGCATCCCAGGTTGCTGCACTACCCTGGTTGAGAATCATTGTTCAAGAAAACAAATTAAGACCTTCCCGTTCCAGAAATATTAGTGTGGATTTAGGCTTTTTTTTTTTACGCAGATATTCTTCCAAATTCTGCTTGGGATCGTATTTGGCACTGAACTTGCTTTGTTTCCTCTTACTTATGATCATTACAGTTTATTACTTTTACAGAGGGGATCTGTACATTCATATTCCTTTTATTTCTCTTGGATATGCTGTCTGGTAGTCTCTCTCTTATTCAGAGTGGACAAAATCAGATTTGGAGTGCAAATAATCAATTTAAGATAATTTGCAAAATGTTAGGACTGCTTTAATTTTTCTTTGCATTTCATTTGAATCTTTTTTAATCCGTCAAAATACCATAATTTCTTCATCGCTAATGTTTCTAAGCACCTTAGTGTCTATCTTATTATTTCTTAATTAGAGTCATTGCAATAATATTTGTGAAAATTGGTGTTCATTTGATTTAATTGTATTAATTGCTATCTGGGTACTGAGCAGTACAGATCATATTAGTGTGTACAGTCTGTTTCTTGTGGAGGTTATGATCTAAACCAGACAGATACTTCACTACAGCCCTAAAAGTGTCAGGGACCAGGAGATTATATAATATGTAGTATATAAAAGAGTTATTTTCAAGTAAGCAACGCTGCCTTCTTCTTACATTGGCATCCCTGTTTTGGTTGTGATGGTTTCCTGGAAGTATGAACAGGGAGAAGGATATTGTTTAGTGAAGATATATAAATTCTCAGCCCAAGTTTTTGCTGGTTATGTTTGCAAGGTAAGTAGCTCTTTCGCTCCCTTCCCTTGGTATGTTTATCTAGAAAGTTCAGTGAAATATATTCAGTCTCTCATGGTGGTGTAGACCAATAGTTCATAAATTTTTCTTTTTCTAGTCAATTACTATAATATCCAAGCCACCCTTGATTTAAAACCTGTTGCTTACACTGACTTGCACTAAGCACAGGAAAGCATTATACTTATTATGATTTCTTTTCTCAGAGTCCCTATGTAGTTTTTTTTATTGATTGTAAATGAATAACATTTAAGACCTTTCAGGGTCTGGTTTCTCTTCATTTAAGTGATTTACTTTTTTCTCTTTATTGTCTCCTCTTTTTGTTGAGTTTATTTGACCCTGGTCTTCTTATTGTTCTCACTTCTCATTTCAAAATCCCCAGTGAGTGAGCCTGCAGGCTGTGTGTGGAACTTGATTCTTTAGTGTCTCAGACCGCAGTTCCCCAAATGGTTGTAAAGAAGCAGCAAGAGACAAATTTTACCCCCAGACAGTCCTCATACATAAAGGAATGCAATGTTTATTGAATATTATTCTGTCAGGTGGAGCCTTGAGGTATGATGACTTTAAGTGCACTTCATTAATAATAAAGATATGATTCTTTATTTTTTCTCTTTCCTTGGCTTGCTGTATCTTGCGCCAGCTTGTGAGAATATTATATCCTGGCTGAAAAGGTGTGGAGTTTTTTTCTTGTTTTTTAGTTTTGTGAAGGGTAGAATGTACAGCTTCACGTGACTACAGTAGTTGGTTAAAGATAACATGGGTGGAGTTCAACATACTTTTTCACTAAGGCTGGCGTTGGAAATAAATATTAATTTCAGGCATCTGAGGCCACAGAAGAGTTCTATGCAGTAATTAAAATCTGTTGCTTCTTGAAAGCCCTTTTAAGTCCTGTTACGCCGTTCTTCTTCCTCTGAACCTGGATTAAAGCACATCAGCATGAGGAAGCATTCTACGACCAGAACACACGTTTGCTCTTTGGGAAGGGGGTGCAAATCTTAGTTTAAAAATGGCAGAATCCAGTGTGTGTGCCAAACTTCTTTTCTGTTATGGGTGTAGACCAGTTTTGTGTACTGAACTTCTGTTCTTTTATAGGTGTAGACTGGTTTTTGATCATGTACACCAATAAAAGTGTAATGTCTGTACCTTGTCCTAAAGCACTATATGGCTAGATTTATAAACTAACAGCTGCTGTAGCTTGCTGAATTGAGGAGTCTTGCCACTCCTGGGTGAGAGCTATTTTTTTCCAGCAGTAAAAACAAAGGTGAAGGATACTTTTGTTGTTTGTGTTACGGTGCTCTCAGACTTTTCTAAGTTCTCTGACAGAAAGACCAGAAGAAGAGATAGCTTTTGGTACTATTTGTGATACCCTTTCCCTGATTTGATTGGGATCTCAAATCATAAACTCTTTGACAAAACTAAAAAAGGTGTTAAGAGCCCCTTTTAATATTATTCACACATGATTAAATGTGGTATTGCCATGATAATGTTGTGACACTTGCACACTTATAATGCAATATAACAATTCTGAGCATATTATATTTTAGTCCTTTAACTTTTACAGAACCATGTTGTATCATGTAATTAGAACAAAACCTGATCCCATCAACACAGGTAAGATTGATACATATTACAACTTGGTCTATCTTTAACAAGTGTAGACAGAATTTTAATATAAAGAATTTTATAAACTACTTAACAAATCCTTCCTCTGCTTGAATGTTCTTTCTCATTTTGAGAGAATCTTATTTCTTGTAGTTTTAAACCTCCCTAGGTAGGACTGAAATATAATTCAGAAGTTTATTTTACACTGAGTGTGACACTTTTCAGGAGTATGTATAAAATAGTTGTAACTCTGCTATTCTAATCCTTATAAGTTTAATAGTTGCACAGGAAGGCCAGAGCACAATCGGAGTTGCAACTAGCAAGGGATGTGAAGGGTTTCTACAAGTATGTCAGCAACAAAGGGAAGATCAGGGAAAGTTTGGGCCCCTTACTGAATGGGGGAGGCAACCTTATGACAGATGATATGGAAAAGGCTGAAGTGCTCAGTGCCTTTTTCACATCAATCTTCACAGTCAAAGTCAGGTCCCAAACTACTCCACTTGACAGCATAATTTGGTGAGAAGGTGAGAAGCCAACAGTGGTGAAAAAACAGGTTAGAGACTATTTAGAAAAGCTGAACATATACAAGTCCGTTGGGTCAGATGTGATGCACCCGAGGGTGCTGAGGGAGTTGGCTGATGCAATTGCAGAGCTGCTGGCCATCATCTTTGAAAATTCGTGACGATCAGGGGAGGTCCTAGATGATTAGAAAAGGACAAATATAGTGCTCATCTTTAAGAAAGAGAAAAAAGAGGGAAACTTCAAACTATTCAGCCTCACCTCAGTCCCTGCAAAAATCATGGATCATGTTCTCAAGGAATACATTTCTAAGCACTTGAAGGAGGAGAAGGTGATTAGGAGAAGTTGGCATGCATTCACCAAGGGTAAGTCATGCCTGACCAACCTGACTGCTTTCTATGATGAGATGACTGGCTCTGTGGATGCGGGGAGACCAGTGGACTTGATGCACCTTGACTTGAGCAAGGCATTTGATCTGGTCTCCCACAACATTTTCACATGCAAACTAAGGACACACAGATTGGATGAATGGACTGTAAGGTAGATAGAAAACTGACTGGATAGTTAGGCTCAGAGGGTAATAATCAATGGCTTGATGTCTAATTGCCAGTCAGTCTCAAGTGGAGTGCCCCATGTCTCAAGTGGTGTCAGTCATGGGGCTGGTTTTGTTCAATAGCTTCATCAATGACCTGGAAAATGGGATGGAATCTGTTGCGCCCCTAATGCCGGTGCACCCTTGACCTGTGAGCCTGGGTCGGCACGACCGGCTTGGCGCGAGGAGGGGGATTTATAACCGGACAGGTGGGTGATAATGGTGAGCAGGAGTCAGAGGATTTAAACACAGCGTATGGTTATACAAAAGGTTTATTTTACTTATGCTACT
>NW_017728886.1:148947859-148952859 GCF_001723895.1 Crocodylus porosus
CCTGTTTGGTCACAGGATGGCGCGCATAGTATATTATTTAATTTTACAACTTCACTAAAGTAGTTTCATTTTTATCTGGTCACCATGGGTACCAATATCTTTTTTTGACGTCACGGTACCAAGCTGCAATTTGTTCAAGGTTAGTGTCTTTCTCTTGTGTGGGAACTCAGGTGATTTAAAATGAGGCACAGATAGGGGTGTGTATATGCAGCACTGTTAATACAGAGGGATAAATTATAATTACAGAGTTTGTTGTGTTAACTTCTGACCTTTTGCCATCTGACCTTTTGCCATCGGCATCTGAAATCAAAGACTTTGATCTTTGACAGAATCCACCCTCACAAGTTTACAGATGACACCAAGCTGGGGGGAGTAATAGGTATACTGGTGGATAGGGCTAGGATTCAGAGAAAACTTGACAAATTGGAGGATCAGACCAAAAGAAATCTCATGAGGTTCAACAAAGAGAAGTGCAGAGTCCTGCACTTGGGAATGAACAATTCCATGCACTGGTACAGGCTGGGGACTGATTGGCTAAGCAGCAGCTCTGCAAAAGGGGACCTGGGGGTTACAGTGGACAATAACTGAATATGAACCAACAGTGTGCCCTTGTTGCCAAGAAGGCTAACAGCATACTGAGCTGTGTTAGTAGGAGCGTTGCCAGCAGATTGAGGGAAGTGATGATGACCACAGGATGTGGGTGAATTGGAGAAAGTCCAGGGAAGACAATTAAAATGATTAAGGGGCTGGGGCACCTGACTTATGAGAAGAGGCTGAGGGAACAGGGCTTATTTGGTCTGCAGGAGAGAAGCCTAGGGGGGATTTAGTAGCAGCGTTCAACTACCTGAAGGGAGGTCCCAGAGTGTTTGGAGCTAGACCAAGGATAGGCAACTCCTGGCATGCTCCAGTTAGTAGCATGCAGAGACATTTTCCCAGGAGATGTGTGGGGAAATTGTTTAATTTTTTTTTTTTTAATTTGCTGCTCTCCAGAGCAGCCATAGGTCTCAGCACTGCGGCAGGCACCAGGGGCGAGGGCAGGGGAATGCAGGCATGGATGCTGTCCGAGTTCTGCTGACCCTGCCCCCTGCCCCCAGCTGTGTCCTCCAGCCTGGCCTGGTCCAGCCCCTGGAGGGGAGCTGCGGGTGGGCACTGTGGAGGGCTGCTGAGCTGGAGGCTCCCAAAGAGTGGGTGAGCCTGGGGCCCCATCCCGCCTGGGTGGATGCAGCACTGGGGTGCTGAGCACTGAGGCCAGGTGCTTGGGGCAGGGTCCAGGCGGCATGGGGTGAAGTAGGCATGGGGGGAGGAGCCATGGGCAGGCTGGCTTAGCCATCCCCTTGGGAGGGCAGGAAGCGGGGCTGCCCCACAGCTCTGCAGGCTTGGGCCTCAGCTGGCTGATGGGTAGGTGGGCGGGGGCGCTCAGCGGCACCTGAGGTGGGGCCCGGCCTGGCCTGGCCCACGCAGCTCCGCAGGTATGGGACGCAGCTGCCCTGCCCATGAGGGGATGCTGCCTGGCCAGGGCAGGATGCTGGACTTGGGGGGGCTCCAGGCTCAACCTCCTTGTGTGCCAGGCACAGCACAAGTGGGGCAGAGTGACCCCTGGTGCAAGGGCCTCGTGCTCAGAGCTGAGCTGGCTGCGGGCCTGCAGCTCAGCAGCCCTGTGCAGCACCTGCCCTGGCCCTAGCTCCAGCCCCTGGAGGGGAGCAGCAGGTGGGCAAGGCTGGTGCTTGGGCAGGCTAAGGAAGCTACAGTGATTGTTTCTGGGTCCTGGGGGGCTCCTGTAGCCACACCCTTGCACTGGGGGCAGGTCTGTCCTACTTGCGCTGTGCCCAGCATGCAGGAAGGCTGAACATGAAGCCAGAAGCCCCCCAAGCCCAGTGTCCTGCCCCGGCCAGGAGGCAGGGTGGTTGTGCCCCATGCCTGCAGAGCTGCGCAGCCCGAGGTTGGCCCCACCTTGGGTGCCAGTGGGTGGCCCCACCCTCCTGCTGTGGCCCAGGACTATGGAGTCCTGGGGCAGCCCTCACTTCCTGCCTGGCCCTGCCTTCCCAAGGGGCTAGATGAGCCCTCCTGCCCATGGTGCCTCCCTCTGCGCCTGCTTTTCCCTGTGCTGTCTAGATCCTGTCCCTGGTTCTTGGCACCTTGGTGCTGCTCCTGCCTAGGCTGGATGTGGGACTGTCTGCCTGAGACTTCACCCTGAAACCATCTGGGAGGCATGAGCCCCCTGGCCTTGATGGCTGCTGCTGGGGTGTCACTGCCTCGGACACTGCTCTGGATGGGCAGGCCCCAGCTGCAGCCGGTAGTGGTGGGAGACGTTGGTGACAAAGGCACATCCTCTTTCTCTCTTTCCTTTTTTCCTCTCTTCTTTTTCTCTCTCTTTTCTTCTTTTTCTTGTCATCTTTTTCTCTCCTTTTTCCTTTCTTCTTTGCTCTCTTTTTATCTCCCTTCTTTTTATCCCCTCTATCTCTTCTCTTCTTTTTTCTTTCCTGTTTTCTTTCCTTTTTGTCTCCTTTCTTTTTTACTCTCTAATCTCTCTTCTCTCCTGTTTTCTATTTCTAGCTTTCTCTCCTTTTTTGTTTCTTTTTGCTTTCCTTACCTCTTTCTTTCTTTTCTCTCTTCTCACCTTTTTTCTCTTTTCTCTGTCTCTGCTCTCCTCTTTTTCTTCTCTCTCTCGTTTGCTCCTTTTTTCTTCTTTCTCTCTGTCTCATTACAACATGCTTAACAAAAAAGAATACGCAAGAACAAAGGTAGTATATGAATTTTTATTTATTGTTACCAGTTTTAGAATTTTTAGAAAACCTAGTAGTTACTGTAAAAAAAAAAAATGCAACAATTACGATTATTAACTATATCAATATGCAGTGCGCCCTGCCATGTGCTCCCTGCCTCGGTTTTGTTTTTCTAACATGCTAGTATTCCACCATGTTACAAGGTAGACATTACAGCTTTTTCATCACTGGCCAAAAACGTTGTCTACCTCTGAGCTAAACTGTTCTCAATGGTGGCAGATGAACAGAACAAGGAACAATGGTCTCAAGTTGCAGCAAGGGAAGCTTAGATTAGATGCAAGAAAAAATGTTCTCATGACAAGGGTAGTAAAGCATTGGAACAGGTTACCCAGAGAGATTGTAGACTTTCCATTTTTGGAGGTTTTTAAGACCCAGCTAGACAAAGCATTGGCTAGGATGATCTAGTTGGGGATGGCCCTGCTTTGTGTAGAGGGTTAAATTAGATGACTTCCTGAGGTACCTTCCAACCCTAATTTTCTATGACTCTATGAATATCAGGAAACGTATTAATTGAAATTTGTGGATTTTTCTTATGCCTAGGACTGCCTAGGAAAAACTTGTACATGAGTTATCCTAAGCATTTGATTGTCTAAAAAGGCAACCTAGGGACTTGATCCTGTAAGTTACAACATGGCAGCAGACTGGTGAGCCAGTAGAGAGGCTGGTTAATGTCACGGGGGTTCTGTAAGAAGCACAACTTTGATCCATCTTTTGTGAGCTGCAGGATGGAGATATATGAAATAAGAACTGACTAGTTAAGAAATATGGTAAAAAAAGTTTACT
Organism: Crocodylus porosus; assembly: GCF_001723895.1. Taxonomy (NCBI): domain Eukaryota; kingdom Metazoa; phylum Chordata; order Crocodylia; family Crocodylidae; genus Crocodylus; species Crocodylus porosus. The sequence continues at coordinate 148,951,426 of NW_017728886.1, forward strand.
AAAGAGTGAAATAAAGGAAACCAAACTGAAAATGTTCTGCTGAGGAATCTCATTTTGTTTTTATTTTTCTTTCTAAAATTCCATATTGCCATAAGACTGACTTTATTGAGACAGATATGTTGATTGCTTGCGACTTGCTGACAGAGCCATTTCACTGTTTGTGAATCTTTACTGTTCATTTGCTTTCAACTTTTATTATTGGTAGAAGGGGGTAAAATGAACTCTTATTTGGAAAACCTGCTTGGTTCTCTCTTATACTGTCCTACTGAATATTGCTCTATGCATTTATATATATTCCCTGTAAAGGCATTTTCTCTGCATGGTTAGTGTCCCATGAAGTTTGGGATAGAATGTGAATTACATTAGATTTTCCCTAAACTTCCCATTTTCCTTCATGTGTTATGCATGCACAATATTAATGGGACATCTGATATAAATCATTGGATCAACTGGGGGCAGGGTATGGAATTATGGGGTCTCTATACTTTTAGCTCCCATTAGCAGTAATGGGCAGCAAGTACTTAAATTACTACCGTGTTGATAGGAACAGAAATGCCTATCTTATTATGGAATCTGTTGGTTAGCAGTTCTCTGAGTTGACAGAAAAGGGGCATGGGAAGTGGAGAATGATACCAAGAAATTGAAGCCCTCTTGCATTATGGAAAGATAAAATGTCAAAGTAAATATAATTTTAAAACTAAGAACAGATACTTTGTTTAGCCTGAGATACAGGTACCACTGTAAGCATTTTCAGCTCTGTGAGTTTTTATTAAGTGGAGGGGAAAATTGCAGCATGAATTGCAAAAAGTTACAGTATAGAACCATCACAACTGGATGAATTTAAGGAAACAATTCACATTTTATAAGCAACGTTATGAAACCTATCTGCAGTTAGAACAAATGTATCTATTGTTCTATAGCCACATTGATTTTGGGCCAGGAGCTGTATTTAAAAATGGTGTTTTTAAAACCTGGTTTGAGCAATATTAAAGTTAATTAAGACCTAAATATGGGGCTGTAGCACCTCCTGCAGAGGAGAGTGCAAGTAGGAAAAGAATGAGAAAAAGTTTTGTCAGTGTTTTCTAGGAGCCTTCTCTTTGCAAGAGTTGGGGGAAGTTGTGTTTTGAAGTCGCTTCAGTTTCTAACACTTAGGATTTTGGGAATTTGTGGTTAATAGATTGCACTGTAGCATGAAGACAGGCACCTTCAGAAACAGCTGCTGCTGTGCAAGCCCTTGTCTTTTTAGCAGCATAAACACTTTGGAGGGTAAGACTAAGATCCAGAATGACCTGGATAAATTGGAAAAAGCATCCAAAGTCAACCAGATGAAATTCAATAGGGACAAGTGCGAAGTCCTGCGCTTGGGATAGAATAATTACATGCACAAATGTGACATGCTAGGCTACAGTACTGCAGAGAAGGACCTGTGGGTTA
>NW_017728886.1:148955359-149014705 GCF_001723895.1 Crocodylus porosus
GTTTTATACACATTAATGAACTTTAAGTTTTCAGCCATCATTTTTCTTATGTCCCCTTTCAATAAATGTTGATAATTATCAATGGAAATATATTTTTCTTAGTCTGTAAAATTGACATTTGTCACGGTTTACTAATAAAAATCGAGTCCTGCCTAGCCTATCTGTTAAGCACTGTTGAGGCCTCACCAGGGGTACTGTGTCCAGTTTTGGTCCCCACACTTCAAGAAGGATGTGGACAGATTGGAAATAGTCTAGAAGCAAGTGACAAAAATGACTGGGAAACATGACTTAAGAGGAAGGACTGAAAGAACATGGGTTATTTAGTCTGGAGAAGAGAAGACTTGGTGGTGGTGGGGATTTTTTAGCAATCTTCAGATAACTGAATGGTGATCACAGAGAGGATCGAGTTGAGCATTTCTTTGTGGTTGTGGGAGACAGGACTAGGAACAGAGGCTTCAAGCTGCAGCAGAGGAAATTGAGCTTGAAGAATAGGAAGAACTTTGTCTATGAGGGTGATCAAGCATTGGAACAGGCCACCTAGAAAAGTTGTGGAATCTCCATCCCTGGAAATTTTCAAGAGCGTACACTACGATGCTATAGCTCCCATTGCAACTACACAACCGTTTCCAGTTCCTCCGAGATGTCTGAGGAGCCTCTATGAAGGGAGAGGTCCAAAGCGGGCTTAACATTGCCTGCCAGATGTTTGCTAAAAGATGGTGTGTAGTCCTGAATTCTCTAATGGAGATTTGACTCTAAAGGTCCATTCCAACACCCATTCGAGTCAGCAGGAGGTGCTGGTTATGCCCAGTGGGCTTGGTTTCTACCACATTATTTTGCTGGCAGACTTAGGATCTGTTAGGAAAATTATGAATGTTTCTTCATTCTGAGCTCCCCTGTAGCAACAGAACCTCTTCCTTCTGCCGGCAGAATAATACCTCCTATTGATCAAAAGAAGGCCTCTGCTGTTACTTGGCAGATGGCAGAATGTTTATATTTGTGCCCACCACTTCTGCCATCTCCTGAAGTCTCTTTGAAAGCTAGTGTCTTTCCAGAATGCACTTCACCCCTGCTGGCACAGCTCTTAGTGGAGTCAGGCAGATGTGAAATGTCTGCTTTTTATAGAAGTTTGCTATATTTTGATTAAAAAATTACCTGCCATTTAATTTAGTTAAAATCTAAAACTGAAGAGTGATGATTTTGAGTCCTTATACTAATTATTTAAATTGAAGTAAGCTTTTGCAATGCTGGAAAGTTCATTTTCTGATGTCCCACCTAAAGATGGGCGTCTCTGTAGGTTGAATAAAGGTCACTTTTTCATGTATGAAGTTTATACTTCTTTGCTATTATGTTATAATTGGAAATACCCAAGTTCACCTCTAATAATGCTAGACCTTAATTGAAACATAGGTTACTGTATTATGCATTTTGTTTTGCATTGCTTGCTGACCAAAAGTTGACCAAGGAGAATATTAAATCACATGTAGAAATATGTACAAAATATCCACTAGGGGTAGATCAAGGTGGGGCAGAGGGTAGACTGCGTGGTTACACACCATTTCGGCTATGTGCCACATGCACAATGAGATCTCTGAGCTCACTGACCTGTCAGCGCAGCTCTATAGCTCCACATGTGCTATGACCTCTGAGCTCACCAGCTGATCAGTGGGGTTCTGGCTGGAGCCCCTGCATTCATGCAGCTCCAGAACCTGGGAGTGAGCTCTGTTGTATCCAGCCTTTTCCCACCCTTCTTCTCCCCCTTTGGAATACGGTAAAGGGAAAAGAGGACCAGCGGGGGTGGCACCCAGCCCCTGAGCTCTGGAGCAAGAGCTGAGTGCTGCTACTGCTATTACCCTTTTTTCTTGCTGCTGAATTTGGGATGAAGTATAAGCAATTCTCAAATTCTGCATTGTGACCCTGTGTGGGACAATGAATCCAACAGGAATTAATTTAAATTAGTAGGCTTAGCTAGAACTAGAAGCCATTTGGAAACCCCTACCCCATGCCCTACACAAGCATAGGTAGAAAGAGTTTTGATGCTGCAAATGTATAATCTAATAGTTCACAATCTAGGACAGGTAATAATTTTCTTATTCACTGGTGGAACAAATTGTAGTTCTGGTGTTAAGTGCCAAGGGGAAGCAGACATGTTAGTTTGCATGTTTTGTCAATTCATTGCCTATGAAAGTGGTCATAAAAAATGTTTCTTATCCTTTCATTTCTGTGTTTTGTAATGTGTGCCTCACTTTTTTTCAGGGCAATAGATCCATATTTCTGAAGTCGAAATGGATGCATCTTAGTTGCTCATCTGCCTCTTGACAAAATCAAAGCTCAAAATAATAGGTGGACATCATCCAAAAGAAGTGGCTTCATTATGGTTTTTTCTTTTCCAAAAGGGAATTTGAGTTGCTGCAATCCTTGGATGGCATTGCATTTTGTATCAAATTTTATCTGGATATTTTCTCTGCTAGTTTTTTTAAAAAAAAAAGTATTCTAACTGCCACATAGCACAGACCATATGCTGCTTCTAAGGCAAACATTACCTTTCACAATACACGTACACACAAACAGTATGACATGTGAATGTCTATCATTTACAGTGATATCTGAGAACATGTGTGACTGTTAAAAAAACAATTCATATACATTAAGGAATGATCCAGGGCTGGCAAGGAGGATAGACTACATGAACCTAATAGGTGATTTCTTTCCCTAATTTCTGAGTCATTAGTGTGTATTGGTTCTATTTGTTGTGGTTGTATTTGGGAGAAGGCCAAGGTAGATAAATGATTTTTCTCACTTTATTTCTCAATACAAACTAACAGCTTCTTAAGAGGAAAAATTCAATTTCTTAGTGGCGTGGAGTAGAGAAATGAGAGAACTGAAGAGTATGAAATGAGAATAATCCTAAACCCGGCTATTGTATTACTTCATTTGATGGTTATTTAATTTACTGGAATTCTAGGTAATGACCATTTGGATTGCTTTTTCTTCCAGATTAAAAAGAATGTATCCTTCTGGGATAAATTATGCCAAGGCAGTTTAATTTGGCTAGAAATTCCTACCTACCTATCTACTTTGAAGCAGCATAGTCAAATAGGGCAGTACAGTGCCAAGTTAGGAGAGACCTGTTATGTCCCTGGCTCTGTCTCTAATCTTCTGTGCTACCTTGGCAGGTTGCCTGGTGATTCCTTGCTTCTTTTCCCCATGTGTAGCATACTGCTAAGAATTAGCGTGTCTGAGGGTAGGTGAGTGGGGCATCAGCCCGGGGCACCTGTTTTAGAGGGCGCACAAGATTGGTGGCTGCTTTTACTGCTACCAACCCAGCTGCTGCTGCCAGTGGTGCAGAAATTGCATGTTATGCCTCTGCTATAGGTGGATATTTTCAAAGGCAGAGGTGGAAATTAGACACCTAATTTATTTGGATAGAAATTGGGCATCTACTTGACCTTTGGGCTTCTGAAAAATCTCCCTCCCTCTTAACCTCCCCATTGGTACTAACCTTTTTAGATTGTTTTGGGATGGATAAGAAGCACTGTGTAATAATTTAATATTTATTATTATTACCCAACTGAATTAATTAGTTAATGTGTCAGTACAGCCTGAGCATAAACTTTTTCAGAAAAGTCCTATGTACCAGATTAGGCTTTTGAATTAAAATTTTAAAAAAATGTAGAAAACTTGTGATATATGTGCCGTTTTTTTCTTTCTTTTTTGTTAAAGCTTGTCTTGGAGAAAATATTCCCAAGAAGTACCTCTTGTAGATCGGTTGCTAGAAATATTTAATTTAGGGGTGGCCCAAATGCCAGAAGCCTCCGTGTGGCACATGGCAGGTTGAGGAGGGGACAGGAAGTATACCAGTAGGTAGGGAAGGAAGCAGAAAACAGAGCAACAGATCAGGTCATGAGCACATGGAAGGGAGCAGAAAGCTGAGCAGAAGATGTGTCAGGAGAAAGGGATTTGAATGGCACTTGGGGCGGGTGCAGGGATAATTTGTGGCATGCCTGCTACTAAAGGTTGACCCTTACTGATTTAATAAATTACACCTGCCTGCTTCTGCTGCCTTCTCATTCTATAGTGTCAATACATATTCCTGGGTAACGGATGAAGGCACACTCTGAGTACGACTTACTGAGGACTTGATCGTTGTAACTGAAGACAGTGGGGCTAGGGACATATAAACCAGTTTAAGTGAGCGGAAACTGTTTTAAACCTGAACGTAAATTCAGTGCACATAAACCAGTTTTAAAATGGCTGAAACCAGTTTGAGATAAGTCTGATGCTATATTCAACAAGGTTTAAGTGATTGAACTCAAACAGGTTTATGGAACGTCTGGCCCAGACCCCTTCCTGGTTTAAGTTTGAGTCCCCCAGCATTCCAGGATGCTCCGGAGCCCTGCGCCGTGCTGTTTGCACCAGAGGGCTGGCCCTGCCCCTCTGCTCGCTAGCTGGAGCAGGGGCAGGTAGGGGTGAGGGCATGGTCAGACACTGGCCCCCCTCAGGTGAAGGGGTCACTTGAAGTCAGGGAAGAAGTTTATTCCCTTCTCCCTCCTCTGTCCCACAAGCATGGATCTGCCAGGCATTTCTCCACTTTCTGCTCCAGTGGTGGGGGTGTGGCCAGCCCTGGCAGTAGCCTGAAGTGAACTGTCCAGGGAGGAAGTTTAATTCCTCACTCCCTGTCCCACCAATGTGGACCCGAGCCAGGGTTTGCCTGGTGCTTCCCTCTTGCTGCTGCAGCGGCAGGGACGGGGACGTGTCTACAGGCTATCTGGCACAGCCCCTTTAGGCACCGGGGCATGGAGGGGGTTTATTTCTCCCCTTCATTCAACATCTGGTGGAGGGGGCCAGGTAGGGGCTTATTCCACTGCTCGCCCCACATGCAGTTATTGGCGATGGTGGCAGTCACGGCTGGCAGGCCCCACTGTGGTTCCTTGGGGATAAACCCCCTCCCTGCCCCTTCTGCCTTGGGGGCCATGCCAGCTGGCCTCTAGCTGTGCTCCTGCTTCTGCTGCTGCAGCAGTGAGGGGGGAGCACCAGGTGAACTCTGGCTTGGGTCCTTGCCAGTGGGATGGGGGGTGGAATTAAATCCCATCCCTGGCCAGTTCACTTCAGGCTACAGCTGGGGCTGGCCAGTCCCGCCCTCCCCCCCAGCACAGTTTTTCTGCAGCTGAGGACACACTCTAGCACCTCCTGGTTCCTGACTTGAGCAGCTGCAGGCATGTGCCTGTATTTCCTCAGTCCAGAGGGAATGTCTGGACACTTGCAAATTGGCTCTGTCTAAGCAGGTTAGACTAGACTAACGTGCAAAAATTGAAGCAATTCAGGATCTGGCTTTTTGAATGTCTGTCCCTAACATAGGAGTTTTGTCATTCACTGGAGCAGGAGAAGACCCCAATTTACCATTTTACCCCAAAAGCAAATGAATGGTTGGAACTGGGAAAGAAAGTCCTACCCATGAGACACCAGTGTACAATAAGACCACATGTTTATACTGCTGAAGTAGTGCCCAGATTTGAAAGGAAACTCTAGCACTAATAGAAATTAGAAGTATTCATACAGTGGTCATAAAGATTAATGCAAAGAGGCAGCATGCAGTACCTCCTAACGCCAATGAATAACCTATTTGCATCCAGTTCAGGAGTTATGTTTGCTGACATGTACATTTGTCTACATAGAATATGAACAGCAGTGATTTTGCTAAGATCACAGAAGTTTATGGCCATTTGCTGTGTGAGTGGCAGTTGCAGAAGTAAAAACTATTTCAAGGGAACATGTAGCTTTAAGATTTTCTGTCAATTTATAGAAGGCAGGAATGCAGAGAACTGAATAACTGCGTTTTAGTATTCTCTTTCATGATTGTGCTAGATTTTATCAGATGCCCATTCAGTCCTTCAAGCTGAATTTTGAACAATTTTAACTAAAATATCTTGGATCGTTCAACTCTATTTGCTTGTTCAAAACTAAAATACACAGCGTAGGTTTGGCTGATTCTGGAACTGTGATTGTCAAAGACAGCTTGTCCTGAAACACAAGTCACATGCAAGTTGGGAGGAAAAATGGTTTTGTCTGAAATATTTTAAAAGAACTGAAAATGCATGCTTCATAATTAAAAATTGCACATGTGGTCTTTCAGAGTTTTAAAGAAGTATGCAAAATCAGCTTTGAAACGGAAGATATTTTTCCATACTCTCAGAACGTATCAACAAATGTTTGATTTCATAAGGATTGTAGTCCACTGTTACTAAAAGAAGTCAGCAGATGGATTGTGCTGCTTAACCAATAAATCCAAAACAGACACGTTTACATGTGTTTGGGATCAAGAAAACGTATCTACAACTTTAACAGAAATTCACACAAGCTTGTCAGCTTTTTCTTTGACATAAACTTGTATGTTACTGCTCTGTTTTAAAAAATCCTCTAGAGATTTAAAGGCTTCATCTTTAACTGGAAGATCGCATTCGTGTTGTAGTTTAACTGCCCCATGAGTGTTACTTTCTTGTGTTCCAGTATGATAGGCATTCACAGATGCAGATCAAGGACTAAAAGAAATCAATATACCACAAAGACCTAAGAACTAAAATGGTATGCCTTTGATTTTTTAAGAATCTGTTGAATCTATTTAGTGTCAAAACTAGAACGTTATTTTAGTATTTTCTTGTTTTCTCTTTTGCATAAGGCAGAAATCCATCCCTCTTTACCTCTTAGATTTGCCCAGTACAGCTGCTGCTTATCAGTTAGACACAAACAGGAAAATGAAGGTGCATTTAAAAATAACAAATTTTGCACTAGTCCAATAAAAAGGAAATCACCTGAAGACAGTCTTATAAGAAATAAGCCAATTTAGGACACTTCTCACTATTTAAGGTAGCAGTGTGTGCATGTGTCCCTGAGTGCATCTGAAATATTTAGACTCAAATCTCTTTCTTTCTGTCCCCTTTTTTCTTCTCTTCCTGCCCATTGTAGTTGCAGCTTAATTTGTTCATAGGCTTTGTTCAGCACAGTAGTGTGTGAATGAGTGGATTTATTGTGTGTCTTTCTGAGAAGAACTGGCTGAGGGCAAGGCTTTTAGCTGAAGAACTGAAGTTTGCATTAGCTGAGAAAATAGCTCCATGACCATTCTTATATTTTGCAGGTGAAAGCTATGCTTTTCTCCTTGGTTTAGCTCAAGTGAGAGTTCTGTCTTCAAAAATAAGGTTTGCCCTAGTTCTATTTTTCCAGTATACTGGGATTATCATGAGAGTCTAGGGTCACCGAGTGAGGGCCAGTCTCCCAACTAGGTATGACCAGCTGCCAAAATGAAGAATTTCAGTGTTATGTTCAGATGACTGCTGGTGTTAAACAAATGGGCTGCTGCTTTTTATACTGATTGAGATTTTGGAGGGCGGTGGGGAGGTGGAGCTTCATTCTCAAATATAGTGAGTTGCAGTTCTCGAATCTGGAGGTGGTGCCCATCTGTTGCCGTGCTGAACAGAAATTCAGATACATGCCTCTTTTCTAACCACTGGGTCACGTTTGTAGGTGTTAATTAAATCTTTTGTTAGGAAAAGAGTTGATGTTGGTGAAAAGATTTGATATAGTTGAGGTTGGAGATTAGGAAGGACTTTTTGGCTAGGGACAGGCATTACACACAAACCAGTTTAAGTGATCAGAAACTGGTTTAAACCTATAACAAAACAGATGTTCAGTGCACATAAACTGGTTTGAAAATGGCTGAAGCCAGTTTGAGATAAACCTGGTTGAATGTAGTATCAGACTTAACTGATTTGGCTCAAACCAGTTTATGCAATGTCTGTCCCAGACCCCTTGCTGGTTTAAGTTAAACCAGACACCCGCAGCATCCCGGCATGCTCTCTGGGCTGGATGGGGCTCTCTGCTCCACAGCAGGGCTGGCCCTCCCCTCTACTCCCTGGCTGCAGCTCCAGCAGAGACTTGCAGGCACAGCAGCATCTACCTGGCTTCCTCCTGCTCTCCCCTTCCCCTCCCCACTCGCTGCTAAACAGGGATCCCCCATCCCCTCTGCCTTACACAGACACACAGCATTCGATACCAGACCATGAGCTGGCTATGGTCTGTGCTGTGGCAGATAGGAGCTAATCAACAGCTCAGCCAGTAATTTCCCTTCTGTTTCTTCTTTTTTAAAGAAGAGTTTGAACTAATGAGAGAAGCTGTTTGTTTTCTGATGGGGTGATAAATGCTCTGTTATCAAGGAGGGGGGGTGGAACCCCTCCCTAATCCATGAATAGCATAGCAGGAGGCGTTATTGTTTGAACTATGTATTAGATCCCATAGTGCCTTTATCTGCACATGTAGAGGGACCCCTAAGGGCCACTAATATGGGTGTCAGGCATAAGCTCTATCAAATACTTTTGCTATTCCGTAGTTTCTACCTGTTCTTTTCCTCCAGGTGAGGTGCTGGCGTATGGGTATAAGCAGACTGTCTATAACTTGCAGTATGTTACCTGGTTAGTTATCTGAGTGGCCTCACAAGCTTATTAAGCAACTATTACCAATATCTGCAAGGGCAAACACGTGGGGCTGATGAGTAATATTAAATGATACCACTGGATGGAGCCATTATAGAGTGAATGAAAGAAAACACTTGGGCTGGGTACAGATAGTCAAAAAGCCCGAGGCTGAATCGATTCAGTTTTTGCAGGGTAGTCTAAACTGCACAGATTAAATTGAAACAGAAATGAACAGACATTTACCTTTGATTCAGGAAATGCAGCCACATGCTTGCAGTGGAGCATGGCTTTCTGGTTGTGTGTTCACCTCCTCTTCCTGCTGGCCCCAAGGTCTCTGGGATTTGCAGTCCATAATCATAGAAACAGGACTCTGCAGGGTTGCTCATCACTTCCTCTTACTGCTTTCATGTGCCTCTGGGATTTGTAGTCCACAGTTGTAGCCAGCAGTAAGTTTGAACAGGGGCAGGGGTGTTTAACCCTCCTCCCTCGCTCCAGACCCCAGTTTACATCAGTTTTGATCACTTAAACTGGTTTATGTGTAACTTCTGTCCCTAGCCTTGGAAATAGACCCCCTTCATCTCTAATAGTACAAATCAATAGGCTGAAAAGCATCTAATAAATCTCATAATGTAATTCTGGGAAGATGTCCTGACTTCCAGTACACAAAGAAGCTCATCCAAGACTATTTACTAATTTGTGTTTGTCATGCCTTAAAATGGATTGGAAGATATTTCTGTAAAACAATATATGCTAATTGGAAGAGAAGCCCTGGGAGATGCACAGTTATCACCTTTTCTTAGAAAAAGTTAATAGTTATTCCTAATGGTGAAATGATGACTCTTGGATAGCCACTCATATGTCACACATTCACTGATGGGGAGTGAAATAAGAAATGAAATAATTAAAAAATCAGGACCAGTACTTTCCCCTCACCTACCCAATATGGCTAAAATTCCATTTAAATCATCATCTCCCTCATAAAGAAATCTTTAAACACTAAAAGACAAAATTTATGTTGTTATTTATAAAATACTCATATTTATGACTCAAACAGCCAACATGAATTATTTAAAAATTCAGAGATGTTGTTCATTGAATATTTTCAGGTGCTTTCTTTATAATCAGAAGTGTGATCTGTCAGTTTTATGAGTTCCATGTTTGATTTCTAAATCCTACATGTTCTTTTTTTATTGAACTACCAGCATTGCAAACTCTGTTGTGCATATTAACTCCACACTGAATCCCTTCCTCCTGGTGCATCAACATTGGTTATGAGGGTCAGTGTTTGCGCTAGTACAAATGATGGAAACTTGATGAGTTAATCCATTCATGATGCGTGAAGAAAAGAATCCAGCTTACTCTCTCTGAGAAGTGTGAAGCCTGTTCAAAAGTGAAAAAAAAGCAGTAGGGAACAAGCCCCAAACTTTTTTGCAGTAATATGAGTAAATGATTCTCAATAAATACCAAGCTAAGTTCTATGTAGTAACAAAACACCATTTTTATCCACTCACTCTTTAGAGTAAAACTTTAAAATAAAGCTATAAAAACTCATAAGAGAATAAAACCTAAATCTGATGCCACTGAAAAATAAAATTATTCCTATTTCAACTTGGAAGATGTCCAAGTCAAAATGGGCCTGTATTTTAAAGATTGAATTGAGTAATTCTGACTAGCCAGTCACTACATAATAACCTTAATTAGTCACAGATATAAGAAAAATGAATTGGAAAACAAAAAGGTAATATAAAATACAATTATCTAGGGAATTTTAAGATGTGTTGTTTTCATTGGTATGTGCCTACTAAAGGAAAATGCTATCTGCTATATCATTATTTCTGGAGCAGATTTTGACCACAGTGAAGTGTTTGTGAAGGCTAAAGGTAAAAAATATAATTGCTCAGTCAATTACATTTTTTCTTAAAGAAATTAAAGATAGCATATTTACCAGAGGCAATCTGCCCTGAAATAAATCTAATCAGCACACAGGACTTGTTAGATCGTGAAAAAGAAATGTGAATTGTGAAAAAATGGCTTCAGAGTTATTGTTTGAAAGCCTACTTTGTAAACTGTTTTATCTTTAGAAAAGGGAGCCATGTTGTATATTAAAACTCCATGCAAGCTTTTCCCTGAATTGAAGAGGTTTGAGAAAGAACCTTCTTATGATTACATAGCTCTGAGTGGTGCCTTTTTAATTTGTTGGTTGTTTGATGTTAGTGTCATCTAGATATTTTTATATAATATAAGCAAATATTACCCTTCATAGTGATGATTAAAAGATGCCAACTTCTTAAAACCATATGTGGTAGACTATCAATTTTTTTTGTTACTGAGAACACCTTGGTGGATTAACAATGATATAGCCTTCGATTTTCTTCCAGATAATAAACATTCAGTTGATTTCACTTGCAATTTCTTAATGACTCAGTAGTTATTAGAAATAAAGCAGGTGAACAAAAATAGCTATTAACATCAGAATTACAAAGCCAGTAGTTATGCCTCTGTTAAAGGGAAACTTGTAACATAATCTTAAGAACGAATTCCTTTTTTTTTTGTTGCAGATTCTTAAGTTGCATTAAACAAAATATATACTTGGACACAAGCCCTCTTACTGGTCCATCAAGCACAACTTGTGTACAAGTATGTAAACCCAGTCAGCTACTTCTAATTATTTGAGGAGGGAAGCTCAAAACAAAGCACAACTTTCTTTGCCAGCAGTAATTATAAATTATTCATCCTGTGTGTCATCCTCTATGCTCAGTCCAGAGAGGAGGTGACTTCCACATTTATATTTACTTCTACATTTATGCATAGTACTTTAGCTGAAACTGTGCAGGCTAACACTTTTAGCACCAGATTTCCTAGTTCAATTCCCAGTCACCTGTGGACAACTTAAAGACAAACAACTAATGGCAAAAATTTCACATTTGCTATATTTTGTAGATCTCTTTAAGACTGAAGGTTTTAAAGAAAGCCAAATTTGAAGGAGAAAAGAAACCAGTTGAAGTATTTTAAAACTTTTTAAAAGAAACTAGTTCTTGCATACTCATTGGCTAAGTATAGACAGTCAAAAAACCCGAGGCTGAATCAATTGAATCTTTGGAAGTTAATCTAAACTGTTCATGTGCTTATTGGTTCAATATACAAAGACATTCACTTTTGATTCTGGAAATGCAGCCATATGCCTGCAATGACCCAGGCCAGAAGCTGGGGCTGCTAAAGCATGTATCCTGCTCATCTGGAGCAAACAGCTTGGGCCAAGGCTAGCCCACCCACCATGTGAGGTGGGGCAGGTTTCAGGGGAGGTGCAAAGTATCTTTGGATGCTGGAGGACTGAGAGTTAAGTTGAATCTGGAGGGAATATGGAACAACAGTTCAATAAAACAATTTAACCAAATCAGTTAAGTCTGATAGTACATCCAGGTTTATTTTAAGCTGGTTTCAGTGTTTTGAAAAAGTTTTATGTGCACTTAACTTCTGTTGCGTTACAGATTTGAAATGGTTTCTGATCTCTTATACCGGTTCATGTACCATTTGTGTCCCTAGGCATTATCATTAATTTTTATTTCTAAACAGTTTTTATAATTTTTTTTTTGGTACAGTGGACCCAGTGAAAAATGCATTTGCTTAGTGTAAGCATTGAAAGCAAAGTAGTTTTAAATCTACTGAGTCACTGTGTAGAAAACTTTTTAGGTCTGGATCCACATATAGCACTAGCTGTTAATTGAACACTAGCCATACGTATAGAACTTTATTCCGTTCTATTTTATGATCCATGTTTCAAATCCAAGGGCTGATTTGGTGTACACTCTTTTGTCCTCATTGTGCATATCGATGCAGGTGTATTTTAAGCTACATTTTCACACATTTGTCTTGCAGCAGACAGAACTTGGTTCCAAATATTTACTTACGAGCTTATTTATTAAATTGTGAATTTAATTGTTTTGGATAACTTTGTTATCCAACATTATTGTTTTGGATAACTTCATTAGAGTCTAGACAGTCCTATGTAACTAAATTGCCTTCTCTGATCTGGTACAAATGGTGATGTAAAATTTAAAACAGCTATGTTTGTTTCAGCTGAACTTGAAACACATGAAAAATATTGGTAAGCAGGCTCTGAACCCAAACTTCAGCTTAAAATGATCTCAGTCTAAAAGAGAGTGATCTAAGGGAAACTTGATCTATTTTATTGCAGGGGGGTGGTGATAGTTTGTTGTGTTAATAAAAAGAAGGGTTCAGTCTTGGATTTCAAACTAAACATCCTATCTAGCAGTGCAAGGATTAAAATGGTCCATTCAGCTGCCCCACTATATCTTCCTAAAATAACTTTGGAAGTAATGATAATTCCCAAGTTCTTTGTCTTTCTTAAAGTTATCTACATCTCACTGTTAATCAGTATTATGACTGTTGATATGGTGAACAATTTGACATGAAGACTTACAGAATTATTGTTCTTAAAGCCAAGTGGTGTGATGACCTGCATGACCTATCTAAATAGTTTAAACAAATAGATCTTCTAAAAGCATGCAAGTCACTTCAAGGGAATTCTATTCCTATATACTTTTATTAGGGTTAGCAGATGGGCAGTACTCATTTCTGGCATTCATTGACAAGCCAGCAACCACTCCAGGTGGTTCTACAAAAATGATAATACCATGGCACTGCTCCCACTTTATTTTTATTCTCAGACTAGTCAGTCACCTGTTTCTATTCCCTTTATTTAAAGCCATCTGTTGGCTTTCTCACTGTCTGCCCAAGCTCTTTGGGTATTCACCATTCCAAAATCACCAAGGGACCTCCAGCAGAAGCTAGAGACAAGTCTTTGTTTGTGTACTTGGTATCTAGGAGTACTTGGAGATCTTGTTTTTTTTATCTTTTCTCTCTAGGCCGCTTCTGGGTTTAGGTATCTGTGACTCTTTGTGATGTAGTAATGCATGACTCCCAACTTCACTGATTGTACTTGTCTTATTATGGTACCATTACATTACTTCCCATTTTAGATGCAACAGTTCTCTTACCTTTTGTGTTAGAGAGGAAAAAAATAGGAAAAAAATTAGTTTTCCAGGTTTGCTTTCATGCTTTCACCTACTCATCACAAGACACCAGAAAATTCAAATTTTAATTAAAAATGATGAGCCAAAAATTTATGTAAAATATGTTTTTACAAGTTCACTTGACAGAGGGTTTATTTTTTTGGGGGGGGTGGTCGTGGCTCATCTCAGGAAGACCTCTTACTGTAAATGTCTTATGTCAATGTAACATCATAGGACTAATTGTTAGGACTGTCTGAAATTTCAGCAGATGTTTCACTTCAGAGGTGTTTCGGCCCATTTTGGCACCCAAAACACTGAATCCGAAATGAAGTGGAAGCCTCTAAAACTGAACGAAACTATCTGAAATGTTTTGGGTGTTTCAGAGCTGGGCTTGCAGGGAAAAAAACTAAGAAGAGGGAGGAAGAAGAGTGGGGGGGAAGGACTGCTCTGATATTGAAATCTGTAGGTGGCCAGCGTCTGCGATCTGTCCCTGAGGTCCCCTCCAATCCCAGTGCTCTGGGGGAGGGATGGCAGCCTGCTGTTATCCTGTGCACAGATTCGGGGGCCCATGCCCCTGAGGAGGAGTCCAGCACAACCCTCCCAGGGGGCGCAGCCCCTGGATCTGCATGCAGGCTGACAGCTGGCTGCCACTGCTGGCTGGGGCCAGCACCTGAGTCTGCTTGGTGCAGCCTGCATTGAACACAGCCAGAGGAGCCATGGGAGAAGCTGGCTGGCCCCATCCCCCGCCTGGCCCAGCCTCCCAGCACTTGAAAAAAAAAAAAAAAAAAGAGGTGGGGCTCTGGGGCCACGTGGCAGAGCCCGCTGCACAGCCCCTGCTCCCAAATCTTCCCTACCCAGCCCTGTCCCTGACGTCCCTGGCCCCAGCATCCCGGCACTTTAAAAAATAAAATTAAAAAAAAAAAAGTCCCATGCTCACCAGCTCTGGCAATGGTGTTCAGGGCCTCTGAGGGCTTGTGGCAGAGCCTCCCCATGCAGCGTGGGGCAGTGGAGGAGCTGCAGGGGAACCTGCAGCCACCTGCCTGTGCCTGCCTCTCCCTGGCCGATCTGAATCTCCGAAACAGCATCAAAACTCTAGAGCAGATTCAGTCAAATTGAACCAGAGCAGTGATCCAAAACACTGAAACAAATCACTGTCCTCTGAAAAGGCTGAATACAAATTGAAATGAGACAGCTGTTTCGTACAGCCCTACTAATTGTGAAATGTCAGCTTACGCCTGTTTCTGAGTTGTGAACGTGAATCTTTCAACCGGGCCAAAAGTATCTTTTGCCAAAATTTTCCTCTTTGTGTTAAAATGCCTTGGCCTGGATTTCAGCCTCCATTGCCAGAGTCTAACAAATCTTTAAGTATATGCGATTTTTTTCAGTAGCTGAATTTGGGTATGGGAAAAGCAAAAGACACAACAGTAACACCAGGGCAACTTTCCTACCACATGGCAAGTGTCAACTATGGAGAATGGAGATCCTGCAATGTCAGTGAATAGTGAGTGGTAAGAATTTTAACTTAGGCAAATGACACTTCTCTCAATCTTATTCTAGATCATAGAGACCTAATTCTCAGACATGGCTGAACTTTTAAAAAATTAAACACTAAAAATCATCCAGAAGAAAACATCCCCATGCTTGAAAATGGCAATGGGAGCTTCATAAGGCTGCAGGCGCTTTTAATTAGAGTGGCTCTCAGAGCCACTCTAATTAAAACACGCCCCCCCCCCCCACCCCTGGAGCACAAAAAAAAAATTACTATAATGCAGAGTCCTCAATACTTGCTGAGCAATAGACAATGCATTTCAGGCTGAATGATTAAGTGTGGCAAAGATAAAAACAAAAAAGTCATATAACAGGAAATGTTAGATGGCTGAAGCGAAAATGGTGCTACTAGGTATACCCAGAATATTTGGGTTGGTGATGCTTGTTACGTAACTCTGAAAAGACCAACAGAATATGGTATTTAACAGTCAGTCATGTGTTTTGAATAAGGATTTCAATTTCTGGGCAGACTGAAAAAGCTGAAGCCACTATGCAATCGATATTGTTTGACAAAGTAGAACCCAGATTTTTCATATTGGGGTTGTATGCAGTCCACTTAACTTGCAGGAGGTTGCTATTTTAAGGTCCTGCCATTCAGCTGATGGCTGCAGCTATTACTTCAAAGGGTGCTACCTTTTTGAGCAGTTGAAAATCATCAGTGATCCTCTGCCCTTGTTTGGAGAAGTGGTGCCCTTTTGAAGTGAAAGGTGTAGTAAGCAGCTGGAGCACTTCCGCAGTCCCCTGCGGTTGTTTATGGTGGCTCTGTATAGCCTCAGTTATTTTGTGAACCCCTTGTCTTTTCATGGTGCTAAGAAACCTAACCCTACAGAGAATCTGAGTTCTACTGCATATCATTTCTCCACTAAGGGTAAGATTGAAGTCAATGGAAAACTTATGCACTTCAACGCACTTTGGATTTATTCCCGAGTCCAGTTCTGCTCCTGACACCAGTCCAAGAAAGATGTGGAGAGCAGCAAAAATGATTAGAGGCTTGGGAAACATTACTGATCCTGAAGGAACTTGGGTCAGGGCCGGGTCCAGGGAATGCACTGGTGCACCTGTACCCCTCTTTGATCCCTGGTCTACCCAAAGTTTAAAACCAAGTACTTGGCAGTGGTAGCAGCGTCTCTAGTCAAGCACTGCTGGGGGAATCAATTGACTTCATGGTTCATAATCTACCTGATCCCTTCTAAAATCATCATTCCACAGGTATTAATGACCCTCTCTTCTTTTTAATTGACTTGATTTTCCACTGATCAAGCTATCCTTGGTTCTACAATTTTGCTGTCTGTTGGCTGTTCCTGGTAATGAAGATCCTATTTCACAGCCCTGCAGATTGTTTTTTAATTCATTCCAATTAAGTTATATTTGTTTTTGCTTCAATCTTAAACTGAATAATACAACTGAATGCATTAGTTTAAACTGGAGAAAAATGTGTTGTTTTATATGTGAAGATGCACCTCACTGTCTTTACATCCTTACCTCCATTTTCAACCTAGATGTGCCCATGACTTCGGTTATTTAGTCTGGAAAAGAGAAGACTGAGGGGGGAAGCTAATAGCAGTCTTCAAATACCTGAAGGGTGATTATAGAGAGGATGGAGATAGACTTTTCTCTGTGGCCATAGGGGACAGGCCTGGGAGCAATGGCCTCAAGATGCAGCAGAGAAATTTAGGATGGAGATTAGGAGGAACTTTCTGACAGAGGGTGGTCAGGCATTGAAATAGGCTACCTAGAGGAGATGTAGAATCTCCATCCCTGGAAATTTTCAAGAGCAGGTTAGTTGGGGTTAGCTGGGATAGTTGGTAATTCAGCCTTAAGCTGGACTTGATGACCACATGAGTTCCCTTCCAGCCCTACTTTCCTTATCCCTTGTCCTTTCTCTTATGAATGAAAGACCCCACCTTTTATCCCTCCCATTGGCCAAATGATCAGGCCTATGACTCTCTACTATCTTTTACAGTGCTTAGTTGCAGCTGATACCTCTATTCTTGGCAGCCCAAGGGTGGGTTCAACTGAATGTCTTCTCTTCATACGTGCCAGTGATGTTTGTTTCTGCTCCAATATTTTAAAAAATAACCATTATTGTTCCTGCAAAAATGGCTTAAGTAAATGTTGGAAGACATTTTAGGAAATAGAGTTCAGTTTTACATTTTTTTTGAACTGTAGTATAATGCCTACCCAGGGATTTATATTAATAGTAGATTACTGTAATCTGTTCAATCAGCAGTGGCTTGAGTCTACTGGGAACTGATGTGAACCTTAGCAAGCTGTCAGCAATCATGGCTATGGAGTAATCAGGTGTGAAATTTATAGATATTTACATTGGAGAAGGCTGTTACTGTAGGAGGGTTTTTTGGCAACTTTTCTGCAGATCAATTTGCCTTCTTCGATGATATATTTTATTTGTGTCTGTGAGCTCTTAATAACTTAGTTTCTCCACAAACTTATTCTGTTTGATGACTTTGCATTGCATGAGCAATTTCTGTAATATTTTGTGGAGCTTTAAATTGTGGTAAGCATACTTAAGTAGTGCCTGCAATGGTTTATCATTTGTGGTGCAAGAAGTATCAGTATAGTTGTCCTCAGCAGTGGCATTTTTTTCTAGTGCCAGTGCAAACAAATTACAGTTGAATACTAAAGAATTACAGTCCAGTCAACCACACATTAGTGCATCTTATGTTGTTAATCAAATAAATGATAAACAACTACTTTAAATATTCATCATCTACTTATTGTCTCCCATATTGAAACACATTTTAGTTTATGGTAGAGCAATTTTATTAACGAAGTACATTAAATGCTGTGTTTTGTTATACTGTGTTTTTAGTCATGCATATATGTGTGTATTAATAAAATCTCATTTATTAGTTGCTACTTATTTATCATTGATTCATATGATTTCAGTTGCATTGTAGCAACACTGAGCTGTTTTACTTTGGGTTTATCTACAGGCCATTTTTCTGGGAAGTTATTTGAGCAACCCTCTGTTTTCGTACCTGCTCAAAGCTGGTCCCAATTAGTGTGGCTGTTTGGTATTCTGCTCTATATACTGTATTCCTTTGTTTTCAGGAAGGATTTCCATACAGAGGAAAACTACATGTAGCCAAACTTGAATATTAATGTTTTGAACATACAGCTTCATATGAGCTCAGTTGTAAACGTGTGGATTGTTCCTTGTGTTACTAGGGTGACTCAAGCAAATAGGTTAAAAGTCTCAGAAATGAAGCCTAAAGGACTTTGCATTTCGCTAGCTTATTGTACATTACATATCCTAAATATTCTTTCCTCCTCTCAAGCTATAGAAAAGTTAGGATTGAAATTTTGTGGTTTATCCCTATCTCTGTAATATGTTCAAACTGTAATTGTGACATAAATCTTTGAGAACTGAGATTTTTATTGAGATCTGAGTTTCGTAGCCTAGGACTACATATGAACTTAATCACCCAAGATTTCCTGACAATTCTGACCTGCATATATCAGTGATTCTCAATCAGTGTGCTCTCAGATGCTTTGAAGGTTGCTGCAGGATGCTGTGCAGTATTAGCACTGTTAAATGCACAAACACTTACAGTTGATGCACAAGATGAAGCCAGAGATTTCAAAGTGGAATCTATAATATCAAAAAGATGATAAGGCTGTAACAGATCAGCAAGTTCTTTGCAACAGAAGAATGTCTCCATTATTTTTCTGTGGGCAAAAAAATGCTTGAAAGCTAAGAGCTTGCAGCTTGTGATAATAATAACTATTTTTCTGAGTCTAATACAGAGTTTCTTGAATCTTAAAAAGTTGGGAATCATTGATCTGCAAAATGTGGAGTGAAGCAGTGATACCAAATGTGTGACATCAAATCTATTTATTTTTTTTATGTGGAGGTAAATTAGGTCACCTATCTCCAGTGGAATGGTTTTCTCCAAACACCAGAAAGGAGCTATCAGTGGAAAAGGGATCCCTTCCACTTCCAGCTAGAGTAAAAAGTAAGATCCAGAATTGCTAGATCTATATAGTGCATATTTAGTGAATTGTTAACCGGACTGGAAATCTGATACGTTTGTGGTTAATGATGCATTTTCCTTTTATAGCAGTGAAAAAACCAAATGAGGATGATATAGCAGCATGGCCAAAGTGCAGATATTCAAAGCGTATATTAGTGAACATATTTGACAGTGTAAAGTGCAACGTGCATGATGAGGCAAATTTCAAAGAGAATGTTTATAAAGAAGCAGTATCTATTCTGAATTTTCTGTTGTGGCAAATTGTTATACATAGTTAGAGCTGTCTGCTTTACTGCCTTGCTCCTGTTTGATCATTTTTATGTGATGGGAGAAAATTGTCAGTTAAACCAATGCAACTACAAGACTAATTTGGCTCAGATGCCTGTTTTATGGCTTCTTTGCCTTTGTAAATGAGTGTGATATCAAAAATATGAAATCATTCAATTGATTTCAGCATGAAGTAAAAAACAGTCTCGGTGATTGTCAGAAAGAAAAATGAAAATAATTAAAAATATTGAAAAGGTTAAAAGGAATCTAGCTGTTAAAAGAATCACTAAGCTATTCCACATGGTGAAATTTCCCGTTAAGTATGTTTCTGACAATTTTTGGCAAAAGTGAACTTTTCCCAAGATTTTACCATGCCTCGAAAATATACATTTATATCCTGTTTGCTTTTGTAATTAACACTATAGTTAAAGTGGTGGTAAAACAATAAGGTAGATATAATTCCTTTGTTTTCCAAAAATAAGTATGTGCAATGCACATAA
The DNA here is from genome assembly GCF_001723895.1 of Crocodylus porosus. NCBI lineage: Eukaryota > Metazoa > Chordata > Crocodylia > Crocodylidae > Crocodylus > Crocodylus porosus. Next base: position 148,975,165 of record NW_017728886.1, read on the forward strand.
GAAAAGCTGATGAGGTGTAGGATATAAAGGGATCAGCAAGATAAACTTTACAGAAGTGCCTCATTTAACTGAGGGACAGTTATACTGGCTTAGTTATATCAATCAATGAGCTGTACACAGAGAAAGGGGAATGCTTTGATAAGTAGTAGAAATTGATGATGGCTTCTGATATTTATAGTGAAGGAGAAGTATATTTGCAGATTGCTTCTTTGCATTGCACCTTGCTAATTGTAGTTACAAGGGTAAATCCCACAATCTCCACCTGACATGGTAGTACCCATGTTTTTTCGCTATTGAGGGTGAAGCAGATGTAGAGGGCAAGAACAGGAGGCAGGCATCTTCTGTGTTTTGTGGAAACAGCATGTGGTATACTGCACAGGGGAAAATAGTACATGTGATCTGTTGATCAGTCTGTTGAAGACTAATTTGCTGCACCCTTGCAGAGGAGTTGAAGGCATGCTGAAAATCACTTGAATCCTAACGTCTGTTGTTGTTCCATAGTCCACAAAAGGACTATTCCATAGGTTCTCTCCAGAGAAGTCTGATCCTTGCTGATTTTAAGGGCGGAGATTGTGTGTTAAAGATAGAGCCTGTGGGCCTGATCTGGCCTGCAAAGCCCTATCTGGCTTGCTGTACAGCCTATGGGTCTTAGACCAAACCCGTTTGCTGCATATGGTACATACTAAGGGTGTGCGAAATGGGCTGTATTCAATTTGGATTTGGATTTGGCCCGAATTGGGGACAATGATTTGATTTGTTGACTTGGATCACTGTCCCCAATTCAATTAGGCCGAATCGAAATCTGAAGATTCGATGCTGATTCAGAGAATCAGCGATTCGGCCATACACACAGCTTTAAATATTTTTTCTACATACCTTGAGGTACCAGTGCAGCTCATGAACACTACAGTGCTGGGGCAGATGGAGCATCCCATAGGAGGGGGAGGCCCCGTGTGCTCAGCAGCAAACCTGGAGGCAGTCCTTCTGGTCCACTTCTGGGTCCACCACCTAGCATGCGGGGGGGCACCCCCACGCCCCCCATGATATGGCGATGGGCCTTAGGTGTCCCCCAGACCCAGGAGACACTACTCACTGATTCGGGGAGGGGGCACTCCCCGGTGGACCTGGAAATGGACTGGAAGTGCTTCTGGTCCACTTCCGGGTCTGCTGCCAAGCGTGCTGGGAAGCATCCCATGCTCCTGTGGGATGTTCTGTCTTCTCCATCATTGTAGCATTCATGAGCCGCCTGGTACTTTAAGGTACATACAAAAAACATTTAAAGCTGTGTCTAGAATCATTGAATCTTTCTGAATCTGTCCAAATTGATTTGGAGGGTTTCGATTTAATTCGGAGAGATTAAAGGGTATCCTGACCGAATCGGGCCAAATCTCCACTGAATTGAATTGGGGCCAAAGCTTTGCAGCGCCCTAGTACATACCAGATTAGCCTTATGCACGGCACACAAAACATGGATCTAGCATGCCTTAGACTTTGACTATTTTTCCCTCTTTTATTGGACTAAGAGTTGGAAGGGATTTTAGACAAGCTTGGGGGCACAAGTGCTTTTCTTCAGATCTTGGAAAGAAGCAGGTACAGTCCAAGCTAAATGGCAGATATTTTTCCCAGAGATATCAAAAGATAGTAGAGTATTACAAAACATGTGGGTAGAGTTCCTTTGGCTATCAGCAGGAACATATCAGTCACCGTACTTCTGATTTCCTTCCCAACCCCCTGGTAGTCTTGATGTGTGATCAGGCTAATTAAAATATGCATCCTGGTATTTTCAAACCATGACTTATTTTTCAATTTTTTTGGAACTCAGCTTTACTCTGGTGATTGCAGCTGCTGACTGCTATAATTTGTTAATGCTTATTTAGTCTTTAGGGCCCTACTTCAATAAAGCATTTCACTTTTGCAAAACACTAAGCATTCCAAAATAATCAGATTTAAAAAATAATAGGTGTTGGTTTGTTTTATTTGCCTTCTTGGTTTTTTTTAACATTAAATGTTCGCATTTCTGGGCCTTTTTCCCTAACCAAGATGACTAGATGCTTCCTTAAAAAAAAGAAGGTGGGGCAAAAAATAACACCCCCAACATCCCATCCCCCATCCTGAAACTCTGATATCTTCTAACTTTGGGATCCAGGGCTTGAAGTAAAGCATCAATATAGTATTATGAGACTTTCAATAATGTCATGAGGGCTGGTGGCACAGGAAAGACATGCTGGGGAAGAAACTGAGAAGTATCAAGAAAAAACTGCCATTAGGTGAGTGCAGAACTACTTGGGGTAGTAATGTTCAGAGAATAAACAATAATCGCTCAATGTCAAGTTGGGAAGAAGTATCAAATGAGATTCCTCATGGGTCTCTCTTTTGTCTGCTACTATATATTAGCTTAATTGTGGAGAGTAGAATGGAGAGTGTAGTTATGAAATTTATGGATGACATGAAGCTAGATAGGGTGAGGTAGCTGAAATCTTTAAAAGCAAGGATTAGAATTTAAAATTACCCTGGTAAATTGCAAAGAAATGCTCTGTTAGATGATTTAATAAAGACAGAAAAGTGCTACACTTAAGAGGGAACAACCAAATGTATGAAAACAATGGGGAATTACTGATTAGGCTATGGAAAATACTGTATAGTGGCTCATGTTCACCTGGGTGTCATGATTGATGACAAGATTGGGCAGCATGGGAGTGGCAGGAACTGACCTCCCCTCCCCTCCAGGCAAACCCGGTCTGGGGCCAGGGAGGTAAGTTAAACACCCCCTCTCCTGAATACAGAGATGCCCTGCCCTGATAAAAACTTACTGCTGGCTGTGACTGTGAACTGAAAATCCCAGAAGCACCTGGAAGCAGAAAGAGGAGGTGATGAGAAACCCTGCAGAGTCCTGGTTCTGTGAGTCTGGATTGCAAATCTTAGAAAATTTGGGGGCAGCAGGATGAGGAAGCGAACACAGCCCATGCTGGCTATGTACCAGAGAGCCATGCCCCCCCAGCTTCTAGCCTGAGCCTCTGCAGGCATGAGGCTACATTTCCTTAATTAAAAGTGAATGTCTGTCCTGTTGTTTCTAGGTTAATCTGTGTAGTTTAGACTAACCTGCAAAGACTGAACTGATTCAGCCTCAGGTTTTTTGACTCTCTGTACTTAGCCCTGGAGTACTAGTTGCCACTTTGGGCATCATAATTTGAGAAGGATGTTGAAAGTATAGAGACCAGGGGAGAGAAAAAAAATGATTAGAGGTCTAGAAGACATGATATATGATGGGCATGTGGAAGAACCGGAATTAGTGAAGATTAAAGGGAGTTTGATAGTATTTGGTAGCATTTAATAACACAAGGGGTTGTAATAAAGATGGTTTCATTCAATTGTTCTCTGTTTCCCCAGGGGACAGGAGAAGCAATAAAGGTCTTAAATAGCAACAAAGGAGGTTAGATATTGAAAAACTTTCTAACTATGAGGATGGCTAAACTTTGGAATAGACTAGCTAGAGAAGTTGGGGAATCCCTGGAGGGTTTAAGTGCATGCTAGACAAGCATTTGTCTGGAATAATTTAGACATGGATAATTCTGTCCCAATCATGGGGTTGGACCAAATAACCTCCTGACTTAGTTTCTAGTTTTATATTTCTATGATTCTGTAGGTGCAGGCTCAAATATTTTCCTGAATTTTGAAGCAGTTAGGGCTGAGAGTGTGACCCTAACAAAAATAGGGAAGATAAAAGTTTATATTTCTGATTTCTTAGCTTTTTAAAAAAAACCTTTCACAATGGGTAACAGTCCTTTAAAGCAAAACAAAACATTTTCCATTTTTCTCTTCATACCATAAAGAAGCAAACAGGACACAAATCCAACTGTAATTTGTTTAACCTTTGTATTTCACTTCATATCCAAATCATGCATATGTCAGCACCTTATGCAGCTCTGTAACTGTAGAGGGTACAGTATTTTTTCTGAAGCAGTTAGTGCAAGTTTATTGAATACATGCACAATACAGCTTCTTAAACATGTGTACTACAGTGGAAAAGATTGCTATTAAAGTTTATGATGTAAAGATAAAGTGGCCTGTATGGTTTTCAATTAACTTGAAGCATTAAAGCATTACAGCTTTTGTTCTAGCCACGTGAGAGATGAAAAATGAAGACCTGTTCATTAGATGTGGATATTATTTAAGAAAGAGAAATGACTGCATATTCTCTGAAATCATTGATTACTTGTAGATTTCTCATAGTTTCCAAAATGAAGAAAAGGGTAAGAATTAAGCTACAAGACTGGTAGTACATTAAACCAAAATAGGTCCCCTAACTTTGGAAGAATAGATCAAGTAATGCAATATTTACTCTGGTTATTTTGTATACGTGACATCTGTTTAAGAAAAAACAACTGAGCTTTACCCTGTAAATAATATGATGTAAAGATCATCACCAAGGAGGATGGTGATGGCCCCTGTCTTCCACCGGGTGTACGCCTCCATTTTGGCCCTCAGGCATTCTCAAATGCCTTTGCTGAGTCATGGGGGTTTCAGAGCACTCTTATTCCCCTTCTTTCTCTTAGGGACTGTCACACTCTGAGCCTGGAGGATCGTCCCCTTAAGGTACGACCATCCCTCATGGATTCCCATATCCTCTACTTTTTGGGCCCTCAGTGCCTCCCCCACTAATCTCTGAAGTTCGTTGAAGTTGGCCCTTCTGAAGTCAGGGGCTTTAGTCTTGGTATAAGCCCTCAACACCCTGTGCTGGATGGTGAATTCCAGTAGGTGTTGATCACTGTCACTCAGGTGGTCAAGGACCTGCACTCCCCTTACCAGGTCATCCCCAGTGGCCAAGACCAGGTCCAGTAAGGCATCTCCCCTAGTGGGGCAGTGCATCTCCTGGATAACGTGGAGGTCCTGTATTTCAACTAGGAACCTACGCAAACGGTCAGACCTGACTGAGTGCTCCTCCCAGCAGATATCTGGGTAGTTTAGGTCCCCCATGACAATGACATCCCTAGACCCAACTGCCTCCATAAGCTGTGCTGAGAAATCCTGGTCCAGCTCAACCCCTTAGCAGGGTGGTCTATAGTAGATACACACCGTAAGACCCTTTCGCCTTTCCCCCGTTGAAGTTTGACCCATAGTCAAACCTTCCTCTGCCCCAAAGCTAATTCTTGAAGATGTGAGTTGCTCCTTGATATAGAGGGTGACCCCCCGCACCTTTCCTCCCAGTCCTGTCCCTTGTATATAGTGTGTATTCCTGAATGCCCACTGCCCAGTTGTGGGTAGGATCCCACCAGGTTTCTGTGAGCCCCGCTAAGTCTGGATTCTTCCCTGCTATCAGAAGGCAAAGTTCCTCCTGATTGCCCCCCATACTACATGAGCCTGACTTCCTGCCTCTTGAGCTAAAGGGAAGTGTGCTTGAGCTAAAGAGAAATGTAATTTCCTTAAAGGGAATTTGATTAAAGCATGATGAGACTAATACAGGGGCAGGCAGTTATTTTGGCTGGAGGGCTGCATAACTAGTTTTGGTGAACTGTCAAGGGTTGCAAGGTAGCCCCACCCCTTGACAGGTGCCTCACCCACTGGTTGCAATCTTGGAATTGGAAGTCGAGCCCCCTAACTTTTGACTTTTGCCACCGGAAGTCCCTCCCCTTGCCCCCAGAAGTACCCCTTTTGGGAAGAGGGGTTGCTATCTGTGAACTGGAAAAAAACAAAGTATATACTAAAAATCAAACATTGACAATAACATATTTTAATTTTTATTTGAAAAATGTTTTTGTCCTGATTTGTGTGTGTTTCTGTGGTGTATATGGAGCATAATAGCTCAAAATGAAGTCTTACTCTTGTATATTGCGGGGGCTTGTAGATGGGTGGTTATGACGTGTGTGTGTGTAGATGAGTGTGTATGTAGGGTGTGGGGGTATATGTGGGTGGGTAGCTATAGGGGGTTTGAGACTGTGAGGTGTGTGCAGGGGGAGAGTGGCTGGGGCTGCGCGTGGGGGCGATGGATGTGGGATGTGTGTGGGGGCTGTGGGTGTATGTGTATGGGGGGGGTTGTGTGCATAGCAGTTGGCTGGGCTCCCTGCAGGGGCACACAGGTGTGTGTGTGTGTATGTGTGGGTGTGCATGGAGGGAGGGGTGTGGGGTTTGTGGAGGGGGAGAGTGTGGGTATGTGGGGGAGGATGTGGTTGTGGGGTTTGTGGTTAAGGTGGAGCGTGCCCTGTGTCTGTTCCAGATTCGCTCTACCCAGAGCAGATCAGCTGGAACCCGGACACAGCCCTGACTTGGCCCACTCCACCCTGTGCCTGTTTTGCATCACCCACCCATGGAACATCGTGCTGTCCGCTGGGCACACAGCAGGGTGGGGGCAGCTCCACAGCTGGACTTCCTTTCTAGACAGCCCAGGTGGTGGCAGCTCCTTCTGACTGCCACCACTGCTGGCCCCAGTCCCACAGTACTGGTGGGGAACCATGCTGCGAAGTGCCAATGCTGCTTCCCCTGTGGCTGTTTCGGGTTCACCCACCCAGGCTCAACAGTGGTGGTGTGGGACAAAAGCTGTTGCTTTGTTGCCAGGTTTTGCAGCTGGATAAATGTTAATGCCAGTTGTGAAAGCAGGTAAAGTGGACAAGAATGAGAGCTATCTAGTGAGTGGTGTGAAGGAGTGAAAATGAGCACAATTATATAGTGTGTGTGCGTGTGTAGTGAATAGCGAGGAGGAAAAAAGAAATACGCAACACACATTAAATTAAAACATTGGAAAGAAATGATAAAACCTGAATACAGTGTAAAAGTAGATGAGAATCTCAGATAATTTTTTTAAAAATCTAGACTAAAGCAGAAGCAGTAAAATATGCCTCTGAAAAAAATCATAAAATATAAGGGGGAAAGAACAAATCTAAAATGTAAAATAGAAAGTACATTTGGTTTTTTTTCCAGGCTGGCAGAAATAAATTAAGACACCTTTTATTCCCTTTTAAGCAATGTTGCTTTCTTTTATGCATATTCACACTTCATTACACTGTCTGATGCGACCTTGTATTTGATAGAGGGGGGCCACTAGCATAGTGAGATTTTTTTTTTTCCTTAGTGTGTCTTAGGACACATGTTCTATAGAACAGTTTTTTTATGACAATCTGTTGGCATATTCTGTAGGTGGCAGTGGAATTCATATGGATTTAAATAATTTAAATTAGGAAACCAAGTATAGTCATGAAAAAATGTAAAACATTGTGGCCAGCTGCTTGAATGAATGTGCAGTAAACCTATGAAATGACTACCATGGGTCAGGGATTTCTAGGGCTTTCTAGGAAAGTTGAATCCAGCTGTAATGAAAAATTATGACTTGATCTGTGTGTGTGCCTGAAGGCAGGACTGTAAAGCGAGAATTTAGCTGTTATTTCTTTACCTTCTTCTTGCATCATCTCCAAGTTCAGTGTTACTACAGCTAGTCTTTGGTTGAGACAAATGAACAGAACTCTTTAAAAGGGCATTGTAAATACTGTGCCTGGTTTGCTGGTAGTTGCAGTTGCTGAGAGTTCAAAAACTCACTCCTACATGACCACAGTGCCACTGCTACGTTCTTGACTCGTGTGCAGCATTCATAGCTTGGTTCTGCTAGTTATTTTGTTTGTTCTCCATAATTTTTTTTACTAGGAAGAAGTTTTGTTAAAATATATTAAGAGTGTTACAAGTATAGAGATTCACAAGCTCACAGGGAATCCCTGCCCCTGTTATCAGGAAGAAAGTGGGGGGGGTATAGGAGGCCTGAGGGCAAAGTGGCAGCAAGTAATAGCTGCCCAGGTAAACTGAGCCATGGGCGAGAAAAGGGCAGGCAGTTAATGGTGGAATTAACAGCATCTGGGCCCTAGGTACAAGAGACAGGGTCAGATTTAAGCATAGCCTTGGTGGGGGGTGGGGGGCAGTCTGCTGCAGGACAGAGTTCCCAGTAGACTGGAGTCAAGCCAGCCCAGGAGAGGTACCTGGAGACCCAGAGGGGTTTGGATCTTTGTTAGGACCAGTTAGGTCAGGGGGGTTTTTGTACAAGTTTAACTGGAGGACTGGATTGTGACTACAGGGGAGGAAGAGACCATGGGTGGGGTGCCTGGGAGGCACTCCTCACTACTAGCAACAGGGAGTAGACCCCAGCTAAGGAGGCTGAGGCTGGCAGAGTGACACCAGAGCTCCAGGAGGGGCTGCAGCCAAGTCACGGCTGATGCTCAGGATCTGAGGTCTCAAAGAGTGGACCAAGGTGGAGGGTTTGGACAGAGAAAAAGAGGGCCAAGGCTGGGATGGCTGAAGGCCTGACAGGTGCTTTCTTGAAGGGTGGGTGGGCTAGCCTTGGCCTGCACTTACCTGGTCTGGCCAAGCACCAGGCTGGCCTGCCCGCTGGCTTTCACAGAGATGAGAGCTGTGCAGCAGATGGGAGCATGGCGGAGCAGAGGTCACTGCTCCACAGGCCTGTCTCTGACCTCCCCCAGACCCAAGATAAGCACAGCTAGTGGGCTGTCTGGTGAGGGGCTTCTGCTCCCTCCCGTCCTCCCTCCACTATCACAGAGACAGTGTTAGCTGGGGCTGAGAGCTCTGTGCAGTGCTGTGGAGGAGCACAGGATCAGGGGGAGTGAGACCCCCCACCCCAGCTGTGGGTGCTCGGGTCGGGGGGGGAGGGGCGGCAAGGGTCTCTGCTCCACAGTGCACCGTGCTGCCCAGCTCAGTTGACAGCCCTGTGCAGCTCTCAGCCCCAGCTGAACTGGGCAGTGGTGTGGGGGGGGGGGGTGAGGGAGTGGAGGCTTCCACCATGTGGGCCCAGCCCCCTGAGACCTGAGCATGCACAACTGGGGAGGACCACCCCCTACCTGCTGCTAGGGGCAGAGGCTGCATTGGGAGGTATGCGGGTGTGCAGCCATGTTGAGAGGTATGTGGGAGTCTCTCGGCCAGTGCAGGCATCTGTGGGTTCCCCCTCCTCACCCCACACTGAAGGGCGAATGTGTATTCTGGTTGCTCCTGATCTAATATATGTAACTTAGAGAAACCCACATACCTGGGATCTATTCTGCCTCAGGCTTTTCAAATTTCTGTACCTAGCCTAGGTGTGGGTTGGACCTAACCACAACCGTATTTCCGGCCATTGAAGGAACCAGCAGTGCTGCTCCAGACCCTGGGGACCACCTCAGTAAACCAACGGATAACATTAAAATCATAGTAGGTGTGCGACTGGAGGTGAGATGGGCCCAGGAGAGAGCTGGCAAGTGGGTTGAACCCCAGGGACACCATGTGGTAGCGTAGCAGACCCACGAGATCTGTTACACTTATTCCTTGACAACCTTAAGCATTTGAAAGGCCATGTAATGGCTGGCATTGTTTGTTCCATTTTAACTATGGAATGGGGACATTTTTCTTCTTTTCATCCTGTGGAGTAGATTAACTGTACTGTTTCTGCATAGGCTTGCATTAAGAAGGCAGTATTGTTTCTGGAGGAAGCTGTGTCAAACAAAAGGTTGCATCTGGGATTACCACAGTAATGCAGCTATGTTTTCACAAGACAGTGGCTCTGCATCTGTTCCTATTGAATTCTATGGCAAACCTCCTTCTGAAAGCAAGATTGGAACTATTACCTAAATGTGTTATGTCATCAAGGCAACATGTGATATGGGGTTGCCTGAACAACTGAATACTTACCAGCTATATCATTTACAGTAACATTGCCAAATTTTTCTGTCAGATTAGCTTTCAACCCCAGTGGACAACACGGAACAAATTTACCATAATACTAACGTTCCCTCAATCTAATCAATGTACCCTGGACATTGTAGTGCTGATTTACGTCACGTGTGAATACAACATCCTAATGACTGCATTTTGGTTATCAAATTTACTTAGGGATTCTTAGAATGCATCTCAGAATTTCATTTACAGACTGTCTGTGCTAACAGTCTCCCTAGTCATCATTAATTTGGCCTTCAATCCTTAGGCTTCAAGCAATAACAAGAGTTTTCTTCCACCGTTGTCTCCAGCTATATCTACTTATGTAAGCAGTCCAGTAACTTCTTTGCTTAGCAACTGATCACATTCCTTTGAGATTATACTATCCCTGTATTGTCCCTAAAAGAAAGAATATATCCAGATTGTCATTGTTTCTGGGTGAGGTATTTCTTGTAATCTATTTCCTAATAATCATGTATCAAAACCAGACTACAGAAGCCATAATCAGTAGGGGTGCACAAAGTGGGCAGTATTTGATTCAGATTTGGGTTCGGCCCAATTTGGGAGACAGTGATTCGATTAGCTGATTCAGATCACTGTCCTGATTTGATTCGGCTGAATCTGAAGATTCAATTCTGGTCCAGAGAATCAGTGATTCGGCCATAGACACAGCTTTAAATGTTTTTTCTATGTACCTTGAGGTACCAGGTGTGGCTCGTGAACGCTGAGATGGTGGGGCTTGGCAATTGGCTGTGGGGGGAATCCTGGGTGCCCTCCCAGACCCAGGAGGTACCAGTTACCAAGCTGGGGGGTGGGGAGGGTCCCCTGCACACTCTGTGGTGGACCCGGAAATGGACCAGAAATACTTTGATCCACTTCTGGGTCTGCCGCTGGGCATGCAGGGAACCCCCCCCACGCTCCTGTGGGACATTCGATCTGCCTCACCATCTCAGTGTTCATGAGCTGTGCCTGGTACCTTGAGGTACGTAGAAAAAAACTGCGTCTACGGCGGAATCATTGAATCTCTCCAATTAGAATTGGAGCTTCTGATTTGATTTGGAGAGATTAATGGGTCTCCTGATTCCATTCAGATTTGGAGATTTGGGTGCCGAATCCAGCCAAATCTCCTCTGAATCTAATCAGCGACTGAAGCTTCACGTAGCCCCAGTAATCAGGTGTAGAACCTCAATGGCCAGCGTACAGAGTGTGTAGATATAAATGTAGTGCCCCTCTAGAAATCTCTGATATTCTGCTATTGTTTGTATCAAATAAGCACTCTTTTTCTTTTGAGTTAAAAGATACTTTGCATCAAGGCTTTGGACACAGATCCCAAAGAACTTTATTTCTAATTTATCCAAAACAATAGCTGAGATAAAGAGCTGACAGTAGCTTGCCCAAAGACATAAAACAAGTCATTGTGAGCGTTAGGAATAGGAACAGGAATAGGAATGGTCTTCTGATTCCCAACTCTATGGGCAAACCACTAGCTCATAGTTGTCCTTTGATGGGATTGGCTTAATTATTTCCAAAGGTATTTTTAATTAGAACAGTATGAATATGATGATACCATACCATGAATCTAGTTTATCAAGTGGTGGTCAGATCTTGACTCCAAAGTTGTGTTCAGGTTAAGTAGGTATCGAATAAAAGAGAGTGAGAGTTAAATTTAGAGGGTTGTACAGTACCCCGATGGAAATTGTTTTTCCTTTCCACTTATGTAAGTAGCACCAGCCCAGGTTAATTGAGAATGAGAACTCTATTCCAGAGTGTGAGATTTACAGAGCAGTTTGTTCTCCTGGGAGCACCTTGAATAGATTGACAGGGAAGCCAGTCACAGAAGCATTCCCACTGTAGTGTGCATGAAAAATAGTTTGTGGGAGGTACTCATTATTTCATCAAGGTGAAATTCAAGCACAGGTTCATTCTGGTCATGATAGAGAGCCTTTTCAGTGCTGGCAAGGACAGATTAGGACTGCTACCAGTGTGGGCTCATTTAAATCAGTCATTTTAAATCAGTATTGCCATCAGCGAATAAGAAACTTTAGTATGAATTACTTATTTTAATCTTGTTTTGTATTTGTAGATCTTGGTTATTTTTTTTCTAAAGACAACCTGTCTTTAGCTAAGTTGGTAACTATTAAAATGTATTTATTTACAAGTCAATATAGCCTTTACTCCAAATTTGCTGTCTTTTTGCTAAACGGGGATGGGGGGTTACATTATATACTTGTATGCGAAATTAGCATAGATTTATTTAGATTCTTAATTTTTAAATTTTCATATGATGTTAGAAAATGGTGAATAATACATATCTTGTTCACTGAACAAATTTTAATTTTTACTTGCTATTTGGTTTGGCTGCTTTTGGATAGAAATTAGAATTGAATTAAAAATGCTTAAAACCAGAAGCTCAATAAAATTTAAACCTTAAGTGTTCTGGATATATATGAAAAATAAACACCTTATTAAAAATGTTTTGCATTTTAAAACTAACCAATTTATTAAACACTATAAACGTGTGCAGTTAGTGAATTGAACAGATTGCTTCTGATCCACAACCTTTTAAAATTTTAGAGCTAATAAGTTTCCTTTCTCACCTCATTTTTATAGATAGATTGGAAAAGTAAAACATACTTTCTTTGCAGGGCTTTTTGATTTTTCACTTGCCTAACAAGTTTTAATCTTTGAATGAAATTTTTAATTAACTCACCTATTTGAATAAATCGAAATGAATGATATATTTTCTCTGAATCTGCAAAACTTTATTGCTATAAACTCTGTTTTAGTAGTTCCGTGAACTCTGATATCAGATGTTTCACCTAGCTCAGTCTGGGTCCGACTGTAACACTTTAGAAGAAACCATAATTTGTTTCAATATTATTTTCTTTCTTTAATTTTGAATGAGTGTATTATAGAATGTTTAGGCCTTAATATAAGCTGTAGGGACATGAATCATTTAACCATTCATCTTTTAACCGGTCAGGTCAGTGATAACCAGGGATCCTGGTTTTCTCTGATTAAAAATTGCAAATTCTCTGATTTAAAAACCCAAAATCCCTGATAAAAATTAAAGGCCCCCCCACAGTCTCAACATCCCTGCTGATGCCCCTCACAACAGCCCCCCAGACCCACAGACATGCAGACACAGACACTAGCACCCACCCCAGGAGGTAAGTGTGTGTGGGGGGAAGGGGTGGGGCAGGGTGGGGGAAAGGGAAAGTGCTGCGGGGGTAGATCAAGAATGGGGGGAGTGTGCCCCTGTGCCCACTCCAGGAGCAGGGCCAGGGGGTGAGGGCAGGTGTGCCACTATGTGGGCCACACATGCCGGCCAGCCTGACAAGAGGTTTGCACACAGAGGCTGCCACTGCAACTCTGCCGCTGCACCCTGTGCTACCATCCCATGGCCACCTGCATGGCTTTGTGGGCAAGTGGCACAGGACGTGGCAGTGGCAGTGCGGTGGCAACCACCATGTGCGGGCCACATATGTGCCACCTGGCTGGGGGGTGAAATGGGGGTCTTGGATGTAGCAGCATGCCCTGCAACTGGTTGTATGGCTCCACGGAGTGGTGGGGCTTTGTGGGCAAGCACTGCCACTGCATAGCCATGCCCTTTGCCCCTGGATCCTAGAGGTAAGTGGGGCTTGGCTGTGGGGCAGGGCTGGAGAAGATGGTTAGGGGCTGAGAGAGTGGGGAGGTGCTGCCAGCCCCAGGTGGCACACCACAGCTGGGAGCAAGGCCAGGGGGTGAGGGCAGGGGTGCCCCTCTGCAGGGGGCTTTGCGGGCAAGCAGTGCAGGGCTCAGTGTGGTGGTGCCTGCCATGTGCAGGCCGCACGCATGCCGCCCAGCCATCTGCCCAGGGGAGGGGGAGAGAGAAGCTGGCATGTGGCCGGAGCACAGCTCCGTGGCCAGCTCTGCAGCCACAGTGAGGGATGGTGGTGCGGGGTGTAGGAGCTTGGGCTTGCATGCTGCGCTGCTGCTTACCTGGAGGTCCGTGATGGCGGTGATGGCCACTGTCTAGAAATTGTCCCGTTGCCACCACAGAGCTGTGCCCGGAGCTGTGCAGCTGGCCGCCGGATGGCAGTGTGCTAGTGGCCGGGCAGCACACAGCCATTCCCACCAAAACCCTGCACTGCGCCACTGCCACCAGCCACATAGCTCTGAGCATGGCTCCACAGCGGCAGCGGGAGGTTTTTTAGGCAGCATGTGTCACTGCTGGCAAAGGCGGCCACAGCCACTTACCTGTGAGGATGCCTGTGCCAGCGGTGACCACCGCTGTGTAGAAAACCTCCCGCTGCCACCGCGGAGCCAGGCCCAGAGCTGTGCAGCAGCGGCACAGCGGTGGCTGGGCAGCATGCAGGCATTCCCATCCCCACCACCACCCCGCGCCGCACCGCTGCCACTGGCTGCACAGGTCTGGGCATGGCTCTGCGGCAGCAGCGGGAGGTTTTGTATGCAGCAGCAGTCACCGCTGACACAGGCAGCTGCTGCCGCTTACCTGTGGGGTCACCTGTGCCAGTGGTGACCACCACTGGGTACAAAACCTCCCACTGCCGCCACGGTGCCATGCATGGAGCTGTACGGCCAGCGGCGTGGCGTGGGGTGGTGGTGGGAATGGCTGTGTGCTGCCCGGCCACCACCATGCTGCCGCTGCCACTGCCACCATGGGAAATGGAAAACTCGGATCCCTGGTGATAACCAGTTCTAGCTTACAGGTTATCGTTTAGCTGCATGAGGCTGGGCATTCCAGGAGAGAAGTGGGGAAGGGAAACCCAGCAAGAACTGGAAGACAGCAGGGTGGGAGAGAGGAGTGAGGAAGGGGGGAAGGGTTGCCTGCTCCCTTCCTTGCAGCGTGCCAGTGGCTGCAGTGGGCTCGTAAAGCCTCTCGCTGGCTGATGCCTGCCTCTCCCCTCCCTTGTCCTTCCTGTGCTGCTACAGCTGGCCCTGGAAAGCTGCATGCTGGTGGCTGCCCTCCTGGGGTTCCTAGGCTGTGCTCTCTGCCTTGTGGGGCTGCTTTGGCCCCTGGCTCAACATGTTGGTTGGGACTGGTGTGTGCAGCCCCTCCTTCACATCTCCTCCCCGCCCCCCCCCACTTCACAGTGCCATGAGCTGGAGTCCAGTGCTGCTGCACTCATCTTCATCCCTGCACCCAACTGTTTAATCATTTATTCTGTTGTAATTACAACAGATTAAACTAATATTTATTTAATCAATATTTACAACCCTAATAAGCTATCATAATTCCAAATGTCATTTTAAAATGCTTGTTTAAAAAAAGAAAAAATAATGTAAAGTAAACACTTAATTTTAATTCAAATAAATCCATCACGTTTTTCTTCACTGATCGTGACATTGTGTATATACTGGATTCTGCACAGCAAAGCAACGGATAGGAATGATCTTGCCTCAGGCAGGAGATTGGACTAGATGACCTATGGAGGTCCCTTCCAGCCCTGTCTTTATGAAAGATGGAATTGTTCATGTTTGTTTCTGATGTCTAACATGAACCCCTTGCACTTGAAAAATGAAGTGAATGTCTCCTGGAGAAGTAAGAACTATTGCTCCTGGTCTGATGAAACATTTAAGAGATTTACTGACAAAGTTAGTAATTTGTTGTACTTGGACTTTGACATGATACCATGTATGTAATATCTCCAATACGTTTTGTTTTAATGCAGTTCTAACCTCCAGATTATTTAATAAGTAAAAATGCCCAGATGTCAGAAGGTTGTGCCGACAGTTGGAAGCATTGACTCTTTTCTTAAGTAATTGCATTGGGTAATGATTTAAAGTTCTCAGTATGTACTAGAAGGCAAGTATTTTTGTGGTTGATATCTTTTATTTGGCCAACTGCATGGTTGAGATAAAGTTAGAACAAGGTTTCAAATGTAGGGCATTCTTCAACAGGCCTGAGGAAAGAAGCAGGCATAGCAATGATTAACTTTACCCTACCATGCAGTTGGTTCAATGAAAGATACCATGCACAAAAAACCATGCCTCTTGCATAATGCCTGGAGTATCACAGCTATATGACTCTAGCACTATCAATATATACCAAAACACGTTAAAATAAATTTGCCATTCTATACTGTGAAGTGACTTTAAAAAAGATCCTGCTTTCCTCTAGCTGTCTTTAGGTTTTCTTTTCAGTGACATTTCTTCTGCTCATACCTGTGATGGTTTCTGCCCAGGATGTATACGAGTAGTTCAAGAATAATGGAATGCAGTATGATCCTATGAGCCTAAGAGTCTAATCCAGATGTGTACAGTGTTTGAAAGACTAATATAATTAATAATTAATTGTTACCAGCATGCATTGTGAAGAGGCTCAGGAATTAGCAGCCAAAAGGCTCTCACTGAGACTGTGACAAAATCTAAATTCTGTATATTAGCAAAATTAATGAGCAAATAAAATAAATATGTTTGCAGAAGACAAGAGTCAGAATTTATATCTGATTAGGTAATATTTCTGAGCTTGGAATCCATTTCATAGATCTAAAGAATATGATTGCTGCTTTTTATGTCAGTTTAGGCTTAATGAGTCTAGATCACCAGGAACACATTAAATAGCTCAGATACTGTATATAGATGAAGAAGGCTTTCAGCCTTTTGTTCTTTAATGATCTTACTCAGTTTTTAAAAAGGTAGGCATGCGGGCTGGGGGCAGACATTACACATCAACCAGTTTAAGTGATCAGAAACTGGTTTAAACCTGTAACAGAACAGGCATTCAGTGGACAGAAACTAGTTTCAAAATGGTCAAAACTGGTTTGAGATCAGGCTGGTTGAATGTAGTATCAGACTTAACTGATTTAGCTCACACTGGTTATGCAATGTCTATTGCAGACCCCTTCCTGGTTTAACTTAAACCAGAGCACCCCAGCATCCTGGCATGCTCTCTGGGCTGGGCTCTCTTCTCCAGCCCAGATGGGCTGGCCCCACCCCTCTGCTCCCCAGCCAGAGCAGGGACAGCCAGAGGTGGGGGTCTGGCCAGAGAGGGGTTTCATTCCCTCTTCCCTGTCCCCCCACTGGCAGGGACCTGCCGGGCACTCCTCTCTCGCTACTTCAGCAGCGGGCCAGCGTGTCGCTACTCAGTGCGGCAGGAGCGCCAGCTGGAGGTATGGGGAGACAGCCCTGCCAGGGCAAACAGGCTACCCCTCACTTCCTGTGCTGACTCCCCCTCCCCTTTCTGCCACTCCGGGAGGCGGCCATGGGGGAAGTGGGGGAGAGCTTCAGGCTCCCAGCTTGTGCCCCATTCAAGGAGCTCCAGCAGCAGCCTCCGGACTGAATCCTCCCACCTGGGTGCCTTCTGCCTTCCAAGGCATCCGGGAGCTGGAGCTGCATGTGCGGGACAGAAGCTTTCCATCCTGCCCACCCCAGCGGCATGGCACGGCCTGGCTATGGCAGCGGCAGCTGCAGACAAGGAGGCAGAACAGCGCCCTACCCTGCCCGGTCTGTAGCTGCTTATTAGACTGCAGCCCCAGATGTTGCACAGGGCAGGGGGTGTGGTGGTGGCTTGGGGCTCACCACCACCCCCGAGCTGGCCTGGGAAGCCCACTCCCCAGCCAGCCCTCGCTTGGAGGGGCCAGACGTCAGCTGGCCGGGCCCCTTGGCAGGGGCAGGGACCAGGGTTATTCTCCCTCCCTCTGGCGTCTGGTGGAGGGGACAGGAGGGGGCTTATTCTGCCACTTGATGGCGGTTGGAGCGGGTAGACCCAGCTGTGGTCCCCCGTGGATAGTGGGAGTATAGAATAACTCCCCTCCCTGCCTCCTCAGCAGGAAGCGGGGGGGTGCCCAGCAGATCTGGCTCAGGTCCCTGCTGGTGAGATAGGGAGTGGGAAATTAAACCCCCCTCTGGCCAGGTCAGCCAGGCCTCTGCCCCACAGTTTCCCTGCAGCAGAGGGCATGCTCTAGTGCCCCTAGCTCCCGGCCTGAGCAACTGTGTGCATGTGCCTGCATGTCTGTGCAGTTACAACCCTGTTCAGCCTTGCCAGGTTAGACTAACCTGCAAAGGTTGAATCAATTCAGGCTCCGGCTTTTTGAATGTCTGTCGCTAGCTGAAGGGTTATAATAATGTGGCTGTGCAATGACCAAGTGCCCCCTCTCCCCCCATTTCCATCAGAAGCATTTCTCCATTCCTGAACCATATGGATTAGAAATTGAGATTTAGCAATTGCTGTTGAAGATGAATGTTGTTAGCAAATGGGTGAAAACTCCCCCTGTCGCCTTCCCTTCCGCCCTTCCCACTCTGACCCAAATTGGAAGCTCAACTTGCTTTTCAGTTCACAGTTTCACTTATTTTTGAGAGACTTTACTCCTCTCTGTGTCTGTCTTGTCTGTCTGCCTGTCTGTCTTGTCTGTCTACTTGCATGTACATATGTATTTGAGGGATGGGAAAGCTGAAGGAAACGATGACTTGCTTTTGGAAGTAAATTCTGCAAAATTTGTTGACAGATGACACCCTGCACTATTTAATATCTTCATTCATTTTTTTTCTTCCCCTTTAGTCAAAGCTTCCTGGCTTTGCTTAGTGTATTTATTAAGCTATTAATAGCCATGTTTTAAATCTTCTTGTCTCACACATGTCTATTGAATATTGATGTTATGGCTGTGGCCAAAACCAACATGAAGGAGAAATTGATCTAATTAAATGAACAGATGCCATTCAGATTGTGAAAGGCTGTTCTAAACTCAGCTCTGACAGTTTTGAACAAATACTTGCAAAGGAAAATTAACATTTTTATTGAATAAGTAGTTATTCATCTTTTAATGTAAATTGTTACTATTCCATCATACTGCTGCTGTTGCTGTTTCATCATTTCTCTGTACACAAGTTGGAGGGCCAAATCTTTTCTGTCTTGCACACAGAAGCAGTGTCAATGAAGTCAATAGGGCCCTTTGCAGATAAGCTGAGTAAAAGAAGAGGAAAAATATAAGAAAGATTTAATCAAAGCATTGATGGAATGTTGTTTCCTTCCTCTCCCTCCTGTCCTCTTCCTGCTTATAACGTAATTTGACTGTACAGAATACACAGTACTGTTTGGAGCCAGCTCTGGAGCATAGTAAAACAGTGTTTGGAGTAAGCTGTATTCTAATTATTGCATTCAGTTGTTTCACCAAAGTTAGGCCTATCACTTTTATCAAATATGCTTATTGTCCATCTAAAAACATAACTAGATAGTTTCAGGTTGACGTAAGGCAATTGCGATTTGTTTCAAAAGAAAATCAAGGTACCTGAGGCTGTGTGTGAATCCCTCTGAACCAAAGTCTGAGAAATGCACACAGATCTTGTTGTGATCTGTATTACAGATCTTGTATTACAGTTCAGCTCGGATGAAAAATATTTTTCTACTTCAGGGCTGTCCAGCTGGCAGTCTGTGTGGTTAGCATGCAGGGCATGGGCTCCCATCTGATTGCCACCCTGCCCCAAGTTGCTCCTGCCCTAGCAGTTGGGAGGTGCCTGGAGTGTTTGTGCTGTGCATGCGTGGGTAGTGCAGGTAATGCGTGTGGCTGGAAGATGCGGGAGGGGAGTCAGGTTCTGCATGTGCAGCAGGGGGAGCTGGCCTACCTGTGCTGAGTGGGGTTGCTGACATGGTGAATGTGGTTGGGAGAGGATGGGAGCTGCATTTGCTGTGCATGAAGTGGGGCAGGGAGGGGGAAAGAGGAGAGTGCTGGGTAGCCTGCAAGATGGGGAGGAGCCCCTGGGTGTATGGCTTATGTCATGTGTAGCCCCCAGCTGCCCAGAACTTGGACAGTCCTGGGCTACTTTTTAGGTTTTGATTGTGTATAGATGGGGAAAAGAGATCTAGATTTTTAAGACGACAGAGTAGGAGTGGCATATATGGTGAAGTATAAAAATTTTACTTTTACTTGCTGGGGTAGTCTGCATAAACAACAGTTTTCATAGCTCATGAGTAATAGCTGGTCAACCCCAACTCATAACAGTAAAACTTTTATACCATATCCCCATCATTGTGTATTCTGTATACCAAATATATGTTGCTGAAAAAAGTATTTTAGGGATAGTTTAGAGAGCTTTAAAAATTTTTATTGGTGCTATTTTTCATTTCCTTCCACTTAAAAAACCAGACTCCCATAGTTACCCAGAGTGCAATCAGGTATATCTCAGAAAGGAAGGAATTATAATACATAGAAGCCTCTAAAAATTACCTGAAATGTCATTATCTAAACAATGATTTTTAAGGCCTAATGTCTTAGAACTTTGCAGGGGCCAGGTGAAAGTGTCTGTTTTGTATATGATCACAAGCTAAGCATCTGCCTTTTTATCATTAAAATGATCCCATTTTTGTAGGCTCATGAGATATCAGACTTTAAACTTGCTAGTGTAGAATTGTATGTTGTCTACTCTCTTTCCTATCCCAACTCCAGGATAGTTCTGGGGCAGGAAAGTTCCTGTTATAAAAAAGAGATTAAAGCTACAGACTCCATGTGATTGGGGCATTTATGTGATGCAATTAATTTTTTTCAGTCTGTGAGGGGATAGCCCTTATCTCATGAAATTTTAAATGAGTTTTGAAATATGGTTTGGTTGATTGCCTTTTAACATAAAAATTTTGTTCACGTGCTCTGTGGGGCTTAGAATTCTAAAAAAAATTAAAGGTAAGATTTTTCAGATGTTTATTGTTGAAGCTTTGCAGGGCATATGGAAACAAATGGACAAAGGGAACCTTTTTTGGTTTTACATTAGATATTTATCCTGTCTCTTAAAATATACTCACACTTAGTTTTGGCTGGTCATTCCCCCTCTTTTGCCCTCTGCAGTGGAAAAATTACAACCGTGATTCAGACCAATATAATTGGTTGAAAAGGAGATTATATCCAATGTTGAAAGGCTTGTAAATTATTTTTGCATCTTCTTAAGCCCCAAACCTCTCAAATTTAAAGTAGGCAGGATTTATTGAATGAGTTTTTCAGTTCAGTTCCATGATCTTTATTGGTACAGCAAGCTATATAACTATTGTGAATGGGTAAGAAAAAAATCAATATTTATAGACAGCTGGTTCTAATAGTTTAATAAATGTTCTCTCATTAGTTTTATTTAAATTTTTTGTTTCACTGAAACTGTTGGAACTGGACTGAACCAGATCTCTTGTGAACTTGGAAGGTGTCAGCTAGTTGGGAACATAAAAAGAAGGGTTTCTTATCTCCTTTCCTTCCCCATTGTGGCATGCTGTTCAACACTAGCCTGTTACTTCTTTACCTTATTCTATGGTTTTTTTTGACAAGGCTGTTTTGTTGTTACAAATTGTTTAAGCATACAAAAAATATATCTGTTATAGCAAAATAACATCTAATACATTTGGTTATATCAATCACTACTATTAATATTTTAAGATAAAGCTATGATATAGTGTATTTGGATTATTAAATGTATGGTCTTTCCATTATAATGTCTCATTTTAGGCCTTGTGATTTAATTGTATCTTATTATTGCTTTAGTTAGACATGTGGAGGACTTGCTTTCCTTTGCTGACCAACCTGTTGTCACATCTGCAAAGATTCATGGTAGTCACTCACAAACAGGCTTTGAGGCTTTCTGCTTAGCAACATTTCTGCAGCTTAACCTAGGCCCCTTGAAAATGGGCCAAGCTGGCAGCATGGGTGACTGGTGTGTCTTGAGTCAGGGGGGCACATGCCCCCAACACCCGTCAGCGCCTGGCGGCTGATCCCAATGACCAGGGGGAGGGAGGGTGTCCCCTCCACGGCAGCCAATCTCACTCACCAAAAAGCAGCCGCATTGCTTCCGGAAGTCCCGCAGCCACTTCTGGAAGAGGTATAGCTGCCTTTGCTGGGGGCCCCACTCCCTGGCCGGGCTCACAGGGTGGGCACTGGTGCTCCTGCTTGCCCCCTACCCGCTGGCTAAACAGGGAGCCCAGCCTGACAGGGTGCACCAGCGCTTTCTGGGGGTGTATGTGCACCCCCTACACGTCACCACTGGCTGGTGGTATTGCTTTGTGCTGACTAAATACTCTGTGAAGATCAGGATATCTCCCACTATACTGTGGTGTGAAGTTCAGGATATCTCCCACTATACTGTGGCCATGGTTGGGACACAGTGCAAACTTTTGTTCTGAACATGAAATCTTCATCCATTTTTCTTTTTGGAAACACGCCCCCCCTCCCCAGCTGTTTTGGACACTCAAGCTCATTCACCTCATGGGGTCAAATTACACCCTGTTTCCAATGTGTTGGAATTGGTCCTCAGAAAAGCAGGATCTGGAAACAACAAAAAGCAACCTCTAGTTTTAGTGTCCTGAGTAAAGACTCATCGGGCAGTACAGACCAAATCATCGTTTTTTATTTGAGACTACTCAAAATACATGTTCATTTGTATCAATGTACTTTGACATCAGTAGATTAACTCTGATGTAACTGGGCTTAGTAACTTAAAAAAAAGTATTACCCAATTAAGTCTAGAGCTTGTATGATGAAGATGGAGGTGCTAGCACCTGTGTAAGAAAATGAATTGGAGGAAATAAGAATAAAGCCCAAGCAGCCAGGGAGCTGTCTGCTTGTCAAGTAATTACTTATGTGTCATCTGCCTGTGCAACTTTTGAAAGGTGGTTTCTTACTTTAGGGAATTAGTGCAGAGAAAGGTTCTGTTTTAGTTGGTGATGTCTTTTATCAGCTTAGCATACCTTCTGTCTTTTATATGCTTGATGCATTCTTTGGGGAAGTGCCAAGTCAGAAGGAAGAAATCTTTTTAGAAAGCTGTGAAGGAAAATTGTATAAAGTGTTGAACATGTCTCATTTCCAACTGAAATGGTTTAATTCAATATTAACATGGAGGTTATTGGCCGTGCCATTTATTTAAAATGTTTATCTCCAGTTTCTTCCTCCTTTTGAACCCTGTTTACTCTTTGAATTTGCTTCATCCACAACCACAACCAATTGTTTCTGCTGTTTTTCAAAAATGCTCAGACTTTTGCAACACCATTTGGTAAAGTTCTTTCAAAAGTCAACTGTGATTAAAAGGGTGTACTTGGTACACCACCGTTAACTGCGATTAAAGGTGTTTTCTGTAAGAGGTAGATCTGTTTGTTTTTAAATAAATTCGTATTTTTTAAATTCCCAAAGAATGAAACTCTAAGTAACTCTTTGTTGTCAACTATACTAGACTCACCCAAGTATTCCTTAAGAATAGGTTCTTTCTGTCCCGACCAAGAAAGTGTTTTATTCATCCATTTTTGGAACAATATATATCCCCTTGAAAAGAAAACAGTTGCCTCAGGGAACTGTGAAGTTTTTCCTCTAAAACCTTTTTGATGAGTCGCCATGTTCACATGATTGCTAGCAGATAATTCACTAGTAATACAAAATGTAAATTTTTATTCAGTTGATTTTGTGATCAGAAACTCCAAAAATGCTTTCTTCATTGAGCATAACACATTTCGTAAAATTATGAAAACCAAAAATTTTAGTCACCTTAGGTTTTTTAACATACTATTGTAGCTAAGTTCTGCCATTATAGAAATTTCTTCTTTATGATTTCCTAGGGACATTTTATGTCTTGGATATTTTTGTCACGTTTATTTATTTTTTTCTTGACACTGAAAGCAAAGTATGTAATGTGTCTCTTGTTATAGTAAAGTATTTATGTAAGATATTACTCAAGTTAAAATAGAAAAATATATTTCTAAAATGTACTATGTGTAGGGGAGAAAAAAGTATCTGCTTGTCCTATTTAGCAATATTAGAATGGCTAAGTTTATTTCTCAGGATTTCCTCCTTTTACTATTGAACCATAATTATGCTGATGATAGCCAAGTGGTATTTCTGCACCACTGGAATAAAATTCCGTGCAAGTCAGAAATAGCTTTTCCACCACCCAGTACCATTCAGGTTCCATTGTGGTGGGCAAGAGTTTAAAACCTGATATGACTACAATGCAACAGAAGTCTGTGAGCCCCCTGCACTTTTATCTGAACCATCTTTTTGGTATTATGCTTATAAAACTTATGTTTGTGCATTTGATTTGTTGAGAAAGAAACAAAAATATAAATAGGGGGTCGGTAAGCTATGGCCCATAGGGCTGGATCCACTCCACACAGTCTTTGGATCCTTTGATCCTAGTGGATGCCCGGTTGGTATGGTAGAGATGGATCACTCTAAATATACCTTGTTTAATATATTATCCCTCTAAAGCATCCACTCTTGCCGCTGGCAGAGACTGGACCCTAAGCTAGATAGACCATTGGTCTGACCCACTTTGGTACTACTTATATTTTTATCCCTGCCACAGAACCGTGGCTTTGCTGGCATATGATGGCAGCGAGCTCTGCTTGCACCATTCTGTAGCCGGACACCTGGGACTTCGGTGGAGGAGCGGATCTGCCCAGGTTGTGTTGCAGTTGTCACCAGGGGCATTGGTGAAGGGAAAGCTCTGCCCTCACTGTGCTGTAGCCAGGTGGCAGGTAGAAGTATTAGAGACAGCCAGGTCCTGGTGCTAGCCAGCTGACCTCAGATCTGAACGAAGTCATTCCACCCAAAGCCGGAAAGCTTTGCTAACCTCTGTTGTATATGCTTGTATGTGGGACTTAATTCCCAATGTTCCTGACACAGTACTATTTAATATGGGGCTTGATGGTGAGTACTGTTGCCCTATGCAGCAAAAGGGTTTAAGCAGGTGCTTAACTTGAAACACATGAGTAGTCCCACTGTAGCCATGATTGAAGCCAGGCAGTGTGATATTTAAATAAACAAATTAATTACTTAGGTTTGTGGTTGGGGAGAGGGGAGCTGTAGGAATATATTAAGATCTTTTATGTAAGATACAGAATAAAAACAATTATATCATTCACCAATAATACATCTTCGATCGTGTGTTCAGTTTTGACTATTTTAAAACAGTATTCTTAAAAATGATGTGTAGAATGACAACAGAAATGATTTAAAACAGTATGTGAAGGGGATGATGACATCCATGTACAAAAATAATTTAAAGCAATATGAACATTTTGAAGAGGAATAAAGTAGTGCTTACCTAGTTTTAGTCCTGATCCAACTCCCAGTGAAGTCAATGAGGTCTTTCCATTAGTTTCAGTGGGAGTTTAATCTGTTCTATATAATAGTATTAACTACAAGTTAGATGAAACTATGAACAGCTGGGCTTTTCTGCCTAGAGCTCAGGACCGAGAAAGTGCTTGAAATAATTTAAACAAAAGGAAATATTTTTATGAGGTCTATAATTAGCTTGTGACAGTTGCTTATCTGAACTATCACTGTGGTCTCTCTGCGGCTATGTTTTTTTTTCACCAACAGTGGCTGAGGAATTGTGTTGTATTTGGTAGGTAACATTATTGTATTGTGTTTGGTGATGGACTGATAGTATGCAGCCAACTATGACACCCTGAACACTTGGCAACTGTGTTTTAGATAGCTGTGAATATTTGTTCTCTTGCCAGTTAATCTTAGAGAAAGAATGCCAGCTAGTGGAATAAAATATAGAAAATAATGCAGTGTTTTATATAGCACCTGCCATACTCTGCCACATTTAAGCACTTTACTGGATAAAAGCTGAGTTAGATAAAGTACTGGTATGGCAGGGACTGTAAGCAAATGTATCACCCTCTGCACTCTCAGCAGTATAACTGACATGCAACCATGGGGTTCATTGCGATTTCTATAGAGAAAAAAGGGACTGCCGGTTATGACAGTAAGAGAAGGTTATCTAGTAAGCATGCTGTTCCAGTTTTTTAATTTTGGTAGCCATGGGTAGGCAATGATTATATTGGTGATTCTCAACCAGGGTGTTTTGACACCCTGGGTTGTGGTGAGATCCTTTTAAGGTTACCACAGTGCATTATTAAGTGTACAGAAATCTATGCAAAATAGATCCAGAGGTTTCAAATAGGAATCCACAGCATCAAAATCTTTCTGACCTGTTGTGGGCTTTCTGATTTCTTTGCAAGAGAAGAATTACTCTATTATTTTACTCTGGTCAAGAAATGAGTAGAAATAAAGAGCTGGCATTTTCTGAGAAGTGTCTTCTGTCTAATGAGAGTTGCCTTGGTTCTAAGAATGTTGAGAACAACTGGGTTATATGATGTATCAAAATTATTTTTGTATCTTCCCAATAAATGAGGGAGGAAAGAATCAGTGACAAATCTTGAAGTCATGGAAATACCTAATTGTCCCATGTTATTCTCTGAAGGGAATCATAACATTTGAGGGAGAAAAAGAATGTTCTATAAAGTCTAACAGGATATATGAAGAATGTAAAGACCATACTGTAGGCTACCGTTATATGCCTGGCAGAATTTTGATATTGAGAAATTATCTCAAAATGTACAAGAATGAGATGGAGTTGTTTAAAATACAACAATTTCCATGTTTAATCATAGTTGTATCTCTTTTGGTGGACTCCTGGTGGACTCTCTATCTCTGTAAGTCAGGTACTAGCTGTCTCAAGATGGATGCTTGGAATTAATGGAGGCTTTTGAAAATTAGGGTCATTCTAGCTAGGGAAGAGCTCAGATAGATCTCTTAATTTCAAAAGATTAGGGACGTTTACATGAATTTGGGGCTAGATCTCTATCTTTTTAGTAGTATAATGTTATAGTTGCATTAATGTGTCAAAATAAGTATATGTACTCTTCACATCTGTAAAAGAAAGTATTCTGTATCTATTCCATGATGTGAACGGAGAGGAATTTACAATGCAACGACACCTCTGTGATAATATGATGAGCTCTGTGATGTTTCTTATGTCCTCAGTATTCTGCCAATAATATATTATTTCCCAATGGAAATGAAGTAAGTGTTACTCAAAGTTAATCTGTACCCTTGTCTTGTGGTAACTATGCTGATGTGACTACTGAAGTGCTGAAAATGCAGTAGCAACAACTAAGGAGATTGTAGAGGTTAATGTTTCCTGTACAGGCTACATTGAATCTATAGTGGGACTTGACTTGAATATACAAGGCATGTCAATTAATTCAGAGACAAATATGTGATACTGTTTGGATGCTAATTTTGCAAAGAAGATTATATGGAAGTTATTACATATTTTCAAAAAATGATTTGTATTTGTATTTTGAACTTAGTCTTATGTTAAGGGACTCTTGTTTTACTCTCCCTCCACTGCATAATGCTCAATTTAGTGCAAAATTTGCAGAAGAGTGACAAGAAGAACAGGCTGTGTAAGACCAATTCATTTATCTGTTTTACCTCTGAATTTGTTGCAATAGAAAGCACCCAAATAAATGAGAGAATAAAGAAATCATTTGAAACTGTTACAATATTTAATGATAAAGAAAGCACTTTTTTGTTGTTTTGAGTAGACTAATTTGATCTGCTTGGAGAATAAGCTGATTTTAATTTTTTTAGTGTTAATTCTCCTTTTTCTGCACTAGTATTTTTTTTACTGACTCTAAATTACTCTGTTTTCCTTTTAAATTATTATAACACCAGAGAAAAATTAAACTGTATAACTCCTGTGGCATGACTGACATTAGGACAAGCACTCCACTCACCGATTTCTATAGAACAGGGGTGCCCAACTGCTGGCCGAACTTCAAGTGGTTAACCTGTGGCCTGCAGGGCTTGTTGGTTTGACCCTGGAACCAGGGGTTAACACCATCATTGCTTGCCTATCCCGCTCACAACTTTCTTCCCTGCCATGAAATTTGGGGTCTTTAGTCTCTGTTAGTGACTCAAATTAGCAGCAGGTGAAAAGGAGGGTGAAGAATGGTGGTGGCAACCTGATGCTGACACTGTTACTTTATCACCATCTGCTAACGTGTCATCTGGCCTGTGAGAAGCCTGGTAGTCTGGACCCAGGCCACAAGGCCAAATGAGTTGGACCTCCTTGCTATATAATTTTACCCTCAATAAGTTGCATCAACACAGAGAATGGGAGTTCTTCAGTTGTCCCTGGTATTTGATCCTTCTTCTGTGTCTGTGAACAAAGGTGCTAATTGTAATGGTGGATTTTGTGTTGTGATTTTTGTTTGATTCCTTGTAAATCCAATTCAGTTCTGACTGAGAATAAAATGATAGCATATTTCTTCATTGCCTTGTTTTGTACATTTTTGTTGAATACTTAATAATTGGGTATTCAACATTGAATGGAAAAATGGTTTTCACTATGGTCAAATTTTAGTCTTCATGTATCTCTTCTAAATGTACTGTCATAGACTAACTAAATATTTTATTCCAATAACTTACCTTTAAAGAAGATGTTGATTTTCACTATGTTGCTCTTCAGCTTTGTAGAAGCAAATTTCGATGGTCTTATGCAGACTATTGATCTTTATTTAGCAAGGCTTCCCTCTGTGAGGTCAAGGAGTGAGCTACATACTGAAAACAATCAGAGGCTGCTTGAGTCAGTCTAATTACTCTATTCTGCCTCCAGCAGATGACAGAAAAAAAATAGAAGAAAGCAAGTTTTTAGTTCAGATGCCATTTTATATGTGGGTATTAGAAAGGCAGAAAATTAAATGCCATAAAGATGCAGGAAAGTGCCTTGAACTTTAAGAATTCCAGCCATTTCATCTT
The DNA here is from genome assembly GCF_001723895.1 of Crocodylus porosus. Lineage (NCBI taxonomy): Eukaryota > Metazoa > Chordata > Crocodylia > Crocodylidae > Crocodylus > Crocodylus porosus. Next base: position 149,003,355 of record NW_017728886.1, read on the forward strand.
GGGACATTCATACTTGCTGTAATTACCTTACAGATTTTATAGTATTATTTCCTAACAGAATTAAATTCCTTTATAGTGTCCAAAGAAAGGTCAAAGACAGCAACTAGTCTTTTTATGGGTGATTATAGGAAAATAATACATTTCTTAAAAGAATAGTAGGTGCATCTACACATGTGCTTTACTACAGAGTTGACTAATTAGCTCTGCAGTAAAGTGTCACTGTCTGCATGTGAGCTGGTATTAGACCGCAGTAAATTAATTATAACTCTGCCTTACTATAGTACTGTTGGGTACAGTACTATCTTACAGAGCAGTTGCTTACTCCACTAAAATGCATGTGTAGCCTGTGGTAGGGACAGGGGTGGGCATGAGGGTGCTAAAGTGCAGGGGCTGCCTGCAGCACACCTCCACATTTTGGCATTCTTGTGCCCCTGCCAGCCCTGGTGCTGCCACCTTCAGCCCAGGGCTGACCCCTGGAGCCTGCTGCCAGCTCGGGGCTGCTCCGCCCTGGCCTAGACTACTGCTGTCCCAGGTGCACGTGCAAATGCTGTGCCTGGGAGCAGTTGACACCAACACAAACCTGCTAAACTCTCAGTTTATCACATTGCATTAATTGCACATACAGATGCACCTAGCGTCAAGTAATTTATGTCCCAAAATTAAGGATTTAGTAATCTAGATCTGGATAGTTCAATCCCTTACTTACCCTTGTGAGTAGTACACACTTAAGTACATATGGACAACTCTTTATCACTATGAATAAGGGGTTCACAATATGGCTTCTGGGATGCATCCCCAAAATAACTTTTGAAACCTTAGAACCTCGTTTCCCATCTGTTTATGATGAAAAATTGAGGTATAAGAATATGAATATGATGGGACAGAATGAAACAAAATCTTATAAACACACATTCTGCTAGTAAGCATTGATTTAATCACAGATTTCCCTTGCCAACCATGGTTTTGCCAACCACAGTTTTGAGCGCCTACACTTAATATTCTATATATCATTTTGGCTACCATGATATATAGTTTTAAGCAACCACGATTTTCTGTGGCCATGCATCAGCCCAACACCTGCCATTTTTCCCATAAGCCTTTTGTCTTGCCAACCACAATTTTGCCAACCATGGGAATTTTCAGGAACTTAACCCCAGTGGTTGGTGAGGGAAACCTGTACTTTTGATTAGTCTACTAATATCAGTATGCTATGTAATGTTTTCAGGATTGTGTCTTATGTTGAAGTAATTTGAGGCAATATTTTGATGTTTCAAATTAATCAGCAGGGATTCTCATTTTACTCTGACAACCGCCCGCCCCCCAAATCCTCAATTAAAATAAAACACCATTTTATATATAGGTATCGTTTGAACACCGGCTGCCAGAACTAAGGGACCAAGGACTGGGGTCTGCAGCCTCCTGCTGCCCGCAGCAGTGCCCAAACCCTGGCTACTGCCAGGAGGCAGCTGCTGCTGTGGCAGAGCAGAGTGTGGAGCCCAGCTCCCCCTCCCACACAGACAGCATGGCTAGAGTAGAGGCTGTGGTGGGAGGCAGTTGCAAGCTTCGTGCTGCTGGCTAGGCCAGGGGGGGCTGGCTCTGTTCATGGGGCGGGTGCAGGCTGCCTGTTGTGGGCTCAGGGCTCCCCCTTGTTGCTTTCCCTCTGGGGCCCCTGCAGCCCACCGGGCAGGGCCCAGCGTAGCTGGGCAGAGCAGGGCCAGACGGGGAAGCTTATTGCTGCAGCAAGCCCTGTGCTGCCATGGCGACATAACTGTGAGGGGCACAACTCCACACTGCTGCCCCTGGGCAGGCAGGGGGCACCTTGGCAGGGCAATGCAGGACTTGCAGCAACAAGGAGCTTCCCTGCCCAGCCCCACTCTGCCCTGCCATGCCATGCAGGGTCCCACCCACCAGGCCGCAGAGTCCCTGGGGGGAGGGCACAGGGCGGGGAACCTGAGCCCACAGTATGCAGTCTGCCCCGTTGCACACATCTGGGGGGGCATGTGCCCCCCCATGCTCTCTGGGAGTGCAGTGGCAGGGAAACAGCCCCACCCCCCCTACTCCATGGACGAGCCTCCTGCAGCTTCGTCCCACTCCCTCCTGGAGCTCTGCAGTCACTCATTCTGGCCCCAAGCCCCACTCACTTCCTGGGCAGTAGCTCCAGCCCTCCCTGACTCTCTATCTCCTCTGTCTATCCCTCTGGGGGCTTCAGTCCCCACTTCCTTGTGCCAGACTTACCTGTGGGAGCTGCTCTCCAGGCTGCCTGGCAGTCATGTGCACATACATGCACACACAGTGCCCCCTGCCTAATCCCTTCTTCCTGCTCTCCCCATTCCCCTGCAGGCTGTAACTCTGCCAGCCTGGAGAAAGTTCTTTGTTTCTCTGTGAAAATGAAAAATCTGTGTTTTTCTCTGGTAAAAGGGGAAATCCACTTTTCCCCCATTTTTCCATGGGAAACAGAAAACCCTAATCCCTGCAGATAGGTGTGTTACTTCACAGTGAAATCCACTGGTTTAAGTGAGATTATTTACAACATAATGTACTACTCCATATTAATAGAGGTGTCAGAGTCTGATCAAGGGTACATTTGCTTAGTGACTTTGGTAACAAGTTCATATCTATATTGAAACAATGAACTAAATTAATCAAAGTGTCCTTTTTTATTTTATATGAAAATGGTGGGATTTTTTTTGGTTCATAGTTCTACAGTGTTAGAAAACTGAAATGATTAGCATTGTGCTTGCAAAGAAGAACACTTGTTAAAGCTTTCTAAAAATAAAGGTGAACTCTTGAAAATAAATTACTGACTTGTCTACTTTCCCAGGTCAAGCTGATTGAAATGTAAAAATTAAGCAGCACAAAGTGCATGGTAAAAGAAATGAATTAGATTAAGAGGGTTTTCATAGATTCCAGGGTCAGAAGGGACCTCAGTGGGCCATCTAGTCTGACCCCCTGCCCCGGCAGGCAAGAAAAGGGTCACCAAGCCTGGGATCATGTGATCCCAGCCAGGTGCCTGTACAGTCCCCTCTTGAAGACCCCCAAGGATGAGGTGAGCACCACCTCCCTTGGAAACCCATTCCAGATCCTGGCAACCCTGACCACGTAGAACTTTTTTCTAATGTCCTGTCTAAACCTACTCTCCAATAACTTATGGCCGTTGTTCCTTGTTATTCTAGGGGGTGTCCTGGTAAACTGATCATCACCTACTTTGTGTTGCTCCCCCCTTATGAATTTGTATGCCGCCACAAGGTCCCCTCTCAACCTTCTCTTGGAGTGGCTTAAAAGGTTAAGGTCACTTAGGCTTTCCTCGTAGGGCCTTCCCTGCAGGCCTCCAGTCAGACGAGTGGATCTTCTTTGGACCCTCTCCAGGTTGCCCACATCCTGCTTGAACTGCAGTGTCCAGAACTGGATACAGTACTCCGGCTGCGGCCTGACCAGTGCCATGTAGAGAGGGAGAATCACCTCCCTGGACCTGCTTGTGAAGCACCTACGAATGCACAACAAGGTGCGATTGGCTCTGCTGACTACTTCATCACATTGATGACTCATGTTCATCCTGGTGTCAACAGCTCTTTCTGCCTCAGTGGTGCTGAGAAGGTCACCTCCCAGCCTATAGGTATGATGGCAGTTTTTCCTCCCTAAGTGCAGCACCTTGCTCTTGTCCTTATTGAATTGCATCCTGTTGTTCTCTGTCTACTTCCCCAACCTGTTGAGGTCAGCCTGGATCTGGTTCCTGCTTTCCAGGGTGTTAGCTTCAGGGTTTTCTTTTTTCATTTTTTAATAATCTAATGTTCTAAAGTAGTAAAAATAAGGAAATAGGGTTTGTTTTTTGTAAATAATGGGATGGATTATGCATAGCCTCAAATGCTAAACTGATAAATACATCTATAAATTAGACGTTTGAAAACTTTCTTATTTACCTTTGGAAAACTTGTCTTGCATAAATTGTAGTTGCATATGGACATCTGATATTTTCATCCATAAATTCATTGCACAAAAAAGGAGAAACATAGTTTTGTTTTAAGCCTACATTTTGACACTGTCTGGGGGTAAATACAGACATTATAGTTAATACATGGTAAGCATGCAATAAGTATTATAAGATTTTTATGGTACTTTAAGCTCTCTAAAAATGATGAATTGTGTTCCAAGTTAACCTTTGATGAATGTGGTAGCAGACTAAAGTGCTTTAGGTTAGCCCGTTTCTTGATTGTCTATACCACATCCATTGCGCATTAAGCTTGATTGCAATCTGTCTATTATCCCAGGAGCCGCTTGCTGGGTGGCTAGCTAGTTTTGGGCAGAGCTCCTGTGCTCTGCCCGAGTGCCAGGTTGACCCTGCCCCCTCAGCTGTCACTGACTGGATTCAGTGACAGCCTCTGATCCCAGCCCTGCAGAATGCTATAGCCCAGCTGGTGGAGCTATGGGAGGAGGGATCTCTCTCTCTCTCTCTGGAGCCACCCCAGCCCTACAGTGCCCTGCTGCTTTGCTTGAGGGGCTGTGGGGGTAAGGGATCTGAGCTCTGTCCCCACATCAGCCTCAGCCCTGCAGTGCACTGCTGCCTGGCCAGGGGAACTGCAGAAGAAGAGGTCCAGGCTCTCTACAACCTGGCTGGGGGGTTACCTTTCCCACACCCCCATTTTCCAGTGTGGCCAAAGGCTGGGTTTCCTGCTGCAGTTGTCAAGAGGCTGTGGGAGAGCCCCCAAGCCATGTGGCTCCCTCAGGTTGCTGGGTCAGGACTTTGGAGGGGCCAGCTAGGTCTGGTGGGGAGGGGGCTGCCCCCCCCCCGGGCCTCCTGAAAACTACAGCCAGTAGCTGCAGCAGGAAACTGACTTTTGACTGTGCCAGCAACTACAGGTAGGGTAGAGGAGCCCCTCTGCCATGCGGACCTGGCTTGGCCTCCTCCAAGTCCCAACCCGGCAATCTGTGGCACGCGGCATATGGCATGGCACCTCCTTCCCCCATCCCTAGTTCCTGGCACTGCCAAAAGCCAGGTGGATAGTCTCCTGCTACAGCAGCTGGGTACAGTTGTCAGGAGGCTTGGGCAGGGGGGTCCACCCCCTGCTGTAAGAGTCTGGCCTGCCCTCCCGCCACAAGTCATGACCCAGCAACTTGGGGGCCGGTGTGACTTGGTGTTTCCTTTCCCTTCCCCTTCCCACCCCCTCTCCACCTGAGCCTCCTGACAACTGCAAACAGCAGCTGCAGCAGGAGACTGCCCAGTACAGCTTGTCACTATGCTGGAAACTGGGGGTGGGGGAGGGAGTCCCCCTTGCCACAGGGACCCAACCTGGCTCCTGTCAAGTCCTGACCCAGCAATCGGAGAGGGGATCCCGCGCAGCATGGGGACTCCTCCTCCACTCCTTCCCCACCGCCTCGGCCTGCTGACAATTGCCAGCTATTGGGGACTGGGGCTGGGGCTGGGAGAGGGGCCAGTTTGGCAGCCTTCTGGGAGGCACGCGGGAGTGCTTCCCGTCTACTGGCCATGAGTACTGTGGGCAGGCTCTGAGTGGCCCCCCCCCCCCCCACTGAACAGTGAACATCTGTTGGGCTATAGTCTCTAACTTATACTGCTTTAAGTAAAGTGCTGTAAGACTGCTTCTGCCAGGGGCTTTTTAAACATCTCTGCTTAGCCTGGTAGTCTACATTACACTATGTACTTGATAGAACAAATAGAGTATAAATTACAAAAATATCCTTTAATACTCTTGATATTCCATTTACTGAAAAACACAATGAATGTATATAAATTGCATAGTAGCAATGAAAATCTTATTTTAAAAATACACAATAGGGTATTGAAAAATGGCTATATGGAAAAAAAAAGTGCTGCTTCAAGGAGAATGGAAAAGTAATATATCGAAAAGAAATCAACCTAAGTATGTCTATAACATAATAACCTATGCCTTGGGAGTTATAACTTGCAAATTAAGGTGTATATTGAGTAAAACAATTCTAATATGTCACCTTAGTGTAATAGCTCTGGGCAGTAGTACCTGCAACTTCATGAGTTTAATGTAACCGTCTCTAGTCATTTTTGGATTTAGCTTGAAATTGTCATGGAGCAGTTTAAATTGTTGTGTAATTTTGCTTATACATCCCTATGTGGTCTTAATAAAGATTATTATTTAGTGTATGTTTAGCACTAACAGATGATACTTTTTTCTTCTGCTGCCCTTTCTCCCCTCCCCCCTTCTTTTAATTATGCATTTACAGTAGCTGTATTATCTGTATCTTTCCATTTCTAAGGTGTTCTGTTTGCCTTTGGAAATGGCTGCCATTTGTTGGGTCAGAGTGAATACATCATTGACAAAGGAGACGTGCTCTGTTTTGTAACTTTTGTTTTTGCCCTCTAGTAGCCGTCCAACAAAGCACTTAAGGACATGCTAACAGCCTTGCTGGATCAGGGCCTCGAGTGCTCAATGCCTGTCTTGGGAACTCACATTGAGCTCTAAGATCTGCAGCATGTTGTTGTTTTTTAGCTGGGTCTTGGCTAGGTAAAAAAATCCACTGGGTTTTTACTTCAGTTTAGCTAAATTTAGCTAAGCCATCTGAAGCATAATTAATACATTTGTAGAGGATGTGCTGTATTGCAGGTAGTCAATTGGAATCTCATTCCTTCTCCACTTCTTCTCAACAGTGCCAATTTACTCTTTTACATCTAATCTTAAAGCATACATTTTACCCCCTTTAGTGTCTTTTTTAAATGTATTTCTCCAGCTCTTCTCTCATGATGGTACTAGATAAATATATGCAGATGTGGATTCATATTAAAGTGTGTGAAACATTTGAGGATGAAATTTGCTTGAGACTGTACAAGAAGAGGTCTGATCCAGTATTCGTTGCTCAAGCAGTGTAGGATTGGGTATTAAAATATACATTATTTGAGGTTAAATATATTATGCTTGGTACAGGAATGTGCAGACAAAAGACTGGTTCACTCATACGTAACAGGACAGTGTCTCCTAATTGTCTGCACAGTTTTTAATAGACAACTTTGTCAAACTGCTTTAAACAGCATTCTAATTTTGTTCACAGGAACCATTATTCTTGTTGAGCTGTTTCTACTTCAGAATAATTTTAGATTATTTTTCACATGATTTTTTATTAGCAAAACAAAATATTTAATGAAGTAGCTGTTAATTTCTGTTAATAGTAAACTGCTTTTTTGTTTAAATGAGGGTCCTAACAGCTGATAAAATTATATTTTAAAACATTCTGAGCATGGAAAAAAAATGGAAGTATAATAACTGATGTAATTTGAAAACAAAAAATAAATGAAAAACATGTTGAAATACAGCATCTGTGAATTGGGAGCAGATTCTGCTCCCAATGGGTACGCACAGTACTTTCCTTGCAGGGCTTTTGTAAGGTTTAATTAGGGAATGGCTGTAAACCACAATGAGACATTACAAAGAAAGGTGCTATATAAGTACAAAGTACAGTTGCTAATAATAATCTAAAAGCTCTTGTAGAACACTGGTTGCATTTTCTCTCTCTCTTTCCATATCTCCCATGGTTGATGCTGGCAGTTTAAACCCAAGAATCAACATGTGCTTGGACCTTTACTGAATTCAACAACGGTGTCAGGTTGTTATACTCAAATATGGTTACATTTAGGCATTAATCAAGAAATCTTTGCTAGCAATATTTTTTCCTGTTAAAATGATTATATTATAGGAGTGTTAAATCTGGTTTTCTAAAAGATAAATGCTTTATCATTTGTACATTTCCCTTATATGCACCTATTCGGAAACTCTTGAACCTGGCTTTATTCTTCTACGCATCTATTTAGTTACAGACTTGAACCTTCTGATTTGCCTTAGCAGACCTAGTATTGCCTGGTAAAAGCATGTTATGATTTGTGAGAAAACATTAAAAAGCGTATCTTTTCATTTGTATTTCTGTCCCTCATGGGATAATTTTCTTTCACGTGTTCTGTGCGTTTTCAATAATTAATCAGCTTTTGACGTGATGCAGCATCTTTCAGCTCCGATTCATAGAAATCTTGTATAGTAATTTATTGCAAAAAATATCAGTAGTAGTCATTCTATATTTTGATTCAACCAAGAAAACTTTTATCTTCTGTATTCTGAATTAGTGTGTCGTGGGGGTCTTTTTTGGTGACTAGTATGTATGCTTATTAGTGCTAAATTTACTAAGCTCATATTTGTCATTTCTGACATTTATTTATTTACTTTCTTCTCTGTGCCATTCTCTGTGGTAGCGTATGAGCACGAACTAGAACGTCAGTGATTTTTTTGTTTAAGCTTTCAAATCATAGTTTCTTGGTTTGTCATCTTATTGCTTGACTCTTTGTGCAGCTGCCAAGCTTTCTTGCATATTTTTCTTGACAAATGGCTCACTCATTAATATTTCAGTCCTCCTCCTGCCAACCCAGAGAAGCTGGGTGCCCCAGGCAAAGAAATGCACTTCCTTTTGCAGAAGCATTATAATCTATTCTTTTAAATGCTTTGTCAGAACCTATGACAGATAATGGAGCAGGTTCAGTTCGAGCTAAGGATGACTCCCTTTTTACATGTGTGATTCTTACTATTTACTAACTAGGAGGGATTTTACTGCGACAGTTGCAGCAACTGCAAATGCTGCAAGCATTTACATTTTCCGTATTCCTCCTATACTCAAAGCTTTGAGGCTCTTTGAAAAATACATAGAAAAATGTACATCTTTGGTTTGGTGTTTGAAATGCATGTAGTTCTAGTAAGTGCTCTGTCCATTCATAGATTTTTGCATTATTTCTGCATGAGAGATGAACCCAGGGGCAGTGCTGAGGGTAGGTTAGACTTTGGAGATTGAGATCAAGGGCATATGAAGCGAGGGATTCGATTTGGATCATCAGTGAAATTTTGGCTTAGATGGCTGCAGGTGCACAAGATCAGCTGCTATCCTCTCCTGAGAATTCTGCCATTCTGAATAGTAAGAAATCTCACAGTTTCCATCCTCTTGTGCTGATATCTCAACCACAGACTTTACTTATGAAAGTTTGGCTGCGTCCACGCTGGAAACGTGGAATCGGTTACTTCCTGGTTTAAATCAAAACCGGAACTGTGACTAGAATGGCTGGTTCAGATTCAAGGATCTTAATTCAGACTGTACTCACCAGTCTGGAAATTCAGTGATATAAGACATTCAGTTTTGGTAAATCCCTCATTTCTAACTCTACATATTATTTTAGTACCTGCATATGGATAGGCCAAGAGAGTGACTTGTAGGATATTGGCTAGAGCCGTTGGTAAATGGCTGAACTCCCAAACAGTCTGAACTCCCTGTGCCCCCTCTCACCTTCACTGTTGAGTCCTATTGGCAGCTTCAGTACAGGAGCTCACGCATGACAACAAGGGGGACTGGGGTGGCAGCAGACAGTGATGCTTAAGAACTGGAGCAGGGGTATAATCAGGTCCTGCCCCAGGAGTGGCCGTGACGCTCCTGGAGCCCTCCTCAGCCCTCGTCACCTTCACGTCGGTTCACCTGCTGGGCCTTGTAATTAAGCTTTTGGGAGAAGAGAGGCTGCCCCAGGGCTCCCCCAGCCATATCTCAGGTGTCATCACCTTAAAAGCTAATTACATGGCCTCCTCATCTCTCCCCTTTTAGCAGCACCGAAGCCTCACAGATGTTACCAGTCATTGGGCGTTAAGCCCCGGTGTCCAATCCAGTTAATCTTTCATCCATGGGCCCTCAGCCCCACTGAAAACTCTAGTCAATGTGGACCTCTAATTTGGAACAGTCTCTGCCACTGTTAGAGCCTCTGGCCCCAGTGCCTTTAAACATCCTGGCTTGGGCCTCTGTACCTCGAGCAATCTCAACCCCTCTTGGGCTCAGACTTGCATTCTCTTCCCCTCCTGGGTTCAGGCCTTATTACCTCTGACAGATGCTGCCCCTCCTGGGCTGCAGGCCCTGCTTGTTCTTGCCCCTTGTAGGCTCTGGATCTTTGACCCTCATTTTTGTCTTTTGCAGGCTATGGGTCCTTGACCCTGCTTGCCCTTCTCACTCTTTGGCTGTGGCCCTGCACCTTGCCCTTGGCCCCCATCCCTTGGGCCCTGGCCCTAATGCTGGGCCAGTTGAGACCTTGGCCACTCCTACAGTCTCAGTCCCTAAACTACTGGTTTTGCCTACCCCAGCTTGGGTGTTAGGAGCTTTGCCGCAGCCCTTCTGCTCAGGACCTCTTCTCTCCATGGCTTCCAGGTCAGACTGCCTGCCCTCAGCGTTGCCAGGTCTTAAATATGAAATTATCATATGGAAGCTCAAAATTATCTTATTTGCTGAAGAACTATTGTACACTGAAAAAAATATGCAAGTAAGTATACATATATGTTGTCTTATTATTCAGTTTATATTGCTACTGTAAGTCCTCAGTGAGTGAGAACTGGGTCATCAAAGTTGAAGCATTTCTTTATTTTGAGGCAAGCAGTCATAGGGAAGTGTTGACAGCAAGCCCAAAAGTCATTTAAGACTCCATGGGCGCGTCCGCACATGCAATACGCTTGCAGCAGCTCAAATACAAGCGGTGCAAATTTGAGCCAGGGCTTTTTGCCTCAGCACGTATGCCCAGACATGCACCTTGTTATGGAGCAAATTGTACCACTCGGGGCAAAATAACTCTGCCTGGCTCCTCCTGGATCTGCACCCAAGGGGAGCTAGAGCCTGGGGCAGCACCTGTGCTGGCCCCAGCAGTATAAAAACGTGCCCTGGCCAGCAGCTCAGGGCTACTTGCTCTCGGGAGCTTCTGAGGCCCAGCCACTTGTTATCTGGGGACACTAGCCCCTTGTGTCAGCTAGACTGCTGAAGCAGCATCCCAAATTCACTTTTTAAAATACCTCCAAATCGGCATTCTTCCATAATTAGAACAAAAGAGAGAGAGAAAGGGGGATTGATCAGATGGGCAATGTTTTATTGCTATAGTTACAATGTTAAAGAAATTTGGAAGCCTACCAGTGTCTCTAGCATCATAATAAAATGAATCCTAAACATCTATATGTTTTAATCTTTGCTTTAATGTTTCCTTATCACATGGTGGGTGTGTGATGGGGGGAAGTGGGGTTTGCAGTAGCAGATGGGAAGGAGGGTGGGGGGATGTGGGTGGGTGTGGAGGGATGTGGGGTTATGTAAGTCAGTGTGTGGGGAGGCTGGAGATGAGAAAGGGAACAAGCAGGAGGCTGGAGACTGCAGGGGAATGTCTCCAGCTCATCTCCAGGGGCTATCTCCAGCCTCCTGCTGGTACTTCTGCTCATCTCCAGCCTTGGGATGCTGGAGACCAGCAGGGGGCTGGAGACAACTCCCTGGAAATTATCTGAAGACATTCCCCTGCTCTCTCCAGCCTCCTGCGCCTTCTCTGCTAC
>NW_017728886.1:149014835-149032524 GCF_001723895.1 Crocodylus porosus
GGGGGGATGAACAGGGAGTGGGGGGAACAAATGGGGAGTTCAGAAAGGTCTCCTCCCCCTCCCTTTCTCTAGCCCCCCCCCGCAACCCCTTACTTACCTGGTAGAAGCCAGGTCCAGGTCTCCGCAACTTGCACTGCTACCTGCCCTGTATGGCAAAATTTGCAGCAAATTTGCAGAGCATGGGACTTCTTTTGTTCCTGCACGTGCCTCTTGCAGCGTCTTAAAGGGGTTTGAGATGCTGCAAGAGGCATATGCGGGCTTGTCTGGATGCGCCTCATGAGAGTGAATTGGAATTTGCATATGCTGTATCAATTAGCTGCCTCCAGAATTATCATACATTTTGAACACTTTTTTACTGTTATTGATCGTACATTGTACAAAGGTTGAACTTATTGTACAAATATGATAATTAGCGTATACCTGGCAGCAGTGCCTGACCTGCTCAAGCCCTAAGCTTATATCTTGCAACCCTAGCTCCATTTGGGTTATGTGGCTTTCTTGATTGCCCTTTGCTTCACCAGCAGCCTTCCTTCCCTTAAAGCAGCAAGAGCACCAGGCTTCCTGCTGCAGGTGGCAAAGGGGGTCACACAGACAGAGGGAAGCTGAGGGGGTTGGTGCCCCTGTTGTCTACCTCTATTTATACTACTGTGCTACAGGCTGGATAGAGTTGCCTGGCAGGCCAGATCCAGACTGTGGGTCATAGGTTGCTGATCCCTGCTTTACCAGATGCTGCTCTCTTAAACCAGCTTGTCCATGTACCCATGAGTTGGAAAAAGACTTCCATGTAATTAAAAATATTGATTTACATAGATGGGAACTAAAATTCAGCCTATTTGTTAATGCTTCCCCCATTCGCTCTCATTTAAAAGATGCAGTAATATTTTTTACAAATTTGAATCTGTTTCTCTTTCTGGTGCTTTTTTTCTTGAGTACCAGTTCTGCCGTTGATCCATGAAAGCAAACTGCTATACTAGCATGGAACTCCATGAACAGATCCATTTGCAAGGTCAAGGCCTTCTACTGTAAAGTCTCTCAGAGAGGGTGCATAAATCCATCTCTGTTATTTCTTTCTTTTTATGGTATCTACCACTATGTGTTCTGGTACTTAGCACTGACCCTAAAGCATGATTGAAATAGAGATAATAATAAATGTATATACAGGGTGGTTTGACATAAAGTAAAAGGAAATGTTGAAACCCTAAAGATTTGGCAGGCTACTAATATAGTACTCCATATTAATCAATCATCCCTTTGCATATTTTTTTTTATGATTTAGCCCATCACTGTGGACTTTATCAGAGCATTTATATTTACTCTTAATTTTCTAATCCTTACACTTTTAATGGATATGCACTTGTTCCCAACAAGTTCATTTTTTTTTTTACTGTTTAAGCTTTCTAAATGGACTTATGGCTTGTTATACCTATAAAATTATACCTTTAACCAGTGGAAACTAACAAAGTACATCACTGGACATTAAGATTGCTAATATCTAATTCCTAAATAAATAAAATTAAGTTTTTGCCCATATAAATTCCTTAAAGTGTAAACTTACTAGTGGTGCTTATCAAATACATAAAAATAGCACAGCTGAATTACAGATGCTGTGAAAGGTAATTGAGCTGACAGTAATCATTTTGCAAGTGTGCTTTTAGCTGCTTCAGCTGTATATTTTCTGAGTAGTTGTTAGGATCAGAAGTGCATTTCATCATGAAAAGCAAACGAAATGTAGATTGGATTAACTGTGATTAAGAGAATAATTTTAAGATACTAGAAGGACAATGCTTCCCCAGCAGAGAAGGAATAGAGGGCTGGCTTGTTCAGCTTACATGTAGAGGGGTACTGCTACACTGGTCCGATATCAGATTGGCACTGATGTAAAGAGAATTGACTATATCGGGAATTGGCCTGAAGTGGCCAGTAATTTGGCTGATAAATGTCTGTGCATGTGTGCACCCATAGCACAGCATTCAGGCAGCAAGGAGCACAGCTCAGCAGCGTGGAGAGCTGCATGCAGCTGGTAAGTCTGTTGTGGTGGAAGGGGAGAGAATAGGAGTGGGGGGGAGATCAATGCCCCCTGCAGTGAGGGAGGGAGTGGGGCTGGGGTAGGCTCTGCCCAGCAGGAGCGGGTTAGACGTAGAACAGAGCCGTGGCTTGTCTAGGGGTGCGGGGTGGGGGGCGAGCAGCTCCTGTCACTGTGCACAGCTTGTACAGGAGGGCACGAAGGGGGGCATGTGCACCCGGGTCTGCACAGGGCACACTGGGTAAGCTGCAGGCTGAGGCTGGGGGCCGTGCTGTGTTGCGTTGCGCTGTGCTCGGGGTGGGCGGCAGCAGCTCTGGGAGTGGGCTATGGGGGGGGCTACAGTGAAATTTGGAGTGGCTGCAGCCCCCCCCATAACCCCCTCCAGTGCCACTGTAGTCTGCCCTGAGCGCAGTGCAGCCCCTGGCCCCAGCCTGCAGCTGCAGCTCACTCTGCCCCTTCCCATGCAGATTCATGGGGACATGGCCCCCTGTGCCCTTCCAAATGAGCGGCAGCAGCAACAGTGGGAGCCCCCTCCTCCCACACCTCCCAGATGAGCTGTGGCTCTGTCTCATGCCCGCCATGACCTGGCTGGGCAGCACCTGCCCCAGCCCCAGTCCCACTACCTCCCTCACTGCAGGGGGTGTTGATCTTCCCTCTCCACCACGCCCCTTCCCTCCCCACTCCCCTTTCACCACAACAGATTTACCAGCTGCACATAACTGTATCAGAAATCAGATCAGTATAGCCAATATACCTTTTTAAAAATGAGCTATCGGTATTGGCCCCCAAAACCTCAGTAAGTGCACCCCTAGTTACATCCCTTGAAATATTGATGTGAACAGGATGCAGAAGATGTATTTAAACATATTTGTGAGTCACTTCGTAGGATCAGCGCATGAACATATGTAATAATGTTCTCTGTGAAAGCTTGACTATATAGTAAAGATGAGATATTAAAATATGCGCTACAGTTTTAACTATTTTTGAGGTTTGAGTTGGTATCTTTGGCATTTCGGCAATTTGAAAACATGATTTTTAGGAGGGGAAGCTTTCAGAAATACCACTGTGTCAGGATAAGTTGGATTAGCTTAACTTTCACCTGGATTTTCACTCTTACATTTCTTAAGTGCCCCTGAAAGCTTCACACTTGGAATACAGCTAGTCTTTAATGAAGAACAGTCCTTTAGTTTCTTTTTAAAAAAAGTTCAAGAAATAATTAATCTGTAAGCAAAAGGAAATTGCACATGAGGTGAGTGACTTTTTCCTATTTAGCTTATTTAAGTATATGTTTAAGCTAGTATCTACGTTAATACTCTCCTTTTGCCTTCTTTCTTTCTACCTCAGATATGACCTAAGGTAGCTCCACAGAAGATTTGGGAGCTTTATCCTGGCTCCTCTCCCTAAACATTTAAATTTTGCACAACGTGAACTTTGTTCCATTGAACTAGGTTCTATAATATGTAAAGCTTGAATTTCATAGAATCAGTGAGTCGGAAGGGACCTAGACAGATCATCTAGTCTGACCCCCCGCCATGGGCAGGAAGGAGCACTGGGGGTGGCAAGGGTCATAAGACCCCAGCCAGGTGCTTATCCAGTCTCCTCTTGAAGATCTCCAGGGAAGGTGAGAGCACCACCTGTCTGTGAAGCCTATTCCAGGCTCTGGCCACCCTTACAGTGAAGTAGTTCTTCCTAATATCTAACCCAAACCTATCCTCCCTCAGCTTGTGGCCATTGTTCCTGGTGACTCCAAGGGGGGCCCTGGTGAACAGACTTTCCCCGAGTCCCTGCTGCTGGCCCCTGATAAGGTTGTAGGCAGCCAAAAGATCCCCCCTCAGTCTCCTCTTGCGGAGACTTAAGAGATTCAGGTCCTTCAGCCTCTCCTCATAGGGCTGGCCACAGAGGACCTCAGCCATACGAGTGGCCCTCCTCTGGACCCTCTCCAGGCTCTCCACGTCCTTCTTGAAGTGCGGCACCCAGAACTGGACACAGTACTTCAGCTGCGGCCTGACCAGTGCTGCATAGAGGTGGAGCAAGACCTCTCTGGACCTGTTAGTGATGCCCCTATTGATGTATGACAGGTGCAGTTGGCTCTGCCTATTGCTTCATCGCATTGGCAACTCATATTCATCCTGGAGTCAATCATGGCTCCAAGATCCCTCTCTGCCTCCGTGCTGCCGAGAGGGTCAGCCCCTAACCTGTAACCATAATGCTGGTTCCCTCTCCCCAGGTGCAGCACCCTGCACTTGTCCTTGTTGAACCGCATCTGTTCAGATCCGCCCACTTCCCTAACCTATCCAGGTCTGCCTGGATGCGGTCCCTGCCTGCCGGTGTATTCACTTTACCCCACAGCTTGGCTTTCCTAAAGTCATGCATTTGTGCTGTGCTAGTTACCCTCCCCACCTTTCTCTGAATAGCAACCTGAATCATTTCATGATCACTGTCCCTAACCTCCCTTGTACTAGCACCTCCCCCACCAGGTCGTCTCCAGAGGCTAACACCAGATCCAGTATGGCGTTTCCCCTAGTGGGAACGAGTACCTCCTGCGCGAGGTGTAGGTCTTGTAGGCACGTCAGGAACCTTCGTGAGTGGCTAGACCTGACCAACTGCTCTTCCCAGTTGATGTCAGGGTAATTCATATCACCCATGACCACAACATCTTTTTCATGCACGGCCTCCCCCAGCTGCCTGAAGAATTCCAGATCCAGCTTTTCCTCCTGATGTGGTGGCCTGTAGTAAACTCCTGCCACCAAATCCCTCTCCCCCCGCCCTCCTTGAAGTTTGACCCAGAGGGTCTCATTTAAGCCTTCCTCTGGTCCCATTTGGAAAGTAGAACTGGTATACTGTTCCCTAACATAGAGCGCAACTCCTCCACCTTCTTTCCCCTTCCCATTTCTTCTAAACAACCTATAGCCCTCTATGTCTACCGCCCAGTCCAAAGTTTCATCCCACCATGTCTCCACTAGGCCAGCCAGGTCGATTTTACTACTTGCAAGCAGGAGAGCAAGCTTCTCCTGTTTGTTCCCCATGCTTCTTGCATTAGTGAAGAGACACCTTAATCCCCCCGAGAGAGCCCTGGGCACCCCCGCTTCCTGAGAGAGAACTGTTCCCTTGGTATATACCTGAGCTCTTACCTGGGCAGGTCCTACACCTGGTTGAGTTAATTAAAATCCATCTGCTGCTTAACTTCTGAGATCAGCTGAAAATTACTCTATTACACTGTGCCCCCATTTCTTCTGTTATAAATTTTAAACCCCCTAAATGGCAATAAGTCCTGTGTTGAGAGGGGACCAGGGGCTGCAAAAATAGCAGCCACTGTGCTGTTGACCTAGCTGCTGCTGCCAGCAGCTAAGCCATGTGTCCCAGGATGCAAAGATACTTACGGGCAACTCCCGAGCCGGTGAATGGAGGACGGGAGACAAAACCTGTGTGGCTCTCCAGCTGCTTGTTTATTCAGCTGCGGCCGGCCGGTGATGCAAGCGTGGAGTGCCGGCCGGCACAAATAAAAATGGCGGCACATTCTGCGGGAAGGAGGGAGAAGGGGGAGACGGTGCTCCCAATGCCTTCACCCCTCAAACAGGCAGGAGCAACAGAGCATGAGGAGAGAAACACCCCAGACTGGGGTGAGAAGAGACGGATGCTGCAGGAACAATGTTGCAGGCGCGACTGGTAGGGAGACCCGGGATCACCCCTGTGTTACTGCAGAGGATATCCCAGACGAAGGCAGCCAGAGGAGGAGAGCCTACGGGGAAGCCCAGAGGGAGGTGCCTCCGGAGGACACGCTGCCGCTGGACTGTGAGGTGCCGGGGAATGGGCAATGATTGAATGCCTAAGCACAAAGCAGATGGGGCTACTGTAAGGCATGGGGGGGCAATTAAAGGGGCGGTACGCCCAATTTGTGTTGAGCCTTTTTTTTGTGTGTTTCGTGTTAGGCTTGTCCTTTCCCTGAGTTCTAGGGGAGACCAGGGGGCATTAGACCTGTAACAGGCATAGTCTCGGTTGCAGGGAGGGAAGCTGGCACTCCAATTTTAGTAATAATCCAAAAGCAAGACAGCTAACAGCTTGGGAACACTGTAAGGAGGCATGAGGCCGGGGTGTAGGGGTGGCGGAGCCCCGAGAGTGACCGCTGGGGAACCCTGGGCCATAGGCACACATGACGACTGACCCCAAACACTGGTAACATCAAGTCGTGGCAGGCGGGGATGGGGTCAAGGAGTTGGGCAGAGAACATCCGCTCGGCCAACGGCGGGAACTCCAGCAAGGGACAACACCAATCCCACGGGGAAGAGCGGCCCGAGAACAACTAGTTGCGTCCCGGTGGCAACACCATGGATGCTGCCCTGTGCACTGCTGCTGCCCAGGCCGCCGATGTGCCTGGATATACTTCTCCTAAGTGGAACAACAAATTAGATTTGAACAGGAAGACTGATCAAATCCCACTGTACAAGCAGGCACTCCAGTTTTGCAGTTGCTAAACCCTACTTTTATTTAGCTTGTGGAGTTCATTTAGCCATACAGCTTTCGTATTTGTACAATAATCTTAATACAGCTAGAGCTGCAGCACAATTGTATGGCTTTTAGGCCCTTTGACCACAACTGAAATACATTTTTATTTCACCTGAAACATGTATAATAACCTATGGTGTGAGTAGCTGGTGAGCAGTAGGTTTCAGTGCCTGTACTTTCCGTGATTCTGGCATTTTATTGCTGTCCAGGTATGGCTGACAACTCAAAAGAGTAAGCCATAAGTAAGTTGCACTCAGTCAAGTGCCCCACTAAGATGCCCCTGAAGTTTTTTCCTGGTCAACCACTCTTCTTCTTCCCATACATCAATTTATCATGTAGGGGCTGCTTGGGCATTTGAGCACTATCCATATGAGCCCCATATCCAGCCTGCCATTGAGGAACTGTTGTCTTTATTGCCTCCATGAACGCACAGTCCGCTCTGCAGCAATTCATCATTCAATTAAGGGAAAAAGTTGCTTTTGATGGAATTTCTCTAGGTGATAGATGCTAGTAAAATCCAGTATAAGTTGAAGAGAGCATTTAAATTGTCGTTAGTTTTAATATCCAGTCTGAAATGATATGACATTTGCACTAACACTTTGATTTTAAATTTAATTTTAGGTTTAGCTTTTAAATAGAGCTGTGCTTTTATAGAATAGTATTCTGTTCTGCCTTGGGAAACTGCCCTATAGTGCAGTGCTGCTGTAGGTCAGAATGGGTGGAAAATATGCTGGGATGTGTGAACTGGCTTTCTGCATGAGTATACTGTTGGGGTTAAAACAGGACACAAAATACTGAAATTTGTTAAAGAAATAGGCAGCTGGGATTAGTGACAAGAGGTGGGTTGTTGTTATTACCTTGTATTCCAAACTTCAGATGATTCTTACCCATAATATGTAAGAAAAATATGATGGTTAATCGCCTTAAACAAAAAAACATTTTCTAATTTTCTCTTTCAATATTCCTGCAAGCCTCGAAATGTTGCCAATGGTATCATCATGATTAATGTGTCACTGTTAGGAAACAGACAACAAGCCAGCCTGCAGCATCTCATAACAATTAGAAAACCTGCAAAAGGGGATATTCAGGATATTTCCTACAAGTTGCAGCTGCCAGAGCTCAAATGGTCTGCACACAACTCGGTACACAAAAAGGTGAAAAGCTAAATTCTTTAAAGTCACATTTTCTTGTCTCCTGCTCAAGATTTTATCAGTAATGCAACATTTGGAGGCCTTTGCAAATGTTAAAGTTCTCAGTAGCATCTGAAGCTACTCAATATCCAATAGGATCAGAGCCTAAATGTACATGTGATGTTTAAAAAAAATCTGCGTATTACAAAATCTGAGTTCATGGGAAGGCTGCAAGACTGTCTTGGGGTATAGGATGCCTGGTTTCTTACTATGGGAGTTAGCTATCTTAAAAAGCCACCCAAACTTTATTAGTATGTCATTGGAAACCATTTCCACTATGTCCCTTGTTATCTGTGGTGGGGAAGGGAACAGGGTTGTGAAAAATTCAGGCAAGGTCATGGCTAGTACGGTGGTATTTGCTGTTTTGTGCCCACATAGTTTTCATAACTAAAATGCAATACTTAGCTAAATTCCTAAGCAGACTGGGTAAACGTCCAATTTTAGCATCTTAACATATGCTTATAATTTTTGCTTTAGCATATGCTGTGATGATGGATCTTCCCTTCCCACACATGCTGTACATAAAGATGTCAGATCACAAAATGGTGGCAGTCCAACTTCTCTAACATTTTCTATTGCACTACAGAATTTTGTATTAACTAAATATAGTTGGACAAGAGACAGAATAGAATGGCTTTATGGAGCATTGTTTTTAAACGTTTCATATACTCAGTTCATACATCTATAAACTAAATATATAATTATGTGTCTGTATGGCTGAAGCCACAGACAGTAATATGTATGAGGTCAGAGGGAGCTGAAGCAGCTCATGGTGTTTTTATATTAACTCATAGCAAGTGGTCCTGAGAATCAAGTGTATTTAGTTTACTAGAAAGGATTTAGCTTCCTAACTGAGGTGTTCTCTATCCTGCTTAGCATCAGTTAAGGTTGGTGACAGAGATCATAATGATATACATACTTTTTTTTTTTATTGTGGGCTGTCAGTTTCAAGTCAATTCATCTTTCTGTCTCATTTTTTTTTTAAGTTCTGCGTACCTGGATTCTCAACATAGGCCACGTACAGACATTCGGTTGGTCCTTCGAATGTCTGTACATGTTTGCAGTCAGAAGGAGAGAGGGACTCTTACACTGCAATAGCACAGTAGCATCCTGGGGTGGGTAAGCAGGGCACCATCCCCAGGCACTGATTTAGAGAGGGTGCCAGAATGGAACCTGTGCCAAGGGAATGCCTGCAGCTGACATACAGTGAGCCCATCCTCTAGCCACAGGAGCCCAAGCCCATGCTGCCACATCAGTAGTCATAAGAGTAGCAGCCATTGCCAGAGTATGGAGAGCCCAGACCACAGCAGGTAAGATTCTGTCTTTCTCTGCCCTTTACTCTTCAGTGGTTGGTATAATATCCCTGTTCCCTCCTACCATATGCCCATGGCATGGAAGGAGCTTTCTGTGCTTCTGCAATAACTTTTGTTTTCTGAAGTAGCTTTTGGGAAGTAGGTGTGGGCATGATTGATACAACTGCGTTTGTGCTAATACGTCTTAATCCCTGTTGCACTAAAGTACAAGAATCAGGGATTAGATGTGAAAACCTGGGTCTTCATATGAATATGATCCACTTAGCTCCTCAAATTGTCTGAGTGGTCATACTGCAGAATCCCAACTGTGGTATTTATATTTGGCCTACTTACCTGTAGGTGAGTTTCTTGCTATGGTGTATATCTACTAAATTCTGTCTAAAGTCTAGGGTGTTCCAGGATTGAAATGGCTGTATTTCAGTAGTGGATGGACGGATTCCTTTATGCACAGGTCTAGGTTGTGATTTGTGCTTTATAGATATGTTGGGGAAGGAAGTGAGAGTACAACAGACATCCTTCCCATTAATTTTTACCAAGGGGTCAGGTACATTCCTGGTCTGTCTGCTGTTGGACGTCGATCCATTGACTTCAAATAGACTTTGGATTGAGTCTCTGGTGTACCAAGAACAAAGGAAAAGCAGCAATTCTTAGAAACCTCAATATGGAGAGCGGGATGTTGGGAGGGATGAGCTCATGACCTTGACCTCCCTCTCTTTATAGTAGCTAGAAAAGCTGATTTAGAAACAGGGAGGTGTGGTTCTGGAGGCAGGGAGATAAATAGTGCAATAGGATAGAGCAGGTTTTACTGCTGCATATACTTCTCCAGTGCCACTGGGAGTAGGCACCAGGGAGCCAGGCAGGCTTCCTTCACAGCACCACATCCTACCATGAACTATGGATCAAAACCACAATCAAGCCCAGAATTTGTAACACATTTGTAATACCTGTCTAGTGCTTTGCACCTGTACAATTCCAGTTGTAGTTCTTCAGCATTTTTTTTCTTACCTATGGACTTATTTTTTAGTTTGCTATGGCTGTTAGCTGACAGACAATCTTTGCTGTAGAATTCAGGTATTGTCAATTTACACAGAAATTAGCTCTGAACTACTGCCAAATAATGAACGCTGTGGAGATATAGCTGGAAAAAGAAAAAAGGACATTTATACTAGTTTTTCCCAGCTCTATATAGAGTGCAACCAGGAAAAAATATTGATTACAATTGAACACAATTAATTAGAGTACCTTTAACATTAGATATTTATTGTTAGTACAAAGAAAGGAAATTCATCATTTTCCAATGTTACTAGCCACCATTGTGAACATTTCTTTCATTTGGATTTTTCTTCATAGGTGCTGAGAGATTAAATACTCCTCCCTCCGAACGTCTCTTTTTAATTTCACCTAGCCATAGCATGAAAGTAACTTAAGCCAGAAATCTGGCCACTTCTTTTTAGCTAAATGAAATTTATAAACGATGGAATTGAATTGAACCCAATACCATTTTTCTCTTGTATTAACTATGCAACTAGCTGGTGGCTAATGGAAAATGTCTCTCTTTTTCTGTGTGCATGTGTGTGTGTATGTATATATGTGTTTCTGTGTGTGTGTGACTGATTGACTCAGTAAGTGACTACTGTTAAACTTTCATGTTACCTTATGTAATGTCGTAGACCCCAGTCCTGCAACTTGGACTACAATATATTTTCCATCTGCAGGATCTGGGTTTAAGATAAGTAATAACTTTGTATCATAGTGTTCACAATAGTCCTATAGTAAATATAAAAATATTTGGTAATACTGCAGATATTAAGTAATTTTACTTATCTAGACAAAATCAATGTGAGAATTGTGCTATAGTTTCTTAGTCTGCTTCTATACAAGTTAATCAAGAGTATGGATCTCGCGGTGTAACCCATCAACATCTCTGGACTTTCCAGAGCTAAAAATAGTAGAGTGCTGACTGTGAGCTTCAGAAATAATAAGACCTTAAAAAAAATCAGCACCATGTTTTTAAGCTTTTCTTCCCAAACATAGTAACTGGAAACTTTCTTTCTAATGAAATCTTAGGTTCTCTGATAATCTCTGATAATCACGTAATTCTGGGAAGAGTGATATTTAGCATATCACCAAATACCTTGAGACATGATAAAATAGTGAGATCTGGTGACACTGCAATTGTATATAAGATTGCACTGGAAGTTTTTAGAAAAATAAATTGTTGGCAGATGGTCATATTTACTTAAGGGAAACTGAATTCATTAATTCTGCCTAGAATTTCTCTGTTTGAAGCATCTGTCTGAAAATGTGAACTCACGTTCCGTGAAGGAGAACGTATGTTTAGGGAGAAGGGAGCCTCTTTTATAAACAATCAGGATGTCTTGGGTTGGGTGGCCGTTTTGTTGTTTTGTGTCAAAAGGTTGTGTGGTTGTAAGAATCTCAGTTCTAATTAATTAGAAACTAATTTTGCAGTATCCTTTGACAAAGTAACTTTGTAAATAAATACAAGTTTAACAGGATGTCCTGAAGGATTTAAGGTGTTGAAATAACTTGAAGTGAAGCATTGGATACACTGCCAAGATGCTCAAGAAGGCTAGATTTTGTTTTGTGAACCTGAAAAACAGGTTGTAATGACTGCAGGACTAATGAAACAGCATTTTAGTTTTGCCTTGTTTGTTGTATTTTTTTAAATATATCCTAGCAAATTAAAGCACATTCCAATCAAGTTATATTTGTTTTTGCTTCAGTTTTAAATGGAATAATATAGCTCTTAGCCCTGGCGTATTAGGAAAGCATCTCAATTCCTTTTAACTAGGGGGATATAAGTGTTGTGTTATATGAGATGATGCATGACACCATTTGCACCCTCTTTTCAAAGTCCTAGATCAAGCCATGGTAGCTAGCTTCTGTTAATAAATTACTAGAGACCATTCAGGAACAAGCTAGAGGAAATGAAATGGAATATGAAAATATTGAGGTTTAACTAAATTTTATATTAT
This sequence comes from Crocodylus porosus, assembly GCF_001723895.1. Classification (NCBI taxonomy): domain Eukaryota; kingdom Metazoa; phylum Chordata; order Crocodylia; family Crocodylidae; genus Crocodylus; species Crocodylus porosus. The sequence goes on from NW_017728886.1 coordinate 149,026,861, forward strand.
TTTCTGCAGAGCTGGTTTGGGGGCTGTGTAACTCAGGCCCACCTTTTTCCTCTGTTGTTGATTTTAGGGACCTTTTGAATATACAAGAATAATCTTAGCTGTTATTTATGTATTTTTAGCATTAGTATCTCACTCTTTTTTTCCTTGGAAAGCTACCTCGAAAATGCAAACCAGTAACTAAGACAGGATTTTGGAAGGATTTTTTTTCACAAGACCCTTGTTTTACTTTCATTTCTCACACCTGCAATAGTCTCAAAAGGCTGGGATTGGTATAGTTGAACCCTGTGGCCTTCTGTTGTTTCCTGATGCTTTGGGGAACACAGATCAATACATGATTGTGGGGCTGGTGCTACTTGGGCTGTAGCCAATAGGAGGCAGTCTGACCACCAGTTCTCTTACAAATGACTTTTTGCTTCTGGTGAATGGCCAATGTAACTTCTGGCCACAAGAAACAGAATGATCCAATGTTCCTATCTGTAGACTTAAACCCAGTATCTAGAACGCATGTCCTTTATCAAAGTTTAACTTCAGTGCCTTTGTTTTCTCCATGCTTAAAGTGGAGGCAGGGACACTCAGCTATTTTAGTGTTACCTTTTGTGATAATGTTTGTTAAGTCCTTTTCTATGTATGTGTGACCCTTCTGCCAGGCACTGGCCACATATCAGGCTGGGTTCAAATTTAGGAGTTTCACACCAACTTCCCAGGTCTGGCTTGAGCTCCTACCCAGAAGCCTGAGAAAATAAATGTTAACTGTTTTAAAGTGAACAAACTTCCCTACTAGCAAGCAACATTACACTAAAACAGGGTTTATTACCAGAGAAAGGAAATGTACACAACCTTAAAGAAATTGTTAACTATTAAACCGTAACTTAAAATGCCAAACAGGTCTTAGGGGTGCATCCATGCATGTGCTTTCCTGTGGAGTTGACTATTTAACTCCACAGTAAAGCATCACCGTCTACACATGTGCCCATATTAGGGTGTGGTAAATTAATTAATGCTGCTGTAGGATAGTACTTTCTGGGACAAGAAACATCCTATGGCAGCGTAATTTATATTACTGCAGTGCATGTGTAGAGAGTGATTGGACTGGCTAGGGCACAAGGGTGCTACACTGCAGGGGCTGTCTGCTGGCTAGTCCCCCACTGTAGCACCCTCGTGCCCCAGCCAACCCCTCCACCACCTGATGCCACCACCCAGAGTTTGGAGCTGAGCTCTCAGGCTCTCTGCCAGCCCGGGGCTGCTCTGCCTTGGTTCAGATTGCTGCAGTCCCAGGCTCATGTGTGAATACTGCGCCCAGGAGCAGCTGATTCTGATGTGAACTGCACCAAAGTTTACCAAAGTTCTGCTGGTATGAACCATACCAAAGCTTATTGTCAGGGTAATTGCACATGTACACTCACCCAGTTACTAGAAAACCAACTCGGGGAAAACTGCCATTTAGCCCAGTTATTTGGGAAGGGAGATTCAGCCAGGAGTGCTGTCTGAAGGCTCCACTGCCTACATCAGCCAGCAATGGCAGATACTGGGTAGGAAGGCCCATCCTGGAGGATCCTGCTGCTTCTTGCTGGCAGGTATTGTTACTCTGCTCCAGGGGCTCTTCCACCCATGGCAGCCCAAAGTAGCAAATGCTGGGTAGGGAGTTCTGAACTGGAGTTGCTGCTTCTCTGCTGCTAGGGATTGCTACTTTATCGCTGCTAGGCATTTCTGACAGTCTTCCACTACAGGTCATCACCAGTCCTCTGGTGACAGTAGGGGTCACTGCCACTCTTCTTTGGGTTGCCTGTGCAAACCCAGCTTTTTTAGACCTTGACCCAACGGCTAGGATTTTAGCTTTTTTAGCTATAGTGAGTATCAGGCCTCTCTACCTGTACCAACTATAGGGGCTTGTGCTCACAAGCACTTTCCCCTTGAGGAGCTGATCAGCCACAAGGCTATCTAGGGAGTAGCTCCTGTTTAGATTCTTTCTCATATGTGCTGTTGCTGTTCTGGAACTGAGGGCCACCCCACTATAGATCTCTGTAGACCAGTGGTACTCAACATTTTAGTCCCACGGGCCAAATTAGTGGTACAGCTGGTCCATGGGATGGTTAGAGCCCTGTGTACCAGGATTGGACCCTCGTTCCCTGTGCTGTGTACCAGGATTGGGCACTGGGAGCCTGGCACTCCCCATTACTGCCTCTGTTCTCTGGGACTGGGCCCCGTGGGCCTGGCACTGCCCCTTCCCAGCTCCTAACACCAGGATTGGGCCCTGGGGCCTGGTGCTGTCCCTGTGTGTCAGGATTGGATCCTAGGACCCAGCGCCACACCTGCCTGGCCCTGAGTGCAGGGCCCAGGATTCCTCTTGGGTGTGGAAATTTGGTAGCAGGGGAGTAGTGCTACTCTTGCCAAATTTCTGGACCCATGGGGAACCCTGAAGGCTGGAGGACACAATGCCACAATGAGATCTGGCTCATAGGCCAGTAGTTGAGCACCTGTGCTATAGAGCCAACGCTGCTGACCCATCAGTGAATTTTGCATAACTTTCTATTAGCAATATTTTTGTGCCTACAAACTTCACAGTTTTGGAAGGGATAGCCACTGAATACACAGATCTGACCCACCTGCCCATTACAGTTGCACACTTTATCTAGAAACAGAACTTTAACCATAGCCGAACATGCATAGCATAAGCCAGGTTGCATATGTTAGTGCTAAGATTTCCCACAATAGATAATGGAATATAAAGGGCAGGGCTACTCTGTTGTGGCAGCCTGTCTAGGCTGAGACTGCTCCTTTCCCCCCCCCCCCAACTTGTTCCCACTCACATCTTCCAAATGCAGAAATGTGCCATTGCAGCTCCTCTAGGGTGTCATAGTCAAGCACAGTGGGGACTGAGGGCTTGGAAGTGATTGTAGTGGGAAACTATGAGAGCCTTACTGTACATTTCCACGTTCAAAGTGTACGAGTAAGACTAGGTAGTTGGGTCCTGTTAGGAGCTTTTTAGCAAAACGTGCTACTGCTGCAGTGTAGATAATTCCCATGGTACCGCAGGGCCTGAAACCTTCAGAATTCCTGCTTTGTTTGGCAGTTATCTATTTAATTACTTCAAAATATCGCTGCTACTTATGAATGCAGCACAACCAAGATCTATTTCTGCAACCAGAGAAACTGAGGGATAGTCAAAAATCACACTTTTGTAAAAGATTAGTTACTTAAGTCTGAGCATCTTGACAATCTTCCATTCCATTGACCTTCACAAAAGGCCAAAAGCCAACTCTGCACAGTGCTATAATCAGCTTGGACAAGTCATTTGGGGTGGGTTTGGCATATTGATTACCTGAGCTCATCCAGAAACGCTAAGATCAGTCTGACCTTGTGGAATCTTAATTGAGAACCTCATGCAGTGTTCATATGTGAACTTAATATGTTAGTTATATATGTGTCTTGGGGCTTGGCCATCTGCTCTTACACAGTTGCTTTATCATTTGAAAGATTAAGCTGTTTTTATTAGCTGTTAAATAGAAAAATAACTACAAATGCATACTGTGGGCCATATACCATATTTACTCAAATATAAGATAACCACCCCAATAATTAGATTCTATATATGGAAAAATTATAAATTTGTTATAATTTTCCAGGTATAGTATCTAATTACTGGAGGTTTGCTTTGAATTTGTCATCCTATTGCTACAGCAGGGAAAATAAACTGGGGAGTCAGGTAGCTCCCTTGCCCTCTGTCAACCCATACTTCTTCTCCCTGTAGCCCTTTTCCTGTCTCCTTACTGTCACTGCTTTCCGTAAGCACGTGAAAGTGAATACCAGATTTGAAAACACTAACCTCTAAATTATATAGACCTTTAGTATTTGCATAAAGTACCTTGTTTTGCTTGATATTATTCATACAGAAATGATGCATCATACTTTTTTTTTAAACTGCTGCAAGTTTTAGCAGAGGTGCTCCATAAACGCACTTTGAAGTAGCGCTTTTATACGGACTTATGTAGCATACAACCTATGCCTGATGTTAGTCCAAAGCTAAAAGGCTTTGCCACATAATTCATTGGGCTGGGCCACAGCTGAATCAAAAGCATTTCAAGCCATGGTGACTTCAGAGCTCAGCAGTGCTCAGTGTGTGTGTATGCTCCAGATACCCAGCACAAAGGATCCATGTGCTAATTAGCTCCCCCACTCATGACTGTACTTGGGTGTTCTTATGAGGGGTCCCGAGATTCTGCCAAAATGTTATGCAAATGAGGCATGGAGCAAATACAGTCCGGCTTCACTTCATGGATGGCAGGGACACAAACTGGTTTATATAATGTCTGTCCCAGACCCTTTCCTGGTTTAAGTTAAATCAGAGTCCCCCAGCATCCCAGTTGCTTTGCAACTCTGGTTAGGGCCCTGCTGTTTGCTGCAGCCCAGCAGGGCTGGCCCCTCCCTTCTGCTCCCTGGCTGCAGTTCCGACAAAGACTGCAGGCATCTGCTGGGCTTCCTCCTACTCCCCTCAACAATCCTTGTTCAAGGGAGGATTCCTCCCTTCCCTATGCCTTACACAGACACCTCTCAGCATTAGCTAGCATACCACATGCTGGCTATGGTCCATACTGTGGGAGATGGGACAAAGGAAAACAGTGTCAGCTTAGGACTCTTTGGAGCTACTCAGCAGGTAGCTGGTAATGTCCCACAGTTCCTTCATTTGAAAAAGTTGTTTAAGAAGAGCTTGAACTAATGAGAGTCTGTTGTTTTGTTTGATGGAATGATAAATGCAACCATGGCTACCAAATATATCCTTGAAACAATTCCCTGTGTAACTCAATGCTGTGTTATCAACCCTCCCTAATCAGAGCATCCTGCGGGGTCTGGCTATGCCTCCCTCAGCTCAGCACTGTGAAAGGGAGGGCTGCTGTAGAGCCTACCAGCTTCTAGCCTGAGCCACTGCAGGCATGTGCCGGCATTTCTTCAGTCCACAGGGTATGTCTGAATGGCTACAAACTGGTTTTGCTTGGCCAGGTTAGACTAACCTGCAAAGATTGAATCAATTCAGGCTCAGGCTTTTTGAATTTGTCTCCCTAGCCTAGTAGGCTAAGCTCTAGTGTAGTTATAGTTTGCTGCACTGGTCTCTTGCCCAGGTGAGATCACTTTAGAATGGCACTGTGTTTGTGGGTGCAGATTTGTCCAATGCACTGCGAACAGGATGCCTTATGAGAGTCTACTGTAGCCTCCCAATGAGATCTCAGCTATATGCCTGCTTTATGGAAATGTCGGCTTTCTCCCCAGCTTACTCCTTTGGCCTCTTGGTGGAGGGCAAGTGAGATGCAGGGGCATCCAAACCTCAAGACCTCCAAGGTTGGGCCTGCATGTAGGATGGCTACTAATGGATTTTAGAACATCTGAAGCCCTAGGCTGAAGAGTCTGGGGCAGAGGATACTTGCCAGTGGTAGCGCCACATGGATTTGAACTATTTAAGTTCTGCTCAGTCCATAGGATTTGGAACTGATTTGGCCAATTCAATCTGGAACACAAAATTTAAAAAAAAAGGTAGCTTTCCATCAGCATGTTTGTTCAGTGTAGGCCACGTGTTTTCATAGATTTCATAGACATCAGGGCTGAAAGGGACCTCGGGAGATCATCGAGTCCAGCCCCCTGCCCAAAGGGCAGGAAGTCAGCTGGAGTCATAGG
>NW_017728886.1:149032659-149134549 GCF_001723895.1 Crocodylus porosus
GAACAAACGTTCCCCCAGATCCTGGTGGTCACCCCGATAAACTTATAGGTGGCCATCAGATCATCCCTGAGCCTATGCTTTTCCAGGCTAAAGAGTCCCATGTCTCTCAGCCTGTCATCGTAAGATCTTTTCCTGACCTCTGATCATGCGCGTGGCTCTCCTCTGGACTTTTATAGTCATGCTGAATGTGGGCTGTATTTAATCAGCTTTATAGTTGGTTTCTATTAGTGAACTTATGCTCCTTTTAGCAGCAGTTCAAAGATAGACAGTGTATTTAATGTGGTTTCCCTGTATGTGAAGGTAAGACAAGGGGCTTTTTTCCCCCATGCTGATTGTGGGGGAAGTACTTTATCTTGTATTTGAGTAAATACTTCATGTTTTGTTTGCATGGATTGCTATGAAATGTTTGAGGTTCTTCCTGTCTGCTTCCTAATGGTGGACAAAACCTGTGTAATAAATAAGGCAAAGTACTGCATCTTTTGCTTTGCTCCTGCTGCTTAAGTGCATCATTTACCTATCTGGAATCTATGGTGGTACATTAGTGCTTGGAATATTAATATAAACAAATCTCTGATTGAAAATGCATATTGCCAACCCTCACCGCAGCTTTTTGTTTGCATCTTTTTGCTATTACTTTATTTTTTAATAGAATGTAAAGAATATGAAAGACTCTACCCTTCTCTTACGTTATCATCCTGACAGCTTCACATAGGACAGAATCAGGCCTGAGTTCATTAATACTGAAGTAGTGAAGGACAGATTTGTTATATGTTCTGCAAGCAGCTGTAATTGGGTCATAGGACTTCCCTGTAAAGTAGTGGCCTAAAACTGGAAATGTGCCTAGTTTATTAAACAGGCAGTCTGCTTTTATTCATCATTAAATGTTTGCAATTGTTATAATGAGAAAAAGAAAATCCTGGCTTATAGTTTTTGTGCTCTTTTTTTCTAGATCCTAATGGTTACTGTGATGGCAACCCCTTGGAAACTTATGAGAGTACTTTGTTACTCCAGAGCAACTTTATCACAGAGAGTCCCAGTCAGAGGTACCCCCAGTGATTTGATGCATGTAAGGTCCAGGCCCGTATTTTCAAATTTTGCTGCTAACACACCTACTTCAAGTACAGTGGAACTGCATGGTAAAGTGTACCGCCGGGATGACTACACTAATGTTACTGAGAGGATTCTGTCCAATGTGGGGAGGAACTTGCATAACCAAAGGCATCACCCTTTGTGGCTAATCAAAGAACGGATAAAGAATCATTTTTACAAGCAGTACCTAGGACGCTTTGGAACCCCGCTGTTTTCTGTTTATGATCATTTCTCCCCAGTTGTGACAGTGGAGCAAAACTTTGATAGTTTGCTTATCCCACAAAACCATCCCAGCAGGAAGAAAGAGGATAACTACTACCTGAATTGCACCCACATGCTGAGAGCACACACTTCAGCCCACCAATGGGACTTGATGCACTCTGGGCTGGATGCCTTTCTGGTTGTGGGAGATGTTTACCGCCGTGATACCATTGATAGATCTCATTACCCAATTTTCCACCAAATGGAAGCAGTTCAGCTCTTCTCCAATCATGAGGTAAGAACTGTCTTCAGTGGCTTCATCAGTGATTCTGAAACTTGCTGGAGAATTATGGGATGCCACCAAATCCTATGAAGGTGCTGGAATGTGAGGAGATAAGCAGATAAGCCAGGCTCTGGTCAGAATTATGATTCCTTTCACCATCTTGAGAAGTGTAAAAACTTCCTCACCCCTTTGCAAAAGGTACTACAGGAGGTAGTGGATTATCTCTTATTTCCCTGAGGCAGCATGGTTGGTATCTTTGCTCCTTTATGTAATGCTGCACCCACACCAAGAGTACATGATGAGCATGATATTAGTCCAAAGCCAAAAAGCTCGTGATTTACCATATAGTTCATTAGGCTGGGTCCTAGCAGAGACGACAACATTTCAAGCCATGGTGACTCCATAGTTGAGAACTGCTCAATATACATGTGTACTCCAGATACCTCTCTGCCCTCACAAATGATCCATATGCTAATTAGCACCCCACCCATGACTGGAACCAAGTGATCTTGTTATGAGTCCTGGGATGCTCCAAAAATATGTATGCAAAGGAGGTGTAGGGCAAATGGGTATGGCTCCACCTCATGGAGGCAGGGCCATACTAATCATGTGTACCAGCCTGGGGGGGGGACTGAGGGATTCTGGGTGAACTGTTTGGGGGCTCATTTGGTGATATTTGCCAGACATTTAAGGCTAGTGAAGAAACACAACTCAGGAAATGGGGGAAAATGGTGTATCTTAGCTATGGGAGAGAAGAGGAAGTCAAAATGTATGCAGTGTAGTAGCTCACCATGACTTGAAAAAGAGTCAGTGCTGAGCGGGACTGTGTGCAATGGGCACTATCATATATCTTATTTAGATACAATGCACTAACTTATCCATAGGATAGACTAAGGGAAGCTTTTGTTGTCAGAAAGAGTGGGTGAGGGGTTTGTCAGTACCTTTCTGTTAAGTATTGATGCATGAACCTGTAATTATATAAGAAGCAAAGGTAAGCTGTTCACTGAATAACACTGGAGTTTTAAGCAAAGTGAATGAGACATTGTTTATCATGTGAGTATTATGTAATTTCTTGAAATTGTATTTGTATTCCCTTTGTGAGGCCTCAGGTGGGGTCCTTTTTAAATCTGTTTGATATTGCCTGTTTTCTAATAAAATGTTAAAAAAAAAAAAAAAAAAAAAAAAGATTCCCATCATCACCTGGCAGGGGAAATACCACAATCATGAAAGTGGCAGGAGAAAGTACCCTGACCATATAGGTGGCTTAAAAATGGCTTTGTGTAGTGGAGGGTGCACGTCTGTCTGCTTACAGACAGGACTCCCTACAGGAGCCTCATAGTTAGTTTCCCAATGGCTAGCTTCCAGTGGGAGGATCTTGGCTACATGCCGACTTTATGGAAATTGGAGACTCCTCCTTATCTTGCTTCTGCGGCTGTACAGCAAAACTTGAGAGCATCCGAACCCCAAATGTCTGGGCTTGGGCCTGTATGTAAGATGCTTGTCAAAGGATTTGGAAGTATCTGAAGCCCCAGGCTGAAGAGTTGGGGTAGAGTATACTTGCCAGCAGTAGTGTTACATAAGGTTTTTGAATGATTCAAGGGATTCGGAACTGATCTAGCTAATCTGACCTCGGACACAAACATTTTTCTTTAAAGAAAAGTAAAATATATATTTCTATCATCACTTCTTGGCTTCTTGTGGGCTATCTGAAGTCCCGGACTAAAGAGTCTGGGATGGAGGATACTTGCCTGTAGTATCTGGCAATATCTGAACTCCAAGACCTGTGGGCTTAGGCCTGCACATAGGATGCCTGTCAATGGATTTGGGAGTATATGAAGTCCCAGGGTGATAGGAATGGGATGGAGGATGCTTGTCCATTCTAGCACTATATGTGGTATTTAGAATGATTGAGTTCTGCCTACTCAATCAGTATGGTTTTTGGAACAATTGAGTTCTGCTAAATTGATATGATTTAGAACTGATTTAGTTATTTGATGTTTACCTTATATGGGTCATGTGTTTTATAGTTATTCTCAGTGTTTATTAGCTGCATTTAATCAATTTCATAGTTGGTTTCCATTATTGAGCACATGCTGCTTTTGGTAGTAGTTTAATGACATACAGGGTATTTAATGAGCTTTCCTTGTATGAAAATGGAAGACAAGGGGCTTTTTCCTCCCTGCTGATTGGGGAAAAAAGACTTTATCTTGCATTTGAGTAAATATGGTAACATTCTTAAAATTGATGCCAATATGTGAAAAGGGAGCCTAGAACAGAAGAATAATGGGGCTTGCTTACTAGAGGAGAGGAAGAGGAAAGCCTTCTTTTCCTTCTAGTGGCTTGAACATCTCCACCTATATCATACTTATCACACAAATGGGTATGCTTCTACTCAAAACACAAGTCACTTCCATAATGCATGTTATTTTTTTTGGTACAATATGTTTATGACCATCTGCTTTGGTACCAAAAAAAGATCCTGTGTAATTGTCATATTTTCTGTAGCTCTGTTCCTGCCTATATAAGAAACTAAAACATTATTTTATGCCTATGTCAGTACATTGTATGTGTGTATATGTATGTGTACACACACACACACACACACACACACACAGTGGATTAGCTATGTTCATTATATATTATGTGTATATATAATGGATATACTACTATTGTGGAAATGCCACTTGCACTACCAGTTACTGTTGAGTTGAGTAATTCATGTAAAGCAGGGCTTCAGCTATGTAGGTATGAAGAATGTGGCATAGTCTTCTCAAAATTACTGTACCCAGTCTGAAAAAAAGAATAATTTTTTGAAAATTTGAAGGGAAATTGGTTGATTAAATTTGTTCAAGAATGGATCCTTTAAGAAATGTCATGCCCTAGGTCAGAATTGTTTCTTTCTTGTAAGCTAGCTTAATTATGAAGGCAAGGATTTTATACGATGCTGTGCCTAACTTCATTTGATCACAGACCTGAGGAATAATGTCTTGCATTTGAAAGCTTGTCTAACTTTATCCCAACTACATAGTTGGTCCAATAAAAGATGCTACATGAAGAACCAAGGGCTAAACATTGATAAGGCTTTTTGGCACATTGTATTTTACCCAATTCCTGAATTCTTTCCACAGAAAGGTGAGAATGACCCTCCTCCCTTTTGATAGATCTTGAACTCCCAATGATCAGTTTATTTTCTTCTGCTAATTATGTTTGCTATTCTTGAGAATTTCTCTTAGCTTCTGCTGTTTTTTTCATTATGCTATGCCTGGCTTCCTGTGAAATGAAACCTGATGAAGAGTGTATTGCACTGGAAAGCTTGTTTAACTTTATCCCAGCTACATAGTTGGTCCAATGAGAGATATCAGCCTAAAAAGTCCTTCCTTCTTACATAATTTCTGAACCGTCTTGGCTATAACATCACTCTTTTACTACCTTAATTATGGATTAACAAAGACGCTACAAAATTTTCCTATAACTAAAACTCCCCAACCCCTTCATCTAGATCTGATTGCAGCCTTTAATAAGAGGTTTCTCCCTGCTTTCTCTTTTCATTCACTTTTTTCTCAAAATGCTTGATGTATTGTCAGAGAATGTTCACATGCGATGTATTCTTGAATCGTAGCTGTATGCTTACTTGCCAGGAAAAGATATTTTCTGTCTGGAAAAAAACTGTCTTAGAGTAAACAATAATGAGACGGCATAGCAAAAGCACCAATGTCCATTTGTTGGAAGGGCTACGAAGTGATATGCCATACAAAGTTCACTTCATAGGGTTTGAAAACTTTGTTTTCGTCTTGAATTTTCAAGTTAATACAGATATAGCATATGGTAACATAAACAAATCATTACAAACTTAATTGCAAGAGTGAAGTGAAAATTCCAATTCCTAAAATAACACCATGGATTTATTTCATGCTGAAATGCTGAAGGGCATTAGCCTTTTCGTGTTTTGTCCTTTGATTGCCTCATCAAGATTTCTAAGCTACTTAACGGCTTGAGAAGGATCTAACTTTTGTGAAAAGGGAGTAGAGGGGAGAGGGGGAAGAGAGAGACAGAAAAATGTGATTTATAAATGGGGAAAAACATTTGACATCAAGTCTTTATATTTATGCTTAAGTGGTATCCCATTCAACAGAGGTGGCTTGAATGCTAGTGGTTGCCACTCTATCTTAGCCCTTCCTTTTTGTAATCATGATATAGTCTATAGCTGAGGTTCTCAATTGCAGGAAGACTAGTTTGCTACCACATCTTCATCAAATCCTAGCGTGGAAGGAAGGTCAAGTACCCCAGGATATGTATGATGCTAACATGATCACTGTCTACAAGAAGAAGGGAGACAAGGGTGACCTCAACAACTACAGTGGCATCTCTCTCCTCAGCATCACAGGCAAGGCTTTTGCCAGAGTCATCCTGAAATGCTTGCAGCAACTTGCTGATCATGTCTACCCAGAATCACAGTGTGGATTCAGAGCAGGGAGATCAGTAGTGGACATGGTATTCTCCTTATGCCAACTGCAAGAAAAATGCAGAGAACAAAATAAGCCACTGTACATAACATCTGTCAACACAATGAAAGCCGTTGACACTGTCAGCAGAGCAGGCTTGTTCAAGGTCCGAGTAAAGATTGGATGCCCCCCAAAATTACTCACTGTGATATGCTTCTTCTGTGGCAACGTGCAGGCCACATTCAGTTTGATGGATCAACCTCTGACAGATTTGAAATGAAGAGTGGAGTAAAGCAGGGTTGTGTTCTGGCGCGCACACACACTTTTTGGGATCTTCTTGTCTATGCTGCTGCATTATGCTTTTTATGGCTTGAAGGAAGGCATATTCTTTCTTCACATAAGATCATATGGCAAACTGCACTCTATCACTTCTAAAGTCCAAGACAAAAGTGAGGCACGTACTTATTAGGGAGCTCCTTTTTGCTCATGATGCTGCACTCACCATCCATGAAGAGGCCAGCTACAAATACTTATGAATTGCATCTCCCATGCTTGCAGGATGTTTGCCCTGACCATCAGCATTAATAAGACTGTGGACTGAGGACAGGGTGTTTGTCAGTCACCATCCATCAGCCCTGATAACCTATCACTGGATAAAGAGCTAAATATACTCATTGGAAAGGCTGCTACCACATTCAGTAAGCTCTCTAAATGAGTCTGGAACCATGCAAAAGCTGCAATCAAAACTAAGCTGCTTGTGTACAAAACCTGTGTCCTCAGTGTCCTTATACATAGCAGTGAGACTTGGCATCATATGCATATCAAGAAAAGAAGCTGAAAAACTTCCACCTATGCTGCTTACAGTGGATTCTTGACATCAGGTGGCAAGATAGAATCACTGACAGAGAGGTCATCACCAAAGCCAACCTGCTAACCATCACCATGCTACTCAAACAGCAATGCCTTGACATCTCTGCAAGATGGAAGATGGGTGTATCCAGAAGGACATCCTGTATGGGCGAACTGTAGGTGGGTGTGACAGGGGCAAGCTTTCATGCCCAGTGCAAGTACTGGCTTGCTTCCTGTCTATAGGTCAGCTACCCACTTCATTTGTCTGCCATGCCTTGATATAATAATATTGGGATGTTAATCAGGAGGGAGGCTGCCCATTTGAAACCCCAATGTTTAGGGGAATATCTGCCACTCCATTTCACCCCTACACTGCATCCCAAGCCTTGCAGATGAAATCCATCAGTGGTTTGCACTGTGTCTTTCATAATGCATACACAAAAACAGGCAAACAAACACATACTGGGCTCCAAGACATCGGCCTCCTCACTGGGGATCACTGGGGTCTGACACCCCATCTGGCTCAGGTGGTCGTAGCCCTGCCTGGCCCTTTGCTCTAGGGTATTATACTCTGTGAGGCTCAGGTGGCTCTAGCCGTGCCTGGTCCCTGCAGCCACAGGACTCGCAAAGATCCTGGGTGTTGCTCCAGGTCCCTCCACCGACCTGGGTCCTGCCTCAGGACTCCCATGTGCCTGGGCTCCCCCTATACCGGTTGAACCCATCAGGGATGTGGGAGCTGGGCCTACACTCACCTTTCACCGGTAAAGTGATTGGCCTGGCATTTCTTGGGGACTCCCCTGCCACAGGAAGCCCCACCACACCCCACTTGCCCGGCAGGGTGCGATTTCATATTTTACTCAGGACAAACAAGGCCTTCTCCATCCCCATAGGCTTGCCCTGTCCTCCGCAGTGTTCTGGGCAGAGCTCAGCAGAGAGGTGTTTCTCCTCTGCTGGTTGATCATGAACTGCCCTCAGCTCAGGGAGCTGGGTCTTAAAATGGCCACCCCAATCAGGCACCTGCCCCACCTTGGCCCTGTCTTTAAAGTAGCAGGCACTACCAGTGCCCTGCCACAGTGGGGAGAGAAGATTGGGCACCCAAAATCGAGTTTCAAAGACATGTGCAAGCGAGACACGGAAGTTTTTGGAATCAACCCAAGCCTTTGAGAGGCTTTAACAGGAGACAGGACAGAGTGGCACTCCCTTCTCAGTTGAGTCCAACATTACGACAAGAAATGGTTACTTGAATTATAACAGAAATGTGACTGAAGGAAACAGCTTGTCTGTACAATAGCCCCTAACACCATGTACACCTGTGACCACTGTGACAGGACCTGCAAGTCTAATATTGTTACCTACAGCCACAAGAAAAAATGCACCACCAGTCAGCAGAATAACTGCAATGTCCAGTGTCACTCACTGATGAATGGATGCCATATATTGCATAGCGATTAGAAATTTTACAGCAGTATTTTGGATGGAGGCTACTGCAGCTGAGTCCTAAAGCTGTAGTTCCAACAAACTCAGCTAAAGAAAAAGCTTCATTGTCAGTATGATGTGTGACACACAATGGAATTGATCTGATTACATGTGTTAGGAATGGCAATTGCATACAATTTAGCAAGTTCATTACACTACCTTATTGCTTTCTCTTCCACTTTCCGGTTATATTATTTGTCCTTTTTCTACCTGCAAGAAGTCAGAAAATAGGAAGTGCTAAAGATCACATAGTTTGAATTTGAAATGGTTTCAAATCTTTGTGATATCCAAACATAAAAAATATGTTTGCATAAAAACACCAGTTCAGCTTGAATGGGCATTATGGACAATACAAGGCAGAGCTGTTCCACATTTTATTTTAGTGATCAGTGTTAGATATAGGAAAGTGTTCATAGGGAGTAATTTTTCAAACATATATCCCTTTTAGTTTTTACAAAATATCCATGAATGTTCTTTGAAATCTTTATTAATTTGTTCATTATTTAAAATAGTTTGAGAAATACTCTAGCTGTAGTTCAGTCTGGGAGGTGTTAACAAATTATTTGATTGAGTTATGTCTTGGATTATAGGCTATTCATAATTCATCGCTTATAATTGGTCACCTGCGCCACATGCCATTATGTCTGCACCCTGACTGGGGGACTAAATCTTGCATAAATAAGGAAAGTAATCTTAGATTTCTTAACAGCTAAGCACAAATTTCTATTCTGAAGCTTTGTAGGTGTGTTTGCATATTCACACAAATACAAAAGACTTTCATTTTAGGACATTCAAGTGCTTAAAAATAAAAATAACAACTTCTACATCTATTCCAGTAGAGCTGTCTATAAAATAGCCTTGGACACTATTAACACAAATTTTCAATTTTTATTCAAACAAGTGTTCATTACAGTTATTTAATTGTTTGTAGAATTATATGCATGTAACGCTTAGAGCAAGGATGGAATAAAAGTGGCTGCAACCAGTGCACTGTATAAATTTGCGAATTCACTTTGATTCTGAACATAAAAGAAAACACCAACTGACCCCAGTCATTCAGCAGCAGGTAAATGATGAGTTTTGTTGAGAAGCAGGCAAAATTTTTACCTTGCGTGTCTTTTGATTTTGTAAGTTGTTTGGACTGACAGTATTAACACAACTGTTAAAAGATTTGAAATAACAACTTTCTTCTGATAACAAGACTTATTTACCCATAATTAACCTTTTTTAACTTAAAATGTAAGATGGATGCAGAGACTCATATACTGTACAGAGATTTTTGAGTTCAGTTGTTCACCTATTGAGAGATTTATTTTGAAAACAAAATCCTAAATTTCAGGTGTATTAGCCACTAGAGGGAGCCAGTACAAACTCAGTGACTATCACAAGATATACTTCAGCTGACAACAAATATTAAAAATTGGAGAGAGCTTGAAGGGTATTTTCCAAGATAGATCAAGTTTAGCATGATTTTTAGAGAAATAGAACTGAGAATATAGGAATTATATTCTAGTTCAGCATCCTGGATCTAATAGGTCGTTCTGAGAAAGACAAAAAGTCCTATAATGTGCATGCATGCTAACATGTGGAAGTTATAAATAGGGACATTTGGAGGAAAAATATGGATACATATTTAGTCTTCATTGAAATGTATTGGAGCAGATGGTGAATTTGTTGCTAGGACACAATGGGAAAATTTAAATTTTTGTTAAAAATAGGGACTGCCTCTCCAGAATGGGCACAGTTAGAATCTATGTATGGCTTCTGGTATTTCAGTTCTGTATCATTATGGGGAAAATTACTTCCAGACCCCATGGCCGATAGTGTTTATAGGCTGTTGTGTAAAGACTGTTGTCCTAGGTGGTATAAATGCAGATGGTCTTCTAATTTGCATATATGTGTTACTCCTTTTCTTATTTTACTAAATTGTTCACCATAATAACATCCTATATGAAATGCAAAACCCTTAAATCTTTTATTTCTCTTAAATATATTGCTTCCTCATTTACTTAATTAAGAGGTCTCCTGGTCTTGTTTGTAAATATTAGGATAGAGAAGGAATACCTGACTGACTGAGTCCAGATTGTGAAATACATTCTACATTCTTCTCTTATTTCCCCTCTCCTTTTTCCCTTAGCATGTTAAACTGCCCAGGCCTAATTCTGTTTTCCATTATAGTGTATCTAATGTGACCAGGATTAATTTCTCTAAAAATCTGTAAAGTGTCTTTGATGTAAAACTGGGTGGAGGACAAGAGGAGTTCTGTGCATCCATTAATAAGTTTCAGTTTGAAGTTTCAGCTCCACCACTAATCATTTTGTTTCCTTTTTCTGAACCTTTTCTAGTTTTGCTGTCAGGTGTTTGTAGAAGAGGAAGAATCTTGAGTGCTGCACTTACAAAGCCCATAAAAGTGCAGAAGCTGGGTCTGTGTGCATTCAGCTTATTTATGTGCTTTCACGTATCTCAGTTTCAACATACTTTTTTTTAAATCTTTCCCTTTTCTGTGGAGTAAACTGTGAAGTATTTTTTATTTTTTTACTCAGTTTTGTTTTGCTTTCTCCCATCTGTGTAAGGGATTATCTGTCTCACAGGGTGTTGTGAGACTTTCTTTAGTTATGTAATCCATTAAGTAACATTTAAATAAACTAAAATCCTCGCAGAATTTTTTTTTCAAGGCAGTGGTTATGGAAGTAAAATAAGTCTGTATGTGTTACATTTCTTACTGACAAAAAGATTTGCCAGAAGTAGGTCAGGACACTATTATGTCTCTTGTTTCAACAGCTGGATTTGTGAGAAGATCCTTAATAGATAGGTTAGAAGTTGAGCAGATTTTCTTTTACTCATTTGTTTAAGAACTTGAATTTTGGACCATAACCATTCCTGCTGATACATGCTGTATTCTTGGTTGGCTTCATTACTACTAGAGACGTGAAGAAATGGGGGAATCAGTGGCATTTAATTTTGAAATGTTGTCATGGGTCAGTATCTGTGCCTGTCTACATGTGCATCTGATGCGGCACCAGTTTCCTCGCAAGTAAATTATGAGTAGATGGTGCCAGGTATGTATCTACACGTGCAAGGAAGCAGAAGCAGACTTGCTTCCACTTTGCTCCCATTCCTGGGGCCCTGCAATAGCCCCTGCTGCCACTGGGGGGAGCTCTAGGCTCCAGCTGGAGCTGCCAGCAATCCTCTTCAAAAGCCCACCCCACTGACTGCTCCCTGCCCAGCCATTTCCCTGGACAGGAGCAGCGTGCCCAGTGGGCAGCACTCTCCTCACCCCCTGTGCACATCCCTCTGCCATGGCTGCTCCAGCACCTGCCCTTGGGAGCGAGAATCAGTGCCCCTGCTCCTGTTGGCCTGTCATGCCAGCCTCCTGGCTCATGGCTGTCTTACCCGTCATGGCTCCCCAACATGCAGCAATCATGTGTCCACTCGCTGTGCTCTGTCTCAGGGCTGCCACTGCACACCTGCCACCTCCGCCCTGTCCTCCTAGCCCAGGGGTGGGCAATTATTTTGGGCGGAGAACCGCATACCCAGTTCTGGCAGGCTGTTGACAGCCACATGGGTAGTCCTGCCCCTTAACAGGTCCCCCACCCCCAGTCACTAACTTGGGACCAATGTCCCAATGTCTTGGAACCAATGTCCCAGGGCCAGCGCTGGTGAGGCCCAGAGTGGGGCTCAGGCTGGCAGGGGTCTGTGGAGCTGGGCTGGGCTGCACCAGCAGGGAGAGAGGGTAGCTGGCCTGGCTCCATAGAACCCCTGCCAGCTGGGATCCTGTACTCCTGCTGCTCTGTTCAGGGCCTGGGACACTGGTGTGGGCCCCACACTCCTGCTGGCTCCTGTGCCTGCTCACTCCCAGGGCCCCCCCTCAGCCCCACGGTACAGGTGGGGGGCAATATGCAGCCCTGACCCTGCACTCACCAGCAGGGAATGATCTGGTGCTAAGCATGGGGGGAAAAAGCGGCCCTTCCCCAGCTCCATGGCCCATGCTTCCTGCTGTGGCTGCTCGCAGCCCATGTAGGGCTGTCCTGAGTGGCTGTGAGCTGTGAGCAGCTGCAGCCTGGGATGCTGGCCATGGGGCAGGGGAAGAGCTTCTTTTCCCATGCTCAGCCCCAGCTTGTAACCCACCCCTGCTGCCAGCCTGGGCCCTGCCCTGAGTCCAGGCTCGCCTGTCAGAGTTGTGCTGTGGTGGCAGCAGCTGCTCAGCGCAGAGAAAAGTGGTCTTCCCCCCTCTTGCCACACCGGGCAGTGTTTCCTGCTGCTGCCCACACAGAGCTCAGAAACTGGGCAGCACAGAGGTGGTGGTGGTGGTAGCAGCACTGCAGCCTACCACGGTGCAAGCTCCAGGCGGGCAGCGCAGCAAGTGGGGGGGGCCACTTTCCTCCATGAGGAGGAAAGCCTGACAGGCAAGCCTGGAGCTCGCGCAGGTCCCAGTGGGGGTGGGTTACAAGCTGGTGCTGAGCATGGGGAAAAGTGCCCCCTCTCCTGCCCCATGGCGAGCACCCCATGCTGCAGCCACTCATAGCCCATGTGTGGCTGCCTGTGCCTGCTCAGGACAGCCTTGCATGGACTGCAAGCAGCTGCAGCAGGGAGCTTATGCAATGGGGTGGGGGAGGAGCCGCTTCTCCCCTGCGCTCAGCACCAGCTCATTCCCTGCCCACGGTCCTCCCTGCCCCTTACCTGAGCTTTCCATGCCAGTGCAGCCACAAGCAGCCACATGGTCCTAGGTCAGAAGCCCCTGTTGGGGCTTCTGGCTGGTGGGCGGGGCCAGGTAGACCCTGCTGTTGCAGGAGCCCACCAGGGCTTCCCCTGGCTCCTATCATCTTTGACAGGAACCAAGGACAGATAAGTACATATTATTTTTCTAAATTTTTTTAGGGGTCCCGCAGCCCGATAGAATGGCCTGCCCATGGACCTTATGTTACTCACCCCTGTCCTACCCAAACCCCAGCAGGGATACCAGTGATGGACCTCAGGCTGCCACCACCAGGGCCGCCATCACAGTTCTGTCCTTCCAGCCCTGCCACCTCTGTGCCTGCCAAGCCAGCCTGGACTGGTGGCAACATATCATCCAGCACACCTGGGGCAACAAGCAGTGTCTGGAGGCCTTCTTTGAGACCTGGACCATCTTTCAGGACCTCCTGGAGCAGCTCTGGCTCCACTTGGAGTGGCAGCACACTGGCATGCAGCTTCCCCTTCCCCGTAGACGTCTGGCCAGCCCTTGCCCTGCTTAAGCTGGCCATGCCCACCAGCCTGCAGTACATTGGCCACCTGTTTGGTTTGAGCAAGGCCACCGGTGGGGAGGCGGTCTTGGAGGTGTGCAGAGCCCTTGAAGATGTGTTGGGGGACACTGTTCTGCATGTGCATGACTCCCTGGTGGTGTTGGCAGGGTTCCATGCTTTGGGATTTCTTTAGTGTGTCAGGGCCCTTGACAAGACCCACATCCTCGCCACCTGCCTGCCCCATGAAGACAGCCCCTACTACAGGCCATTGTGCTCCAGGCCATTCTGGACCACCATGGGGCCTTCATGCACATGAACACTGGTTGGGTGGTGTCCACATCTTCAGTAAATTTGGCCTGCTGGGCCTAGTGGAGAGTGAGTGCTTCGCACTAGAGGTGCCAGAACTGCAGCTGAATGCCATGGTGGTCCTGCCTCTCCTCATCAGGGACCTAGCTTATCCACTCTTGCCTTGGCTCATGTGACCCTATGCTGGCCAGCTGCACTCCCGCCAGACCTACTTTAACCGATGCCTGAGCTGGATCTGTGCTCTGGTGGAGTGTATCTTCTGCCATCTCATGGTATGCTGGTGCACCCCCACTGCCCACCTAGAGCTCCCCAAGGACAACCTCCCCTGGGTCATTGTCATAGCCTGTAAGGTGCATAATACCTGCAAGACCCAGGGGGAGCTTTTCCATGAGGTCTGGGTAGAGAGGGTGTGATGTGTGGAGGATGCCTGGCAGCAGGAGCACCACCTGCACTGGCAGTGGTGGGCCCCCCTGGCTGAGGCCCCAGGAGAGCCTTCCATCCACCACCAGAGGCCAGGGCACTGGGTATGGGAGGTGCTGGCTGGGACCGCCCACCTGCACCACCACCCATGGACCCCCTCCCATTCCCCTTTTCCTCCCAAGCACCACACTCACTGAAGATGTGTCTCAGAAAAATAAGTTTTTATTCTGTCACATCAACCAGAGCCTCTCTCCCCTTCCCTTTCCAACAAACAGCTCCCCTCCACCCTCACTGCCCCCACCAACAGTAAAAAACCTTCTTCCCTGTGAAAACTATGTATAATGTACTTCGTGTGCTATCCTGGTGTGGGAGTGACTAGGGCGTAGAGCCCGGGGACAGATGACCAACACCCTTGCCTCTGGCCACTCCCCTGTGGGTACACATACTCTGGCAAGTGTGGCAGGGGAGGGGCTCACCCAGGGGTGATGGTGATGGGTGCTTCCCCCACCATGAGTGGCCCTACCTTTGGCAGGTGGTGTCCAGGGCCAGCAAGGCTGGTGTGCAGTCCTGGCTCCATTGCAGGCAGCTCTGGCTGTGTACCCATGTGGAGCTGGGCAAGCAACAGGGCTGGGCCCAGATAGTGGGGCTAGGTGGTGGGGCACCCAGGGTGGAGGCCGGGCCAGGGGCTCTTGGCTGCTGGAGGTGGTGCAGAATCTCCTCCCAGGCCCAGGCAGGGGCCTTCTGCTGGGTGCCTGCCGAGAGGTAGGCGAGGCTAGGGTTGGGGTCTGGTTGGCATCCTGTTCCTGCAGTGCTTCCATCTGCTTGCATGCCAGACCCAGGGGCTCTGCCCAGAGCTCCTGGTCCTCCCAGTTCCACACCTCCTTGCACCAGTCCTGTGCCTCCTCACAAGTAACGTCCTCCACCCAACACCTGTCCTGGTGGGCCACATCCTCCTCCCACCGGTTCCAAATGTCCCCCAGCAGGTCCTCTGACGCGATGACCAGGTGTTCAGGATCCTCCTCTGACAGAGCTGGCACATCTGCAGGGTCCTGGCTGTGGGCAGTGGCAATCCTGAGGCCATACCACAGCTGCCAAGGTTGGCTTCGCTCCCGCATACAGCTGCAGGCCCTGTGGAGCCATGAGACAAAAGCTGTTTCTGAGAGTTTGCAACATTTCATAGATAAAATGCTCTGTACCACGGGCTGTGCATTGCCCAGCCTCAGATGGAAATCAGGCATGCACAGATAGCCAAGGACCGTGGTAAATCAGCCTGGCAAGCCTGGGCCCAGGTGGCTGCTGGCTGAGCCCTCCATCCTAACTTGCTACCCTGGGGCCAGCAGGCCACTGGGTGCTGGCCATGGGCAGCCTGCCTCCTCCACCTGATTTCCAGGGTGGGACAGGCCAGGGTCCTGGCAGTAGCTGCTGCTGTGGCTCCAGACCCTGCTTCTCCTCCTACATGCCAACCACTCTGCTGCACTGCCACCCAGTGCCTGGTGCCCGGGCTTGGGTGTTACACACCTATGGCACTAAAGATCACGAAAGCATAATCAGCCTGGAGTTTAATGTAGAATATACCTCACACAGTTCAACTTAACTAAAATCTAACTTTTATTAATACATTAAATGTTATCTTAATAACTTCTACATAGAGAGAGAGAAAAACATGTAATTAAATGGTCTCACCCAATCCCAGATGATGTTCTACTTCGCAGGAAAGGTGGCCAATCAGTTTCTGTAAGTAGAAGGTGGTCCTCTGTGGGTAATGGCTGTTTTTCAGTCCAGATGTTTGTCATATTGAATGTAATAGTTTAAATTCTCGTAATACTTGCCCCTTAGCCAGTTTAGACAAAAAGGCAAGGTTCATCTTCTTATCTAGTCCATTGCTTGCTTTGCCTGGCCTTGTAACAAGTTTGCTTAAAAGTCTTAGGTTCTCAATCTTATCTTTAGAGGCCTTTAACAAGTTAACCTAAGAACAAGAAAAATGACCCTTAAGCAAACATCCCGAGAGATCAAACCCTAGAAGCTTTTGAAAGGGGGTTGGGAAAGGTGGGTCACTGCAGTGGTATGGAAAATCTCCCAAAAGCAAGAATTTAAGATAAACTGAATAGTCAGCAGACAAATTCCATTGCGGAAGACAAACTGACCATTCAGCAAAAAATCTGTTGAGTAAGATCCGAGCCCAGTTTGGGAGTAGTGACAGGTTTGGGTAGAAGGGGCCCAAGATGGCAACTCACCCAATAAAAACTGTAACCTACAGTCCCAATTTGGAGGTAATCTCACTTGCAGAACACCAGAGGAAGAATCGCAAGTGTAGACTGGATCAGACTGATCACCTGAACCACCCTCTCTGTGGACAAAAACTCCTGTTCATGCTGAAGCTGCGGAGCACCCGAGTGGGACCGAAGGAAGAGGACTTATTTCTATCACTGCTGAGACCAATCCTAAAACCATAACTAGAGAATGAAAGTATATCTGGGGATTTGATTTCTTGGAATTCTAGGATTGTAAGTATACCATGAAAAATAATAGTAGTGATTCAGATTTAACTTTTAGTTGTAATTGTAGCTGTTTTTGTAATACTAATTCTTATAGCATTGTTTGGGAAGGAAATGCATTTGGAGCATTGTTTCTAATATATGTAGTTATTGTGTTTTCAATGTTTGTGGTATTTCTTAAAGCTAAGCAGTGTTATATGCATAGTAAGGAGTTTTAATCAACATATTAAAGGAATAAAAATCGTGATCATTGTGAAAACCAACAGGGCTCAACCTCACCCCACCAGCGTGAGGTTGGTATAATTTGAACCAATATATCATGTGGGACTTCTCTCTATCCTGTAAACCCATAAGAGACAATGCCATTGGATGGTGACACACCCAACTTCCTTCTTGCCTCCTTTTTATGCTTTTTCTTTAACTTTACTCCTCGGACTTTTCATTTCCAGGTACCGTTGATTGGTTTCCCTGTGATCATTGGTTTCCTTGTTCGTGTTTTTAATCTGTCAGCTGGGGACAATTGTTGGAACAATTCCTTTGTTCCAACAAACCCATCACATGCACACATCTTAATTTGGTCTTTTACCAGTGTCTTAATTAGGGCATGCTCCGGATTCCTAATTTGGTCTGTCCGTCAACTCTGGAAATTCCAAGGGCTCTGCCATTGGGCACTATCTAATTGGTCCCCTCTTATAACTCTGTGTTAAGATATCCAATTATGTCATCACTCTGAATTAGTCGGTTAATGCCAAGTTCAGTTAATTTGAGCTAGTAACAAGGCTTACATTTCTCATGCCTATGTTGATAACGCTGGAACATAAGCTGCCTGTGAACGTGAGCTCAAGGCTAAATGCAGGAGAAAAGTGCAAATAATAAGGCTATACAAAAAAGTAAGCAATGGTTAAATGAGGCTGAATATAAAAGCAAAGTTCAAATAATACTATAATTCTCCACTTAAGCAGGTGCAACTAAAGTTAAATGTGACAAGCTACCCTAACACAGGGAGTGCAAGGCTCCCAGATGCCTGGAATGAGGAGTCTTCTGCCTGCCTGCCCTCCCTGCAGGGGTCTTTGGGGAGGCACCCTTAGGGCCATCCCCTCCCCCCTGCCCACACTGCTGCTGCACCCCAAGCATGCCCCTGCTGCATGTGCCTCAGGTGGTGTACAAGGAGCTGTTTGTGTAGACCAGAGGTGCCCAACCCACTATCTCCTGCTGCTGCTGCTGGCCATGGTGCTGTTGGTGCACTTGTGCACCTGGTACAGGACCCTGAGCTATGACAGCATGGGGGGCAAGCCTGGGTTACCCTGCAACCTTTGCTGCTGCCTGGAGGGCTACATGTAACTGCACTACATGTCCCTGCCCCTTGTAGCTAAGGATATCACTGCCAGCATTGGCATGTTCCTTGGCATGTGAGAAGCCCATGACCACTTAGCTGTGGGGGCATGGACTGCTCAATAAAGTTTGGCATTGTGTCCCACCTTCCTGCATGCTGTAGTCAGGGAACCCAGGGCCAGGGGAGTGTGGGTTGCCTGGGTGGGGAGGTGGAGCAGGGGCTGGGGGTAGAGGGCTGGAGTGCAGAGGGCCATCCATCTAGAGTGGGGTTTACCATGTGGTCTGGCTGGCATGGCTGATGATTGCCCATGATCATGGCTTTTGGTGATGGTGTGCAACTCTGGGCAATGTCCTCAGATGGCGGGGTGTGGCAGGCGGGCATGTGGCCAGGGCCTCTACCCCTGCACTCCCCCCCCACCCCGGGAGAAGTTGGCACTGCTGGTGGCTGGCAGTGTCATGACCTGCCATACCTCAGGGCTGGGGCTGGGGCTGTGGAGCTGTAGGGGCAGGTGCTAGCCCAGGCTCCCTGAGCTGCTGGTGGAGGTTGCAGCCTAGGAGCTTGGCAGGATGGGCTGCTGGATGCCCTAGGGGCCTTCTCCCAGTGATGTGTCACTGGGGGGTACCAGGCTGGGTTGGGGGCTCGGGCAGGCCACTGGTACTGTTGTAGATAGCAAGGCTATGGGCTGGGTCCCAGGGTGCAAGGATGTCTGTCAGCAGCCGCATAAAGGGTATGGACTTACTGGCACTTGTCAACTGATCATTGTAGTCAGTGATGGAAAACTACTGTGCTCACAAAGCCTTGTCATGCCCATGCTCCCACATCTGGGCTGAAAGCCATTCATAGATGCGGGTTTTAGAGAGCTCGCCCTGCTTGAGCTCATGCCGCACCTCCACCTCGCTTCCCAGTGCCACAAGGTAACCAGTCTCCTCCATGGACCAGTTGGGGCCCCATGTGGTGGGCACAGGCGTGGGCACGGCTGTGGATGAGGATGCCATCATGGGTCCCTCACAAGCTCTCTGGGCCCCTGCTCAGCTGTCCCTGTGCTGCCAGGCCTGGACAGCTACCTGCGGTGCCCAGCACAGGGGCTCAGCATGGCACTGAGCCGCACGGCAGAGGCAATGCCCCATAGGAATTGCAAAATCAGGGCAGGCTACTGGGAGTGGTCTGCATGCAGGTTGAGCTGGCCCTGGCACCCAGAAGATGCCTACAGCTGGACCTGGGGGCTGGCAGGCCTGGCTGGAGTCTTCATCAGCCTGGATCTGCCTGCAGACCTGGACAGCATGGGCCTGGCAGCCATGTCGGGGCGCAGTCAGGCTAGGGCAGCTGATCTGCGGTTTGCCCTCAGCTGGTCTGCGGGAACACAGGGGCTTGGAGTAACCTCAGACTCCCTGCTGGTGTGCCTCGGGCTCTGAGAGTCAGCAGACTTTTATAGTCTTGAGGCAGGGGCTGCCATAGAAACAGCTCTACCCTGGGGCCTCAAGTTGGCCCCAAGTGGCAACTTGCTCCCACGTCACGTCTACATGTGTGTAACTGTGCAATAAATAATTATGCATAAATTTGCCACCTGCTTTTATATAGAAATGCCATGAAAGTAGCGCGTTTGAAGCAGCACAGTTCATTTCTCTGATTCAGAATTCCCTCACCCTCCATGTTTGGGAAAATAATTTTTTTTTCCAGAGAAAAAAGGGATATCAGCCATTTATATTTTCCAAATAGAGACACCCCTACTGTTTGAAAGATTAAATTTTTTTTCTGATCACCTGGTTTTCTGTGAAATTCACATTTCTACATGGCAGAGTTAGCAGCTCATGTGAAAATGTACTAAGTTTTCAATGTATTACAGTGGAGAAATTGAAATATGTGAATTGCTGTTTGGGTGAAGTTTTGTACCACTTCATCTTTGAGTTCAGGCTTATCTGTTGGTGTAAAAGACCTTCCTCAGTGTTGCATTTTGTGCATGTCTCTTTTTTTCAAAGTCCTAGAACACAGACCGCAAAGGGGAAAGGATGAAACACAGCTAATATTAACTGTGTCTATTGGTATTAGTGCTAAATGTGAGCATTCCAGAAGATGTTTCTATGTGTCTTTAGGAATAGGATGTTCTGTAGACAGATGATGAAAATCTTTGTCTATAGCTATCAAAAGAATTTAAGATTTGGAAACCACATGGAATACCATATGCTAGTCTGGGACACTTTTTTCTTCCTACTGTTTAACAACACTAAATGGGCACCTATACACAAGTATGCAGTCTTCTCCAACACGCTGGAATTCCACAGCCCTAGGTCCTTAGAAATTAGTAACGTTTCTAGTTTATTTTTACATGGAGAAAAAATTGTTGTTTTATATACGATGATACACCTCACTTTGCAAAATTCTAGATCCACCCATAGTATTAGATCCCTATCTGCAGATGTTTACTATCTATACGTAGTTAGGGGATTGTGATCTTTTCTTAGAACTACCTGGAGACAGCAGCTGGTGCAAAACACAGCCATGGAATACCAGTGCTCCAGGTTCTGCTCACTGCTGGTTCTGACCTGTACAGTCCTAAATCACCTGCACCTGGCCTGCCTCAATAGGCATCCCTCATGCCATAGTGCCACAACTAGATCATTCTTGTTGGAAAGAAGAGGCTGTGCTTAGGAGAGTGTTCTTTGTACAGGCTCCTAATCTCTGCCTCCTTTACTTTGAAAATTTGATGATTTTTCCAGGCGTGCTGCAAAGAACACCTGTCTGATACAATTGCTGGAAAAAGTGAGGATGGGCTTCCTACATGAGGAAGTGGGTAGGTGGCTGGCTGGCTGGCATAGTTTCCTTGGAAACTATTTCAGTGCTGCTGGGGTTTAATGTAATGATATGTAATTATGTTTGATTATATTAGGATATGGGTGGACAAACAAGAGGTTTGGAAGGAAGTGGAACTTTCCCATGTGTCCTCTACTCCATGTTAACAGCTTGTGCGTACATTCTTACCCCAAGGCAGATGAAAGGAAAACCATGGTAGGTTAGCCCCTGTGAAAGGAGGGCTCAATGAAAGTGGCTAAACTACCACAGGTTTTGCTTTCATCTTCCATGGGATTAGAGCAGTTGATGTGTAGCAAAGCCCGTGATCCTCTTCTATCTTGTGGTAGCTAGTTTGTCTGCCCATCCCATCAGGGTGCATAGAACTTTGGATAGCCCTCTTTAAATAAAATAAAGATTTCAAGCTTTCTCTTGCTCTGTCTTTTCCAGGCAGATCAGAAATGAAAGTGCATATTTCAGTTTAAATTAAGAGGTAATGCAATACTTCAGTCAGGAAAGAAAAAGCAAATTTCTTCTCCAGGTGTATTTTGAAACGATCATTTGGTTAAAGAAATGAAGTACAGAAGCAGAACCTGATGAAGTTGGCTCTGGCTAACAAAAGTTTATGCACCTCTGGTTCAGTTAAGTCTGTAAAGTAAATCTCTGTCCTGCCTTCTGTAATCCAGCATTATGAAGCTGACATCCCTTGTATGGTAACTTTTTCATTGTCACTCCATGAAATGTTTGCCATCTTTCTTTAAAACAGGATGATTACATAATGTTTGCAGAAACAGCTTGGGTAGATTTTAAAAAATAGAAATAAAATTTGTTTGCTGTCTTTGTTGGAATGAAGACTGAAGGTTGCAGAGATTAAGAAGAAAGCTGAGCAGACTTGCTGTCTGAAATAATTTTTGTTTCTTTCACCCCAAGCAAACAGCTAGTCAGTAAACAGCAAAGTGTATTCCATTATTAACAACTGGCTTGTGTAGCTCTTCAGTGACTGTCAGTGCTGGAGCTGGGGCATGATCTTACAAGTTTTGCTGTGTCAGGGACTGATCGGGGTGGCAGTACATTTTCTTGTTGATGCACCAACACAAGATAAATGTCATTGGTAATCCATCAGTGTATGTGCTGTAGAACATTAAAAATATATGAAAATGGTTTGATATTAGTAAGTGGATTCTGAGTATAACTGATTCCTTATTTATAGAAATATTTGTCAAAGTTGGTAAATCAAAAGTTGGCACTTTAATATCAGTTAGGAAATGCTTTGACTTTCTTCCTTAAACAGCATTTGGTAGTAAATACAGACAAAATTGCTGCTGCTTAGATGTGCTAACACTTTATGTGAAATTGCTAACATCCCTCCATTTGGAGAAGCTTTCTGTGGTAGCAATTTAGAATTAGGTACTAAACAGGTTGGGACTCCGAAGGTTTGTCTTCATCCTGTTCAAACCTTA
Organism: Crocodylus porosus; assembly: GCF_001723895.1. NCBI lineage: Eukaryota > Metazoa > Chordata > Crocodylia > Crocodylidae > Crocodylus > Crocodylus porosus. The sequence continues at coordinate 149,055,020 of NW_017728886.1, forward strand.
GTTTCACTCACAGGTAAGTGGCACAATAATCCTGTCTTGGACACAGGTGTACCAAGATAAAAAAATATTTATACTGCTGTAACTTTATTCCTCTGAGAGAAGAAATAAACTGTAGTGGTATAAAGTCTCTTTTATACTGGTGCAACCACTTTTGAAGTATGAATCATACTGGTACAACAATTACTAGTTCAAGAAATCTGTAAACCAGGCCTCTGTGGAAAATGCCAGCAAAGGTACTAATTAGTGCTGCTCTCAATGCCCATGTCCACATAAGCAGGGGCGTCCACTTGGCAGCAACACAAATTTGTGCTGCTGGCTGGGGCACAGGGTGCTTCTGTGCAGGGCTAGCCAGCAGGCAGCCCCTATGCTGAGGCACCCTGTGGCCGGGCCAGCCGGGGACTGGCACGTGGAGATGGGGAAGCAGGCAGCCCTGGACTCAGTGTGGTTCTTGATAGAGATTGACCAAATCCAGACGTGTAGACATGTGTGGTTTGTGGTGCCACAAACTGCAGGTGTTGCACATTAAACCATGCATAGCACTGCTGATTTGCAGTGCTGGTGCAAAATTTGCTACTGCAATTTCCCAATAGAAAAAAAAAACCCTAAAAAAAAACAGTGCAAAGCACATCAAAGTGGCATGCACCGGGGCAAATGTAGTGTGCTCCTATTGCTCCATGGCTGGCTGGGGTGCAGTGTGCCTTGAGATGGGAAAGCAGGCAGCCCTGGGCTGGTTGCTCCCCTGCCTCCACGTGCCTCAGTGTAGGAGCTCTACTGCACCTGGAGACAGAGGAGCAGGCAGTCCAGGGCAGCCTGCTCTCCCATCTTGAGCCACGCTGCTCTCCAGCCTGCTAGGAAGTGGCTGGGTAGGGTGTAGGGTGCCTCAGCATGGGGGCTCCGCAGCATGCAGAGATGGGGGAGCAGGCAGTCCTGGGCTGTCTGCTCCCCCATCTTCGCATTTGTCCCAGTGCATGACACTTTGATGTGCTTTGCACTGCTTTTTTTTCAGGGATTTTTTTGCTACCAGGAAATCATGGTAACAAAATTTGACCCGCCGCTGCAAATTTGCAGCATCATGCATAGTTTAATGAGCAATATATGCAGATTGTGGCATGGCAAAGAGGTTTGCGGAGCCACAGACTGCACATGCCTGCATGTCTGTATCCAGTTAATAGAGCTTTACATTGTGGTTACTTGTCTATCTTGAAGTACACTGAGGTCTGATTTACATGACATGCCTGTCAGGCAAGGATGTGATTTTTAAAAAATATATTATTATTATTATTATTATTTTTAAAATTCTGTTGCTAATATATCTTATTCCACTTGAAATTATAATAAGTTTATATAGTCAGAAGTATTCTTTTGGCTACTATAATCTGTCTCTGTGTTAGAAAGGGTGGCCAGGATAGTTATACTGGTATAGCTCACAGCAAACCCTTCCCAGCACAGACAAAATCTTAGTTCATTTTTCAACACAAATATTGCCTCCCAACTGCATTTTTGGACCTTCATTTGTTTTCTTTTATTTTGCTATATTTGTTGGTTCTACAGCCCTAGAGTTCATTTTATATCATTGCTGTCGAACACGGTCCACAGGCTGGAGCTAGTCCTTAGAGCCCTGTGATTCAGTCCACGGTCTTGGACTGACTCTTGTCCACCGCATACAGCATGCAGAGCCAGCATAGTACATAGGCTGAACCTGGTGCTGTGGGCACTGCATGAAACACAGGGGGTTGGTCCAGGGTATGCACTGAATGTTTGTGCCCCACTGGACTGACCCTTTATACTGGTTCTGGTGCTGCCTGATTTAGCTCACAGACCAGCCCAGAAAACCTCATCTGGCCTATAGAGCCAGATGAATTCTACACCCTTTTTTGTAGAATCCTACTGAAATGACGGAGGAGGCACAATGGGGAAAGCAAGAAAAAAAAAGTGTTTTAAATCTTTAGTTACCAAGAAATGAAAAAATTAAAAATAAGTATAAAAATATATGCATTTTTTGTGTATAAATAAGAGTGCAATGTATCAATGTATACATACAAATATGGTACACTGTAATAGCAGGCAAGAGAATCTTGCTTTCTACACAGAGTTCTGGGAGATTGGTCTGTGCAGCTAGAAGTAAATTCATGTGAATGCTAGGCTAATACAGAAATACTGCCAGCCGTAAAACTTTTTTCCAACTTTCAAGTGAGCATGAAAAATAGACCTTATTCTTTTCTGTAAAGTTTCTGTCTTTGTGCAGTTTTCTTTGCTAGAGTTATGAATACTAATTTTATATGCCATTTGCTTTCCTTTTGTCTTTACTTCATCATAGAAAAAGAAAATAAAAATCACAGAATGACCTTGGGCTCTGTTCTTGGTATCACAACCAGGTTGCTTACTGACTTGTAACATCAGACCACTTCAAGTGGTACTAAATCATTTTTTTCTCTCTTGCTTGTTCAATCTTGGCTGCTAATTTACTCAATAATTGAACTTGGACTCAGTGCTAGACCTGTGTGAAATGTAACACAAAATGATTAATTTAAACTTGAATTTGCAAGCCAGCAGCGGTTCATTTGAGTGTTTTATAAAGTATGTAGAGTTGTTGATTGTAGCTGTGTTGGTCTAAGCACACAGGCAGACAAGGTTCTTTGAGTAGATATGTTATCTTTTATTAGGCCAACTAAATGCTTGGAAAATTTGTTCTTTGCAAGCTTTCAGGCACAAACACCCTTCTTCAAGCATAGCGGCAGTCTGTTGGTGTTTTGGGACATTTTTAGATGTGTGTGTGAAGCAGCAGTGGTGCTTTTTTGAAAGTTTCAGGGAAGGATGTTATGTCATAACCAATGGTGTGCAATTCATGGGGATTTTCTTTTTGTACTGCAGCAATTCTTCATGTGGTATGTGGGTGGCTCTTTCAAAAGTATCATCTATCTCTCGGGAGGAGTGTTCTTGTTGGGTGAAAGCCCTTTTGATATTTGCGAGGTGACAATCGCAGGTATGATCATCTCAGTACAGCTTTCTTGGTGTGTTTAGGGTGATTGCTAGCTCTTTGTAGATATGTATGTTGGTGCGTGGGTTTCTTGTGTGTGGTTGTTTGTATTTTACCGTTCTGCATATTGATCATAGTGTCTAAAAAGGAAATGTTGGCGCTGAAGTATTCAAGAGAGAGTCTGTTGGAGGGGTGATGGTTATTGAATTTGTGATGGATTCATTTAATAAATTCATGTAATTCCACTTCATAAATCTACTGGATACAAAAAATCATGGACTAAATATAGACATTGGATTTATGGCACATTATAAACCTGCCTGCCATCTGATAACCCCAGGTAACCTCTATATTTTACCAGCTACATTCTCTTACCAGTTCTACATTCCTACTTCCCCCTACCCCATCTGTCACACACCTATTGTGTCCCATTCCCTCTTATCCTCACTGCCATGGTTTTGCATTTTCACAGACCTGCATTTAGCATATTGGCTTCTCTTCTACCCAGGAGAGCACACAAACACCAACAGACTCTCCTTATGCCCAAAGAAGGGTGTTTGTGCCAGAAAGCTTGCAAACAACAATTTTTCCAACTATTTAGTTGATCTAATAAAAGATACCACATCTACCCAAAGAACCTTGCCTGCCTTATAAAGTATATTACACCATTTATTTTTAACAACCACTACGATGTCAACCACCATCACCTCTTCTATTTCCATTGTCTTGAACTCTTATAGCAGTTGTTCTTGGTACATTCTGCGTTCGGGCCAGATAGATCACAAAATGTATTTTTTTAAAGTCTGATTGAATCTACCCAATATAGTTTGTGGGGAGGGGAAAGACAGTGAAGCAGTTTTCATTTTCTGAGGGAGAGATTTTGTTTTTTTGATCCTGTTGGAAAATCAAGTGGGTTGAAAGAAACCACAAGTTAACGTTTACAGCCCTTCATTTATACAACTTAAATTCATTTAAGAGCAATTCAGTTTTGAAAAGTTTTTTCAAGGTGTATTAAAGGTTCTTATATAAAACTTTTTGGATAGTCTTTAGAATTTATATATTCTGTTGTCACGTTCTTCTTAGTGCTATAACTTTTTGAAGCAATTAAATATTTTTTTAAAATAATTATTGATCTACTCCAAAAATATTTATTTCATTGTTAGAAATAAATGATTTCATGAATTTTCTGCATGAGTAGATTTCTGCAGTTAGTGGGTGCATCTACATGAGCAATTAATGCACAGCAATAAACTCCAGAGCAGTTGGAACCAGAGTAAACTGTTCCTTTGTGCAACATCTCTATGTTCACCTGGGACAGCAGCAATTTAAGCTGGGGCGGAGCAGGCCTGGGCACGGGAGGCAGGGATGGTCAGCTCTGGGCTCTGGGTGGTGGCTTTGGTTGATGGAGGGGCTGCCTCAGGCATGAGCATGTGGAACCTGTGGAACTAGTATGACTAGGCAGAGGAGCCATGTGGCTAGGTAGCATGCAGGAGTCTGGCCCCTGGCTGGCTGGGCTGACCGGGCTCAATTTACATCTGTGGTCACCGGCTGCACATTTTTCACCAAAATCAATTACTCCACTGTAAGATAGTACTACTGTCTCTGAGTTAATTAGTTTACTGTGTCCTATATGTGTAGACAGTGACACTTTACTGCAGAGCTGATTAGTCTGCTCCATAGTAAAGCTTATGTGAAGACGCACCTATTAATTATAAGTGAACTTTACAGAAATAAGTTGTAATGTTTAGTTGACTGAATGTTTCTGTGCTTCTTGTAGTTCATCTTATTGTAATACACTGTATATAGAACATATTATGAAGTTTCAGGAATGTTCTGTTATATATAGTCAGCTAGGAGCTCTTTTTTCAAGTTATTTGCCTTCACCTACATCTTTTAAAGTGTTTGCTTTTTACTCTGGAGTCTGAAAAGAGGTGTGTATGATGCAGTGTTGATTGGCTGTCTGGGATTTACAAGTGTAGTAAGTCTACAAGTAGAGATGGTTTTGCTAATTCAGGCTGGTTTCTGAGAATCAGGCTGGGTTTCTTCTAATATCTATCTGCACCATCATCCATAAAGATAAAGATCCAATAAAGATTATTCAAGAAAATTCAAGGCATTCACAATTATACCTAAATTAAACCCATACCCTTTACATTTCATGGATTAAAACTTAATTTCATAGATTTTTCTGGTTCTGTTTAAACAATTTTTGTGTTTTTGTCTTTGTTTATCTAGCTGTTTAGAAACATCAAAGATGGAGAAAGTTTCCAGTTGTTTGAGGAAGGACACCGCACAGCACACAAGCAGGAGACTCATACCATGGAGGCAGCAAAGCTGGTGGAATTTAGTTTAAAACAGGTGCTCACAAAGCTCATAAGTCATCTCTTTGGTGATGGTAGGTATTGCAGTGTGATGTTAAGCCCTTTCACCAAGCTTTTGGTTGGCTGGTGGAAATCTGGGCTTTCAAGAAGGGTTTTGCAACTTAAATAAAAAAAAATGGTAACAGCCGGGGTAGACATAGGATACTGTGAAACAGCTGAATTAAAAATAAATAAGCCTGTAATAAATTGTATTTTCAAATTCTGGTTTTTGTCTCAATATCATTTATGTCAAACTCTTCCTCAGCCTTAGTAGAACTGAAGAGTGAAGCTATAATCAGTATTTTTCAGATAAATCATGCATTGTGCACTATGTATGTGTTAAGCTACTTATTTTGTCCATGAAATAAGAGGAAAGTTCCTCATAGTTTAATAACCTAAACTCTATACCTGAGTGGAAAAAATGTAAGGGATTGGGATGTAGGCAGCCTGGCCTAGTAGTTACTTGCTACCAATCCCATCGGGGGCAGGAATGAGTTACTGGTTCCAATGGGCAAATCAGAGGCAGAGTCCAAACACAGGCCAGGTCAGAGTTCAGGAGCTTGAAACCAAGTGACCAGAACCCAGGGGGAAAAAACACAAGCCAGAGTCCAGGAAGTAAGGAAGCAGGGTCCAGAAACCAGGACACTGATCCAAGAAGAGATCCAAAGTTAGAGCCCAGGGACAGAGCCGAACCAGGAGCCTCACCAGAGTAGAGCTGAGTCGGTCCTGTTGGCTGGCCTAGAGGCTGCTGCCACAGATGGGACTAAATGGGTAGCTGTACTTCCAGCAGCCAATCAGGAAGCCAGCCCGTTAATTAGCTGGGTTAGAACTGTCTGTCAAAACCCCAGGCCAATGTGGTCATCTAGGCAATTAGCCCAGGGTTAGCCTGATTTAAGGTCCCTGACAGAAAATGTTTACTAACTGGATACTGTACTATACTGAACAATTTGTTGTTTGGATCCTATAAGGCAATGTGTATGTGTGTTTATTCATAGGTATAGGTATGCCTGCATGGATGTGTAATAATGACTTATCAAATGTTCAGAAACACTTGTCCCTGTTACAGTAGCTCAGTAAGTACATTGTCTGAGTGAGAATTAGTACTTTGCTCTTATTTCCTGGCAAGAAGACTAGGACGCTAAGCCGATTCATATTTCTGTTGAAAAGATGCTAGATTGATTAAGAAACCACCCCAGTCAGCTGGTGGGAAAGATGATACCTTCTTATTTCTGTAGTGATTTTATTGTTTTGTTTTATTTAACAATGCTTTTTCAAAGTTATTGATGACTGACGTGTTGCTCTTTAGCTGAAAGGTACATATTGTCAATAGGATTTAGCTTTTTGCATCATTGAGCTATATTTGAAAGTTTTACCCAAAGTGTTTTTAAATAAAAAGGTAGCACAACTGGCTTAAAGTTACTGCAGGGGGAAGGGAAACATGATGTACTATGTGTCAGCTATTCTGCTGTACTGACTGCATATATGCTCTTACTCCAAGGAAAATGAAAGCTAACTTGTGGCAGTTTACCCTTCTTTCCTTTGTTGCTAACACTTCTCTCTGTGAGGGTTTTTTTCCATGAATAAACAGGCACAATGCTTACTATATTTTCTCATATACCACATGCCCCAAATGAGACTCGCACCTTATTTTTGAAAGACAGAATGTAGAAAATAGTATTTTCCGGAGTCATGGCCTAGAGCAGGCTTTTATTCATGGAGGAGCGCTAATGCACAATGTCTGCCAGCTTCTTTTTGGAACAGCAAGCAAGAGAGTTGAAGTCTAGTGTTAACCCTTTCGTGGCCACTCTCAAATTGGCTACTGTTTTTGGCTACCCATTTGGCTGCTCAACCAAAACCTGTTGCTAATTTGAGAGAAGTTATGAAAGAATTAACATTGGTCTTTATCTCTCCTGTTTGCTGCTCAAGAGAGAACCTGGCAGCTATCCTGCAGCACTGCTTATCCATGCTTCTATTGTAGTGAAGAAAAATAATCTTTCCTGCTTAAGACGTGTACCCCTAGTTTAGAGGGCTAATTACGGGGGAACTAGGGGGAGCAAAGCGGGAAGTGTGCACAAGTAAATAATAAAGTACTTAGGAATGTAATAATGATTAGGGCCTTTTTCTCACTGCTGGGAATGTGCACATTCTTTTTCCCCCATTCTTTTTAGCTGCCAATATAGCAAATTAGGGTAAAACTGAAGAACAAGAACTATGCTGAGCAATTTATTGTGTAGATATATAATATGGGCATAACATGAAAGATCTTTGATCAGTTTGATGCAATTAAGCAAATTCTTCCTGTCCCACCTTTTATCTTTCATTTTTACTCATTTTTATTTTACCATAAAGCTTGAGAGTTTTTTTTTTTAAATTTACTTTTCTAACTCAGAAACACAAAGCTCTTTAGATTTTTAATTTGGAATAAGAAATGGATTGTAGTTTTTTAGTGTTCTGTACAAAAATCGTGTGATCTTTCTATTTGTTGTGAATACAGAATTATATGTTAAAACAGTGGTTGGCAGTGTTTCAGAGTTACAGGTTGGAACAGCCAGGCTCAGGTCTGCAATGGACTGGTGTTCTGACTCAGTGACTCCTGCTGTTGCTGTTTCTTCCCACTTCCTGCCTGGTCTGCAGGGCAGATCTGGCGTACAAACCATATGTTACCAATCCCTGCTGTAAGGTTCCACATTCAATTACCAAACAAACAAACAAAATAGTTTGTTTCATGAGTCACTTAATTCTTTACAAGTTATGAAATTGGTCAAATCTCTCAATATGTTGTCAGGGATATATAGGATCATAGAAAAATATGGCTGGAAGGGACCTCATGAGGTCATCTAATCCAGCCTTCTGCTTGAGGCAGAATCCTCCCTGACAAAGGGCCTTGTTATACATTGTGCTTTGAGCTGCTCAAACGCTGATTCGTGTTAATGGTAGCTTGAGTTTGGAGCAGTTGCACCTTAAGGCTAAAAGTCTTCTCCAACTATCCCTACCACCTGCATAGCTGTGACTTGCCACTGGAGGGCTGGCAAGCAGGGTCCTGACTAGGAACTACAGCTGTGAGTTACCACTACATCGTGGCAAATCAGGACAGGCATCTACGCCTGCTCTAGGTGGGGTTGTGTGAGAGGTGGTTGAGTGGAAGGGGCATGAACACGAAGCTGGGAAGTGGAGAGTTAATGGGTTGGGGTAGGTAATTAAATGGTGGGTGGAACAGGAGATGGGGGTGGGGAAATGAAAGAAGTCATCCACTGAAGGAAAAAATAGAACTAAAGAAAAAGAATTTTAAAAGAAATAAAGCAGTAGTAAATTAAAGGTTTTACGTTTTAATGAATTGGGATTTGGGATTAACATATGTGAGGGGGTACTGGTCGTACTTCCTGGGGTGGCTGAGAGGTGGAAGCCCCTGCCCTGGGAAGGAAGCCCCAGTTCAAGGAAATTCAATCTGGCCCCTACCTTGTTACCCCTCCATCTCCCCTAGACCTCACTTCTGGACCCATCATTATTTGAAACGTAGCTAGCTGGTATGTGCTCTGCAGGCTGTTTGCACAGGGTTGCACTCCTGAGGGTCGGGGGGGGAGCTGGCTCGGTGCCGGAACTGCCCCAAGGCAGTGAAGTTCAGCAGATGGAAAGTTTGTCCACACAGAACAGAAGCATAGGGAAGGGGACACTGCATCCTGGGATGCTGGAGAACTGCAGCTTGGGTGGCTTATCTGCAGGGAGTGGCCACACATTGATGGAACACGAGTTGGGCAACAGATCAGTGATAAACCTGCCCTGTGGGGGTGTAACTTTAAGCTGCCTAAAGTGTTCTTAAAAGTAGTTTTAGGTGTTAGTGTGGACAATCCAGGGGTTAAGAGTTCCAGGAGATGCCTAAAATTAATGTGTAATAAAGCCCTAAACCATCCCAGCTAAGCCTTTTTCCAATTGCACTTGAAAAAGACCAGGGATGGGCATGCCACAACTTTTCTAGATAGCCTCTTCAAATACTTGACCACCCTCATAGTCAGGAAGTTCTTAAACTTCAACTTAATTTTCTCTGCTGCAGTTTGAAGCCATTACTCCTAGTTCTGTCCATCACGGGCAGAGATAAGTCTATCTCCATCTTCTTTATAATCGGCCTTCAGGTTTTAGAAGACATCAAATCCCTCTTTCAGTCTTCCCTTCTCCTGACTAAACATTCCTAGTTCTTTCAGCCTTTCCTCATAAATGAGTCATTTTACTCATTTACTCAGGCTCTTTCCAAATTGTCCTCATTCTTTTGAAGTGGCTGGTCCAAAACTGGACAGAGTACTCCAGATGCATCCTTACCAGTATTAAATTGAGCAGAAGAATCTTTTCCATTGATTTACGACACTTTTATTAATACAACTCAGTATGCTGTTGGCTTGTTTTGTAATGAGCACACTCTTGGCTCATATTCAGCTTTTGGCCTATTGTAACCCCTCTCTGTAGGGTTTTTCTTTCCTTCTTCCTTCTCTGCAGTACTGTATTTGTGCATGTAATTATTTTATCCCAAGGGCAGAACTTTGCACTTGTCCTTGCTGAATCTCATCTGATCAATTGTGGACCATTTCTCCAGTGTATTCAAGTTATTTTGGACCTTAGCCCTGTCCTTCAGAGTGTCTGCAATTCCACCCAACTTGGTATCATGTGCAAATTCACTAACTATTCATTCAATCCCATTGTCCAAATGAAGATATTAAATGATACTAACACAAGACAGACCTTGGGGACTCTGTTTCATACCTCCTCCTATCTAGACATTTAGCCATTGAGGACTCCTCATTGATCAAGATGATTCAACCAGTGATGTACCCATGTTACTGTACTTCCATGTAGTCTGTATTACCTTATCTTGTTAATGAGAATATTGTAGGAGACTATGTCCAAAGCCTTGCAAAAAGTCAAAGTGTATCATATTCCTGCTGTCCCCCTCTGTGGAGCCTGTCACTTTATCACTGAAGGAAATCAAGCTGGTCAGGCATCCTTAATTGTGTATTCATATCCATTTTCATATGCATCACAGCTGCTGCAAGTTTCTTAAGTATCAGACTGTTGTACATGTCATCAAGCAAGATAACAAAGTTGCTTAAAGAATTCCTGTACTTTGCAAGCTTATGTATTACAGCAGGGCTGTCCAACTTTTCAGTATCCAAGGGCTGCATGCCGCAGGGCCCACATCTGCATGGGTCACAGGCTTCCCTGAGGCCACATAATGCACAGGTTCCCCTGCTCGCCCACTGCATGCCTTCTTGTTGTGCGGGCTTTCCCCTGCTCCACTACAGCATGACCCTCCACATCGTGGACTTCACTGCCTTGCCCTCCCACCTTGCAGAGCTCTTTTTTGCTCTCCACCCTCCATGCACTTCCCCTGCCACATGGGCCTCCCTTTTCCCTCTCCCCCCTGTCACTGCTGCGTGGTCTCCCTTGTGCTCACTTACAACATATCAGCTCAAGCTCCCACTGCCACCATGTAGGCTCCTCTGTCTTGCAGGGCCTGGATTCCAGAGCTCCAGGCTACCTAGACACAGGGACAGGAAGTCAAAGCCAGAGGAGGGAGGGGAAGCCAGGAGGCTCTGTTAGCAGCAGCTACGAGGGCAATACTCTCAGGTGGGAGCAGCACCTGAGAGTATTTATATCATTGGACAGCCCTGGACTACAGGATGTCTTGATTTTATTTTCCAGAATCTTTCTTCTGGCTTCATCTACCAGAGGAGAAAAAAGACTGAGTATTTAATTTGCTTGTTCAAACTCCTGACCACATAGGATAGTTCCTTTCATTGTGTCCTTTAATGCTGTGTCCTGTCTAATTCTAAATTTTTCTCAAGTGATGTTCTTTCTATGTCTTCTAGTCAGTCCTACTATCAGCAAACATTTCCTAACTTTCAACCTAAATTTCTCTTTTCTTAATTTCCCATTATTACTTTTAATTACAGTACGTGCTGTGTTGTGGCATAACAACTTTTTTCTCTCTACATATGCACTTATCAGATGTTTGATGGCTATTGTGTTTCCTTTTCATCTTTGACCAAACTCTACAAAATATGCTGTCTTAATTTTTCTTCTTATGATACAGTTGGCCCTTCCAGATTACTAAGAATTATTGTTTGTTAAAAGGTTTCTGGTATGAAGGCATCTAGAGCTAGATACAGTATTTCAAAAGCGGACTTTGACCAAAGCAACTAGAGGAATGATACAATGTCCCTACTTTATTACTTGTTCCTCTGTGTAACAAGTGAAAGTTCCTTGGTCTTTTTTTTGCTGCTGTGTCTGATTTACTGGAAATACATAGTTAATTTGCTTTGCAGTATCTCGTTTTCTTCATTATTCCTGTCTAGCCTTTCTTGTACTGATTATCTTTGTTTCAGATTATTTTTCCCAGGTGCTGGCACTGGCATTTTCCAAGCCAACTTTGATTTTATTTGCTCCCCATACTTTAACCTTTGTGAGCTCTTTCCCAATAGCTTAAGTGTTTATGGTACCTTGTAGTTTTATTATAATAACAGTTTTCATTAATGTGTCCATTTTCAATTAAAAAATAAAGTTGTTAGAAAAGACAAGCATAATATTAATTCATTCATTTCTTTAGTTGTCCTTCCCCAGCTCTATCATAGGTCTTACAGAACTTTTGACTTTTAAAAAGCAATGCTCTTTGTCTAAAAGCCAGGCTGAAAGCTGTTTTCATGTTCATCTTGTTCATGGATGAAACAGAATACAGATATGAAACAAATGGAAACAGTTGTCGGCAGTGGAATCCCAAGGTTGTCAGGGAAAATATGTCCTCTTCCTTGTACAAAGAAGCAGTGATCTTTGCATAGTAGAATCCAGTCAAAGATGTAAGACTGCAGCCAGTTCTGTGGAACTTGTCCTTTTCAGTGATTGTCTGACCAGTCCTCAAGGTGACTCAAATCACACCTTGGGTAGCCAATTGTTTGTTCTTCTGTCAACAGTGTGTGAAAGAGAGGTTTCATTTGAGAGTTTCTGGTATGACCATATAGAATGTTTTGGTAATAAAGGATGTTAAGAAACCCATGTCAAGTTATATGCTTACTTCTGTACTGGTAAGATAGCAGAAACATATGCTTCTGGGAGAAAAAGAGAGAAATACTGCTGTTGAGATGCCAGGCAAATTTTTCATAAGGATATTGCTGGTTTAGGTCTGTAATGTCATGGGAAGTGGGCACCTGGTCTACAGCAGGTAACGAGTGAAAACAAAAGTGTTGTTTCTTTTTTCTGGGCTCAGAAGTCTCTGAGTAATATGTTGACTATGAAGGAGAGACAGTTTTCAAGATTACAGCTTCAAAAGTGGTTAGTGTGAGCTTCCAGAGTTTATGTTTTCGCCTGTGAATAGTTGCAGAAGAAAAGCGTCTTTTGTGAAATCTAATAGACGTTGCAATATACTGGTTGGGATATTATATTGGAGAGATTTGGAGAGATTTCAGTTAGGTGGTTGGTTGTTTCTAGGTTGTTTTATCCCATTTTTCATTAGGGGACAGCCACTTCTGCAAGCCACCTGGAGGAACTGGAATGAGCTGAACAGGGAAACAGCAGATAGATTATACTGAAGGTGAGTTGCTTCCGTTTATAAACTAGGACAGGACCCAATTGTCATGAGTCTGAGAAAGTTGTGGGTTACATAATAAAGCTTACTGAAGATACAGAAGGAAAAGCAGCAGACTGTCTTTATCCCCCACCCCTGGAAGAAGGGGAGAGCTAAAAATGAGGGGTGAGATGGGTATTTATTTTTACACAGGTTGTTCTTTGAAAACATATTTTGCCCTGTGTGTTTAAAGTTTCTCAGCATGGGCAGTATCTTCTAAGCTTTGGGCAGAAGTTGAGCATCAAACAATTTCTGTTTTTAAATAAATACTGTACAACTCTGTTCTTATGTTGTGCAAGGAAAGGCCTTGTTATAGGGCTTGATCATTGATCAAGTGCTGTGAGCAGCCCAAGCTTTCCTTAAAGCCTGTCAAGCTAGTAATAGTCAGTAGAGCTGTATGAAGCTTCAATCCCTGATTCAATATGGCAGAGAATCAGCCCCATTTGGTAGCCGAATCTCTGAATCCAAATCAAATCAGAGGACCCTTTAATCTCTCTGAATCGAATCAGGACCCCCCAAATTGATTCAGAAAGAGTCAGTGATTTGGACATAGAGACAGCTTTAAATGTTTTTTCTCCATACCTCTAGATAGCAGTGCTGCAATGCTGGAGTGCATGGAGCATCTCACAGAAGCAGGGGGGCTCCCTAGCGCACTCAGTAGCAGATCCAGAAGTGGACCAGAAGCACTTCCAGTTCACTTCTGGGTCTGCTGGGGAGCGTGCAGGGGGGGCCCCCCATGCCCTCCCAGCTCAGTGACTGGTGCCTCTTTAGTCTGGGAGGGGCACCCAGGGTCCCCCTGTGGCCTATCGCTGAGCCGGGGAGAGTGTGAGGGGGTCCCCAGCGCACTCCCCAGCAGACCTGGAAGTCGATCGGAAGTACTTCTGGTCCACTTCTGGGTTCCCTGCCGAGCGTGTAGAGGTTGCCCCACCCCCGCACTCCTGTGGGACACTCCATGTGCCCCAGCATTACAGCAATCATGAGGCATGCCTGCTACCTAAAGGCATGTAGAAAAAACTTTTAAAGCTGTGCCTGTGTCTGAATCACTGATTCTCTAAATCAGCATCGAATCTTCAGATTCGGACAATCCGAGTCGAGGACAGTGATCCGAATCAACGAAGCAAATTACTGTCCCTGATTCAGGCTGAATTTGAATCAAATAGGGCCCACTTTGCACACCCCTCATACTCAGCACCCTGATGGCTCCAGCCCTGTAACATATGTATGCAGAATAGAAGGATAGGCTGTGAATGCCTGAACTAAGAATGTAATGTAATCTTGACGTTACCCAGATGTCAGATGAGTTTTAAAGTTTTTGTTGTAGTTTAGTGGCTTTGCATTTAATACAGTATGTACCTTCCAATAGGAGTGTCCTTGGAACACCCGGGTCCCTGACAGATTTTAAAATGATGGCACAATTGGATTCCAAGGAATTTTATGCCACATCCCAAGCATTGTGTTTCCTGTAGGCCAGACATGCATGGCAGGAAGTGTGATGTTTGGGATGGGGCATGGATTGCCTCTTGTCCCAGTCATGCCACTGCTGAGCTGTCCCCAGCCCAATCCTGAAGACTGGGTAGGGAGTGAACCTATCCTGGACCCCTGTGTTACTTTAGGTAGGCCACTTAGGGTATGTCTTCATTGCAAAGGTAACTTGTGGAATCAGCATCCTTGTCTGAAGGTAGTTTAACTCTTGGGTGAGCAGCCACACGTCAAAGCCATACCCAAGTTACTGTGTCTTTTCCAATGCTGTGCAAACCTTTTTGTGTTGCTAGGGGTTTTGTGATTGTATCCTGTGGTTCTCTGTGCTGCAGTAAGCTAAGTCATTTTGATTCTTTCCCAGTGAATTATGGGAGAACTCTGGGCCTTATGGGAAGTCACTAGAGGACACACAGCACTCAAGTGGTTTAACCTTAGTTCTTACTGTAAAGAGGATATGTGCCAGCCCAAGGCAAAGCCTCTTTTAGGGTTTAGCTTACAGTTCTAAACCAGTCAGCTAGCCTGAACTGAAATCATCATTAAACTTGGGGAAAAACATTTTTTGTGTGGATGGGGGAGGACTTCAGAGGCAACACCCAACTAAGAGCTTAGGTTAATGCTGTAATATTTTCTTTTTACCTTAAAGAAAATACACTTTCATTATTTTACTTTCTTAGTACACTTCTAATTTCTCTATGTATCATATCATTGTCAAACGATGATACCTCTTTTATCCCACTTTTGACTATATTTCCTTTTCAAACCCCAGTCCTGCCCAGAAGTGTGTGTGGATGGGATGTGCTACCCATGCTGATTGCAATTTAGGATTGAAGCTCTAGGTTGTAAACTCTTTGGAAACTGTCTTCGCTGTACTTCTGGAGTGCCAGATACTGTAGGACCTTGATGATGGTACAGGCCTGTAGTCTAATTAATAAGAGATGCTTTTCTCAATGTTCTTAACAAACACATCCATTTAGAGCATTGTTGGAAGATGTTGGACTTCTCAGAAATAGATATATTTATGCTGAAACAAAACATGGGCATTTTAATGATAAAATTATAGTAATGGCACAAGTGGAGGAAGATAAATTGTAATGGAAATTGGAATTCAGCCTTGAGGTCAGTTCAGCCCTGACGCATGTTAATTAGAAAAATAAGTGTCTAAGATATTTTTTCCATAAAATTTGGCACTGAAAGAAAACATGATAGTGTGTAGTATGCAACAGACATTTTATTGTTTGGAAATGGGATAGACACAATATTGTCACAATTGATCCTTCAAAAACTCATGAAGCAGGCCTTCAAATTTTTCATCTGTCTCTTAAGATCTTACAATCCATTTCTTCAAGATTTTTTCTGCAATCATAGAGGCTTGAAACTTTTTTTAAAGAAAGCTGAAAACCACAAAACCCTAAGGAGCTGAAGATTGTGAAATACATCAGGTACTGTGTGCATCACAACAAAATCTCAACAGTTGGCAGCACTACATGTATCTCTCACTTGTGTCTTTATCACATATGAGTAATGAAGTCATTGCAGACCCATGATACACAACATTATAGCATCATGTTATCTCTCACTCTGCATCTTGTCTGTACCTCTCTGTCTGTGTTCTAAGAAAATACATATATACAAACTCAAGAAAATAGCTGTATATTTTAAACAGGCTAAAAGTGTATAAAGAGAAGTGAAGGAAGGTTTGTTTCTCTGAATACCTCCTCAAAGTCCTAACTTAAAAATATAAAACCATAAACTAAAAGAAGCATATAAGTATCATCTCCAAGGAACTGTTAGTCATTTTTTATTACAGAAGATAATAGAATTACCTGCTGTCCCAGGATCTTGGCTCGTTTTCCTTCTATGCCAAGTGGTTGCTGGGATTTGACAAGTGATTGATTTGGTTTCAAAGGGTGCCTGAATTGCACAAAGTGTTCTCCATATTAGAAAAGACACGGTCATTTTTTTTTCACAAGTTTCAAGATTGATTGCCTTCTGTAAGTATTGTAAATTAGTTTGTTTGCTATTTCTTTTCTCTGGATTGCAGTAACTGGTGTTATTAGCTGAAGGACAAGTTTTCCAGTGGATCGGAAAGATAGCCTTTTAAATGCTTATCCTTTTTGTTTTTTGTTGTTTTTGTTTTAAACAACTGTACAGAACTGGAAGTGAGATGGGTAGACAGCTACTTTCCGTTTACTCACCCTTCTTTTGAGATGGAGATCAAGTACCAAGGAGAATGGATAGAGATCTTGGGCTGCGGGGTCATGGAGCAACAGCTAGTTAACTCAGGTATGGAAACTTCTCTGCTTCATTGACATCTCTATTAGCAGGCACTTCCAGCACAATCAGTTTCACAATCTGGAATGCCCCCTTTTCCCTCACTGCACACAGATACATCTCTGTTACAAACAGGCGGCAGTAGCAGACAGGTTTCAGATGGAATGCAGACGCTGCACAACTGTGTTTTGAGAGCAACAAGTTAATCAATGAGCAAGAGCCTGAAAACTTGAAACTGTAATTTTTATGGAACCATGAAGTTGCAGGGTGCACGTGCAGGAAGGATAGAACTTTAATTTTAAAAGATAAGCTACATTAATTAAGTCACGTTTTCTTGTCTTGCTATGGAAGTCTGCACTCATACAGCTATGATTAAAAATGGCATTAGCAAACTACACACACTAATATTTAGAACAGAAGATTCCAAACCTTTCATTGTACCAAAAGACTCTGGCACATTTGATAGTACTTTGGTTAATGTCTTTCTATGTGTTATTTCTTTATACTGATTGTCATATGCATTAAAAGTAACACCATGTGACTGACCTGGAATTTCAGAGAGCTATTCAGTCACCAGATATGAATTATCCTCTAATGTTTACCAAAAGCAACTAATAATGGAAAAGAGAGACACTGATATTTCTTTCCAACTATTTTCAGTCTTGATGGGCTTAGGTCTCGGAAGGGCTGAAATCTTGTAGGCGCATTTGAATAAATGGCAATGTATGACATTCTGCACTTCTGAAAATCAAGCTCATAGAATCACAGAAATCACAGGCTATCACAGAAAAGTAGAGTTTGAAGGGACCTCAGGAAGTCTTCTGGTGCAACTCTACCCCAGGATGATTATTCATCTCCCAAACATCCTAGGGAAGTGTTTGTCTAACCTGCTCATGTGTCTTCCATTGTTATATTCATTTGGTTCTGTCATGTTTCCATAAGCAATTGTAGTTACAGTACACTCCAAATTCTTTTTGTTGGCTTCAGAATCAGGTAGCTGGAAGGGCTACAATTGTAAATATTTAAATAAATATTTTTAAAAGATTCTGTTATTTTGATACAGCATAATTCTTAACTAGGTCTCCAGTGTGCGACATTGACCTTCAAAGGTGTGACAAGAATCCAAGTGAGCAATTTTTGAAAGGCCCAAACTCTTCTCTCATTGTTTCTCTGCATCGTGTGAAAATCACAGTTCACCAATCACAGTTTTACTATCATTCATTAGGCATTCTGCAGTAATACAGTACTTAACTAACACACACTGCATCAAATAGTATGACTTAATTGAAGTCTCGGGGTATGTCTGCACAGTCGCCAACATGATTAGGCTAATTTAGTTTAAAATAACATTGAAGAAGAGCAGCTTTGAGAAACTAGGGTTGCCAGCTCAGGTTCAACCCCAAGCTCCCTTATAGGCCTTAACTGAAACTAACCTGAAGTTTCCTTGGTGTTACTGCAGTTTAACCCAAGTTAAAAAATATTCATTTTTGCAGTATCTACACCACTCCTAGACAAAAATAGATTTAAATTAAGGATGATTTTTCTCTCCTGATGCTAGAAACATATTGACACCATTAATGGTTATGGCGTATAAACAAAAATAGGCTAATGCATTTGAATTTCATTCAAAGAAAATGAAAAAGAGGAGACCAGTGCTTGACTTTGTTTGACAAAATAGTTGAGACAAAGGATATTTTATTTTCATATTTCTCAGAGGATAGTACAAACAAGAGGGAAAATATAAGCAGCAAGTACAAAACTTGACCACATATATGATTTCTTCAGTTAAATATGCTGGAAGACTAGAGATTCATTTTGGATTTGAAGAGTCTTATTGTTTGGTGGTGATTCATGATACAGTAGGCTTCCAGATTCCATCCTGCAGCCCCAATTTCAGATTGCGTAGAATTAATTTACCAAATAGAAAGGACCAGTATTAGCACTAGTATGAAATGCATGCCAACCTCTGCACTACCAGGAAGGTAGTATTGATTTCTTTTGTTGCATAGTTAGTGATAAAATATATAAGACCTTACGACATATTCAACTTTTACAAAAACAAATGGACTTCCAAACTGTTGTTTGTTTACTAAAAATGTGTGTTGTAAAGTTGCATGTGATACTCTATCCAGGTAGTAGTAGCTATTGTCCTATTCTCGTAAATCCCAATATGACCCTAGAATGTCAACTCGTCTATGATGAAGCCAAGGTTATGAGTATTATTTGAATGACTAAATTCTCAGCATTTATTGTAGGAAGAAACTTCCCAGAACCACAATTAAAAATCCTAAAGTACTACCCTGACACTGATCTCTCTTTGTCTCTAAAAAGGGTAAAGATCCAAACCATTCCTTTGACCTAAGTTCCTGGCAGGACTTGGAGTTTACATCCTACACCAGGCAGGAGTAGTTTTTTAATAGCTCTTTATCCTCCTCTGTAAGGTGTTTCTTGCTTCTCTATTACTTATGATCAGTGCTCTGTTTATTACTCTGCCCATGTGCTTTGTGTTGAAGACACTGGGGAAGAGAGCAGTTTGCAGGATATAACTGCATTGGTGTCAATTCTGTAGTACTATCATTGCATCCCAAAACCAAAGAAAACTGGTAATAATTCCTTGTTATCTTAATCTGCCATAAGCCAACGAACAGACAAGTCTTCAGCAGCCTGGGTAATGAGCTCCCAGTCTTCAGCAGCCTGGGTAATGAGCTCCCAGTTTTCAGGTGTCTTTTCATATGTGCCTCAAAACTTCACTTGGAATATAATACATACACCTGTCCACTATGATACATACAGTCTCCTCTCTAGGAGACTACATTTATCTTTGATTATAGATTTGATAGACAACAGGAAGTTGACTACTCTAAAACCATAACATCTCCTTGAAAAAACATGAAATTAAAACTTTCTACCAGTTCACCTTACTGTAAAAACTGCTAATTCAGAATCTCTAGAAAATAGTCTAGAAATCATCTTGGTATGATTGAATGAAAAGAACAATATTATTCAATTATAATGACTAACCTAGAATTTAGGGAACATTTCAATTGGTTGTCTTTGTGTAGTAGTTCACAGGGCAAATGCTGAAAGATGCTTTTCACACTAGTTAGTGACATTAGAGTTACATTATGACACATTGTCACAGAGAATGCTGCAGCAGAATGGACATAAGCTGAATGTCAAATCGTTCTTGCGGTAGAAGTTTTGGAAGGTTTGTTTAAGCTCATTTTCCTGAAATATGTTTTGTTTTGTGATCTCTACATATATCTTTGTTATACTAATAGGGTCAAAAGATCTAACGAGGTAAATAATTAACAGAAACTCTTTTGTCATTTATTCTTGTATGTACCAAAATGCTTATAGCATCTTTTAAGATGTGTTTAATGGCTGTGAGTGGTAAACATGCCTGGTATTTAACATGTATTTAAGATTTAAGTATGTAGTGATGTTGCCCTGTGAGATTTGTGTGTTTTCTTCCATGAAAAAGGAATTGTAAGGCCTCAAATCCATCCACCCCATTTAATAACTTTATAAAAAGTACTTGTTTGTGAGACTGCCAAAAGCTTCTAGTGCAAGTTGCTTTTGCTCATAAATTTGCCATATCTACCATGAGGATGCTTCAGGCTGGATGATTTTTACATAGTTGTTTGTCTTATATATAGATAATACGTGTGTATGTATATGTGTGCGTGCATGTGTGTGTGTGTGTGTGTGTGTGTGTGTGTGTATATAAAAAATTATCTAGTCTGAGGGATCTTCAAAGATTCTTAAAAATGCCCTTTAGGCATCAGTCTCCTTCACACTGTGTAACAAAAGTTCTTACTGATGGAACTTGGAAAAAACGAAACAGTACTTCACATATGAAATTTCTGAGGGTATGGACAGACATTTGTTTCTAGTGCTACAAAGTGCTTTGGGGACATAGTGTTATGGGGGACATACAGGCATTCCCAGCCTCTAGCTGGAAAGAGATAAAGTTGCTTCAAAAAGTGAGCTCTCCACATAGGGAACAATAGGAGGCTGTGCCTTGGGTTCCCCTGCCCACAGGGAAGCCTGGTGATCACTGACACCCTGCCCTCCTGTCAGGGAAGGGGGCAGGGTATCGGGTGATCAGCCAGCAACTGCTGAAAAAGCATGGCCCCCATTGCCTGCAGAAATAGCAGGGACTAGGAGAGCTGGAACTGCTAGTAACACTGCTAAAGCTCCAGCTCTTGCCTAGGCTCTTGCATTGGTGGTAGGAAATCCCGCTCCATCACCTTTAATTGTAGCTCTACTGAAAAGTTCCTTTTTGAAAGAGGTAATGCTTTGTAGTGCTTTCTTCATCTTTATAACGATACAACAGCTTGAATGGCTGCATGCTTGCTTTTTGTAGTGATACATGGGTATATTTTGAGCTACAACTGTAGCACCTGCCCGTGGCCTGAACTGAAGTCAGATTACTTTCTTTATCATATTTAGGATTTTATTAATGCCATATCTTACTGTTCCAGCTTCACATACGTAATGCCCCTGGCATATATTACATTTGTCACATGTGATCCTCACATACAACCTGCAACACATGTTTGCCAGGGGCCTAAGATATTAGGGAAAACTCTACCAGAGTTCTACAGACAAGTTCTAAATTATTGCCAGAGTGGCGGAGTGAAGTAACAGGGATAGTTTAGTCTTCATATACCCATTTAAACACTTTTCTCTGTATTGAGATCAATATGATGGTCTATTGAGAAGGCACCTGGATCCAAAATATAAACCCTGAAGGATACGGGGTAGTACTTTGGCCTGTATTGTCACCAGCATTGTTGAATATTTAAAACAAAATAGCAGTTTGGAGAGTATGGTGCCAGACTTTGTTGTCTGCTGTTTTTTTTAGAGGTGATAAAAAAGCCAAATCCACAGCATATTCATGTGCTGCAGAGATTTGTTTAAATTGTTTAGAAAATTGTTACTACTCTAAAGAAACAGAGGATTGCAAGGAATGTAGTTACAGGGTCTCTGAAGGCTGAAAGTGGTGACGCAAAACTTTAGGAATTATTTACTGTAGTGCAAAGTGGGAGGCTGAGAGAGAAGGAAATTCAGTGTCATAATCTAATACTCACATAAACATAACATTTCAGTTTTTTCTCTGTCATTTATTTTCTAATCCTAAAGCTACATATTTATATATGATTAAATATGATTTTTTTTAAAAATCTAAAATGTAATGTGATGTAGAGGTAGAGTACTATTGTTAACAATCAAATATGGGAAATAAAGTATTAAAACTTTAAATTCAACAGTAAACTCCTATGGGTAGAGACTGTTTTTTGCTCTTTGTTGTACAGAGCTTGATACAGTGAGGTCCTGGTCTATGATTTAGGTCCCATGTGCTAGCACAATACCACAACTAAATTATAAAACTACAATTAAACAACAGGTTAGATGGATAGTGTGGTAGTTACAGTATTGATCTGGATTCTGTTCTCCCACAGATTTGTGTGGCCATGGTCATGTCACAGAAGCGTTAGCTTCATAGTACAGGGCAGTCCTGTGCAGAGATAATCTACTTTAGCTCTGGGTGTACTAGCTCCAACCTGGAAATAGGATAGCTGTTAGAGTGGTGAGCCATGCAGATCCAGAAGTTCTGCTAAGAAACTTCAGATGTGGGAGCTAGCATGCTCAGAGCTCATGCATAACTGTCTTCCATTGAATGGAGAGGTAGTTAGCCACGTTAGTCTAAAGCCAGGAAGAAGGCAGGGTAGATTTTCCCCCTGTGGATTAATTTAATCAAAGAAATATAGCATAAGTTTTCATGAACCTGAGCTCACTTCTTGGGCTCATGAGAGCTTATGGTATTTATATCTTTGATTTAGTCTATAATAATGATTCTCAATCAATGTGCTGAGGCACCCTGGGATGCTGCTGGATCCTTTGAAGGGATGTGAGGAGGTAAGTAGACAAACTAAAGCAGATAAGCCCATTTTAGGCTTAGTCCTGCCTGGACAATCCCACACCACTACTGCCCAAACCCTGTGTAATGAGGTAAGCACTGTAAAATATAAATTAGTTTTTGAAATCAAGTCCCACTTAATTCACAAAAGTTACAGAAGGGTGCCTTAAGTCCAGTGAGAGGTGCCTTGAGTCCAAAAAGTTTGAGAATCACTGGTCTATACAGTTCAAATCCAGTCTGCCTTCTACTGCATAGGCATATTTTTAACCTTTTTGTGCTCCTGTTCCCAGATCTATATTTAGTCATTTAAAAATGCCCTGATTTTCAGAGTTTCTGATCTTCCCTTATCTATTGCTTAGCATTTCCAAAGATGTGGGCAGTCAGGGTCTTGCCCTCTGCTGATTAAAATCAATCCCAAAATTCCTGCTGACTTGAATTGTGGAGGATTAAGTCCCTGTTTACTGGCTAAAGAATGAATTTCTGTGCCAAGCTTTAGGAACCATAGTTTGATGTTTTTGTCACTTCCTAATCCTTCAACTCCCCCTCCCCCCCCCCCCCCAAAAAAAAAAAAAAAAAAAAGATTTTGCTGAAAGTGAGGCTTGATAGCACTCCATCCTTCTAAACGTCACTATTGTGATTTATGTTAAAAATATAGTTAAAGCTCACTGTTTTATCATCAATTCTTGCAAAACTTGGGTTTTCTTACATGTTCATGCATGCATGCATCCCACCCACACACACACACCTGCCCATCCATCTATGATTTTTAAGCTTACACTCCTGAGTTTGGTGGAGTGAGAGCCTGACTTGTGACTTTTTTTGGTAGTGCTTGGGATGGTATGTTCTGCAACTACTAATTCTAATGTATGGAAACAATGATACGATGGCTGCAAGATTTAAATGTTTGGGATCACTGGAATGATGGTGTGGGACTAGCTGAAAAATGTTCCCAGCTCTGGGTGGGAAGTCCCATTTCACAACCTGGTTTCTGAACCATGAGTGTAGCTGTTTATAAGCTGGTCATGGGGTATGAGTTGACAGGACTTGCTGCTGTATGTTCCTTTTCAGCTTTCTGATTCCAGTAGCGGTACTGGCATTGTTATGGTCCTCGGTAGGCTATTGTTCTACTTTCCAGGTAGAAGGTGAACGCAGTGATGATGCTAGGAAGGGGCCTGGGAAAACAAATGTCACTTCCTCATGTGAAAAGTGGAGAGCTTTCTTGTAACTTGAGTCTGGGCCAATCTTGAGGTCTTTGACAAAGATGTGGAGGACCTGTTTGTGTATAATATGCATTCACTTGTTTTGGAGGTTAAAGCTTGCCTGCAGTGCTGAGAGTCTGAAGTCAAAGTGAAAACATTTTTCTGACAATTGAGTGTTCAGTCAGCCTATGCTTGTTTATCCCTAAGATTTTGACTAAAGATTGACAATCTTGTCAAAATACTTTGTTCATAGATGTGGAGAAACACAGAAGGTTGCTTGCAACACCTAATTTCACTCAAGCGAGCTGGTTTCTCAATGCAAGGATTTTAAAGATGAAAACACATTTACCACAAAGTATAGTATGAGGTGAAAGTAAGATGCTGTTCCTTAAGATGCCTGTTTGTTTTGTTTGGAAATACATTTCCAGTTTAGCTGCAATACTTAATTTCAGAACCTGAAGTGTTACTGAGCCCAGTGCTGCCATCTTCAGCACAATAATGTTTTTAACACAGAGAACCTTTTTGCCTGTATCATTCTAAAAGAGTTGTCATCTTTTTATTCGTTACAGATTTTAACACCTGCTTTCCAAAGGAAAGTGACAATTTCAAGTCCTTAACCCTTCAGCAGTGTTAGGTTTTCTCCTCCGATGTGTCTAAACTGTACCATACTTACCGTGCAGCAAACTTGTAGCTAATGGAAAAACCTTGTTAACATTAACTTGTAGGCAACATTTTTTACTTGTTTAATTTATGAATTCACTCTAGATCAAATTTTAGAGAGAGAGGTTTTACATTCATATATCAAGCAGCAGGGTGTTTTTGAGGAAAGGGAAATTTAATCTCTCTTATCCAGGACCTTATTTCTATTCAGGTCGTGCCTCATAAATTACATAAAAATGTTTTAGCAGATGGTACATATGGTCTAACTAGAATGCACACCCAGTATTTTCCACCTATACTAACCACCCATTGAGTAGTACCTCTTCAGGAAACTTGAAATATGAACATAATGTACGGTGGTAAGTGTAATATAGTTACGAAGTGCAGTTTTACTGAATCTTTAAGGTGAAATTAGGGTCATACATGCATGTCAATTGTTTGAATGAAGATTACCTTCTAAGAACATTTGTTATAACTGCTGTAGTGTTATGCTGACATGTTGTACTTTTCAAGTGAGGCACACAAAGTACTTTAACTTTAAGCTTCAGTGGGCATATGTACACATTCATTAATGTGCCATAATTACGGCACATTAAGATTAGCACCTCTGGTTACAAGTACTAACTTAATGCACTGTAATTGACATTACTATGCAGTAGCACCAATGCACACTTTTTTCGAGATGCTACTGCACCCTAGACTAATTTTGCAGTGCATTAGCATGGTTTTTGCAGGCTGCGATAATGCTCAGCAGAATTAGTCTATTGCATCTTTAGCGTCTCATGTAGATGCACCCAGTGGCATCTGTCATAAGCCTTTTGGCAGAAAAATCTGTTCTTATTCAGTAACTCTTTTGTCTTGGATAATTACCTGGTTCGCATCACCTTAGTGTCTGTACACGCCAATCTTTAATGTATTTATTCTCACAATCTCCCTGTGAAGTAGGAAAGTCCTATAAACTGAGGCAGGTAGACTGTTTCTATTTTAGGACTTGCCCAAGGTTACACAAAAAAGTCTGTAGTAAGGAAACACATTGAACATAAGTTTCCCAAGCCCTAACCTGGTGTCCTGATAATTTTGAACCATATTTTGGTTCAACCAGCTTTGAAGAATTTTGAACCATAATTTTGCAAGTGAGAGTGGGAACAGGTTTTTGTTTTGTTATATTTTGTTTCAGATGCAAGTAAAGGTATCCAGGAGTTGTATCCTGTATCTGGATGTGATTCTTAGAACTGGGCAAATCTCAGTGATATTCCAAGTTCAAAAGTTAGTTGCTGGTGAAATTTTACTTTAATCAACTATAGTCAGTGTTTACCAAGAAGCTTAAAATGTTGGAGGATGTCCTGGTGGACTTGGTCCTAAGTGTGAAAAGTTCAGATGAGTTGTTCACAGGTGCCTAATAAATATAGTTAATGTCTCTATGGTCCATGCTATCACATAGATACTTCCTTCAAACTTGGGTGTATGTGGTACTTTGTGGAGTATGTGCATTCACAAAGGGCAGCAGAGCCAGATTTGACAGGTTTAAAAAAAAAAAGCAATTTTCTTTCTTCTCCATCCTCCCAACAGAGAGAGGAAATTAACTTAAGGAAATTTATTCCCCACAGCTGGATGGAGCAGATTGTCCATTGGTTTTTGCTTTTTCTTTCTCGTGGACCAAGCTGAAGGGAATCATGGCTTGTTAAATTGGGTGAAGGGTACAGTAAGAGTGAAACAGAAAAGATGCTGCTCAAGTCTCTGGATGCAGTATTTTATTTTTTATTGCTTTCCACTTCTATGTTACCCATGGCTATAGCCTTAAGCCCAATACATGCACAATGTATTATAAAGTTATGTTTGGCTTTTCCTTCTCTACTCTCCTCCTTTATCTTATAAAGATAATTTGTTTGTTGCCTTTTTTCTTAATTTACTGTTCTATTTTTAAACTTATTTTTCATCCAGAAGTAACCCGTGCAATTTGTGAAAGGTTTCTTTCTGATTTTATTACCTCTGACAGATTCATTATGTATGTTGGAGTTGGTACTTTTTAAAAAAAGAATTAATATGACCTTATTTCCCATCTGTATGTTTGTACAGAATGAACAAATATTGTGTTACATTTTATGACAATTCAATTATACCTATGTCTGAAAAAAACATGTTATTTGTTTGCTGGGGTTATCTGGGAAAGAGGCTGTGGAAGGGATGGTTGGTACAGGATTGAGTTCTAAGTAAATAGCTATTATAGAGCATGAAAGGCCATTTGAATTTGTGACTCCAAGTGAGCTTATGTGGTTAGTTCCTAAATTGCCAGCTGCATCGTAGGTCGGTTCTCTCAATGGAGTTAGAGGATGCGTCTTCCATGGTGAAAGATTTCATTTTCCTTTGGAATGTATGCTCCAGATCTTCAGGATTTTATTCTGACTTTATTTACTCCTTCCTGCGATGTCCCTGAAAAGTGTTACCTCAGAGGAAGGCTAATTAGAGTGGTTTTCTGAGGACATGATGCAAGATGACTTCTTCCCAAGGGGTGAAGAGGAGACTTTCTGATTCCTGACACTAGGCTAACTAGTAATATCTGTTTGAAATTTTAAAGTGAATAGAAGTGTCTATAGTAAAATTTTGCCTAGTGAGATATTACACATCTGTCACAGGCTTTTGTTGCTCACATTTTCCCTCATTTTGGAAATGAAGAAAAGAAAATAAAGATTAGTACTTCAGTATGACTTGTCTTCCTGGGATCCAGAAGGAGGATGAAAGTATCATATATGGGAGAAGGCTAAATAACATTTGATATAATTTATTAAGCCATTTTAAAGTAAAAGAAGGCAATAACTTTAATAATCTTGAATAACAACAACTTCTGTCACTGAAATTGTATTTCCTTTGTTTTATTTATGTGAATAAGAATATTTCCTAATCAAGTCTTTTACTTACTGTGCTGTAATATCCTGAGCACTTGGAATGTAACAGGATAATTTATACAGTTCTTTAAACTATTCTTCTCCCAGTTCTTCTGTTCTTATTTATAAGGGTTCTAGTTTTTAACTAACCAGTAACTGAGGCTCACATAGACAGGTCCAGGAAATTAAAAAGGGCGGGACGGGAGCAGTGACTGATGCTGCAGGGGTGGTTACACACCTGACTCCCAGCCATTCCCACTCCTCAACCTGAGGGGCAAACTATGCTGGGGGAGGAGAAGCCAGAGATTTTTTAAAGTCCCTGATTCAGGTAAGAATCCCTTCCCACCTCACTTTCAGCCCTGCCTTCTCTTCCATCCTCAGTGGCCACCTCCTCTCCCCTCCTGCGCTGCCCTCCCTTCTCTAATTATACTTCTTGGTGCAGGAAAAAGTTGGGGAGATCTGCCTGCCACTGCAGATGTCCCAGCTGCTCCTGCCATGCTTCAGCTGGTGCTGCAGGGGACAGAAGCAGCAGTGGGCAGGGGAGGTGGGAATATGGGGTAGAAGAGGTGGTTCTGAGCATGGAGGGGAAGCGAGGGGGTGCTGAGAGCAGAGCAGAGGATTTTGACCTGTTTCAGGGACTTAAAGTTCCTGGTTGCTGCTCCTGTGGTGTGATGTGAAAAGGAGTGAGACTGTGCCACTGTACACCCCTCTTCCTCTCGTCCTCCCACCCCCGAGATCCATCCCTGTATGACAAGAATGAATTTTCTCATAAGATTGGGGAATTTTGCCTGTTTTTATATTGGGCATTAGTATCCATTTTTATTGTTCCTAGGATGCTTATGAGGGTTAGCTAAGTTAGGATGGATAGGAGACCTTATTTAGGTGTGTCTTTCCCTATTCCTGGCTCTGTAGCCTTACACTCAATTTAAATCCAGCCTAAATCTGGACAGTATGCTGCTAGATGGCAGAAGCAAACTTGATTTCTTAGCTTTCCTGAACCTATCATATGTATTCCATTCTTGCCTCTCAGTCTTTTTTTGTTTGCAGATTAACTATGTGAGCATAGTTTTCCTATATGTTTCTTTAGCAGCTGAGTGGTTCGCAGTCTACCTCTGTTTGACTGTGGCCTGCATTGAGAGTGTGACAGAATAGGAATGGTGTTCTAGAGGTCCTTTTTGACAACCAGAGTAGGGTTCCATGTTGTTTTGAACTCTTGCTTGGTTTGGTATAAGTGCAGAGTAAGTTGGCTTCAAGTTTAGCTTTTTTGAGTAAGTTTCAGTTTGAAATTTTGTATAGATTTAACCTTCAGGGGTTTGGGTTGATTTAACCTTCAGGGGTTTGGGTTGCTGATATTTAGGCCTTGCAATCATGGAAGCCTGGTTTATCAGGATTAGAGACAATACAGGTGGTAAAATGTGTAGGAACACCTGGCTTGTCCTGTGAATTAATATCTTAATGTTGATGTATTTTCAGAAAGGGAGGAAGGGTCTGAAGTAGGTTTGCTATTTTGATGCTTGCTGGAGCTGGGGGACAGCTGTTCTACATTGAAAAGCAGAGCTAGACAAGGCCAAATGAATTATTACTAAAGTTTTTTTTCTTGAATACAGATAAATTAATGAAATTTGCCAGTTACTATTAATATGCAAAGATATTTTCAACAAATATAATAATGATTATTTATGAATAGATGTAAAAATGCATCTCCATCATGAACAGATCTGAAGTAATAGATTATGCAATCAGATGTTTATATAAAGAGCATTGATAAGTACAATCTTCATTATTGTAATGTAGTTATGAGAAATATTTATATGTAATAATATGCATAATCTAGGAGCAAAGCCACTACAATATTTTTGTGGCTATTTCATATTTTTTTAATAGTTTTCTTGAAAGGTTGCCCAAATATCTTGGAAATTCCCAGATTTTCAGGAAACATATTTTCAAGGCTCTTACTGTTAAGAAACACAAGCTGGTTGACATAATTCTGACCTCATTTGGTAACTTTTGGGTTAGGGCAGATATTCAAAAAGCCTAAGCCCAAATTGATTTAATCTTTGCCAGTTAGTCTAACCTGCAAAGCTTGAACCGATTTGGAGGTAGATAGACATTCCATTTTCATTCCAGAAATGCAGGCCAGGCCCACAGTGGCTCAGGCTAGAAGTCGGGGGCGCTAGAGCAGCCCTCCATTCCCTTCCACATTGCTGAGCTGAGGGGGAGTATGACCAACCTCTGGCAGGATGCTCTGATTAGGGAAGGGTGCCCCCCAATTGCTGCTCCTCTGAGCACAGCAGGTAGTTGCACAGCATTTTTAGCCCATCAGCAAAACAAAAGGCTCTCTCATTAGCTCAAGCTCTTAAATAACTTTCTCCAAAGAAGGAATGGAGGAACATTGCTGCTACCTGTTGATTAGCTCTAAAAAGCCCGAAGCTGACACTGTCCTGTCTCCCACAGCATGGGCCATAGCCAGCATGTGGTATGCTAGCTAATGCTGAAAGGTGTCTGTGTGAGGCAGAGAGGAGTGGGAAATCCCTGCTTGAGCGGGGGGTGGGGAGGGGGAGGGGAGGTTAGGAGCAGGAGGAAGCCAGACATACTGCTGTACCAGCAGTCTCTAACAAGCTTCAGTAGGGAGCAGAGGGGTGAGGCCAACACTGCTGGGCTGGAGCAGTGAGCCCAGCCCAAACAGCATGTCAAGATACCAGGGGACTCTGGTTTAATTTAAATCAGGAAGGGGTTAAACCTGGGACAGACATTGCATAAACTGGTTTGAGCCAAATCAGTTAAGTCTGGTACTATATTTAACCAGGTTCATTTCAAACTGGTTTCAGCCATTTTCAAACTGGTTTTTATGTGCACTGAACATCTGTTCTTTTACAGGTTTAAATTAATTTCCGATTACTTAAACTGGTTTCTGTGTAATGTCGGTCCCTAGCCTTGAGGTCTGGAACTTTTGCTTCCTCCTCCTAAACTTGAGTGAAAGAATTTTTTTTTTAAAAAAAAAAAGAAGTGATATGCTTCTTTCACTTCTGAAAATCAGTGCCTTCCTAATCTGGAAACTGGGCTATTCATCCATCACTGCTGATGCTCTTACTTTCAGTGGCAGGAATTGTCATTGACACTATTGTAAATCCGAGTTTTTCCTTCTCTTGAAAAAATGCTTAGGTGAATTTACTGAATCATTTTCAGGGCATTGATTGATGCAAAATAGAACTGGGGATTGCAATAGAAGAAGAGTTAGTAGGATACATTTAAATAAGGCAAGAGACTCCACTCAGGAATTTATCTTTGACTGTACGAGTTGAAAAGTGTTTAGCTAATGAATTATTCCAAAAAAACAAGCAGATTGAGGGAAATCCCTTTCCTGTATCGTATTAGTTCAGACTTCATTAGCACAGCTCTCTAGTGACAGTCAAAGGTAGACTCTGACTGGAATTTCTTTTACCTCAGCTAGGTGAATTCTTGTTATGATGCTGTTGCAAGACTGACAACACTAACTTTAATTTCTAGTTTACTGCTAATGAACCTAAAAATGACCTCCAGTGTGCTACAATAAAGCAGGCCATCAGTTGCTCACTTTCACAAGCCCTGGTTTGCTCTCTTGTTTAATGAAATAGGTAGAAAGGAAGAGTTTCAGAAACTCGATTCTGTATTTGTTGGCACCTGATGTCTATTAAGGCTAAATAAAAAATGAATGGAAGATGGATAAAACCACGTATTGCAAGGCTCAAGGAAACCACTGTTGTGTTAGATGAGATCTACCATGGGAAGAGATTATGCTTCATCTGTCTACTCATGGTTTATTTGCACCTTCCTCTGAAATGTCTTATGCTAGCTGCTGTCCAGAAGTGTGACTAGGTTAGATGGCCACAGAATCCTTTGGTTTTTAAATGCTATTTGTCTGCATGTAAAGTGCATATACTGTCACTGACTGAGAATTTGCAAGTTAAGAGTAGAGTTTACCCATCTCAAGATGTGTGTGTTTTTTTTAATGTGAGAACAGCCTGTAATAGAGAGATCCTAAAGGTAGGGTCCCACTAGTTGATTATTCAAAATTCCCTTTCTTGCTATTTTACTAGAACTACGCAAGCTCAACATCTGGCTCCTATTTTGGATCCATCACACTGACTTCTGGTAGCATTCTATTATATATTCAGATGGGGATTTGAATAGGATTGGGTTCCAAATCATTTAGGCAGCTTTGGCAGTCTAAGCCTTGAAGTCTGCAGTTTCCAATTTTTTTTTTTAGGACTAGGTAAAAATGGTTGGGGACAATGGAAGGTTTGTAAAAGTGTATGTAACTCATTTTTTGCCTATTAGTTTCACGTTATTTTACCTTTTCATGTTTTTGTTTGTTGTAAAATTTTAGAGGGACACAAATTAGAGGGTTGGGAAAACCTTAAAAAGGGAAACATTTGTGCGTGGAAGTTCTCACTTGTGAGATACTGCTCACAAGTTATGCCTGAGCAATGAAGACAGACTTCCATCTCAACCTCTGCAACTGACAGGCCCTAATAGCTTCTTATATTTTACAATCATTTTTACTTATGAAGAGGGTATAATATGTTATATGAAAACAATTTATATTAATGTCTCCATATTAAAGATGGGGAAATTAAGATTGGTTTGATGATGTGCAGAAGGTTGCACAGCGATCAGTGTTACTATTTGTACCTAGACCTCATGGATTGATGCTTAATCCTCTTGACTTCAGTGCTTTCCCACCATATAATGCAGTCTGTCTGATCATCAGTTTCTTGATCCTCAAGATAACCTGCTATTACTTGCCAAGATGGATTTAGCTCATGATTTGAATCACTGAGTGGAAAACCTTAATTTAAATAATTGATTTGAATAGATTTTTCCATTTGTACATCTTTTATTTTCTAAGGAAAGGTGAGTTCTAATTTGTTGATTAATACAGTGAGTGATAAATTGCTTACTTACTAGATAATTAATTTTTACTTATGACCTGTCAAATAGCCACATTAAAATAGGATTATAAGCCCAGCTAAGTGGGCTCAGTAGATGATGTTAATGAGGTACATGATGACAAGTCCTGTAGTCAGAAGCCAGGTTTCAATTTCTGTTGGGATGTACCCAATTTATTGAACCCAGTAGCACAGGCCCTGGGTTTTCTATTGAACTGAGCCCTTAGAATAGTGCATTTATCTCCTCTATCTTCAGCTCCTTATTTATAAAGCTTGATCTCAATTTTGATGATTTTCACCTGCTTCTTTCTCTAAATAGGAAAACATGAGCTCTGTAACTCAAAGTTCTTGATAATGCCTGCCTGCCTCATGGATTCAGTGTACTCAATTTTTATCATAATGTTTTATGTGATTACGATAGGATTGGGCCTTAATATATTTTGTATTAAATTCAGATTTCTTTTTAAACAGGCTTATGAAGAAGAAAATATTTAAATAGTACAGTAAAATAAGAGGGTTTAAAAAAAAAAACATTGATTTTTACCATAGCATCTGTTAAGCCCAGCAAGATCATTCACATAACTTGGTCAAAATCCCCAACCTTTGCTGCAGCCAACATCCAGTGCCTCTGAGGAAGGTGAAAAAACTCCCTAGCACCTGGTCCCGTGTAGCAACCAGCAGAATCATGAAAAAGCCAGGTGCCCTCTGCTCTGCGTGCAACTTGGGAATCAGAAACAACTCTGGACATTTCACATCCTAACTGGAGAGCCAGAACTTCCCCTTCTGTCAACCTATCCCCTCCATAAACTTGTCCCAGCTTTTCAATCCTGTTTTATAACTGAACCAGTTGTGGAACTCTGCCTTATTCTCCAATTTCTACCTGCTCTGGGCTCCAGAGATCCTCTCATGATCTCCAGATGATCATATGTGAGTAGAGTTTCCTGACTTTCCAGTTTTTTCTCTATATGCCACACTCTAGGCTACTCCTAGATCATTCATTGCTACTTTTAGATCATTCATTGGATAATCCTAGATCATTCTAGATCATGCTACTCCTATATCATTCATTGGATTATCATCCAATCTCCAGTGAAGGAGATCCTACAACTTGAGTCTTTTACTGCCTCACTGTTCTAACGGTCAAAATGTTTTTCCTGATATATGGTCTAAACCTACTTTGCAATTTTAAGTCATTGCCATGCATCCTACTCTTCAGTGAAGGAGAGAAGGTGTTCCTTGTCTTCTGTATGGCATCCCTTCAGATACTTGAAGACTGATAACATGCCCCCTTTTCAATGCCGTTTCTGCAAGCTATTCTGAAATACCTCTCTCTCCTGTAAAATTAAGCATGCTTAAAATGTGTGAGAAGATGGGAAGTGTTAATGTGTGTAAAATACATATGCTCTTACACAATTTTAAAAGCAAACACAAATCAACTGACAAAAATGCTGGCACCAAAAGTATTGTGTATTTTTTATTTGGTTGGCAAAAGGTGTCAGAGATGGAATGAAGAGAATAAATGAAAGAGAATTAATACACATAGATATGTGTCTGTAAAGGTGTCTGTTATAGAGTCTGTTAGGGACTGACATGAAAAGTGTGGTGTTTGCAGAGGAGCCCATGAGCCTCAACAGCCTAGGAGTGGGGTCAGGGCCCAGAGAGAGTGGCCAAATACCTGGGTTCACAGCTGGAGTCTGAGGGGGCCAAGGAGCCTGTGAGCTCAGGAGGAGTGACAACTGGGGCCAGGAGCCAGTAGCTCAGGAGGGGCCCATGTCAGCAGGGCCAGTGGGGCTCGTAGCCTGAGAGAGAGAAGGGAATGAGTATCATCTGCAAGGCGTGGGTGTGCTGTAAGGGGCAGTCAGAACCACGTAATCAGCCCTTAAAGTAATGAGCAATAACACCAGTGCTCATAAGGATATCTGATGTGGGAAGCCCGGGAAAAGCATCCCTTTTCTGGAAGTAGCATCTCATCAAGTGTGGCAGTCAAGGTGATGGGGAGTTCACCTATAGAAAACCAAGGAGGCAAGGACGGTGCGGGTCTCCAGGGATATCATGGCCACCGCTTGAGATGAATACTGTTACACTGGGGGAAAGAGAGAATGAACAGACACCAGAAATGTAGCTGTGGAGCCCAGGTTGCATTACCATCACTTACTCATCCTCTGTTTTCCTCTGCTGCTAAATTCTGGTGGGGGGGAAGAAGGGGGGGAAAGAGTGAACAATTGCAGTGCTCAACCCATAGGCTCTAGAGGTGTGTGCAAGTAGGGACTCCAGACAGACCCTTTGCTGACCAGTCAGTGAGCCACAGAACTCACAACATTTGTGGAGCTCCCAGCAGGTGCTGCACTGACATGACATGCCAAGGAGCTCTTACTGCACATGCACTAGACCTCTGAAGGGGGTGTGGCTGCACCCCACCCATCACCTTGATTTAGGATCCACCCATATGTCCCTAACACGGGCAGCCTTGCTATCACCCTGGCATTGCCTGGTTTGAATTTAACCACGTTATATTATGAAATAAGTATGTTTTTCCAGCTGGTTTCCTGTCATATTGTCTTTTTCTATTTGGTTGCAGGTAAATATGCTTTGGCTCAGGGGAAACTTGTTTAAATGTTACTGGGTAAAACACAGCATTCTGAATTGTGTTGAATATTCCATCGTGTAAAGTGTGGACCCCTTTGAATCCAAGAGAGGTGTGTTTTTTTTTTTAATCAAATACTTAGCTTTTGTACAGACTTGTCTTCTTACTCAGCTGTGCATAGCAAAATCTCAGTTTGGCTTTCTTTAACTGAAGCATCAAAGAGAGTTGTGAAGTGATTTGTCTGTTGATTGCTTATCTGGAACTCTATGGTGAGCCAGCTCCAATTTACTGTGTGTTATGTTTCACTTAATGTGAATAATAATAATAATATCTGCTGCTAAATGAGATATGATGAAGTGTATATGAGATCAGTCCTCATGCATCAGGGTAATTGCAGCAGTCTGAGCATCTGATGATGATGATGCTTCAGTTATAGCCAAGTTGTTGCGAAGTTCTGATTTCTGGAATTTACTAAATTTCCTCAACCTCCTCCTGGCAGACAAAATATTATAATACATGGAACTTTGGGGCATATCAATTATGCACAGTTCTGGTATTGTTAAAAATGACCAGCTCTTCAACTCAGTTCTCCAAGGAACTGATTATTTCATATACTGCAATTACCACCTTCTAAATATACTTGATCCCTCAATTCTTTATTCTATCTAAAGAATGAACTGCAGCTTTATAATGTAATCTATGATCTTTTTTCACATCCCAATAATTAGGATGGTAATCCTGCAAGTACAATGTAATGGGAAAGTGATAGTCATTTCCTATACTGAAGAAAAAAGGCTTGGAAAAGGCTGGATATACTGAATTATTGATTGCTTTGTTCCTTTGGGTTTTTTTCATACAGCAGCCAAACAGCATTACAACATTGGACTGTTATGTCTCTCTCTCTCTCTCTTTTTTAAAAGATGCCTTCTAATAGCCACTTTAACATTCTCTCCTGTTTAGCCTTATACAAAATGGGGATGATAATTTCCCTACTTCACACAGTTGTGTGAAGTGTTTGTAGAATGCTCTTAGAACAGCTTCCACGGTGGCTTCTAAGGCCGGATCCATATGTGCAGGCACATGTGGCTTATGGCACCACAGATGTCTTGTGGCACCACAAACCACACATCTGGCACTTTAAAATGTGCTGTGCACTGCAACTTTGCAGTGCAGAGGCAAAGTTTGCTACCAGGAAATCCCAGTAGCAAAAAAACCCAACAACAAACAAACAAAAAACGCTCCAGGAGCATGTGCCAGAAGGCGTGGAAGCTCGGTCCACCAGGGATCATGCTCTGCTAGTTCTGTGGTTTTCAATCTTTTTTTGTACCAGGACCCATTTGTAAACATTGGCCAGTACTGACCCAGTGCCCCTCACTCCTCACCTGCTGTCCCCCACCCCCAGCCCTGCAGTGTGTGGAATAAGCGGTGGGTGTGTGTGGGACGTGGTGGGGAGGGAGCTAGGAGCCCAAGCAGGCCCTTGCAGGCTGGAACCTGCCAGACAAATCTGTTTTTAGTTTGTTTATGACCCTTTGATATATTCTTGCAACCCACTTTTGGGTTGCGACCCATGGGCTGTTCTAGTTGTCCTTCTGTAGCTGTCCCTCAGCTTCTCCAGCACATCTGAAGCTGGAAGGAGTGGGGAAATGGTAGTTTCCTTGAAGTCGGACATTGTGTCCTCCACCAGTGCCCATGTGCAGAAGCATGTGCAGCAGCAAAAAGCGGCACAAATTTGTGTTGCTACTTTTATTCCCCACTGCAGGTGCATGCTCCTGAATGTGGGGATAAGCCCTAAAAGCATAAAGCAGTCTGATGTCAAGTGCAATGTATGCATCACTGCCCACAGCCAGATACATTCAGAACTGTTCAACTCATAGGCTTTATATCGGGGACAGAGGATAGAGATTCTAACCTAGTAAAGGAGGTAGGAGACGTTGGGTTTTTTGACTTGGAGGATCTGAGTTGTGACTGCAGTTACTATTTCTATTGTAGAAGCTCAAGGAGCTTCTTATAATTGACTCTGCGTGAGTAAATACCACAAAGATAGTCCCCTTCCCAGACCTATCTAAATCTATGATTTTAGCTACTATACAATGGCTGCATAAATGGACTAATGTTGGGAGGGTGACTGAGAAGATCAGGTGAAAGTAATGTATGTTAGCAGTCAGTGGTTTCGCAGTCTAGACTCTCAGTTGGTTGCCAGTCTAACTAGATTTTTGTCACTTCTGTAATTGTAGCTGTAGTATGCACCATAGTGACACATGGTACATAAGCCGGTTGTGTATTTCTGCTCTTATTTTACTATTGCATTTTGTACTATTACTCTTTTCAGCTACTTGTTGATTGGCATCATTTGAGGATAGGCACATACACAAAGCCTACCTCTGCAGGATGCTGTTTTATCTCTGTGATTAAAATTTGGGACCACCTACTACACAGAGTCATCTTGGGAGAAACCCAGCTTTAAAGGATCCAAAATCCGTTTATTGTTGTTGCTTAGAGGCATTGGAGGGGTTTCGTTCCATTCCCTGTATTTGGTGCTCTATGACATTTTGGATAGATTTTTTTTTTTTTTGCTTGGATACATCTTTATTCTGCTTAAAACCCTCTCTCTTTATGCCAGTTGTGACCTGTAAATTGTTATCCAGGTATAAAGATAACAATGTTATTGCTGTTGAAAATCTTTTCTTTTTCACCAGGGACTTAATAAGCATCTATGTTACAGCAGTAACAAAATCAGCAGCACCAGTTGTGAAGGCTCTGTGGGGGCAAAGTGAGACTAATCCCTGCGTCCCTCCCCTTGGTGCTAACCATTCCAAGCAGAGAAACCCCCTCTATCCTCCTCAGCATGTCAAAATCGGCAGCTAGCTGCTAATTGTCTTTATAGTGATTCACACACCATCTGCCATTGCCAGGACTCTTTTTCTTTTTTTCTTCCTGTCTTTCTGTGGTTGGCTTTAGAAAGCGTGCAGTTCTCATGTCAATGACACCAACTCAACACAGCACGGTAATACAGTGACCCTGCCACATGCAGAAAATTAACCAAGAAATAGTTTATATGTTGTTTCCTTATTTTTCTCCTTTGAAAGGAAGATATGCTAAAAACAAAAGCTGCTTCCACTGTATTTCATTCAAGGTCCATCTGTCCCCTTCCCCCCCTGTAGAAAACATTTGTGGGGTAAAGCTATCAAAAATAGTAAGTGCAGAGGATTATTATGCACATGTGTTACTGTGGCCCAAGAACAAGAATGAATAAGTATGACTGTCCTACACAATGGCTCAGTGGATGCCAGTGAAGCATCAGAAGCACCATATGCTTGTAGCCACATGGGGAAAAGGCAGGCATTGGTGTTGTCATAACTTACCTAACAATTTCATCAGAGAGCTGGTGCCATGGCTGTCATAGACAGGGGAGCAAAATGAGATTACTCCCCTCCACCCATTACCTTTATGATTGGAATGGGGAACTGTAGCAAACCTTTATGCTCTCCAGAGGGATTGTGTTGCCTGGTTCCAAGAATGTGAATGGACACTACTTCTGATTTATTCCTTCCTTGCTTTCCTATTAGTTCTTGTTGCTTTTTCTATTTACCTTTTCTTAAGAGTCCTTGTGTTATCATCATTATTATGGCCTATATGATCAATAACTAAACATTTATCAGCATTTCTGAACCCACTGGGCACTCTTCATCCTACGGAGCTGCTTTTAAAATGATACTTTTCTAGCAGTGAGGTTGTGCCGTCTGGATCCAGCATCTCCTCAGCTCCGCTTTACTGTGCAAATCTTTTTCTAAACATGCATGTCTCCTGTATGTGGGCATACATGTTTATTAATATGTTAACTTACAGGAGAGAAGATGAAAGAATATGAACCCACTGAGACCATCCGGAGGGTACAAACTGTGACATTTTCTGTGAGCACAGACGTGGCTGTACCAGTGGAGGCCACCATGTACCTCATTCAGTGCTGCCTGGCCTGCATGCCAGTGAATAAATTAATTTATAAAGTAAATGCACAGAGGTGACTGAAATGTGGGCCTTTTTAGTTCCCCAGGCAAGCTCTTTTCCAGCTGAGCTAAGGAGCAGTTCATGTAGCTTGGGCCAGCAGAGATGCATTTATATATTTCCCACAATTCCTTCCAGACTATTATAAAACTAATCCCTTCCATTGCTGCAGGATTTTCAGTACAGCTTCCCCCCCTTAAAGCAACAAAGAAGTTCTTGGAGGGGTGTGTGTGTGTGGGGGGGGTCTTTTAATTTTTGGAGTCTAAAAAAAAAACCCAAATCATTTTGTGTGATCTCGTTTGCTTGTATTCGGTGATTAGAGCAGGACTTCAATCAGTTGGAGGATTCCCTAAGGCAAGGTCTTGTCCCACCAGTGCAAATGGCATGCCCCACCTGACACTGGGGCGACTGGAGAATTGAGCTGAGTGAGGCTGCAGTATGGTGCAGCAGATGAGCACCAGCAGTTGCCATGGAGATCTCTCATACAGCTGAAACTCAAAGAAAGGGCGCTTGCTGAAGCACACGAGCTCAATAGAAAATGAGCGGGGAACAAGCAGAATGTAGAGCAAGCCCTCAGCTAGTCATCCCAGATGGAGTTTTAATTTCTTCCCCCATCCCAGCCTTCCTCCTCCCCCTCTGATCACTCCTTGCAGGAAATAAAAACAAACTACTGAGCTGTCAATACACAGTCTAAGTACATCCCTCCAAAGGAAAGAGACTTATATTAATGGTGTTATAATAGGGAGGGGTGGAGGCAGGGGGTAGCAGGAGGGGAGTGTGGCCTTTATGAAGGAATATGTGCCTCTTGCCACTGGGGTTTTGTGGGTGTCGTGGGATTTGTCTGCAACATATGCGCTGCTGTTAATGATTGAAAAATTACCACAACAATTAGTCATGGATCGCTGAAGGCAAGGCCCCCAAACACTGTGGACAATATGATTAAATCCATGTATGTGACAATTAACTCTCCAGCAGGTTTATCCACCAAGGGAAAGGGAGGAGGATGGACAAAAAGTGACAGGAAAGAATAATGCAGCAGAATGGATCCGATACAGCTGGCACTATCAATTTTAATCTGACACTGAATTAATCACACTCAGATTAATCCTGTTCTTATTGCACTGTTTCTGTTGCCCACTTATTTATATTCGCCTTCCTTTGTGAACAACATGGAGGCATGACTGATTTAATTCAAGCCCATTCCATGTTTTTTAAATTTAAAAGGCAAATCCCTCAGTTATGTCATGTTCTAGGTGGTTCAAGGAGCAATTACCTCATAAAAACTAAGCAGACTCCAGATGCACCATGTCGTGAATCCCCTTATGTATCACAGCTGAGTAAACTTCAATAAATATTTGCCTGCCCAATATTCTGCTTAAGTGGAGAGAAGATCCACTTATTACTGTGTCTCCATCCATATGTGTATTACTGTGAAATATATATGCATTCTCTATAGTCTGTTTCTTGAATGTATGTACTAGTAATATGGAAACTGTAGTGGGTTTGCTCTTAGTTTTTATATCTGCAGATAAAAGCAATCTTCTATATAATGCTTTGAGTTTGGGACACTAAGTACAGTAAGTTAGGAGCTTAAGTTCACTACTGGCAGGCACTCTGGGTTGAGTTCATGCCAGTGTCAGAAAACACAAATAATTTGACTTTAGAAAAAGCGGGACAAATGAGACAGTGTTTAAAGAGGAAGAAACACAAATCCTCATAGAAGGCAAAAACATTTAATTTGCCCAGCTGACAAAAACTGCTATGTAGATGCACTGTTCAAATCAGGTAAAAATCTAATTAAGCATTTTTACATGATTTTTACAAACATAAGGCTAGACTCTCAGCTCATGTAAATTAGCATAGTCTCACAGAAAGCTATAAAGTCATTCAAATTTATATATATTATTTACTGGAAGAACATTTTTAAAAAACACACAACCTGCATTTGCTGACCTTTTTTAAACAAACAGTTTGATCACAGTGGCTCTGATGGGACAACCTAGCAGGCAAGAAGCCTTAATAGGTTTGGCCACCAACTCTTTAACATTTCATCTGTGATTGTGCTGAAGCTCCCTTCTCTTTTCACAACACAGTCTCATCACTTATTTGTATAAAGTTATTACGTACTACGCTTTTACAGAAGGGCTTTCAATTTTAATTTTCTGTAAGAACTCTTCTTCAATGTGACCCTCCCAAATTTATATCTAGACTCTTTTTTAAAAGATTCTCCATGGTCCCATTATGATTTGTAATAAAGGTAACTATTCATACTCAAATTGTCAGCTTGAATGTCATATATGACCGAGTATTCAAAATAATAATGAAAAGATTGTAAACGGATGACTGCATTCCTAAATATATTATTTTAAAGGCACGAGTTTGTTTCCATTGGGGTAGATGGCAAAACTTGCCTACAACTAATATTAGTCCTATATTTTGTGAAAACTCAAGAACAAGTGCAGCAGTTGTTTTTGCACACTTTGAATGTGAAAGTCTCCAAGAAAGAATAAAATTAATTCTTGTGCTAAACCCCATGTGGAGAAGAAGTTAGGAATGTCCTATGAAATCAATGGATCAATTCATTTGTAGAGACAGGAAGTTGTCACTGGATAGATGGTTGTGTACTATGAATGTCAGACCTAGAAATAGTCCCCAGACTCCCATCTAGGGTCCAAATGCTTCAGACTCACTCCTTAAGATGTGATTAACCAGTTAATCATTCTCAAGGGTAACATTTGTCAGGGACCTCAGAAGTTTCTGGATTCAAGCCCTCTATTTGCTGATAATACCTGCTAACTTTTCATCAGACATCTGTATCTGTAGCCAAGTTTAAAATAAGCCCAAATCTAAGATTTGTTGTACCAGAAGAGCCAAATTGAAGTAGCATAAATACTGCTTTTTAAAGATGTTATTATTTCTTTCTGTTATTACAAAGTGCCTGTGTGTGTATTCTTGGTTTACTTTTGGTTAACTCTTTTTTGTTGTTACTTTAATTGAAAATTTCCAGAATAGTAACTCTCATAAATATTTTGATGAGAGAAAGCTGAAGAACAGATCCCCAAACACAAGCTCTGCTTGGTAAGACAGATGCCTGGATCAGGATGACAGGCCTGATCTGACATTTGTTAGACACAGAAATGTCTGTTAAAGCCAATAGGAGGTATTTTTGTTTCATCTTATTATTACTGTTAGGATGTGGATCAGTTGCAGGACCTCACTGTACAGATATGTGCAGTGAGTTCAAAGTAGGGTTAAATTTTTCTTTCATTTGTACTAAGGGTTGTTGACTCTTCAGAGGAGTGGAGATAATAACATTGCTTCAACCAATATCAAAAGGCTTTATGTAGGGGCAGGTTTGACCACTGTGAAATACTAAAAATGATGAACTAGTTATGTGCTTTCTTTTGTTTCTCCCCTTTTTTTTATTAATATTGTGTGCTGTTCACTCTTGTATTCCTTGCTGTGTGAAAAACACAGTAGCAAGGATCTTTTTAGAAAGTAAGGTGTGTTTCTCAAGCACTGAGTATGGTGAAGCACTGGACCAGTATATTAATTGAAAATATATTCAGTCACAGGCAGAATAGAATTCATTCAAATGTAACACTTTTCAAAGTGGATGTTCTAGTCACACAGCCACTTGTAACAATACGGGGGGGGAGGCTATGAATGTAGGAACTGTTTGGCATTACCTTTCTTTTCTTTGCATCTTCCCTTCCCCTTCCCCTTCCCCTTTTGGCTGAACTGAGATTTTCTTTTCTGTTTGTTTCTTTACATTTGGCAGCAAAAATCTGTGTGTGTCCCATACCGGCCTGTTAAATACACTTTGAAAAGGAAAAAAAGCAACAACAACAACAACAAAAAGCTTATGTTTAAACTCTGGACTTGGAAAAACACCATGTGGCTGCTGACAGGCTTTACATTCGTGTTATTGAACCTGTCCATAGCAATGTATCATGCCAGTTTTTACTATTAATGAACCTCCCCGCTTTGAAGTTTGAAGAGTTGTAGGAGGAATCATATTGACCCAAACCTAGCTTCTCAGGGTTCTGTCTCTTCCCTGGAGCTTCATCCTTAGTGGGGTCTACTGTGCTGGTTCCTTTTTAACCACCCACCTCCCTTGGCCCTTGTATCTTTGACTGTGGCCATGCCAGTGACTCAGTGGGCACAGAAAACATAACTTTTTCCTTCCAGTGCTCTCCATACTCCCTCCTTGGCAGCTGCATGAAGGCCAAGCATTGGCTGTACTTGCATAGAGTTCAGGAAGCAAAAATGGTTCCTTGAGCAATTGTTGATTATTGAACATCACGGCTTTTATGTTGTCTGTGCCTTTTCTTGGAGTTGATTCTTTGAAGAAGGTGCTGTGGTCTGATTTTGGCCAAACAGGTTTTAGACAGAGTGGCTTTTTCTTTTTTTTTGGTAGTGTAAAGCAGACCCTATAGACTAGAGGGTGGTCTCACTGCCTCCAAGGACAGTACAAACAGTGAAACAATTTAACATGGACATTCATTTTTTAATTGTAAACAGCTCTTTTTCCAAGAGTTTTTATTTCATTTCTAGGAGGTTGAACAATTTGCAGGGATTTAGGGACACTACCTCTAAAGGGGACCGCAGTCTGTTTTAAGAAGAGAGGTACTGTTTTATAATCAACAATTTTACACTCCACTGATGATGTTGCTGGCCTGTTGAATGATACCAGAGAGATTTAAGTGGCAAATCCTCAGCTGGCAACTTTAATGAAGATATGCTGCTTGATGCCAACTGTGGGCCTGGCTTTTCAAGATGGGAAAGCAGGTTCTGGATGAGATACCTGGGGTTTGCTTGTGTTTCTAATGGGACTCCTCTTTCTTTGGTTTAGCTAAAAGGCTCCTA
Source organism: Crocodylus porosus (assembly GCF_001723895.1). Classification (NCBI taxonomy): domain Eukaryota; kingdom Metazoa; phylum Chordata; order Crocodylia; family Crocodylidae; genus Crocodylus; species Crocodylus porosus. Next base: position 149,098,760 of record NW_017728886.1, read on the forward strand.
AGGAAAACTGGCATCAAAGCTGTTGATTTCTCATTCATTGAACCAGTTGTGGAAATGTGTGGCTCTCCCCTCTTTTTCCTTCTGCCAGAGCTACAGATATAGGAAGCAGTTGTAGGTATTGGTTTGATTTTATTTGAAAATCCTGGTTTTGGAGTCAAACTGATGTAAAAAAAATTTTCAGGTTATAGTAATAGAATATAATAATGCTATTCTTATTTTTTCTGTTGCTCTACTGACTTTGCATGTGAATAGGCAGCTGATGTAGTTGAATATATAAAGCCCTGTATGTTCATCAGATGTGATTTGGGACATCTTTCATGGTTTTTTTTTAATCCTATATTTTCTTGGATACCCCATGCACCTTTTAAAAAAAATTGACTGCTGAAAAGTGGGGTGCCTGTCTCAAACAGGGAACTGTGGGGAGCAGAAGGTCTGATTCAGTGGAGGTCAGGTTGCCTGGCCCCTCTTCTTGATCTGGGTGGGCAGCCAGAGGTGCCTGCTCAACTAGCTGTGTGGCTAGATAATCACCTTGCTGGGGTTGTTTGACCCTAGTACTCGTTCTTGCCCATGGCAGGGGGTTGGACTTGATGATCTGCTCAGGTCCCTTCCGACCCTACCAACTATGAAACTACCTGCTTTAAGAAGAGGGGTTGGGCAGTTCAGCCCCAGGAGAATTGGGCCCTCAGCTGACTCTGCTGACTCACTTGGAAGCATACCGTACTTACCAGTATTTTCAAGGAAAGATCTTTTCCCCCTTCATTCTGCTTTTCAAAAACAAGGTGCATGTCTTATTTGGGGCATGTGGTATGGGAGAAAATGGGGTGCTACAAACACATTGAAAATCTTGCATTTCCAGGATTTGTGTTGCTGGTAGACATACAACAGGCTGTGAGAGGATTTGTAGGACCTGCATATATTGTACTTATGTAAAGCTAGCCAAGTTTGTACTGCTCGGAATGTCTTACTTTAAATAAAAAGTTATTTTCCCCCCCAAATATAGCCTGATAGGGGGCTCAGTAGAGGTGAGTCAGTTTGCATTAGTATTCATTAGTAGATTATTACTATTGCTGTTTATTTTTTATATTACTGTACTGCCTAGGAACCCTAATCACGGACCAGGACCCAATTCTATGAAATGTTGTCTGAAGACAGAACTTCTGTCAGCATCCTTTTAATTTGTAATGCATGCTCATTTTTGTAGTTACTCCCTACTCTCGGGTCTAAAAATAACTAAACATTGAAGCTTTGCTAAAAGGCACTGGCCCCATCAATTTAGTTTATAGCTAATTAAGGCTACTAATCTTACAGTCATTATTATAGGATCTCAACCTTTCTTTACCCTGCAATCAATTTAATATTCTTTGTAGATGAGTTTGTTGCTACATTTCATACCACTCACATGGTGAATCCAATTTGGCCGTCATACCCAGAAATACCAGTCCTTATAACTCATTAAATTAAAAGTATTTTAGAAGTGCTTTAAGCATGTGGTGCATATTCTCAAGCTGACATGCAAACACAAGGCCTTCAGGGCAGAAGTAACATCTTTGTCCAGTTGATTAACTAGCAAAACACCTCTTAAAGAGTTTCAGACAGTAGCTGGTGAAGCTTTCTTTTCAAAATCTGAGTGTACCACCTGCCTTTCAGAGCCCAGGGGAATCACAAGGGTGTATGTGTGCTTGAATGCACCACATGGTAGCATCCCCACACTGCCAGGCTGATCTGCTAATAACCAAGGGAAAGAGAGAATTGATGCCAGGGGTGAGGGGAAGTGCTGCAACATGGCTAAGTGTTAAGCAGCACTCACCTATTTATTAGACAGTTAATGCTGCCTGTGGTGTTACCAGTAGAGAATAAAAGAATTGGGACATATTGCAGACTGTTAATTGGACTTATAGCCTCACATCATTATTACTAGCACAGATTTCCTTTAAAAAAAATTCTCAGAAGGACCAAAAGCTGTGATTCTTTAACCATTTCCTAAAAAATATATTTTATTTTAACATTAATATAAAAACGTCTTGATTATGGAAAAGGAAATAGAAGATAATTCCACAACAACCTGTTAATAGATGCTAGTGCCAGTAGCTGTTTTTGGAAACTCTAGCAAGCCTTTGGTATTATGGTGTGGGAGCTGAATGTTTTCTCTCCACAGAGAAATCTTTGTTTGGTGTGCCTAAATCTATGGGAGAATGGAAAAAGTGAGAGAGGAAATTTTATTCAAAAGATTTTTATTTTCATAAGGAAGAATGCCTGTCTTCTCTTTGTTTCTACATAAACAAACAGATTTGAAATGTGTGTAGATGCAATGGTAAGATCAATGGACAGTCTTAGAAATATTAGTATGCTAAACTTCTTAGTCAAGCTTTATGCCCCATTTATCATTTTGAATCTTTGATTTCCTAATCTGCATTCTGCCCACTCATTTTATCTCTGCTGGGACCATGTCTAAGCACCAGTCCTTCTGAGCACAGCAAACACCCTTGCCCCTATTTATTTATTTATTTATTTATTTGTTGGCTTCTCTGTTTTATAAGAAGCTTCTTTTCTTAAAAAACAGAGGGTTTTTCTATACCCATTGGAGAATTTCTCCCACAAGATTACACTTCTTGAGACTAAAGAGAGGTAAGGAGAGGTAATGTTTACTCATCAGTCAGTGAAAGGTTTTAAGTCTCAAATGTCATGGCTCATCTTGCTTGACAAGAAGATGCAAATGTGCAAAGGGGATTAAAATAAAAATTCATAGACGTAAGGACAGGTCCCAAGCTGCTTCAGACTGTTATGGCCCCAGCTGATATCTTGCACCAGATGATTATCTGTCCTGTCATCTCTCTCAGTCTTTCTCTGTGTGCATATATGCACATAAAGGCATGCACATGCAATCAAATTCTAGTGCCAGTTCATTTAAAAAAAGAATAGCTTGCAAAGTCTTGGGCGAACCATTATTGCTGTTATTGCAGTTATTGCTGTTTATTTATGTAGTATAATAAGCATGCATGGCATTCTGCAGACATAAGAGGACAGGGTCCTTGTTCTCAGTTCAGGGGCTTTATGCATGGTTAGTTTTGTCCAAAAGGATTCTTGTCTCCATATAGAGTCTTGTGGATTCAGTGAGACTGCTTGGGTGGATCAATGGTGAATCCAGGATTACTTATTTTTATTAAGAAATAAATAACTATCCAAGGCAGTAGATGTTCTCACAAACACTAACAATAAAAATAGTGTTTTCATTACATTAAAATGATCGTTACCTCAAGAGCATAGCTGACCAGATACTAATATATAAAAATGACTGTATTCATGGCATAAACCAGCAATACTTTGTATATAGTGTAATCCTTTGGAGAGTCCTTAGAATGTCACCAAATTTGGGCTGCTTGTGTGCATCCAGGTGAGAGCACATGTGGTATGTGGTGCCTCAGACATGTCTGTAGCACTGCAAACCACATGCGCTGCACATGCAGACATTTGCCGCACTGCTGATTTGCAGCAGAGTGAGTTTTTTGACACTGGGAACCTGTGCCTGAAGAAAGCAAGGTGGTACACATGGCGGCAGTATGCACCGCCCAAAACCATAGCCTGACCAGCCAGAGCTATGCTCCAGCTGCCGGCCAGGCTCTGCATGTGCAGATTGCTGCCACTGGAGGCCCCCAGGTCCCCAGGTAAGGCTGCTGGGGTCAGCTCAGATGCTGGCCCCAGTCTTCCCTACCCCACCCAAGGCAACCTGCCATAGACCAGAGGGCACATGCACAGGCATTCCCTGGGAACAAGTGGCAGCAGCACAACTATGTGCCACTGCTGTTTGTCCCCAGGGAAATGCATGTGTGCACTCATCTGGACACATCCCTTTAGTCTAAAGCAGGGTTGAAACTGTCACAGAAAATGCCTTGCCTCCAGCCCCTTCCAATTTCCAAGGGATGTTATTCAGTTTGAGCACCTGTGCTGATCATGTCTATGACCGTGTCACATGGAAAATGGAGAACAGTGAGATTTTTTTTTAAATCCTTTTAAATGATAGGATTTTAATTTGAAAATTAAAATTAGGGCCTCAAAGTCATGAGAAATTTTACTAAATACCTTGGATTCTCTCTCTCTCTATCTACCTATTGTTGGTAAGCTTTCCTAAGACTTCTCTTGGGAGATTCGTTTAACCAAAGCTAGTCAAAACGCACAAAATGGGATAAGTAAAATAGTTTATGTCCCTTTTTGTGTCTGTCTCTGCTGTGGGTTGGAACCATGTCTGAAACCCACTAGCACACATAGGGATGGGGAAGTGGGGCACCAGCTTTAGGTGCTGATTTAGGCTGGCAGCCCCTGGGAAGTCCTTGCTGCAGGATTGCTACAGTTGGTGCATGAGCCAGTCCCCCAGGTGAAGTGGCCCCAGGCCACTTTATAACATTAGCAGTTATAGCAGTAGCAGCTGCCATTAGTGTGTGGAGAGCCTGGGATGTGGCAGGTAAGACTCCACCCTTCCCCAAATTCTGCTCTCCCGTGGTTGGCATATTATCCCCCTCCCTTCCCCGCACGCTTCCCAAGCCAAATGAGATGGGTTACACCTCTTTTGAAACCAGGTCAGAGAAAACTTGTGTTCAAGCCATGTTCCTTGATATAACTTTGCTAGGATTCCATCACGGAAAGGACAGACCCAGCCAAAACCTCTTCTCTCCCTTCCTCAAGCTATTGCTTCTCTTCCCACTCTTACAGAACTGATGTGGATGTCCGCCATCCATTCTTGCTCTGTTTTTTCTCCATTGGTGAAGCAGAATTTCCTTTTGGTCCAGTGTAAGGTCTTTTGGCTTTCCCCAGAGCTTTATTGATAGTTAGTATGGAGGCAGGTGGAAGACAGTGAGAGAAACTTTTGGCTCAGTTCAGTGATATCGTAACACAACAGTCTGTATTATATAGTCTCATAACTAATAATTGCAAATGGCAAGTATTTTTCTTTTTTGTACTTAGAAACAAATGCAGGCATATACTGGGTTGATTTTTTGTAATGGAACTTGTCTGAACCTAAGAATAAATATCCCCTTCCACTAAAATAAAGACAGTATGAATAACCTTGAAAGTAATTTGCGTGTAATTTCATTCTCATTTTATTCAACAATTTAACATGGTAGTATTGGGCTACTGCAGTGCGACTAAGAGATAGGATAAGTATCCAACTGTGCATGCAGAAAGCATCCAAATTTGAATTTCAATTAATTCACGTACAACTTGAAATAAAAATGCCATATTTGGGGGAAGAATATATTTGTTTATGCAGTTATGCTAGAAGACTACAGAATAAATGATTGGCTTGTTCTACAACATTGTATTAAAATGAAAAGTCATTGCATTATTAGCTGACAGGTCATGCTTGGCCTGTATTCTGTAGGCTGAGAGTATGCAAAACTGCTTTGGAGATTGCTGGACTCTCTATTATGTGTCTCATCTTTCTTATCATATTCAGGTAGCTGTTACAACATCCCCTGCCCAGTGGTAATTCATTGAGCTATCAGATACAAATATTTGTCCAGTCAGAGGGGGAGAAAAAAGGTCGGACCATGAGGCAGCATATTCTGCAATCTGAATTTCTGAGTAAATTACTGTTGTACTTTTGTTTATAAAGGGGTTATAGTTTGATCTATATTGATTAGTTTCTCCCTTTGTGTACTTTTGGTTGCTAAGAAACAAGTCTGCTTTGTTTCTTCTGTAGGACATTGGTACTGTTGGGAGGCCAGCATAGAATAGCCCAGGCTCCTTCAGGTGTGTTTTGTTCCCTGCTTTTTGTCAAACGGTCACAGACATCCCAATCGCATGCACATAATGCAGTCAGCAGGTGAAAGCATCAACTGGCAGGATGCTCGAGTGGAGTTTGTGAGGAATATTTTTATCAGAACGTTTTTTCAACACAAAATGCTGCCTAGTGAGTGCTAGTTAGTAAAATGTATTGACTTTGACCAAATTCCATTTACAAAAATGAAAGGAAGTATTTCAAGAGTGTCCCATATTGAGGAAAGAGCAATTCTGGTTTTTATTCTAGAAGCCATTGTTTTATACATATATAAAAATAAAAAGGAGCAATCAGACACAGTTCTTTTTCAAACTTTTACTTTATAGGAGGTTGTTGTTGTTTTTTGCACTTCATTTCACAGGAACTGGTGTTTGCAGGATTTCTAGTAAAATGGAAAATCCATATCCCACCCTGCCCCCTCAAGAAATATCCTTTTCCTGAGCATTGCTTCTGAAAATGAATGTTCTTATCACATGAAAGATGAAGCAAAGGGACATAGTTTGGGAATGACACATGTATGTGCAGAGCCATTTCAAAAGGGGAAAGTGGGGAGTGGGCGTCTTGCTGAAACATGTAGCAGCTGTTACCTTCTACCAGTTGCACATGGGTGAGTCAGGAGTGCTACAAATGTAGCAAAACAGCTCCAACTTCAGCATTTTTTCCATCTAGGCTTAATTTGGAGCTGTTTTGCTACATTTGTAGCATTCCTGGCTCATTCACATGGAACTCACAGCATCAGGACACTGGCCGCAGTTGTCCCCCTGCTTTACTTGTGGTGTGCTAGGGTTTTATGCATTGTGATTGTGTGTCAGGGTTGACTGTAGTTTTACTGATAGGTTAGACAAGGATTTGGATAAAATGATTTGGATAGAGATGATCCTGTCTGTGGCAAAGTGTTGGATTAGAAGATTGCCAGATGTTACGTTTTAACATTTCATAGACGGGACAACTGCTGCACATTCCCAATCAGTGGCTCCCCTTTTGACATGTTCCCCTTTTTTTAAATGGATTCAAATGTATGGATGTCCATACCTGTTTGTGTGATACTCCTCTCAAGTGATGGGGATGTACTAGGACACAGGTAGCTTTAAACAGCCATTTCAGTTCTCAGATTTTGAGATGTTCTGAAGCCAGCATAGCTGTAAAAGCCAGTTAACTTCGGGGTCTGTTTTACCATCTGGCTTACTGTAAGGTCAAGAATTCTATAGTGCCTCTGTTCTAGGAAAGTTCTCCTCTGGAGTTACTCCTCCACTCCTGCACAATCTTTGTACTTCACTTGCATGGTACAGAGAGGTTTTGCAGGATAGGGGGTGTTGGAGTAAGAGGGAATAGGAGTAAGAGGGAAAATTCTGTGAAACTAGATCAGCTACAGTTATCAAAAAGTAGAGGATGATTGGAATCATTGGATGTATTCCAAGGAAATGAATTAGGGAAGATTTGTACCAGTCAGGTCAAGAATTGAAGTTGCTAGAGGAAAGAATGGAAGAGTGAAATGCAGATGTCAGAAGACTTTGGTCTGCAGGAGAGCCTCTTGTATGATGTGACTTATGGGAAAATGCAGCCTATGGTGGTTATTAAAGAATATCAAAGCTATTTTAAAACTTCAAGTATTGGAGAGTAGGAGCTGCTTTTCCAGATTAGATCATTGACCTATGGAGTGCGGCATCCTTGCTCTGGATGTGTCAAAAAACTGTTTAATTTACTTGTTTGTCTAAAGTTATGTTTCATAATTATAATCATTTTATACTCTGAGTGGATAATCCCATAGATTAAGCCATACAAAAATATATACGTGGCACGCCCAGTCTTAACCTACTTCCTCCATTGATTCTAAGTAATGTTTTATAGTTTGTAGGACCTGGAAGACTCATAAAAGCTTTTCCTACTCGTGTCTCAGTATATTTGTTTAAAAATCTTCCCTATTCTACACAGATAGGAACCTCATATTGTTCATTTCTCAGAGTTGGAAATACTGCCCCCCCCCACACACACTTTAGTTTGTTGTTCTACTTTTATCTATATTATGAGATAGGCAGAAAGGAAAGATTGATCACTTTCATTATACCTTCAATCAACTCCTATATATCACTTCCCCTTTCTAGGTGAAATAACCCTTGTTTTTACTAATGTTTGTCATAAATTCAGTTCTTGCCCACGTCTCTTATTATTCTGTTTGCTCTTCCATGGGCCAAAAATGCCAAAAAGAGTTTAGCTGAGTAGTAGAGATATTTCTTTCCCCCAGGAAAGTGTGCAAAAAGTTTATTTCTAAAATTTTCACAATTCTTATAGTGGAGAAAGAAATGGTGTATTCTTATCAGGTTTGTCTTTCAAATGTCCTTTGAGGAAAGCCTGTTCTAAAATCCATGGACACAGCTGGTAGTTTGAAACTTGATAAAAAGATTTACCTGTTGTAAATGGATTGCCCTCCATGCAGTGTGTTTTTAACCCTGCAGGAATTTAGGACACTAAATACTGACAATGCTGAATAAATATCAGCTTAATATTTTTATGTGAACATCCACTTTGCACTATGTACTTACCAAACCATCTAGATGGGCAATCTGGAGCCCTGATAGGTTCATAATCTAAGAATGGACAGATAAGTACTGAACTAAAAGGAGAGATAACTCTTACTGAAATCTTTGGAGGATTTACAGCATATGTTTCTTGAACATTTTAAGTTGTGGTGGAAATGTGCAAAAACAACAGTATGTTAGTGAGAGTCCTGTGGACATATGGTTTCAAGGGCCAGATCACTAAAATGTTGTTTAAGGTATAGAATAGTTCTTCCTGGGGGCATCTACATGTGCAATTAATGCAACGCAATAAACTGTGGAGCTATTTGAGCCAAAGGAAACTGCTCCTGGGTACAGCATCTACATGTTAGCTGGGGTGGGTCAGCCCCAGGCTGGCAGGGGACATGGGGAGTCATTCCCAGGCTCCAGGTGATGGCGTTGAGCTACAGAGGGGCTGGCTGAGATATGAGGTTGCTGAGAGCGCAGAGCTGTGTGGCAGGCAGCCCCCACACTTTAGCACCCTCGTGCCCCAGCCAGCCCCTGTCACTGTCTACATTTGTGTTTTGGCAGTAAATGACTCTACTGTAACATAGTACTGTCCCCAACAATACTACTTTATGGTGGAGTTAGTTAATCTACTGTGCCCTAATACCAGCACACGTCTAGATAGTGACGCTTTACTGCAGAGCTAATTAGCCTATTCCACAATAAAGTGCACTTGTAGATGAACCCCCAGATTTTAGCATCTTGTCAAAATGGGGCTGTCTCATTGAAACAATATAGCATAATCCCAAACTTCAGGTGGTGTTTTTAGTGCTGTTTTCCTCACACTTTGATAGATTTGTAATGAGCAGCAAGGGAAAATAGAACAAAAGAGGATACATTTGCATTATGTATTTATATTATGATAGTGGCTTGAGGTCGTGTTTGAAAAGAAGACTTACTGCACTAGGCAAGGTACACAATTTGAAATGGTGTCTGCCCCAAAGAGTTTGCATTCTAAATTGCTAAGTCAGACAAAAAGTGGGGAGGGGAAACAAACATACAGAAAGGTTAATTTGTAGTTCAGTGCCCTGTTCTATGGATTGCACTGAGCACATGAGGATAATATGCATTTTAAAGTGTTTATTGTTCATAAGTGGTGAAGCCTTTTCTGAATCATTTATTTTCCCCAAAAGCCAGTTCATTAGTTGTGGGGGGACTAGGTAAAGACTGCAGGTGAGTCCGTCATCTTCTCTTTGCCATCACCACTGGTGTTTTTTATTATCCCCTCTTAGGGTATGCATAGACATAACACTTAAGGCATTTTAAATGCTGTTTAACTGCAAGTGTCTGGATATAAAAGCCAGTTTAGAAGTTTTTAATCTTCATGGGTACAGGTTGTAGCCATGTTGGTCTAAGCTAAGGACATAGGCAGAGAAGGTTCTTTGAGTAAATCCAGTATCTTTTATTAGGCCAACTGCAGCCTGACAAAGAGTGTTTGTACCTGAAAGCTTGCAAAGAAGAATTTTTCCAACTTTTTTCATTGGTCTAATAAAATATATCTGATTTACCCAAAGAGCCTTGTCTGCCTTAATCCTCCTGGAACATTTCAAAAGTACATTGGGAAAATCAGATATTATTTTGAAATGGTCCTCCTTGGATTGGTTCAGTGCAGACACCAAGCTTTCTTTGACTAGTGTCTGGTCAGTCCTCCAACATCTCACACTTTACCACTCTTCCTCCCTTCCCACCCCTATCCCCTCAACCCTTGCATGACAACTGGGTACTCTGGTGTGCAGCCAGAACTTTATTGCCCAAATCTGTATTTCTTGTATTTGACCCATTCCTTGCCTTCCAAGACTGATTGGGGTTGAGGGAGTGGTCAGGTGTAGATGGGGCACACCAGCTTCTGGGTTCCCAGGGTGATGAATGATCTGGGGTGGGTTGCCCAATGTCTGTGCAATTTTAAACAGTACTTTCCTCCTCAGCTGCTTGTCAGTTTCATTCCTTTGGTAGCAACTGAACCAGGCTTTGGGGCATCCCAGGCTAATTTGGGCTAGGGGGTGGCTAGATGGATAGTGGGGGAAACCCCTGTTTCTGCAGTTCTGGGGAGCTGCCCAAGGTTCTGCAGCTTTTAAACAGCACTTTTCCCAAAGCCGCTGCTCAATTTCATTCCATTCCTGGCAGCTGACATTGAGACCTTGCACAGCTTCCCAGCATACCCAGCATCCCGAAAACCCAGAACCCCTCTGCCCATCTGGACACCCTAACCCCCCATCTGTCTGGGATGCCCCTAAGTCTGGTTGTTTGCCATAAATGGGATGAAACTGATAAGCAGCTCAGGGGAAAATACTGTTTAAAAGTGGTAGAGACTGCACAGTTCCCAGGAATCCAGAAGCAGGGTCCAGGCATCCTCCCACCTAACTACCCTTAGGAAAATTCCTTTTAAGGCAGTAGTATCCTGAGCAAGAGACCTCGGGCAGCTCTATGGAGCACCCAGCCCTCTGGAAAGGGAGAAGCAGGGGTTTAGGCAGGCTCCCCCAACTGGCCACTCCTTCACCCCCAAATCAGCCTGTGATGTACCAAACCCTAGTACCTTGTAAGGAATTGAAGTCAATTGCTAAATGACTTGTGGAAAAGTGCCCTGTAAAAGCTGCAAAAGCTCTGATATCCCCTGAGCATCCAGCTCCCAAGAACCCAAAAGCAGGGGTGTAGCCAGTCCCCCTGCCCCCCAAGTCAGAGCACCACCATGTAGATTTCGATAAAGTGCAACAGTGGTCTTTATTGAACTCAGCATTTGTGAGGAGAGGGATCAGAAAATTGCAATTGTAGGCAATTAATATCATCTTCCCTTTCTTTGGTGTTCAGCCAGTTGCAGTTTTCCTCCCCTCCTAAGGGAATATCAGGGAAAGTAAGGGTGCTTACACACATGTGGGGAGCCTGCTCCGACATGCTAGAAATCTAGCGCGTTGGAGCAGTTTGCAGGAGCATGTAAATTGATGTGCTCTGGCAGCTTTATGCGTCATGTGTATTAGTGGTGCAGCGCATCTCTGTGCTGAGAAAATGGCGGCGGTGCGGTTTGAAATAAAACACATTCGATATGCTTTAGTTCAACGTGCCCCACCGCCATTTTCTCAGCATGGGGACTTGCTGCACCACTGATGCACATGATATGTGGGCGCTTTTAATTAGTGCAGCTGGCTAATTAAAAGGACCAGGCGCTGTATCAGGGCACATGTAGAAATGCCCTGAGGCACTTGCCGCTGGGGAGCAGGCTGGCCTGGGTATGCACTACCACCTTCTCCTGTCATTGACAACATTGCAGTGCCTAAAAGCTGACTATTCTACTTAGAACCCATGGTAGTGTGTGTGGACACCTCTAAACTGGGACACTTTTGCAGTGGTTCCCAATCAGCAACATTCTTGGTAAGACACGTTTGAGTTCAAGCGTTCAGGGTTACGTGTCTTCGCTCCCTTACAAATTTGTTAATACTGCAGATTTCCCTGAGCATAGTTGTAGAAAATGATTTTGAACAAGAGTTGAAGTATTAATTTTTACAAGGCACTGTATGATCATCCGTGTCTTTTTTTTTCTCTCTACATTGATACGTGCCAATGTGAAATGACAGCTGCCTGAAGCCAGATTTCTGGAATTACTTTCTAGATTTCTTACTAGCTCTTTATCCTCTGCATACATTTCCAAAGCCTCTGGCCTTGCACCAGAAATTCTCTTAGTGTCTCTAGTCTAGCATTGGCCTTAATTTGAGGAGTGGGATTTAAAAAGTAGAAGTTTTAATGTTAGGATTTGTAATAACAGTTAGGCTTCTTTTTAAATGTTTCCATTATTCAGAACATTTAAATATTCAGCTTTTGTGTATCTTTAGTACCACTCCCTTCTTTTCAGTGTTCCTGACTTTACTCTTCTGTCCTTGATTTTTTTATTAGGGTTGTTCTTGGTTCTTTTGTATTAGAGTTAAGAGGAATGATCTTCTGCAGCGCTATAATGCATGTCAGCTCTTTCCAGTCCTGTGTCTTAATGAACAGTTCAGTTTCTTGCCTTTGCTCTTCTTCCTCTGCTGTTTTACTGCTGTGCTAGAGCTTTTCATGTGTGAACGCGGCAGTGCATAGGAAATAGAGAAAGATAAGCAGGATTTTATTGTTCTTCCCTAAAAAATTCTTTGAACGTGTCCATATACCTTCTTTCTACATCATTCCATTTGAGCAGAGATAGCTGTTTCCCTGAAACCCCAGACCTATACACTTGTTTTAGTCATTTGTGCATCTATATTATAACATTAATATATTCAGTCCCTTCCACAATCATTTTAATCATTTATATGCTTGCTTCATAACAACAGTGGATCAAGGCCTGCACCCCCTTAACAGTCACTGGGCGCATCTACACACGTGCTTTAATGCGTAGTAGCTTAGTTTACTGCTCTTTAAAGTGTCATGTAAAAACGTGCAATTACTTTGATGCCCAGTAAACTAAGCTACTGCACATTTAGCGTCACTTAAGAACTGCGTGCACTCATTATTGCACATTAAGGCAGCCTAATGCTCATTTATTTAGTACCTCACATTGGAGGTACTAAATTTAATGTGCATTTGAAAAAGCACCTTTATGCACATGTAGATGTACCCACTGAGCTTGGAAGTGGTTGGTGCTCAGTAGTCCTCCAGGACTGGGTCATTAATTAGAATTGGTTACCATATGTTATATATGTACGGAGCACTATATAAAAAAGAAAAGCTAGACTGTACCAACCCAATCAATTGTACCTACCTCAGCAAGTTGCTCCCTTGCTTTTTAAAGGATCATTTGCAGAGGAAGATGCCACTCAAAGAGGGAAAGGATGAATAGAATCCGACTCTAAAGCAAATATCCACAGTGTAAATTAGCCCATACCATGAGTGCTAGAGGTGAGTTTAGAACTAGGCAGCGTCTGACTCCTGTATTTCTTTCTGTAGACCACACTTTCTGTGTGACATACCAGTCCTGTTTTCCCCATTCATGATAGTGGAAAATAGACCTCTTTAATGCCAAGGCTTGATAAAGTACTGCTACTAGGAGCATTTCCTTGTGAGCCTTCTGTGTTAAGTAGCTATTTGAATGCTAGCAGCAGAAAGTCAGGATCCTATAGAGACAGCCTCTGTTAAAGAGGTCAAAGAGCTGCATCATCCTTAGTCATTACTGTGCAGTGCAGAGTACTGTGTATGGAATACAATGTTGAAAATGGTACCTTGGAGGAGGCAGGTTCCAGCATCTGTGTGTGGAGTTCTGTTTCTCTATCATTACTCTTTCCTTTTTCTCAGCGTTGACTCAGTTTATTAGCGTTAATTTTATTAGTGCATCTGCTTCATTTTTGTGATTATTAAATGCTTTAGGGGCTTTGTAATTTGATTATTTCAGTGCCTTTGTTGCTACAACTGAAGCCTGAATGAGCGTAGCCTGAAAACATAATTTATTCTAACCTGATAAATTTTGTATTCATAAACCGATTTATGTTAATACTTTTTTGCAACCTTGTGCCTATGTAATTTGTTTGGTAGCTAAAGGTTGTTTGTTTTTTTTCAGAGTCCTGGAGATGGTGGCATTTTATATGCCACTTTAAAATCTTTAAAAAATTGTCTACATTTTGGCTGTTCTATTATATAAAGAATAACATACCCCTTCCAGCTTCATAATAGGACAGCAGGTTCATCGAAAAGTCCAGTAATTATGAAAATTACCTTTCAATTGTCTTGTTATGGAAACGGAACTTAAAGGTGAAATGCCATAATTAATTTTCAAACTGGTCAATTTAATTTTTAAAGAAAAAGAAAATATAACTGACAGCACCAGATCTGATTCTGGGTCAGCCTGCTAATTTTGCTAGTTTTACAATAACTTTTTCATATATTTTAACACTTTTTTTCCCTTCCCCTCCTCTGTTTTGGTTTAGAGAAGTCCTTAAAGGGGTTGTTAATTAACAAAACGATAACCAAAAAAATATTTTTCTAGCACCTCAGAAATCATATAAAAGGAAGCGGTGTTTGTAACAATAATAGGTAAATCCATTTAAGATGGAAGTAAGCAATACTTTTTAATTTCTGTACATTTTGGGGAGGTATATTACGCAATGCATCATTTAACATTTTTTGTCCCCCAAGTCTATGCCTTCCTTTTCCTAGTGGGTGTATGGAGGCAGTTTGGACACTCAGGTTCTTCAGAGGTGGCCTGCTACCTGTGTTCTGTGGCTCAAGGGCCTGCGTGGTGAGCTGCTAGAAGGGTGCAGTTCAAACCTTGGTGTGGGCCTCTGAGCTCTTCAGTCAGAAAGAGCAAACTTTGTAGGGTTGAGATCTTTTGACTGTCCTGGGCCCTGTTTGCAGAGTCAGCAAGTGGAATGCTGAGTTGTGGGCCCTTCAACTTCAGCTTAAAAATGCAGACTCAAAAATTTGACAGAACAAGGAGCAATTGTCTCAAGTTGCAGCAAGGGAAGTTTAGGTTAAATGTTAGGAAAAACTCTCTCACTAGGAGGGTAGTAAAGCAGTAGAACAGATTACTTAGGGAGGTTGTGGAATCTTGATTCTTATCTTTTTAAGACCTGGATAGACAAAGCCTTGGCTGAGATGATATAGTTGGGCAGGGGTGGGCAAAATACATCTATGGAACAAACTGCTGCTCATTGTGGGGGAAAAGCAGCCCCTCCCCCTTGCCGCTGCTTCCAGGTGCAGCTGCCTGGAGCCCATGTGGGGCAGCGGTGGCAGCACAGAGCAGAGGCAAGGCAGCCCCATGCACCTGCACCTGAAAGCACTAGCAGTGGGAGGGGCAGGGGCTGCTTTTGCCCCACACTGAGCAGTGGGTTCTCTCCTGCACCACCACTGCTGAGCCTGGGCCCCAGCACCTGCTCTGAGCTCACCCATCTGGACTGAGCAGCAGTAGCAGTGGTGGTGGCCAGGCAGAAAGTGTTGCTCAGAGCAAGGGAAAGTGGCCCCTTCCCCTCCCGCTGCTGAGCACATTTTGATGAAGCCGCCCAGAGCCTGTTGCACCAGGCTGCCCTGTGGCTCTGTCACTGCCACCTCTGGGCTGCCCAGTGCAGCCACAGGACAGCCCAGAGGTGCCGTAGGTAGTGGTGATGGAGACACAGGGCAGCCCAGTGCAGCACACTTCAGGCAGCTGCACCAAAAACTGCCTGGCAGTGGTGAGAGGGAGGGGCCACTTTCCCCAGCTCCGAGCAACACTTTCTGCCTGGTCACTGCTGCTGCTGCTCAGCCTGGACAGGTGAGCCTGGAGCTAGTGCGGGGTGCACGGGGTCAGGGCTGCACACACTGGTCCCTGCTGCTACCACGGGGCTGGGGCCTGCAGCGGCAGCTGAAAGAAGCTGCCTCAGCCCTGTTGCTTGCCCAGGGGCAGCAGGATGCACCACAGTTGAGAAGTGCGGAGCAGGTGTGGGGCATGCTGGGGCTGTGTACTGTTGGTGGTGGGGAGTCGCTTCAGGGCACAGAGGCTCCAGGCTATTGTGGGGCAGGGGTGGGTGCTGACTGGTTTAGGGGGCTCACTCAGGGGGGCTCCCATGCACACCCCACATACCATCAAACTCTGCCCCACAAACCCCACAGCCACACCCTCTCCCACACACAATCACATACCTCATAAACACCACACCCACCCACATTTACATCCACATGGCTCTGGGGGGAGCCCCACTCACTGTTATATGCACACACCACACACTCACCCACACCCCCCCAGCCACCTTTCCCCTCCATACACCCTACAGCCCCCCACAAATTCCATACTCACCCACTCACACATTCCCAGAACCTTCCCATACCCCCCATACCCTTCCACACCCCACACAATATAGAAAAGTAAGACTTCATTTTGAGCTATTATGCAATCAGTTCTATATATATAGCACAAATGCACACAAATCAGGACAAAAATATATTTTTTAATTAAAATATTATGATGGAAATTTGATTTTTACTACATAATTGGGGGGGGGGGTTCCCAGTTCTAAGATGACAAACCCTCTTCCCAAAAGAAGTACTTCCAGGGGCAAGGGATGGGACTTCTGGTGGCAAAGGGCAGAAGTTAGGGGCGGGACTTCCGGTCCCAAGATGGTGACTAGGGGGTGGGGTGCTTCTCAAGCGTTGAGGATACCCTTGCGGCCCTCAGCAGCTCATCAAATCTAGTTAAGCGGTCCTCACACTGAAATAATTGCCCACTCCTGTAGTTGGGGATGGTCTCATTTTGAGCAGGTGGTTGGACTAGGTGGCCTCCAAAGGTCCCTTCCAAAATGAATTTTCCTTGATTCTACAATTCTTTTGCATTGTTTATCATTTCCCTTTTCTCTACCCTTTGGGTGTTTCTTTCATTCCTGGCCCTTCTTTCTCTTTTCCCCCTCATGGTCTCTGTCCTTGTCCTGAACTGGAGCTGGCCTTCTGCATCATGTAACTGGGTGAAAGCAAACCCAGGGTTTCTGGGTCTCCTCACACTTCATTTTTTGCATAATCTGAAGTTACAGACTTGGCTGTCTTTCATTTTTCTTTTCTTTGTTTAAATCCTAGCCCTGTTGAAATAAAGTGATACCATGTACACAGGGTTTGAAACTTTGCCACTTACATTCTGTAATTTAAACAGAATTGAAAATATTCCTTTTTATTTGTTCTGCTGATGCTTCACAATTTTGTGATAAATACCAGGCACCAGACAGATAAGACTCTGGGGGAGTAGATACCCCAGGAGATTAGGAATGGGGTTCAAAAACTTTCACCACTGGTCCCTGGTTTACCTCTATCCCTGGTTGGCAGTGACCAAAACATATTTATTGTCTGAGAGCTGGTCAGTGACCTATGTGAAATGATTTATATTCTCAGACCACTTTGCGTCACTAACCTCATCAGAACAGTTTTCAGAGATTGATACCTTTAACAAAGAAGTCAAAATGGAGCGAGCCCTCTTTCATCCCTAGAGACACTACTTGGAAGATAGGGTGAAGACAGTTTATAGGATGTCATGGTTGTACTCTGGCTTTTTGTCCTGTGCCTGCTCTCTCAATATGTAGATGATGTCACTAGCCAGGGGTATCGACTAAGCACCTTTTACTAAATATGTTTTTAAACAAGGGCAGTGTGACAGGCCAGTAGTGGGTGCTCCTGCGCTGGGCCACCTGCCTCACTGCACCCAACCACCTTCCAGGCTCCAAGTGCCTCCCTGGGGGCACCTCACGTCCGGCCAACTCCTTTCCTGGAACACACCCACAAGCCTGGGGGTAACACTGCCACCACCCAGGGTCTGGACTGATCTTGGCCCTGTGCCCCCTGGGAAACACAGGCCTAGTAGCCCTTGAGGGTACTTGACCCACTGCAAGAACATGGGGTGCTTCCCTCAGTCTGAAGCACAAAGAGTGGTCTCCCATATTCAGCCAAACCAAGGGGACTCCAAGGCATAATCTAGACCCTCTTCCAATAAGTCTTCCATGCTACGTACAGAGGAGAACTTTTTTGGTTACTGGGAGTAGGTTTGGAATTGGGTATAGGGTAGAGCAATATCAGAGAAATCCCTTAGAGCAAACAGTGGCATGGTAGCCTTTGATTACGCATCTGTGTTACTGCAAGCTATATATCTAGTTAGATCTCAAGTAGCTTATTCACAAGTGTCATCCAGAGGCAGGTAGAGATTCCCTCTGGAGGCAAGCAGTTCATTGACCATGAGTTTCAAGAGAGAGAGTGAGTTTTAGATGATCCAGCTTCTCTGAGAGTTTTCATCATGGCTGCTGCCCCACCTCCTGGGTAGTCCTTAACTTATATAGACCTTATGACCTCATTTACTTGATCTAATGCTGCCAGCCAACCAATTTGAAATGCATCACTGGTTGTCGGGTAGACTGGCAGGGTTTTTAGCCCCCTCCCAGTCAGGTTGGCATTGCTTAGAACAATATGGAGCTTAAGCCCCAACCCCGGTGTGTGAGGCCAGCAGGTTTCCCCCTCCCTCAGGAATGTATCCCACTCAGGATACAACTCAGGGTTACCTGAAGCCTATGGGGCCAGGGGTGTCTGCCATCTGCAGTGACCATGGTAACCAAATTGTCAGATTGGTCATCTGACTGATAGAGTTTGGGGAGAGACAGAGATGGCGTTCTGCCACAAGCAAAACATTAAGCCTTTCTGGAAAGGAAGCATTAGAAAGCCCTCAACAGAGCTTTATCACTAATTATTGAAGTCCACTATAACATTTCAGTTCCTTAACTATTTCTTGTCAAATTGCAGGAAGTTAGAAACACATAAAAATCTGGTGTAAGAGGAGTATTGTGAATTCCAAGACCAAGGACTGTGTCAGAGGAAAACATTTCTATTCAGGACAGCATTCAAATGTGCTTAAAGTTACCCAGTGATTCAGTACAGTCCTAAAAATAAGGATGGACTTAAGCACAAAACCTTATTTCTCTTCTCAAGCAAGGAGCCCAAGAAAAGAGTACAGGACCTTCTCTGTAGTCAGTAAAGAGCACTGGATTGGGATGTGGGAGGCCTGGGTTCTATTTTCAGTTTTACCTTTGGTCTATGTACAACATAGGGCAGGTCACTGCCTCCTTGCTTTTGTTTCCTATCCATAAACTGGGAGTCATAGTATTTTCCTCCTTTATAAAGCATTTGGAGATCTACCTGTGACAAGCAATATGGAAAAATGAGCAGTGGAATGGTGATGATGATGCCACCATTTATATGATCTATGAATTCATGAGTCCCACATAACTGTAGATAGTGTCTGGGGTATGCATATTTTTTTTCAGAGTCACTCCTAGATGGGTATGTGATAGTGTTTTATTATTTTTAAGGTACAGCCATACAAAAATTAGCTTGGATTAACTTGAGTTTATTCAATCATGATGTGGGTACCAAAATCTTAATGAAGGAAAAGATAATGCATAATGACATTTCCAAGAACTATATGATAGATCCAAAAATGATCCTTTTTTGCATTAAAGGCAATATCTAGCAGACAAATTTGCCAAAGATTCAATATATAATACTCATGCCAAGCTAAAGTCAATAATTGACATGACAAATACTGTTTGTGATCAAACAAAGAAAAGCAGCAGTCAATATACTGCTCTTCCTCAGAGATATTTGTTTGAGGAGAGGGCTGAACATTCTCTTTCCAGGCATCAGGTAGACCTCAGATGCCTCGTCTCTTGTGATTCAAGTTCAGTTTGGCATATAGACAAAAGGCCAGAAAAAATAAGGAAGGCTCCTACAGATAAGATGCTCTTTGATTTGTGCTTGTCGAGAATAATACTTGGCTGTAAAATGTGGTATTCCTTCCAGAATTGTAGAGATAGATGAGAGATCATCCCTCATGTTTTTAGGCTCCCTCTACATGTTCACGTAAAGGCACAGTAGGATATAATGTGTGATCCACACAATCATGCCTCCTGCTATGCCATGCATATTAGATCCCATTGTGCCTTATTGCTGGTGCAGGGCATGATCCTGGGCTCCCCTGCACCAGCAAGAAGCAATCTCCTGCACCCCTGAGGCTGGGAGATTATAGCTGCTGTCATTTTCCAGCCCCAGTGGTGTGGGGAGTCCCTGAGGCTGGAAGATCACAGCTGCTGCCATCTCCCAGCTCCGGGTGGGCTCCATGCACCCCTGAGGCTGGGAGATTGCAGCTGCACCCTGCAGTTGCTGTGCCCCGGCAGCTGTGGGGTGCTGCCAGGACCTGGAGTTGGCAGTCCCCTCTGTTCTGGGATTCCTGGCCCTGGCTGGGCATGGTATACCGGGCTGTTGGAAGCCTCGTCAGCTGATGGGGCTCCCAGCTACAGGGGAGACCCTGCTATACATGCAAATTAAAGCTCATTAGCAACCAGCAACATTTTTAAGTCTAACTTTAAAGATAGTTGAAGCTTCTTGTGGTGTTACAGATACTTTGCATGTGTAGCTGGTCTCAAGGTAATAATGCAGTTAACCAGTTAATTGTACAATACCTGTAATGCAAACAGAGAGCCTTGCATGTTAGATCCTGTCTGGCAAGTGATTGGACCTGGCCTGCAAAGCTGAGGCCTCAGTGACAATTTGGCAGTGGGGGGCACTGGCAGTGATTTTGCACCTGGTCAACATTGCAGGGAGGAATGGGTGGAAAATGGCAGTGGTGTTTACTGGGCCAGAAGCTATAGTCCATCTTTAGACCTAGCTTTGTTAATGCCGCCCACTGCTCCTAAAATGTTGCTGGCCCCTCAATTACAAGATGAGCATGCTGCCTAGGAGTACCATAGTTTGGTGTCAGTTATATGATGTGTGCTGAGGTTACAGAAAAGTTTGCATGCTTGCTGCTTAGCAGGTACCAAAACATTCTGACTCCTATAGCAATTTTTACAACTGTCGCTTTGTATGTTTTCAGTACAGGTTATACACTTTATCCCATAGGAATAAAACCTGTATGGGGTGTGCAAAATGGGCCCTGTTTGGTTCAGATTCAGATTTGGCCCAAATTGGGGACAGTGATTCAATTTGTTGATCTGGATCACTGTGACCAATGCTATTTGGCAGAATCTGAATCTGAATATTCAATGCAGATTCAGAGAATCCATGATTCAGACATAGACACAGCTTTAAATGTTTTTTCTACATACCTTGAGGTACCAGGCACAGCTCGTGAATGCTGCGATGCTGGGGCAGATGGAGTGTCCCACAGGAGCATGAGGGGGGTGAGGGGGGCCTCACACACTCAGTGGCAAACCCGGAAGTGGACTGGAAGTACTTCTGGTTGACTTCTGGGTCCACTGGGGAGCATGTGGAGGGGCCCCCCGCACCCTCCTGGCTTGGTAGTTGGCTGTGGGGGGACCCCGGGTGTCCCCTCAGACCCAGGAGGCACCAGTCACTGAGTTGGGGGGGAGGGCAGGGCAGCGCCATGGACCACCATCTATGCCTGTGGCCCAGTCATGGGTGGAGTCCCACCAGGTCTTCATTATCCCTATTAATACAACCCATCAAGCTACAGTTTTGTTTGGGGTTTTTTCCTCCCAACAATATTACAATATTTACTGCAGCTTCTAGGGGAAGGTGCAAGTGATGGTTTTTGACAAGGTAAAAGCGTTTTGTGTTGAAAAATGAAATTTGAGTTCTTCTGGAGCTCTGGTACTTTCTCTGACTGAAGAGGGTTGTTTTGTCCTGTATACAAGGTGAAATCAAGGAAATTGAGCTTTGGCATGACCCTGTAGCATTGGATAAAAATATCAGAACAATGAGAACAAGGAACAGAATGTTCTTGTTCTCAAGAACGTTAATAATAATGCCTCTTGGAAATATAATTTCATTTTGTCACTTAAAAGTTTATTAAGCTGACAGCATGGTAAATAGGATATTAACATTGAATATAAATGTCATTGGTACCATTGAAAGTTCTTAAATACTCCCTCTTAAATGCTGTCTCTTAAATGCTCAGCTTAATGTTTTTGAACTTTCTAAGAGCTGAGTTTTAGGAACTGTATTATCTGCAAGTCTCATAAAAATATTAAGTTTAATGCTTGCTTTGTCATAGCATAATATATTTCCTAAGAATACTGACTTAATGAACATTTTACCACAATATGTACAGTCCTGTCCATGCAATTATGTATTTTTCATCACTGCATTTGTAAACAAATTGCTTTCTCCCTTTTCTCTCCCTGTTCTCTGCCAAAGTCAACTCTAATTTAGGGATAATACAGCTAATTACTGCAGCTTGATTTTTTTTTTTAAACAAATAGGCTATGCTACTGATTTTTGTTGAAACCATAAGCAATTAAGCTTACATAAAAATGGCACCCAAAAGTAGTTTACACAATGATGCTGGTACTAGAGCTGGTAACAAAGGGGAAAAGGCATTTCACAGGCCTTTCCTCTTCTTGTTCATGGGAATATAAATCAGGATCATTCCACTGAAAGCAGTGGAGATAAAACAGCTCCAATAAAAGGAGACATGGTCCCACTAAAATGAAAAATGAAACATATGCTTAACAAGGAGTCCAAATAAATCTATATTTTAGAATTGTATTTACATTTCTGTACAAAATGAGCTAAATCATTGTGAAACGAGATACTGTCAAAGAAGTTACATTCATATAGGAATTTTTTAAAATCCTAAATCGCTTCTTAAAATGTTATAGATACATCTTATGCTGCTACATGCAGCCTCTTATAGGTTGAAATACTGAAGCTACTTAACAATATACATGAATTTGGGATGGGAAGCAAAAGAATAATGTAACCAAGTGAAACTATAAGGCGAACTTAGCCCAACAGAATGCAGTTACTGTGTAAGCCACTTAAGATGCCAGTGGATAATGTGGACACCCATATAAATAGTTCAAATGTCATCCCAATCCTATTGCTCTCTAAATCAGTTTAAGTGGTTCCTGTAATGCAAATGTTTCGGCTAGTTCCTGTCTGAAGGGAGTGGCTTAGCTTGCATCTCATTAAGGTTTGTTACCTGGTGTCACAGAGCAGGTCTTTCTTTGCTCAGCTCTCAGGAAGAAGAGGGTTTTCCTCTTCAAAGGGTAGGGTCAATGCGTTTTCCCAAGCAGCACAGAAGACATTTCTGCTTCAAGTCTTCATTGTGTCACTGCAGTTCCTCTCTCCTCCCAGGGACTTCTGCTTTCTTCTTCCAGCTCCCTCCAGAGCCTCCTTTTCTTTTCCCCAGGCACAGTATGTCACATTAGCAACAAAGTATTAACCCAGGGATGAAGGTTCACCCATTATTAGCAGGTACTAATCGAAGCAGTCTCTAAGGCCTACTGCCATCTTCTCCTGAGGTGAAACAGGGAGTCTAGATGTTATCATGGGAGACTGGTGCTCTCTTAGTCAGGGGGAGCATGTGCCCCCTCAGTGACCAGTCAGCAACCGGGGGTGGGGTTCTCCCCGATGGGAGGGGGGCCATGGCTGATCGCGAGGCAGCCAATTGATCTCTGTGGCTGCTTCTGGCACTCCCACCTGCCTCCCCTGCCCATTACCTAAGTGGTGAGCCCGGCTGGTCAGGGGATGCACCGTCGCTTTCAGGGGGTGCACGTACACCCCTGTGGACACCACTGGATGTTCTATTATGAAACTTTCTACAGCAGTAGTACTCAATCTTTCAGCCCTTGGACTGAATGAGTGGTACAGGGCTGGTTCACAGGCTGGATTCCTTGCAGGGTTGGCACACAGCATTGAGCAGGCACCACACTGCCCTGATCAAGTCTTGTGTGTGTGGACCAGGCCCCCTGCCACCCTGGTTTGGCCCCACTATGCCAGGGTCTGGCCCCATGCTCCCAGCCTGCATACAGGACCAAACTATCTAGTCTGACTCCTTGGGTTTGAAAATATGGCAACTGGAAAGTGGCAGTTAACAGTCACTGCTACCCTGCTGCCAAATTTTCAGACCTGTGGGGATCCCAGTGGGCTGGGTAACATAGGTATTTGGGCTGGATGTGGCTCACAGGCCAGTGGTTCAGCACCCCTGGTCCACAGTAAAGGATGCACACAGTGAGCCCTCCAAAGTGTTCCCCTTGAAGGTTCAGCTAGAATTCAGCCCATTTAGCCTCTTTTATCACACTTGGTTACTTAATGAGGTGTGCTCAGCATGTGTCTGCCTTTCTGCACCTCAGTCTGGCTTGTTGCCAGCAGATGCATTTGATCAGTCAGGCCACTTACTACCAAGGCAGCAGAGCTGGTGTTGTGGCTGTAGTACATAACCTCTGCTTTGCAGGATTAGCCAACCACTTCACATGTCTGCAAATTTTCTGGCAGTCAAATATAAACCCATTGCTTGCATCTTGGACTGGACCAGATTGGAATTTGACTTGTAGGCTAGGGACAGACATTGAAAAAGCATGAGCCTGAATTGATTTAATCTTTACAGGTTAGTCTAAAGGACAAGGCCAGAAAGGAAGCATAATAAGTGTATATTACATTAGTGAATGTCACTTGAATTGCGATTTTATTACTCAGGAAGGGATCTGATTATGTCACCTGGTCAAAGGGCTATGTGTTTCAGACATCAGATCCTTGAAATCCTGACCAAGATCCAGAATCTGGATAAAGCCCAGTAGAATGTTGCTCTGAAATGACTAGACATATGTATAGCTCCAAACCAAGATCAAGAGAGGTTCCTGTTGTTATGTGGGGCATGTGGTTGCTAAAGGAGATGGGTCCACAGGTGACCTGTTGAAAGCTGTATAGGCGACAAAGGGTCCAGAAAGGAGGAATGATTGAGCTCCATCTATAGTGGGAACTCTTGAGTGCCACAACCTGGCGGGGAAAAAAGTTGTCACTGTAGAGAAAACTGCTTATGGTGGAGAAATAGCTGGAACTGGAGACTGAGTGACTTGCCAAAAGAAACAGTGCCACAAGTAGCAGTCAGAGAAAGAATGGCAGAAACAGGGCAGCAGAGAAGTCAGTGATCAATCGGTTTCATAAGCAGGGAATACAGAATGCCAGTTCCACAGAAGGCTGGTTTCAGGAGGTGGGGGTATTGATTCCTATATCAGTACCTTTTAGAAGGCTTGTGACTTGTTTCAGTTAACCCTGTGGATTAGTTCCATTTTCTAAGCTCTTCACTTGACGAAAAAGCTATAGACACCTACAGCCAAATGGAAAGCACATTGAGGATTATGAGCATTTTTATAATGGCTTTCATTCTTCAACTTAAACTGACTCCAGGGTCTGACAGAGAGAGAAGTTTCGGGCCATTTAAAAGAATAAGGGGATGACTTATGTGGAAGTGATGACTTCACTTGGGAATTACCTCCACAACTGAAGCAAAACTGGGAGTCACAGTGTCCTAGATGAATTGCACAAGTTGGTTGAGGTGGAGCTGTTTTCTGACTTACGCTCATCTGACCTCTAAATGTGATTATTGGATGTGCAGGATAGAGAGTTCCATGGCATGGTTCAGTTGCTAAACATATATGGCCAGCAGGTCCCAGAGAAAGTCAAAGGATGTATTGTCCATGCAAAGGCCCCACGAAGAAGAGTATATTGATGGGAAGTGGGTAATGCCACAGTGGGAGGAGTGGCTGTCCTCCAAAGAGAGATCCTAGGGATCTGAGATGTATTAGTCATTGGGGCAGGGAGTAACTTAGCTCAGTGATTTTCAACCTTTTTTATTCACATATTTTTGATCGATCATAGTAATCTTTCATGGACACCTTAGATGTTGTCTGCAGTCCCGTAGGGGTCCATGGACCACAGCTTAAAAACCACTGAGTTAAACAGTACTGTCAGTGATAATCTTCCGGAGGTGGCTGTGTGCCAGGGCAGACTAATTCACTGGCTATCTAGCCAGGGGGAGGCCAAGATACTGTTCCACCTGGGGAGCAGATTAAAGCAGTGATGTCAGAGACAGAGGGTATGGTCATATGTTTTTTTTCTCTCAGTGGAAATAGACTGGAGGGACATGGATGCACATGAGACTTTAGTTTGAGTGAGTGTAGTAGACCCAGATAAGATTTTGCCTGGTAAGTAGTAACATTGAGGAAGGCTGTCTCCATTTAGGACATCCATGGCTCAAGGATGCTGTTCATACACCTACCCATCAGGCTGCTGTTTGGGAATAGGTTGAACTATTAGCCTTACAGCAATATCAGTCTCTTGCTTTTTTGCAAAGGGCCAGAGACAAGGAAACTCATTCAACCCTAGTACAGGGCTGCGCATGGATGGATAGGCTAGGAGAAGATAAGCTACTGCTCCTAGCTAGTGAAAACATGTGCCTGAAGGTAGAGTTGAGTATCACTTAAGTTCAGAGCCCAGCCAGAAGGGGGAAAACAAAGACTACAAGAGAGGAGCAGGCTCTATACCATGTCCCAGTAAATGTCAGATAAGAGGAAGGCTGGCTTCATTGTGACACCTACCACATAGGAATTTAGAACTGTTTATTTTGTCAGAAGACCAAAGAGGAATCCGTGTGTCTATACTCATGATAACCTCTCCACCTGCAAAAGATTGTATCTGCATACATGAATACAGTGTCTGCAGTTATAGTCCTGAGAACAATATTTCAAGGGCTACCATTTCTCTGTTCCAGAGAATTAGTAGATCATCTGCTCAGGTAAAGAAGATGTCCAATTGTAAGGATACATAAGTACTTGTGTGTTGTAGTGTAAGTGTAAATTCAAATGCAGTGTAGCTTTTTGTCAAATCCCCTCATCACTGAACATAGGTCACTGTCAGATGGATTATTGAGCAAGAAGAACCCTAGCTGTTTGCCAGTAGAGCAATTTGTAGCATCTCTTCCTAATTTAAAACGCTAGACTGCACTAGAAATGAGGTGCTTAGTTAATACTAATTATAATGCATGCAGGTACATTAGATAGCATTGAGTGGGGCTCTTAAACTATGTAGTTTTTTACGGCTGATATTTTCCTATTTTGAGTCTTAAGGATTTTTTGTATTTGGTCATGCTTTAGTTCTGGGAGACATAAATTTATGATTATAAACTACCTTTTAAAATCTGTAAGTTCAAAAATAAGCTTCTCCATTGCCTTTGGAGTTAGGATTTATCTATAAAAATTTTATTCAAACATTGTCTATAGATCAACTGTACTGAACCAACTCTTGGTCAACACTCAAGATTTCTAGAGCTATTTGATTTGCTTTGTGGCTTCCTTTTTTTTAATTTTAATGAAGGGCATCCCTTTTTGGAAGGAAAAAAAATTAACTGCATAACATGAAAATAGATTACTTCAGTCTTTAAACTGAATCCTGTTGGAAGTTCAGAAGCAAAATGTTATCAAGGAAGTTGGACTGTAACAAATCACTGGCTATGCTCTTGGCCCTTGAGCAGTTTTGTGGAGAAGAGCCAAGAGGCTAACTGCATATTTAAAGAATATATTCTTTTGTATTTGCACCTACTGAAAATGGCTTTGAATTGTTAATAAAGGGTTTTATTTTTACAGCCATACTCTCTTACAGCCTGTGTTCATTGCTGTTTGAAGTTTCAGATCATCTTAAGAGTTGTTCTTCTTTGGTATCTGACTTGACTAATCTTTTTTTTGCAAAATATAGTGGTTTCAGCCAGTCAGAACAAAGAGGTGTTAAACTTTGGCATGAATAATAGTCAGAACTGGTTTGGTGTGGCAGCTTTACAATATACTGGAGTAGCTAAAGACATTTATTTAACCCCAACAGAACTACTTTCTTCAGTTTCTCAAGTATATAATGGCTCAGATTGCTATGGGAAATAGGCAACAAGATATGTATTTATATTTAAAAAGACCAATTAATATCTCTGTAACATTACAGCTTCAACTTGTTTCAGCTGCATTTGAGCAGTTTGACTATGTGCATACCTGGCCCTTATATTCTTGTTGAATACTTGTGGGCATGTCTACATGTGCACTTTCATGTACATTGCTTATTTTAATGCTCATTAAAGCACCAGTAAAAAGCACTATTTAATTAGCATGCATTCAAATAAGCTAATGCGCATCAAGCATAATTTAAAAACTGTGTTTTTTAGTTAATGTGCATTACAGCAGGCTAATGTGCATTTTCTTAGTACCTCACAGTGGAGGTACTAGATTTAATGCACATTAACTAAAGTATGTTAATGCATGTGTAGACACACCTGCAGTCAACAGCAAATGTCTATATTCTGCCTATACATCCTGGAATAACTCATTATGAAGCTTGAATACACATACCAGGACTCTAACAAATAATCCTTAGAGGGCAGGAGACACAGCCCTCCTGAGGAGTCCCCCCCATCCACACAGTCCCCCCATACCCACAAACCCCAAACCACACCCCAGAACCCCCACCCACATACCCAGCCACAGACCCTGGCTGACCTGCTCCACTGGGCTTTAAAGTAAGCCCACCAGGGGATGGTGGGACTACCGCCACTTCTGGCCCACTGAGCAACCCTTGCAAAGCCAGTAGGCCAAGGCACTTAAGGGAGCCCACCCCTGCCCTAGCCCTGGAATGATCTGTAGGCAAGGCACGGGCCCCCAAAGGAATACTTGCATGCCTGTACACAAATGCTAGGAGCTTAGGGAATAAACAGGAGGAACTTGTCCTCCTGCTTAACAAAAATAATGACAATGTCATAGGCATAATGGAGACCCGGTGGGACTCCACCCGTAACTGGGCCACAGGTATAGATGACTATACACTGTACAGGAGAGATTGAGTAGACAAAAGGGGCAGGGGTGTAGCTCTCTATGTCAAGGAAACCTATGCATCCCTGCAAGCTGACATTGGTGCTCACGGTAGATGACTGGAGACCCTCTGGGTTTAAATCCATGGGGAACACAGCACAAGGGACACAATGGTGGGAGTTTACTACAGACCTCCTACCCAGGATCAAGAGCTTGACCAGGAGTTTGCCAGGAAATTGGCTGAGGCCACACATTCCCGGTGCACTATTATCTTGGGAGACTTCAACTACCCAGACATCTTGTGGGAAGACCGCTCGGCCAAATCTGAATGGTTTCAAAGCTTTCTCTCATTTGTAGATGAGCTCTGTCTGACTCAAGACGTCTACAGGGTGACGAGAGGTAAAGCACTGCTCTACCTGGTACTGGCAATAGGGGGCGACCTAATCAGTGACCTAACAATTGAAGGGAAGCTGGGTAACAGTGACCATGAGCTGATCACCTTCACCATCCTCCATAAAGCTGGCAAGTCAGTCAGCAATACAGAAGTCCTCTACGTCAGGAAAGCTGACTTTGACAAGCTCAGGAGGCTTAGGGGCCCTTAGGGCCTCAGCCCAAGGGGGAGGGGAGTTCAGGATGAGAGGTTGTTCCTCAAGGGAGTGATCGTGGATGCACAAGCAAAATCTATCCCATCTCGGAGGAAAGGCAGCCAAAGGGCACAGCAGCCCCTGTGGCTCTGCAAGGAACTAGTGGACCTCCTGCGACTAAAAAGAAAGACCTACAAAGGACGGAGGACTGGATCCACCTCCAAGAATATTCTGCACTGGTTCAGACCTGCAGGGAGTGAACCAGGAAAGCCAAAGCTGCAACTGAACTCCAGCTAGCTACAAGTATCAAGGACAATAAAAAGTCCTTTTTTAGATATGTGGGGAGCCGGAGGAAAAGCAAGGGCAACATTGGACCCTTGCTAAACCAGATGGGACAACTGACACCCATGAAAAAGCCAACTTGCTAAATGGGTACTTTGCATTGGTTTTTCACCAATCCCAAGGGATGCCTCTGCCCATTATGGGATGGGAAGGCCCGGGCAAGAGAGATTCCTTACCCTCCATCAATGCTGACATTGTGAAGGAACACTGTGAGAGCCTGGATACCTTCAAGTCAGCCGGCCCTGACAGTTTGCACCCCAAGGGTACTCAAGGAGCTGGCAAGCAGCATAGCTTAGCCCCTGGCATGGATCTTTGAGAACTCCTGGCGCTCTGGTGAAGTGCCTGAAGATTCTTGAAGATAGGCACCACATTGGCCTTCTTCCAAAGGGAGGAAAGTGGATCCGGCAAACTACAGGCCCATCAGCCTGACCTCTATCCCAGGGAAGGTCTTAGAAAAGATTATCAAAGAGACCATTTTTAATAGACTGGCCAATGGCAACATCCTGAGGGATATCCAGCATGGGTTTTTTGCAGGCCTTGCTTGAACAATCTTATTCCCTTTGACAACCAGGTGACCTATCACCTGGACAAGGGAGAAGAGATTGATGTCATATATCTTAAATTTAAAAAAGTCTTCGATCTGGTATCCCAGGATCACCACTTAGCAAAATCAGCCAACTGCAGCCTTGGCTTCACCACGATCCACTGGCTGGAGAATTGTCTCTGTGGTCAGACCCAGGGGGTGGTGGTTGATAGAAATCAGTCATCATGGTGTGTTGTGACCAGTGGGGTCCCTCAAGGCTCTGTTCTTGGTCCTGTACTATTCAACATCTTCATTAATGATGTGGACATTGGTATCAGAGCAGACTGTCCAAGTTCACCAACTCAAGGGCTATAGGCTGTACAGGAGGGACAGGACAGGGAAGAAAGGCCGGGGTGTGGCGCTCTACATTAAGTAGGAATACACATCCTCATCAGGTAGCACAGAGTCAGAGGAGGAGCACATGAAAGTGCTCTGGGTTAGAATACAAGGCAGTCGAGGGGAAAGAGACTTAACGGTGGGGGTCTACTACAGACTACCTAACCAAGGGGAAGAGCTAGACCAGGAATTCTTAAGTCAGCTCACAGAGGTAGTTAGGTCAAAGGACATGGTCATCCTGGGTGACCTGAACTTTCCAGACATCTGCTGGGAAGAGCAGTCAGCCAGGTCTGACCGCTCACGTAGGTTCCTAGCCCAAATGCAGGACCTCCATCTAACCCAGGAGGTGCACAGCCCCACCAGGGGAGATGCCTTGTTGGACCTGGTGCTGGCCATGGGTGACAACCTGGTGAGGGGGCTGCGGGTGCTAGACCACCTGGGCGACAGCGATCATCGCCTGCTGGAATTCACCATCCAGTGCAAGGTAGCAAAGGCCTGCAGCAAGGCAGCAGCCCTAGATTTCAGGAGGGTGGACTTCAATGAGCTAAGGAGAATAGTGCACTCATTTATTAGGGTTACGTTTCTAGGGTCTTTGTAATTCTATCAATGGGCTGCTTGTGTTACTTGTGTTTCTATACGGAGCTGTATATCTCCCTTCTGCAAGTCCTCACCCCCAATGGAGCTAGCTTGCAGGACTCAGTTTCAATGGGGCTGGGTTCCTCCAGTCACCAAATCAGTCATACGCACATACACAGATTAACGTGGCATGCCTGACCTGGCTGGGTCGATCAGCATGGACAGGCTGACACCCTCATATGCCAAGAATCAGTTCATCAAAGCAACAATAAACTGCAGTCAGACACAAGCACACAGGTAAACAAAATACCTCTGAATCCGGCTGGGTGTCCAGCTGACACCCTCGTGGGCCAGCATTTGGTTCATTAGGGCACATCTGAGCCAAACTGGGTCAATCAGCCTGTACAAGCTGATCTCCTTATGTGTTTCAAACTCAGTACATCCCAATCTTTAGCCTCTTGATGAGCAGACCCCACAGTATTTTTGGGCTGCACAGGGAGCTTTAGTTTAGGTTAAAGAAGCATTGCTGCAGAGCAAGTGGGGAAGGAGAAGTAGAGGAGGAAAAATATACCCAGTTACTACCAGTTTGACTATGAAAGTTATTTATTGCTAAGTATATGAAATATATAGTGGTACTAGTAGCAATAGACATGCAAAGGAAAAACAAACACAAACAATTACAATACTACCCTGGTTTCACCAAGTATTTGGGGAAACTTAGCTCAAACTTAACTAATACAGTTCAGGTTCAGAAATCTATGCCTAGAGAGAGAAAAGAGAGGGAGAGCAAGAGCTGGGATCTCACCAGTCTAAGGCACTTGAGTTTCAGTGCTGACAAGTAAAGTTCTTAGCACAATCCTTGAAGGGAGATGGTCTGTTTCGTCCAGCTTGTCAAGAACAACAGTGGATGGTGTCAGAGAAACGTCTCCTCTTGAAGCACACACACACTTTGCTGCTTTTTTTAACATATTTTTATACCCTCAGTTCAGCTTCTTCAAAGCGTTCTTGATAGTGTAAATTGTATTTTCTAGTGACAAGGGGTATCTGGTTTGGAACATTGCAAGAAACTGATTACTATCCAGGAAAAACATAAAGTTAAGGAGTAACTAGACACTTAGGAGTCAGCTTGAAATTCCTATGGATAGCAGATATACTGGATGGGATACCTCATTGTTTCTTCAGAAACAATAGATAGCTTACAGTGTCAGAGTTTTGGATTTTTACCTGTTGTGAACAGGCCTCAGCTTAGCATGACTTTTCATAACTTTGGTGGGGAGGACTTCCACTAGTCATCCTGGGAAAATTATGACAACACTTGTGGTTAGGGCTCCAATGGGCTGGACGCTGTGACGAACCCTTAACCATTGTTCAAATGTTGCCCATACCCCCTCTGACTTGGTCTTTTTGCCTCAGCATTCCCTAACCTGGCAACTGAGTTTTATTCGATCAAGTTTAAATAGGCCTCCCATAGTGGGACCGGGCAATGTATGGCCTGAGGTGCCTATTAAATTTTACTTCTGGTTAGAGGTGTGTGTGTGTGTGGAAGGTGGGGGGGGTGGGGAAAGTCCTTTGTAAATCCAGACTAGAATTGGTCTGATAAATGCTGAGCTGGGTATGTGTAAATGTGGGTTGATTGGCATTTGGAGTACAGATTCCCCATCATGCAGTGCTCCCCTGCTTATATGATCAGAATTCACTGCAGTCTTTGCTTTGGGCTTTCTGTTCTCTATCTTCCATGGAAATGAATGGTCATCTGGTTCCATCTTGGATGCAAATGAGACCTAGGGCAGTTGCTCCCTTATCTGGAGGGCTTTAGGTATGTCTCCCACTGCATCTTAATCAGTTTTGTTTAGGTAGAGAAGAGGAGGGGGTGGGAATTCTTTGTTAGTCAGACAGGCTGCGTGCTGTGCCAGGGTTTCCCAAGAACACAGAGCTGAGAGGCAACAGGTGTCAAACTGCTGAGAGGGAAACTGCTGACCTTTTGAGGTCCTTTCTATTTTCTGTGATTCTATGAAATCAAATAGAGTAATATAGATGAGATCAGTGATTTTCGATATGTTTTATGGAGCAGTCATGATTCCATGGAGAATGGGTAATGTAACCTTGTCCTCTCCTCACCTGTGGCACTTGCTCCCCATTGAGCAAGCAAAAAAGGACCTTTTGCATTGACGTATCACTTTAAACACTCATCTCTAATTTGCTGCCCACTATCAGTACTGCTTTCCAGGTTTTTTCAGCCCCCTCAATTTGCACGTCTTGGATTATTTCCCACCAAATATGTTAGTTTGATTAAGTTAGGAAAGTTTGCAGCTTGACATATCATCAAGCCTTTGTGAATGTTTTTTCTAATAGAAGGGTTAGTAAGACTTGCCAACATAATGAGGGGACTGTTGAGGCATTCATTATTTTTTCAAGGTTTCAGGCAGAGGGTAGGGGAGATTGCATCTGAATTGTGTAGATTGTTTCAATGCAAATTAATAACAGTGAAGTTATGCAAAGTGAAAAATGTGGGAATGGAGAGTTTGTCAAATGTGCTTAAATGTATCAAAATTTTCCATATTCATCTGAAAACAGACATAGAAATGGCTTCCCTTTATCTTCCTCTCTTAAAGCAGGAAACAGTAACAGATGGCTGGCCTGCAGAGCCACTGTATCTGACCTGTGGAGCTGGAAGGCTTTGCCAGGGGGCCAGGCAGCAAGGACCTGTGCTGGGACTGAGCACCTTCCAGCTGTGCCTGTGCTGCTGCTGCTTCTCTCAGCTCTAGTCATAGAATCATAGAGAAGTAGAGCTGAAAGGAACTTTGAGAAGCCATCTAGTCCATCCCCCTTCCTGAGGCAGGATCAACCCTATTCAAACCATCCTATATAAATCCATAATTTGACCTCTTAGTAGAACGATAATCAACGCTGACACAGCACAATACATAACACCCTAACTTGTGCAGATAAAGCACGGGAACTATGGCAGCCAGGGTCCTGCTTCTATAAAGGTTGTTAATATATACTCAAGACATCTCAGGTAGAGGGCCACGGCCCCCTCTAGAGAGGAAGGCAAAACCCCCCACAGTCCTAACCAATCTGATCACGGAGTAAAGTTCCTTCCTGACTACAAATATGGTGACTGGTATGATCCTGAGCAGAGAGGCAAGACCCTCTAGCCAGAAACATCTGGATTTAAGTCCCAGCAAGAGCATTAGTTTGACATGGGATAGGTTACAAAAAAAGAAAACTAATAAGTAAGAAAGCATCAATATCATATCTCCAGTATGAAAAGAGCCCCTGAAGCATCTAGCCTTCAAACACCAGTAAACGGACACAGAACAGATGATAAAAATCAGTTCATGACTAACTTAGAAGTTGTCTGCGGCTTTCCTGGCACGTCCTGTCTACACCCATTCATAACCATTCTTACCAGTGTTTCTTCTTTGTGGACTCTGGTTGGACAGATTGAGTGGAGATGGAGACAAGGAATCTGCTTCAGTTTTGAGGATGGAAGGTTTGGGACCTGAAATAGAGGCCAAATGGAAGGGTTCTTTCAGTGCCACTTAGAATTAAGCAGATGAAGAAAAAAAGGGTTAAAACAATGAGGATCTTGGCTAGTTAATCCAAATAAACTGAAGTGGATAGAGACTGAAGAGAGACAGCCCGCTACTTATTGTGGGCATTGGTAACCATTTTCTGCCACTGTGGTAACTTCTATCATATTTCAGAGATTAAGGCTGCTCCCATACTAGTTTTTATGGTTTGTGGCTGCCACAACTCTAGCCTAGAAATGCCATGGCTCAGTCTGAGAATCCATTTATTACCCAGGGCTGCAGCTGGCAAAGGGTTATGAGCCAGGGGTTAAAACAATGCAACATGGGTCCAAGGGAGGTAGGTACATCCTGCTTGATTGTGTTGTGGTGCTAGTGAAGCCTTCTCCTGATGATATGCCACCAAGGCTCCCCTGCCCCCCACCCCAGAACTTCATGAGCCAGATAAAATGGCTCCATAGCCTGAACACAGCCCATGGGGCATACGATACCAACCCGTGATCTAAGGCAACAGAAGAGAGGAGATGCATGCGGCTTATACTCTATAAATGCTGTTACATGCTCCCCTTATCCATCATCCTCCAGCACTATTGTCATCCTACAGCCTGTTAAATGAGCACCCCTACAGAAAATAATGTGTTCCTCTACCACTATGTGCTCTTTACCAACTTTTTAATCTCAGTTCCACTGAGTTTAAATTAAGGTCACTGGGGGATGGGCGGATAACCACCAGAGCAAGCTCACCAAGCATCAACTGCAAAATCAGGAGGTTAGGCTGCTCAAGGGAACCCACTCCTACCCCAGTCCAGGAAGAGAGCTTCTCCATGAGTACAAGGAAGTCTAGGGCTGCCAATGGCATACTTACTTGCCTGTACACTAATACTAGGAGTTTAGGGAATAAACAGGAGGAACTGGTCCTTCTGCTAAACAAAAATGACTATGATCTCATAGGGATAATGCAGACCTGGCAGGGCTCCTCTTATGACTGGACTACGGGTATAAATGGCTCTACCCTGTACAGGAGAGATCATGCTGAAAAAAGGGGCAAGGGTGTAGCTCTCCATGTGAAGGAGGGCTACATGTCCCTACAAGCTGAGATTGGCACCCAAGGAGGACAACTGGAGACTCTTTGAATTAGAATATGCGGAGAATGTGGTGAAGGAGATACAATGCTAGAAGTCTACTACAGACCTCCAAATGAGGAACAAGAGTTTGACCAAAAATTCACCAGGGAGCTGCCTGAGGCTGGACACTCTCAGTGCATGGTTGTCATGGGAGACTTCAACTACCCGGACATCTCATGGGATGAGCACTCAGCCAAAGTATATTATGTACCTCGGGAGGAACAACTGGCACCACACCTACAGGTTAGGGAACTCCCCTCTTGTCACCATGGAGGCGGAAAAGGATCTGGGGGTCATCATTGACTCCAAGATGAACATGGGCCGGCAGTGTGGGGAGGCAGT
>NW_017728886.1:149134859-149165410 GCF_001723895.1 Crocodylus porosus
CATCTTGCTGGGGTCGTTTGATCCCAGTATTCTTTCCTGCCATGGCAGGGGGTTGGACTAGATGATCTGCTCAGGTCCCTTCCGACCCTAGAAACTATGAAATTATGAAATCCAATCCTTCTTAGTCCTTCCTTGCATGTGTGGATGAGCTCTACCTGTCTCAGAAGGTTATGGGCTGACAAAAGGTAAGGCACTGCTGGACCTGGTACTCACCAAAGAGGATGATCTAATCAGCAACCTAAGGGAAGGGAAGCAGGGTGACAGTGACCACGAGTTGATCACTTTCACTATCCATCGCAAAGCTGGCAATTTAGCCAGCAATGCAGTAGTCCTTGAATTTAGGAGAATTGACTTTCATAAGCTCAGGAGGCTTGTTCTTGAGGCCCTGAGAGGCCATAATCTCACAGGAAGGGGAGTTCATGATGAGTGGTTGCTCCTCAAGGAAGTGATTTTAGAAGTACAAGGGGAGTCCATCCAAACCTGTAGGAAAGGTGGTAAAAGGGCTCAACAACCCCCTTGGCTCAACAGGGAACTCGTGGACCTCCTACATTGAAAAAGGAAGGCTTATAAAGGATGGAAGACAGGAAACATCACTAAGTAGGAGTATTCTGCACTGGTCCACACTGGCAGGGAGTAAACTAGGAAAGCCAAGGCTGCAACTGAAATCCAACTGGCTACACAAATTACGGACAATAAAAAGTCCTTCTTCAGATATGTGGGGAGTCAAAAGAAAAACAAGGCCAACATTGGACCCCTGCTAAACCAACTGGGGCAGCTGACTGCCAACACACAGGAAAAAGCCAGTTTGTTTAATGGTAACTTTGTGTTGGTTTTTCCCAGGCCAAAGGGACCACCCTGCCTAACATGATGTGAGATGGCCAGGGTGAGGGTGAATGTATGCTCACCATTGGTATTGATCTTGTGAGGGAGCATCTTGAGAGGCTGGACCCCCACAAATCAGCTGGTCCAGATAGATTGCAGCCAAGAGTGCTAAAGGAACTGGCAGACATCATAGCGCAGCCACTGGCAAGGATAATTGAGAACTCATGGAGCTCGGGTGAAGTACCTGAAGATTGGAAGAGGGCCAATGTGGTGCCCATTTTCAAGAAAGGGAGGAAAGAAGACCTGGGAAACTATAGGCAAATCAGTTTTATCTCAACCCCTGGGAAGATTTTGGAAAAAAAAATCAAAGAAACCATTCTTGACAGGCTAATAGAAGACAACATTCTGAGAGACAGGCAGCACAGGTTTGTTGTGGGTAGGTCTTGCCTGACCAACCTCATTTCTTTCTATGACCAGGTGATGTATCACCTGGACAAAAGGGAAGAGGTTGACATCATTTATTTGGACTTTAAAAAAGCCTTTGACCTACTGGCCCATGATGTCGTCATGGAAAATTTGGGGAACTGGAGCCTCGACTGCTCAGTAGTCTGATGGCTGGGGAACTGACTCCAAGGTCAGACCCAGAGGGTGGTAGCTGACAGAACCAAATCAACATGGCATTCAGTGACCACTGGTGTCCCCCAAGGCTCCATTTTTGGACCTGTACTCTTTAATGTCTTTATAAACAATGTGCACACTAGTGTCAGAAGCAGACTGGCTAAGTGCGCTGATGACATGAAACTTTGGGGAAGAGTGTCCATACTTGATGGATAGGTTGGTAATCCAGGCTGACCTTGATAGGCTTGCAAAATGGGTGGATGAAAACCTGATGGCATTCAATACAGAGAAATGCAAGGTGCTGTACCTCGGGAATAAAAACCCATAGCATGCATATAGGCTCAGCAGTGCTACACTTGCTAGTACCATGACCGAAAGAGACTTGGGGGTCATGATTGACCACAAGATGAACATGAGCCACCAATGTGATACCGCAGCTGGCAAAGCGAGCAAAACTCTGGCTTGCATCTACTGATGCCTCTTGAGCAAGATGTCATCCTCCCACTGTACTCGGCCTTGGTGAGGCTACAGCTGGAGTACTGCGTCCAATTCTGGGCTCCACAATTTTAGGAAGAACATGGAGAAGCTTGAGACAGCCCAGATGAGAGCCACGCACATGATCAGAGGGCAAGAGAACAGGCCTTATGAAGAAAGGCTGCGAGCTATGGGACTCTTTGGCTTAGAGAAATGCAGGCTCAGGGGTGTCTTGGTGGCAGCCTGTAAGTACATAAGGGGTGTGCATCAGGATCTGGGGGAATGCGTGTTCACCAGAACACCCCAAGGGATGACAAGGGCCAATGGTCACAAACTCCTGCAAAACCATTTCAGGCTGGACTTAAGAAAAAACTTCTTTACTGACCAAGCCCCCAAGGCCTGGAACAGACTCCCTCCAGAGGTGGTGCAAACACCTACTCTGGACACTTTTAAGAAACATTTGGATGCTTATCTTGCCTGGATCCTTTGACCCTACTTGGCTTCCTGCCCCTTGGGCAGGGGGCTGGACCCATTGATCTTACAAGGTCCCTTCTAGTTCTAATGTCTATGAAATCTATACAATCAATATCAAGACTCTTACTGAGTATTATAGGAGCAAGGTTAGCCTGCTCTTAGCAAATCTTCCTTGGCCAAGACAGCTCTTTCTAAAATAACTTTCTTCCCTCTTATACCTGTCCACTTCACCTTTCCCTTGTAACAAACTGTCTCACAGAAACAGAGAATTGAATCAGTACAAAGAGTAATAAATAAAAGATGGAGAGAAATACAGGTTCAGGTCTGAGAGAGCAAGTTCTGATTTAAATATATGCACAATACAGTATGTTTAAAATTAAGAGGGAATTTACATATAGTGTGTATTGACATTTAAATATGAATACCGGTTGGAGCACGCTTCACAAAACAACCACTTTCTTTCTGACCTTACAATCCTTATGCTCAAAGGGAATTTAGAAACCACTCTGGAAGGCCTGAGAACAGACAAACAATCCTACTGGACAGTAAAAAATCTGGACTTAATACAGACAGTGGCTTTATGGTTAATTATAACCTAACACAGAGTTGTCAACTGGAGGTACGCGTACCACTGGGTGTACCTGGAAAGGTGCTAGGGGGTACGCACAGGGGGACAGGCAAGGACAGAGCACCGCCACCCCCCACCCCATGCCACTGCCTCCCAGGAGCGGGGCTTTGGGGGCAAAGCGGGGATGAAGGCAGTGGCTCCCCTCTGCGGGCCGCACAGGTGCAGCCTAGCCAGCCAGACATGGGAGGGGAATTTCATACAGCGCCGCCACTGCCATCCACCACATGCCACCTCTGCCATGTGCAAGCCCCACCCTGCTGCACAGCTGACCACTCCCTCCCCCTCCAACTCGTGTCTGGCCACTGGCACAAGAAGGGGTGCACTCCTTAAAAAAGGTTGAAAACCCCTGACATAACAGATACTGCTACCTATCTCCCTGTCATTCAGAGGTACAGGGAGATACCATCCCTTTCTCTTCTTGAGTGGTCTCTTACACATATTAAGTATCCTATTCTACTGCACTCCTTTTGTTTATAAGGGCTTATATCCTTACCTCTTCACAGGCCTCCAAGTATTTGGTATGCCTTTACATGAAGTCTTCCTTCTGCTGTTTAGCTCACCCTGTGTCTTTATCTTTCTTAGACCTGAGGGAGGGCACTTGAAACCTAAAAGCTTGTCCAGTACTCTCCCCAGTATACAGATGAGTCAATGAAAGAAATCAGAAAAAAATCCTTGTCTCTTCATATTTAAATATGGTTAACTCCACTGTGTGCAACAGAGTTATACGTATAACATTAATCAAGGCACACTTTGAACAATTTGATTGTGAAGATGCTATACTGACTGCCTTTTATGCAAAGATAATTTTATGCAAAGATACTTTTCCGGATTTCTTGATCATTTTACGTATGCATGAAGACTGTAATTCCTAACATCATACTGATGACAAAGTGTCCTCTGTCTGTTGGAAATAGACAGGAACTTTCCAGTGGTATAATACCGAGCCACTTGAGGGTCTTATGAGTGTCCTTAATGGAGACTTTAAAGAGCAAGTACTTACAAAGCCTTTTTTCCACTGATATGCTGAAAACTCCTTTAAGTACCACAGTATACATCATAAAAAAGTAAATTGACTTATCTAATTATATACTGAACTATAGAAAACTCTCACTGCTTTAGATTGTTTGATGTCTCTGGGGAGATTATTCCATCATAACATAAGAGGCAACATTTTTACTTTGTTAATTATGAATTTATGAACAAGAAAATGGAAGATGGTTCTTATTATTTTTAGCAAAATAGTATCATCTTAAATTATAAATGCTTTGATGAATCCCAGTAGGGGACCTTTTCTTGCAAGAATTTTTAATATGATACAATAGTAGCAAATGTATTCAAAGGATACTAAATAAAGACTCAGCATGTTATTATCACCAAGTTTAAGTATCTTCTAACTCAGTGATTCTTAACCAAGGTACCACAGAAATACTTCTAAAAGTGCCATGAGGTGATGCACAGTATTAGCACTGTGCAAATACCTACATGTGATTCATAAGATAAACCCAGATTTCAAATAGGAATCCATGGTATCAGAAATATTCTGACCTGTTGTGGCCTTTGAGTTCTTTGCAAGAGAAGAATTGCTCTATTATTCTTCTGTAGTCAAAAAAATAAATGACAGCTAAGAGTCGGCATTTTCTGAGTGACGTCTTGAGTCTAACAAGGTTGAGAAAAGTGTTCTAATTCCATAATTAGGCAGAAGGAAGGGCAAAGCAGTGTCTTATAGTGTAACTAATATAGACAGGTATAAGCTTTTGTAAACAACAGCTTACTTCATCACATGCCAAGAATGGATGAAGGGAGCAGGGGTTCTAAATAGAAAGCAGTAATTTAGGCTGCTGATAGATGTGGGCTAAAAAACCCCTCGCTTTACCAGAAGGGCAGTTCAGTCCAGCTCTGTAGCATCTGTATAAACTGGGCATTTCAGCAGGGCTTTTTGGTGCTTTTATTTAAAGTTGATTCTATTAGCTGTTAGATTAAAGCACGAAAAAGTCCTGGTGAAGCACCCTACAGATGTTGGGTGAGCTGGGTCCAACTAGTGTGATGCCTGTTCTGGGCGTGTACTGAGCTTGGTGTGAGGGTGTGCCGAGCTTAAACCAAAGCACTGCTTTTTTCCCTGTGTCTGTACACAGCCTTAAATACAAAGCATAGGGAAGAGGAGGAGGAACAACAGATATAGGGCACTGCTGAGGGAGGCAAAGGTGGTAAACAAAGCAGTAAAGCCATAGATACATAAGGGTTATAAAAATGAGCCCAGGTAGTAGGTTAGGAATCTGTAGTCTCTTTTTAAACCATACTCAACCCAGTCTGTCTGCCGATGATTTCTACTACGCAATTGCATGTTCAAGTCAGTTTTTGAGGTTATAGTGTTTAAGGACAGCTACTCTGAAATCAGTGATGGACTGCCCAGGGAGGTTTAAGTATTCTGCCATAGGTGTGTATTTCTGGACTTTGTCAGATTGGTGTCTATTCATTCTTTCAAGTAGGAATTGCCTTATCTGTGCAATGTAGACTGCAGAGGGACACTAAGAAGATGATGTTGGTAGAGGAGCAGGCGAATGAACTCCCAAGTGTCACAACCCGTGTTGCTTGGTTCAGTGATGATGTGGTCCATGTTGATGAGGGGGCAAGTTAGTGCCAAGTCCCTGCAGCCCTGCCATGTACCCCTAGTGGCTGGGCAGATCTGGCACTAAAGTTAGTGCCAGGTCACATCTACACATGTATTAATGTGCTTTAACTAATCACACCTAAATACTTGCATTTGCAGGTATCAAATTTAGGCAATATTAGCCTAATATTGCCACTTTTAATGTGCATTAAGGGTGTACACATGTAGACACATATCTTTAATGCTCATTAAATTAGTCTAATGCACATTAACACATCTCATGTACATATGCCCATAGAGACCTATTTTTCCAGCTTGTTCTCAATTCTTAAGACAAAAAGTGGTGGGTGATATAATTTACTGTTCCACAAAAATAAAGCAGGCTTAGTCTCTTTTCAGTCTTGATGTTTTTGGAGTGAGGGGGGTGTTATTTTGTTTTGTTTTTTGAAGGATTATTCTAAGTTGTGGTAAAGAGAAAAGTAACTGTAGGCACTCTTCTCATAGTGTGCCGACCTGTGGAATAAAGTAGTACTGTTTTGGCATATTTTTTTAAAACATATCTTTAATTCCAGATATAACTGTGCTTCAATTCTGCATTGTTGCCTTCATCATTAAGGCCCAGATCTTGCAAGTCACTCATGGAGGCTGGATCTTATTTTTGCTTGGAGTACCACTGATTTCAGTGGGTCTTCATGTGGGTATATAGGATCAGGAACTAACCTGATTTTTAAAAAATGCAGAAGGAAACCTTGACCCATGTCTTGGAGGCTCTCTGAGATCCAGTTGCTCATAATTCCATCTGGGCTCTTCTACTCTGCCCAACAGCCCTGTAGAAAAACATTTTACTAAACAATAAAAACAAACCCATACAATTACAGATAAAATTGTACTAGGTTAGTATGGCTTGCTGTTTTCTAGTGTATCAGCCTAAAATCATCTTGTTAGAAATGAGCTATCACACCGCCAAGCTTTAACATGGAAGGTAGATGACTTTCTATAAAATACAAATTGATTGCTAATGATTATGTTTATAGATCTTGAGACGTGCCTTAGTGACTCAGCCTTTTCAAGCTTGTAACTGCTGGCTTTTTTAGATGGTCACTGAGCACCAGATGGATTTGACTGCTGCTCTTGAAATAATCAGACCAAACTTTCTTTTGACAGGCACCATTTAACAAGTAGAGCGATAGCCTTATATCATCCTTTCACCAACGAAACCCACACTAATAAGACATAGTTTACTGGTAGTGCTCAGAGTACCTTCACAGACCATTATGAGTTTCTGGGATGCTATCCTTCTTTACTGAACACATGCCTCCAGCCTTTCATTTTATTCACCCTTAAGATCAATCTCCCAAAAATGTTAAATTTGACCAACCTGGGCAAATTCCTAGCAGCAGTACTTAGCCATGATGAAGACCAGAGTTTATTTGAATTGGCTGAGGCAGACTGTACCAGATTAAGTATCATCACTACTGCTTGCATCAAGTAAGACCCTTTCTGAACTGCTAGACCCTCTCAATTTGGTTTCTTTCTTGCCATCATATTGAGGCAGGTAGAGTTATTCTGTCCTACATGTTTCACATGTTTTAGTAAGGAGAGAGGGTTGGTTGGTTTTTTTTTTTCACAGCATCTTTATGTGAGCTGATACAAGTTGCATTTCAGGGGTAAATTAGGCACCTGGAAGGTCACTTGCATATTATGGCTGTGCAAAGCTTCGGTCGCTGATTCAAATTGGAGGAGATTCAGCCCGATTCAGCAGCTGAATCTCCAACTCCAAATCAGGAGACCAGTAAAAAGGTCTGAATTGATTCAAAGCCTCTGAATTAATTTGGAAAAGTTTTGGAGGACATTTGGTGATTCGGACAGCCCCCGCTTGCCTCCGCGGGGAACTGGACCCGGACTCCGTGCCGGTAAGTAGGGGGAGAAGGGGAGGGCTGGAGGAGGGGAGAGGGGACCATAGGGTGACCCCAGCCAGGGCTGGTCCCCCAGGCCCCCTGAGTGCCCCCCGACCCCCACCCACTCTCCCAACCCCTGTCAATGGCTGCCCCATCCGACCCCAGCATCCTGGTGCTTTAACAAAAAGGTCCACACTCACCAGCTGCTGCAGTGGCCTTTGGGGCAGCCATTGACTGGGCTGGGAGAGCAGGTAGGGGATGGGGTCTGTTTGATTTGGAGATTTGGCGGTGGCTGAATCTCTGAATCAGATTCGAGAAATAGATTTGGGACAGTGATGCGAATCACCAAATCGAATCACTGTCCCCTGAATCGGCCAAATCCAAAGTGAATACTAGCCGCTTTGCACAGGCCTATTACATATCTCTATGCTGTTCTTCAGATTTCAGTGTTGACACATAGGGTATATACAAACATTTGTGAGGGGTAGGGGGAGGTTAGATTTCGTTCAAAATGGCCACCGATCTAACTTAGTTCACCCAGGTATGGACCTTGCACCTAGATCC
Source organism: Crocodylus porosus (assembly GCF_001723895.1). Classification (NCBI taxonomy): domain Eukaryota; kingdom Metazoa; phylum Chordata; order Crocodylia; family Crocodylidae; genus Crocodylus; species Crocodylus porosus. Next base: position 149,142,946 of record NW_017728886.1, read on the forward strand.
CTAGTTAGGTCAGTCTAAGTGCAAACTGTACAGAAGTTCCAGGCAGTTTAGACTGGTCTAAAAAGAGCTGACCTGATCTAAATTAACTCTAGCTCTGAGGTATTCTAACTTAGATGGGCTTGGCCAGTTTTTAAGACCAGTTTTATTGTCTTGAACTTCTGTACAGTTCTACACAACCCCAGGGTTGGCAAAACCCAGCCACCAGCCCCAGAGCAACACTTTTTCTACCTGCCCTCCTGGCACTCAACTATTTTTAGGCCTTCACCCCAGCCACAAGCAGACAAGCACCTTCCACACCCCTTCCCCCCCCCGTTCCCCAGCCCACCAAACTACCCATCCAGCAAACTGTTCCCAATGCTGGTTGTATCAGTGTCTGCTGACGCTAGGAGCCAAGGAAGTAAGTCCTGGTGGGGTGGAGGGACACATGGTGAAGGAGGTCAGGGGTGTAAAAGTAGCCCCTGGGAGGGGGGGAGCCCTGCAACCCCATAGGTCCCCCGGAAGACCCCACAAGGCCCCTGTTCCTGCCAAACCCTTCTGGACCCCACTTGCCCCCCTGATCCCCATGTGGATGCTGCCTGCCCTGCTCCGATTCCCTGTATAGGGCAGATTGACACATAAGCAAACTAAGCACATGCCTAGGGTCCTAAGTGAAGAAGGGGCCTAGTTATGCTTATTTTACATATTATAATTATTGGGTGAAAAACATAGGGGCCCACAAGTTCATTTGCCTAGGGCCAACTAAAGGATTAATCCAGCCTTGCCGCTGTGCTGATGCTGCCTGTTCCCCTGATGCCCCCTGCAGATGTCTCCTGCCTCCTGATTCCACCATTCCCCTTTTAGAACCTGTCTGCCCCCTTACCTCCACAGACCCTGCTATACCTCCTGATCCCCCAACAGACCCCACCTATCCACCTGATCCCTCCCAAGCCTGCTTGCCCCCCCAATTCCCCTCCCTGCCCCCCTGCTCACCCCACCATTGCAACTTACCTTAGATTGGGTGGCCATTTTTAACTCAATCTAACCTCCCCCTAACTTTCCCAAATGTTTGTACCCAGCCATAGTCAATTTGTCCAGCTGCAGAATGAGGAGAAGAAAGAGCTGTTTAGTTCAGTTTGTCAGCATTAAAATGCATTGTAAAGATTGATGACAGTTTTCTAAACCACATACTAAGGAGTAAATCACTGAACTGGCAATTATACTGAATATAGCATTATCCTCCTGCAATGTTTAAACAAATGTGCTGTGCAAAAACAAACAAACAAAAAGCAATCAACTCAACCCTTTTGGCTGTTGTGATTACCCTGAGATATGAAGTTTAGGTGTGGATATGCATTTTTTTTCAGTTTCTCTAGGAGTAGATGTGCTTGGATTCAGCTTTGTGGTTCCAGCCCATCTCTGTTTTTCTGTGTTTACTTTATGTGTTCAAACTCCTTGAATTTCTTTTTGAATTCTTTAAAGAAAAACTATTGGCTGAAGTCATTCATGTGTCTATAAAAAATTGCAACTCAGCTATAATAATTTCAGTATACCTGGCCCAGATTCTGAGTTTGTGATGAACTCAAGCTTGGGATGAAACAAGAAGAGTTTAATCAGTTCTGAGATGTTGCTACAAAATGTTATCTCATCACGCAGTTTTAGCTGTCATGCTGTATATCCACAAATCCAGGGAAATGCAGTGTAGCTGAGAAAGTCACTCCATGGATCAGTGATATTGGGTGGATGCAAATTGTTGTAAGAGAGAATTCAGCCTGATTTTTCTTTCTTGTCCCTTCGGTGAATGGCAGGTTAGATTCCTGTCTGCTGTAAATCAGTACAGCTCAATTGACGCTGTTGAGCTGTACTACTTTATACTTGCCATGAGCATTCTAGCCACACTTTTTGTATGACCATCTTTTCCTTATCATTTATTTTCTGTCCTCTCATCAATAATCTTTCATTCTGTCTCTAATGCACAAATTTTCCCACAGTACAGTAATTGCATATAAACTATAAGACTGCTTCATAGTTCAGATACTTCACGTGAACGAAGGAACCTATTAATGCAAATTATGGGGGGGGGATTTTATTTAAATTTGGAATGTGTTTTTCCTGGTGTTTGCTTTTTTTTTCTTTTAAGAAAAGCAAATCCTGTTATAAATTTAAATTGCATTTCAGCAAAGGGCTTTTCATAGTAAAATCCCATCTATTTCCTTTTGACATTTTGAAGGCCTAAAATGAACACTCATTAGATAGAACCTTTAAAGAAATCACTGCTGTCAGCAGATCCAGTATCAGAGCTTCTGTTTCGTAGCAATATCCAAAAACAGGAAACTATAAGTTTCATTCAAAGATCCAAAGCAGGCTCCTTTGCATTCAAGACTTCTGACTTCAGAAGCTAGACATTAAATACATGTGGCAAGAAGAGGGCTTGTAGTAAATCTCCATAAATTATATGTCAGGGTTGCATGGGTGAAGCTTGATAAAATCAGTTGTATTGTGGTACCTGATATAACATTAAAATGTCTGTGAGGCCAAACAGGGAAGTGAGAAAAGAAGCTCTGCTTGGGATCTTACTTGCATCTCACATAGCTGCTTGCATTTGTTATGAGCACATCCTAGGGGCCGGAAAAGAAAATATAGCTGTAAAGATTGTGATGATTTTACTGCAATGGTTTTCAAACTTTTTTCATTTGCAGACCCCTAAAAAATTTCAAATGGGGGTGAGGACCCCTTTGGAAATTTCAAATGGAGTTGCAGACCCCCTTGAATTGTAAGTGTGGGGAATCGCATATTTTTTATCATAGTCATCTTTCACAGACCCCTTAGACAGGTTAACTGTGAACAGAGGCCAAATAGCAGCTAACTCACATTCAGCACTTGCTCAGCTGCACCCACGACACTATGCAATACGCAGTTTTCTTTGTGTGGATGAATCTATGCTAACCGGAAGGAGGACACGGGACACAGCCTTCTCTGACTTTTGTCAGTGATAGCCTGGGGGTGGGGCTGGCTCAGTGATCAGGAAGACCACATGAGCTCTGGCTGAGGCTACAGTGCCACCTGGGGTGGGGTGAGGGGGGGAAATTGAGTGGGGTGCCACAAAGCCCCATGGGTTGCCAGCAGAATGCAACCCAACGTGAGTCGCAAAGGGATCTGGTACAGATATTCACTACGGCACTCTAACCTATAGCACTGAAGTCTGATACCACATCTTTCCAGGGCTATCTTAGAGCAGGATCCACAATTTTTACAGTGCCCTATGTGCCCTGACTGTTCAGTTACGGCTGTAGAGCACTTTTTGCAGTAAGTGTAACTTCTGTACCTGGCCTAAGATACCGAAGAAGATCTGGGCCAAATTCAGCTAAGAACAGTATATGAAGTATATGTAAAGACAAGATGCAAAATAAAACAAAAAAACCCTAAGATAACTCCATGGATTTCCACAAGGATCTATTCCACCTTCATATACTTGGAAATGTAAATACCAAAAAAATTAGATTGCTACTTTAAAAAGAAAAGTAAAGAAAAGGGGTGAAAAACCCCATAAGAAATCTTCTATTGATTTATTTTCTTTTAGAAAAGGTGGTTGAAAATTTACACCGTAACAAAACAACAGCCCAATTAATGTTCATCCAGTAAATCTAAATGTTAATTCTTTTCAGATTTTTGTTTATTGACAACTGATACTCTGGTAGACTTGTGTGGCTGAGTTCAGGGCAAGAGTTAGCAACAATAGTTAGGAGTTTCTGTGGCAATTGCCATCAACTTTCAAACTGGAATAGAAACATGATGTAATTAAGTGCTATCTGGGTTTCTTTTTTTTAAAGTCTTCCTTTAATTGTATTTCAGTTAACTATAAGAAAGATGCAGTTTCATGATGAGAGTAAATCTTAAAAGGACAGTAGCCCCTTTATCTGGTACAAAACAATTCCCCATGGAAAATAGCATTTCATTAATTGTCATTACATTGGAATTATAGAATTAGACGAACTGACTTTTCTTTTATAATTCATTTCTTTAAGTGACACTGGCATTACCAACTCTAAATTAAGATCTGTGCACAACAATAAATTAATGACCAAAAATGTAAAAAGCAGCATTAGTTAGAGAACTAGTAACTTTTATTTTGAGAAAGCAGTGTTTGTAATGAAGATTATATAATGCAGGTTTTTTCCAATTGGGTAAGAGAGATGATTTTTACTAATATATTCATTCCTCCAGAAAAGGGTGGAGGGAAGATAAATAGGTAACCTGTTTCAATTTAAATATTTTAGCAGTGAAATACCCACTAGGCAAAATAGTAACCTTTCACTTCACATTTTCTGTATATCAGTAATATTAAAAGAAGTAGAGTTTGCAAAATGAAGCACTGAGAAGTCAGTGGATGCCTGACTGAAGACTGTTTGTTCAACTTTCCAGTGGTTCCCTTATACGTATGCATTATAAAATAGCTTTTGATTACATACACGATGCATACTGTTGTTCCCCACAGGGTATTTGTATCATTTAGTGCATGGGGCAGGTGTTAATCAGTGAATAACAACCTCTTCATGCAGAACCTAATCCAAAACCATCCAAGTCCATGGGATTCTTTGTTCATTCTTGGTGAAAGTTCTGCCGATGACTGTCTGAGAGTCTGTGTGTGTGCATGCCTGTGTATGATTGTTTCACAATGAAAATTCAAGCCAAAATAGATATAAAGTGCTCATAAAAACTTGGAGTTTTCTTCTCTTCTTTGTGATGCGGACTCCCATTTCTCACTTCCATGACTCCCATTTCTCACTTCTAGCTCCTTGTTAATGTTTTCTTCCCAACATCCTATATCTCTTGCTAGAACTATCCAGCAACTGTCCTCACTCTTGCATGGCTGTTCCTATATATATAGGAACCAGACCTATATATTTTCTCCTCCTTTCCACTCTGATGAGGACGAGGTCCTCAGAGTCTATAAAGGCTGTTTAGGTACCATCTGCAACTCACCATTGGGAGCTGTTTTGTTGGAATTTTAAGAAGTGCCCAGGATTGGCTGAACTGCTGCTAGTGGAAGTAATTTTACCTTTGACCTCAGTGGGAGTCAGGCTAATGTTAAGCAGTTTTAAAATCCTGCTGTTTAAGCATACATCAGCTACAGTTCAATCATAAGACTGCTGCACTGTACTTTAAAAGAAATAGGCCAGTAAGTATGAACAGGGTCACAGCGATTAAAGTCCTGTTCTAAAGCAGTGTTTAGTGCTAGGCTCTTCAACACATTTAGTTAATTTTCCCCTTAGCACTTTTAACATACACTTTGATATTTTGTGCATATACTATGCAGTATAGATTTCCATTAAAAGTGGATGCAATATATGATATACTAAGTGGAATATTACATAGATTATTTGAAATGCAGGTCTTGGAAGCTCTTATATGCTGTTATATTATTTTGGTAATGTGTTTTGGACTGAACATAACATTTTGCATATATGTTAACCATTTTTATATTTTTTAAAGTAAGGAGTGAAATGGGAAGAGCCTGTTTTGTCTTCCAGACATGACTGTCAGTGTACTGACTTAGATAACTTCTGTTATAATTCCATACCTACCAGTGTGCCCTCAGATCCCATCTGGTTTCCTGCTACTATCTTTATTAGCTCAAGGAAACTTCCTAACCCTAAAAAAACAAGGACAATTTATAGGCCCCTTGTTAACTGATTTAAAAAGAGTTTTGAAGCAGACACTTTGGCCAGATACAGACATTACACTTTTACTCGTATAAGTGATTGAATACCTGTAACAGAACAGAAGCTTGGCACATACAGACTGGTTTAAAAATGACAGAACCTAGTCTAAGATTTTCCCTCCCACCACCAAAGGGTGAATGTAGCCCTGCTCACTACCAATCTAAACTATGCTGCTTACAGAAAACCACATAACTTCTGCCTCAGGTTTTTTGACTGTCTGTACTTAGCCTTTATGAACATGAACAAATGGAAAAGTTATTTTTGAGTGGTGTTTCCATTTCTTATACAAACCCCCCAACATAACATCACAGGCCTGTTAGCCTGGCATAGTAATTTCTTTTCACAGCAAAATGTTTCTTCTGCTGGAAATCTCAGCTTCATTTTAAGGCATAATCAGTTACTTTCTTTGTCTGATGCAGCCCAAAAGATCATGGATATTTATTACTGAAAATACTTATACAAGTTACACAACCTCTAAGGAGTACAGGGGCTGGTCCATCTCTGTCGTTTGGAGTGCAACTAATACACATGGAGACAGAGAAGTTGGGTTGAGCACCACAGAGATGGTCAAGTATGTGCTTTCATTGTGTGCACCTAGGAACAAAGTACTTCCCAAATGGCACAGCAGTATACTGTGTGACTAGGGACTGTGACTAGGGACCTACTTAATCCACAGTTTTGCAGGGTTAACGGAAACTGCAAAATCGGGCACTGTCCACAAAATCCATGAAAAAAATGTACTAAAAATTACATTCTGGCTCCCCAGTGGGAGCCAGTGGTCCTCATGGCTGCTGTGGCCTGGCCTTGTAGCCTGCTGGGGTGGGGGAGGGTCAGGGAGTCAGCAGTGTGAAGGGGAGCAGCCAAGATGGCAGCTACCCCCATTCTTTACCACTGCTTGGCTGAGAAGGCTGCCCATCATGTGGTCCCACCCTTCTCCACCAATCAGCAATGAGGGGTGGGGCAGTCAGCAATGAGGGGAAGGCCCGCTGGGGCAATCAGCAGTGAGGAGTGGGCTCACCATAAAAAGGCCACAAAATTGCCTCTGCATGCTGCAAGTGGCCCATGAAAATCCTTTTTGCTCTCTGCAACTTAGATCCCTACCTATGACTTAAGGGCTGCAAATAATGCATGTATGATCTGTAGGTATGAATGAAGATATCTCTTGCTGGAATGTGAGTAGGGAGTCAGCTAAAGGAATCCAGTCGTGAGCACCTTCTGACATATTCCTTGAAATAATACATGCATTAAGAAGCTTAGAAAGAGTCATTTTAATGTGAGGTATTCAGTAGAACTTTCTAAGCCTGTAGAGTCCAGTGCCATATTGTGCACGCTTCATGGGAACACGCTTTTAAAAATAATTTGTTCTCAGATACCATGAGGGATCTATTGGCAGAAATGCTTTTGGCCAAGGGCATGTGGTGGTTGAAACTTTTTAGACAGGAGACCAATAAATAGGCACAGCTTGAGAAGCCAATTGCACTCTGCCTTGTCCTTATGGAGAACTGTTAGAGTTGTTGTAGGAATACAGTGACGGTAGAAGCAGGTCCCTGGTGAGAACAGAGAAATATGGGGGTTGACTGCTGTTAATGAGATGTTGTTCTAGCATGTGTAGTTAGACTCTTTGGCTAGGGACAGACATTACACAGAAACCTGTTTAAGTGATCAGAAAATGGTAACAAAACAGATGTTCTGTGTACATAAGCCAGTCTGAAAATGGCTGAAACTGGTTTGAGATAAAGCTGGTTGAATGTAGTATCTGACTTAACTGATTTTGGTCAAACCAGTTTATACAATGTCTGTCCCAGACCCCTTGCTGGTTTAAATTAAACCAGACTCTTCCAGCATTCTGACATGTCCTCTGGGCTAGGCAGGGCTCTCTGCTCCACAACAGTGCTGCCCCCTTCCCTGCTCCTTGGCTGCAGCTCTGGCAGAAGACTGCAGGCATCTGCCTGGCTTCTGCTCCCCCCAACCCCTCCTCCTCTAAGCAGGGATTTCGCCATTCCCTCTGCCTTACACAGGCACACAGCATTAGCTATCAGACCACATGCTGGCTATGGTCCCTGCTATGGCAGATGGGACAAAGGCAGAATCAACAGGTAGCTGGTAATGTCCCTCTGTTGTTTTCTTAATGGGGTGATAAATACTGAGTTAGGGATGATAAACACTGTGTTATCAATTCCCTGCTGGGTTTCTCAGGAGGGGGTGGAACCCCCCTCTGATCAGAGCCTCCTGCCAGGGCCTGGCCACACCCCCCTAAGCTCAGCACTGATGAAGGGAAAGGAGGACTGTTCTAGCACTCCCCTGGCTTCTAGCCTGAGCCACTCCAGGCACGTGCCTACATTTTTTCAGTCCAGAGGGGATGTCTATGATTTCAAACTGGTTTAGCCCAGCCAGGTTAGACTAACTTGCAAAGATTGAATCAATTCAAGCTCAGGCTTTTTGAATGTCTGTCCCTAGCCTTTATATTGTGCTCTTAGCAATATCTATACTGCCTCTTCAGTGAATCTGGGTAAGCCAGAAAGAAATAAGCCCCTCATGTTCTGGGTGTACTAAAACCTACCTGCTAGTTGATATATGTGGCCCGGATGGTATTGAGACACCCTGTGTACAGGTTCCAGTGCTATTCATAGGTTCTCCTGAAAGACAAAGTCTGAAAGTGGGGTTGGGGCATATGCCCAGAGCTGCTATGAGGCATCTGTGCTGCCTAATGGCTGGGTTTAGGTGCTCTGTAGTAGGAGCAAGTGGGCAGCTTTATATATATGGCTTCTTTAATCTTGCAGGTTCCCCCATGTCCCCCCTCTTTCCAATTGGCAGAGGAAAGTCCTGCCACTTGCTCCTGATTGGTAGGGAGGTGAAAACCACAGTTTTAAATATGGTGTCATTTTTGCCTCCCAGATGGTCAGCAGCAAGCAACAGGGCCACCAGAGCCCCTCAGCCAATCAGCAGCGGAGAGAGAGGGGGAGTGTGGGGGAACCTACAAGATTAGAGGAGCCACTGCGCAGCCCTCTTCTGCCATGAATTTGGTAGGTCCCTTCCCATAACCATGCCAGATTACTTCTGATAGTTATGAGTCTTTGTATGAGGTTTTCTTTCGTAATGCTGCCCTTGGAGTACTAAAAATCCCCAATGTCAGTAGAAAGATGCTAATATATTTTTACATTTATAGAGGACATTTCACCCAAGGGTCACAAAGCTGTTTGTTGAAGTGGGTCTTATTATCCCACTTTTACAGAGAAGGAAACGGATGTTATCATTATGACTTTCCTGAAAAATAACAGGAAGTTTTTATAGCAGAATTCTGTATAGAACACAGAATTTATTATTATTTAGTTTGTTTTACTGTAGTGTCTAGGAATAGGACCTCTTAGTGCTAGACACTGTGCAAGCACAGGACAAAAAGATATTCCCTGCTCAAATAAACTGATAGTCTAAGTAATGTGCAATGTCTGGTCTTTTGCTTTAACTGCTAGTCCATGATGTAGCCAAATATAATGAGGGGGAGAGGGAAGGGTGGGGTGCTATGTTTCATATAAAAACAGTGTACAGGTTTGTTGTTGCTATTTTGAATTAAAAACAAAACCCACATTCCAGTACTAAAGAATATTCAGTGATATGGTGCATTTAAAGTGTTAATATACAATCTCTTACCCTACCTAATATAAGAACACAATCAAAACAGATTATTTAAATCCAAATGTGATGTTCATTTGGGCTCAGACATGGTTACTTTTTGATAGCATCTTAAAAAATGATTATCTCACAAAATATGAAATGGCCAAAATTAACTGTGGTGGAATTTTTCCAAAAAATCTTCCTCTAGGCAGCGGACTTGTAGGGAACAAATTTGTCTAGCTATATTGTGTGGCATTGATAAATGAGATTTATAATTGATTTTTTGAACGCATCTCTATCTTTCATTCTCTCCATCCAAATGGCAGCATCTCCTGCATTTTTTCCTCAAATGTATGTGATCATAAGCTCTTGGTAGTTTTAAAAACTCCAACAGTACTTGTATTGATAAAATGTTAGCAACATGAAGGAAAGTCACCTTATACACCTATACCAAAACTGCAGTGCCCAAACCCTCAAGAAAAGTCTACAGATGTAGATAAACAGCACATCCAGATGGTCAATAAGTTTAGGTTCTATCTGCTAAAGTTGGGAAGCAAATTCCACTGTCTTTCCTGGTCTCACTGCCCAGCTTCTAGACCAGTGATTTTGGGGTGTCTTGAGGTCCTTTTAAGGGTAGTGTGGGGTACCCCACAATGTTAACACTGTTAAGTGTGCAAGCATGATTCATAAGATAAACCCAGAGATTTCACACAGAAATCCATAGCATTAGAAGCATTCTGCTCTGTTATGGTCTTTCTGAGTCCTTTGCTACAGAAGAATTGCTCTAGTATTTTTTTGTAGTAACAAAAAGAATGAAAACTAAGAGCTGGCATTTTCTGAGGCGTGCCTTAAATCTGTTGATGGCTGCCTTCGAATCTAAAAAGGTTGAGGACCACTGTTCTAGGCATATGGTTCTAAGGATTGAAAGTTTGTACAGCCCACGTGGTCATAGCTTTTATGTATAAGTACAAAGAACAGTGCAGTCCAAAACCAGTATCTTCAACTGCATCTAGAAACTTGCAGGAAACTTTACCTAGATGATGTTTGAAAGAGTGGCTTTACAGTTGTGTTTGGTTATACCCTTCAAAGCATTTTGACCTTTTGGGTGGTAATTACTAAGATCAATGGCACAGATTTCATTGATGATTTTTAGAGATAGTGGTGTGGGAAAAAGAGGAAAGTAAAGACGGGGCTGAAATATAAAAGATCAAAAAGTTGAGGCAAAGGAAGGAAGTGATAGGGATAAAAAGAAGGGATGATTCAGTAGAATCTTTTCCTTCCTGCTGTCTTTTCCTTACTCTCTCTTACTCTTATTACCTTCCCTCTCTTCTCTCTTTCTGTTCTACTAACCTATTAACCCCTCCCCAAGGACTATAGAAGCAGCAACTCCCTCCAACTTGGCTACTTAGCCTGGTGAAGTATGGGCAAGTACAGTATAATATGTGTTAATTACTTATTAGAGGAGAGTTGAATGTGTGTGATTCATTTCTCTGGTAGTTATTCCTGAATAGGGTGTCCCTTTAGTATGTACCTGACTATTTTGATTATGCAACAAAAATAAACATAAATATTAAAACTCCATCAAAGACTTTAAAGTCCCTTTCCTTTGTTTTCAAGTGAAGCAAACACATCAGTCTGACTCAGGAGACAAAGCTATGGTCTCAAAGCAGCTATTTCGTTTAGAGAATTACTCCACATGTGAGCATTTTCACACAAAATAGGAGTAATTGATTGTTTACTTCTATTCCAGAGTTTTTAAAGAGTTTCTTTAGTATTCAGAATCTAAAAGCTAAATCCTTATTTTAGGAGGAAATTTAAACTGGATTGTACACAGGAACTGCATCAATTTAACAGTTTGAGGATAATCTGATATATTTTATTTTTGCTTTGGATGAAAAAAGCAGCTTAGCAGAATTTTGAGGGGTTTTAGTATCAGTTGATTGGCATTACATTTGCTTGAACTTGTAAGGAAATGCTTTCCTAACATTTTCCTGGGACTTATCCATATTAGATCAGCACTTTCTGTTCATGTATAAATCTGAATAATCATCTTCATCATAAGACTTTGGCTCCTAACTGCACTGGACTTTGCTTCATAATTGGGAGCTATTTTTAAATAATGTGTGTAAACCTATATTGGGGGTTAAAAGTATTTTGTAAGATCACTGCAATACTCATCTAGAGTATGGATTTTAGTCACTGGTTAGCCAAACTTTGTTATGTTTTCATCTGTAGAAACCACGTTCTAACCCACTTTCCATAAATATCTCTTGGTATTCTCTAGTGAGGATATAGGCCTTTTTTTCCCCTAAGAATTTCCAACTTAGCTCTATAAATTAAAATTAATTGCAATAAAATCTAAGCCTGGATTGGAGAGCCCTTTATTTAAATTAAAAAAGTGATTTGAGAAGAATTGCCGTAGCAACTTTTATTTTCCATATCATTCTGTTACTAATTAGGTGTCTGCCACCTACATAGTCCTTTACTTCTGTGCAAAGAATATGTAAGATACATTGTCTATCATTAAACTACTGCCAAAAGCAGCATGTGCTCAATCATGGAAACCAGCTATGAAGTTGATTTAGATGCAGCCAACACTAAGCATGACTATAAAACACATAGCCCATACTAGGCAAACTTTTTTTTTAATGGGAAATTTTTCATGTTCCAAGCCAAATCAGCCAAATCAATTCCAAGTCTGTGAGTCATTCAAGAACCATATGTGGCTCTACTACCAGCAAACATCCTCAACCCCCACTTGGGGCTTCAGATTCTTCCAAATCATTTGGCAGATGTTTTATGTACAGGCTGAAGCCCAGAGGCTTGAGGTTCAGATGCCCCTGAGTTTTGCTTGCCCTCAGCCATATGGCCGCAGGAGCAAGCTAGGGAGGAGTCTCCCATTTCCATAAAGTGGGCATAAAGCCAAGGTCTTCCCACTGGAAATGAAAGTGTGAGGTTAGCTATACAGTAGCTCTGCAGGTACTACCCCATGCCAGAAAAGCAGCATGCTAAGTTAGTGCAACTTATCTGAATAAGATATATGGTAGTGCCCATTAAGTGTTGTCCCCTTCAGCAATGACTCTCTTTCAACTCATGGTGAGCCACTACAGTGTATACATTTGCACTTCATCTTCACTCCCACAGCTGAGCTATGCCTTTTTTTCCTACTTGCAGTGATTTCTGTTTCTTTGACAGCCTTAACTGTCTCACCAACATCTCCAAACAGGACCCCAAACAGTTAACTGAGAATACCTCTGTTGCTTCCTCTCTCAGCTTGTCTCATGTGACTACTGTGACCCTGCCCTCCATGAGGCTGAGCTGGACCACAGTCCCCTGCACCTTATCTGCATATAAATTTTGGGAAGATCCCAGGACTTTTGACAAGAACACCTGGTTCCAATCATAAGTAGAGAGCACATGTATTATTTGTGGGGGTATCTAAAGTAACCACACATACACATGGCGACCATTGTAAAGGGCACATGGGTTTTAAATGAATTTTAAGGTTTGTGTAGAAATGCTTTTCCAAGATGCTCTGTGTGTGTGTGTGTGTGTGTGTGTGTGTGTATTTCATTTATTTATTTATTTATTTTTCCAAAAAAAAAAAAGTGCTGAGTTTTGGGATGACCATACTCTGAAGTGCAGTTGATCATGAGTGGAGCGTTAGTTAGCACATGCATCCTTTGTGGGGTTATCTAAAGGAGCCACACATACTAAGCACTGCTGAGTTGTGGGGCCACTGTACTTTGAAGTGCTGTTGATTTGGCTGGAGCTTATCCCAATGAACTATATAGTAAATCAGGAGCCTTTTGGCTTTGGGCTAATATCATGCATAGAGGCCATGTCTACATGAGACACTGAGTTTGCAGTAACCCAAGTTAGTGCACAGTAGTGTCAACAAATGGCTTTTTTTTTTAAACTTGCTGCATAATAGGGCTGTGTGAAATTTCACTGGTTGTTTCGTTTCAAAGCTGTTTCGACTCATTTCGAGCTCAAAATAGCGCAATTGAAATGAAACGAAGGGCTTCAAAGCAGCCTTGAAATGAGGGCAGTTGAAATGTTTTGAAAGTTTCGAAGCTTAAGCTGGGCTTGCCTGCAAAGAAACAGAAAGTAAGGAGACGGAGGGGAAAGAAGGGAGAAGGACTACTTTTATATTGACTGTGTAGTCAGTCAGTGACTGTGATCCTTCTCTGAGGTCCCTTCCAATCCCAGTACTCTGGGGGAGGGATGGAAAAACAGCATAAAAGGCATCATTTTTTGAACTGGCCTGCTTGGGACTGCTGGTGGCATGGTAGCCCCGGGAAATGCCAGGACTGAGGATCCCCCTGGTGAAAGGTGGGTACGGGGAGCCATAACCTCCGGCCACCACATGTATGCATGCAGTCCTGGCTGGGGAAAGCCCAGACCTGTCACATCTTTGACAGGTCTGAGGCTTGCTGGTTGCAGTGGAGTTGTGAAGCTCCAGGTGAGCTCTGTCACTTTTCACAGCTGGGCCTATGAACTTTACTTCATCAGTCACTTCATCAGTCAATAGGTACGGAAACTAACAGACTCAATATAGACATTGGATTTATGACACACTACAACCTGTTGGACATCTGACTCCCCAGGTACCTCTCCACTTTTACCTGTGCTGCTACATCCCCCTTCCTCCCCCCTCCTCCAGCCCATCCCTCACCCCCTGACGCCTCCATTTCCATTTTGAACGACTGGCTTTCTTGCCTACTTGCATGCCAGTCTCTGCCTTCTTTACTATTCCTTCCATCCAGGAACAGCGCACAAACACATAAGAACTGCAGATGCTTCCTCAGCCTGACAAAGGGTTTTTCAACCCAAAAGCTTGCTAAGATTTATTTCTCTAATTATTCAGTTGGTCTGCTAAAACATACCAGATTAGACTGACCCAAAGGAAAGGACCTCATTTGCCAGTGCCATGTTCTTAGACCAACACCCCTAGCACCTGACTGGAAGGACACAGGGCCCTGGGCACATCTAAGTCCCAGGGCTGGGGCTGGCAGGGAGAGGTCTCTGGCACATGCTGGAAAAGAAACTCCTGAAGGAAAGGAAAGAAAGGCTCTGTGACAGTCTGGCTGCCTGAGATGCGGCTGGTGCTACTTTGCTAGTACTCATCAAGGTATTTTATTACCTGTTGTCAATGTAAAGTGGTGGACTGGACTGAGGCTGTAGGGGAGGAGGAGACCTCATTGAGGCACACTACCGTGTTGTGTAGAGGCCCCAGCACGAGTGAGGGTGTGCCTTACACCCCCCCCCCATGTCATGAGTTTTGGTTGTCAGCAGGCTGAGATGCAGTTTCCCAGAAACCCCTGCACCTGTCTCCATGAAAGCTGGCAGGCCTCATGGCCTCAGCAGGGCCTAGTGTGCCTGCAGTTTTTACCTCGCTGTGCCTTAACACACACAGTGTCACTCATGTCATGAGTTTTGCTTGTCAGTAGCCTGAGGTGCAGTTTCTCAGAAACCCCTCCAACTATCTCCTTGAAAGCTGGCAGGCTTCATGACCTCAGCAGGGGCTACCATGCCTGCAGTTGTCACCCTGCTGTGCTGTAACACGTACACACGTGACATGAGTTTTGTTTGTCAGAAGCTTGAGATGCAGATTCCCAGAAACCCATCCACCTATCTCCTTGAAACTTGGCAGGCTTAATGGCCTCAGCAGGGGGTTACTATCCCTGCAAGTTTAATCTGAATCAGACAAGAAATGACAAAGTTATAGGCAGTTTCCCCAGTATAGTCTATGGGAGAAATGTCAAAACAGCATCAAAACAGCGAAACAATTTTGATTAAATTAAATGGAACAGTGGTTTCGAAATAAAATGAAACACTGTCCCACTGAAACATTGAAATGGAAGTCAAAATGTAACCGTGCTGTTTCGCACAGTCTACCATGCGCAGTACCCTGAGACTACTGTGCAGTAGCGTCAAGTAACGGTTTTTGCCACACGACACTACTACGTAGTAGTCTTGGGGTACCAAGTATTCAGCATCTCATGTAGATGTGGCCAGTTTGTTTTATATATATGTAGGTATAAAAGTGCTGCTTGGAAGTATGTTTATGGAGTACCTATGCTGAAACTCGCAGCAATTTAAAAAATGTACTATGCATCAATTCTGGATGACTTAAGTCTATGAGTACTATAGGCAAATTACTACAGGAATTTTTATTTCAAGGTCAGTGTTTTCAAATTTGCCCCTCACTTCCATGCACTCAGGGAGAGCAGGTTCTGATAGGAAGGAGGGGGAGGGGCTGCAGATAGAAGAAGTTGGGGGACAAAGGGTTGACAAACCCCCCAAATTTATTTTTCCTGATGTAGCAGTGGGAGGGGGACAAGTTCAAGGACAATTTCCAATAATTAGACTCTATACCTGGAGAATTTTTAACAATTTATAAAATGATCTCCCTATAATTAGATTTATATTCGAGTCAATATGGTAAGACAAGAAGTAACTGACATAATATGCAGCAAAGATGGAAGTTAAATATTAGGGAAGTATTTTGACTGTGAAGATAATGGAATTTTTATTCTGGTGACCTAGGGATGCTGTAGAATCTCCTTCTCTGGAGGTTTTGAAGAACAGGGCGGGGACAAACACATGTCAAGGATGCTCTAAGTGTACTCATTCCTACCTCAGTACAGGGGAATGGACTAGGTGACCTCTCAAGTTCCCCTTCAGGCTGACATTTCTTGTAATATTTATGATATTGTATTTAAACTGTCTTACTTTCAAAGGCTTGAATGTGCACTTGAGTCTGTATCCTCAGGACAGAGTACTTACAATGCTGACTCGGAGGATTAGTCTTTATAAAGTGGATTAATCTCCCACTGCAGTTTACGCTGAAGAACAATGGAACATATTTGATGACACAAATAAAGCACAGATCAATCCTGCTGAGGACTCAGTATTTGAAGTAACTCAGAGCTGTTTCAAGTTAATTAAAAGAGTCGAAAGAATGACTATGTGCCTCTCTTAACTCTTGTGATGTCGTGTTTTATGAATTTAGGACTTTGTGTTGCTCCTTTCTCTGCACATCCTAAGACAGCACACCTGTGGTCAGAAGCAGTTACCTTAATTATGGGAGTGATCCTTTGAGCTCCTTGTTGGAATTTCCTCCAAGAGAAGTGATCAAAAAATGTTGTTCTAGACCCAGCTGCCTGCATGACCTTGGACAAGTTGTTCAGGCCAAGGCTTTAAAAAATAAGAATCTAAATTCATATTTAGGCACTTACTTGGTTTTTTTGAAAGTATTGAACTTCAAAGGGAGCTACTTATTTGAGCTCCAGGCAGATGATGCCTAAAGATAAGTTTTGGCTTCTAGCTTTAGGCACCTGTTTTGAAAATGTTGCACTTTTATATCTTAGTGGCTCTGTTTTCTTTTCTGTCAATAGCATGGATAAGGATATTTTAGTTTTTGTGTCATCAACATCTGTGAAGATGGAGATCTGCAGATAGCACTGCAGAAGTACCAAGAATCATTAAATAGGATGATGATTGTATATTAGTGATACAGTAAGAAAACCTAGCATGTCTGGGAATAATGGCCATCGGTAGGTGCTGATTTGAGAATTATCTGGTTAGAAGTGTTGCTCTTAATGTAGGCAGTGCTTTAAATCCCCTTGCTCTGCATACAAACACACAGTTGGTCTGTGTTTGTCTCCAGGTCACCTTGAAAAGGACTATTTAAATGCCATCAAATGTTAGCAACAGTGTTGATCCTACATTAGCTTGGCCTGTGCGTTGAGCTAAAATACATCAGAGTGAAACTTCATGTTTGTATGTTTTGTTAAACTTAATAGAATACACTGTTAAGTGTTAACCCTTATAAGGACACTAAGGGCACATCCAGATAAGCACAGATATGCAGTATGTGGCACTGCAGACCCATCTGTGGCCCCACACATTGTACGTGCAGGCATCCCCTGCACTGCTATTTTGCTGTATGGAGGGTTTTCTTGACCCTGGGGGATCCTGGAGTTAAAAATACCCACACCAAAAAAGTGGGACAGAGCACGTGGTGGCAGCATGTGCCACCTAAGACTGGAACATGGAAGCGTGCTTTAATGCCCCTCAGCTTTTGTCTTGGGCCACTTCAGGCATTCTGGAATTAAAAGTAAATGTCTGTTCACTTGCTTATCAGTTCAATCTACACAACTTAGGCTAAGCTGTCAAGATTGAATCAATTCAGTCTCGGGCTTTTTGACTCTCTGTACTTAACCAATGAGGTCTTGTCACTGACTTTGATGGGAGTAGGATCAATTTCTTTATCATAATTCAACAATTACTTGCTGGTTTTTCTTTTATGCTTATTCCTGCCTTCTTGGGAAAGAGATGGGTATTTTTTCACAGTCCATGCTTATGCTCTTGAATTTTTACCTACCACCCTCCCCAGCTTTGTGTTTTTGTTTATGAACTTATTTATTTATTGCAGCTGGCGTTCAGGATAAAATTGGCTGGGCATTTGGTTTGGGATTAGAAAGACTGGCCATGATCCTATATAACATCCCTGATATTCGCCTATTCTGGAGTGAAGACGACCGCTTCTTGAAACAGTTTTATATACCTCACATTGACCAAAAAATAAAATTTCAGGTAAGAAATTTTTTTTTAAATATCTATTTTCCCCTCCATAAACAAGGGATTGAATATTTCCAGAAGTGAAAGGATCTGAAGTCACCAACATTGTGTTCTTCAGTAAAATGAGATTTCAGAACATAACAAGATTTCAGCTTGGGAAACATCCCAGCACTACCATAGAGTTGTGTCAATGAGATAAAGTTTTGTTATGCTGTTGATAGGAAATCATCCCTACTCAAAACAGAATTTAAGCATGTGCTTAACTTGAGCTGTTATTCTTAGAACAGATGGACCTAAGTATAAATTTTAACACTGTATTCTTTGGAAAGTACCAGGGCATGTCTACATGTGTGCTTTAATGCGCATTAGCCTATTTTACTGCGCATTAAAGCAGCTTGTATAAAACCATGCTCTAACATTAACGTGCAGTAAAATAAGCTACTTCACATTAAGCGTCACCTAAAAAGCACGTGCTTGTGCTATAGTGCATAAGGGTAGCCTAATGTGCATTAATTTAGTACCTCACATTGGAAGTACTGAATTTAATGCGCATTAGGAAAAGCACATTAATGCACATGTGGATGTTTCCTCAGAGAAGCTGGGTCTCCAAATACTGCTTAGAATTTAAAAATCTTTGCTTGAAGTTACAGCCATAAAACCACCATTGACTTTAATGGATGTAATGTGGCCCAATGGCCCCAACACACTAAGAAACTATGCCTTGATATTGTCTTCATTTATATGGACATTGCTTTTAATGGCAGAAAGCACAAATTTCTTCTGACAACCAACATCTAAGCAGCATTTTCCTCCAGTCTTTTGTCCAGGGGCTGTGTCAGCTCTACCTTTGTAGTTCTTTTGTAACTCCCCTATTGATGCCATCTAATCATTTTTTCAGCTAGTAGACAATTGCGCTCATTCCCGTGATGGAGCAGCTAAGCAAGAATTGATTAAAAGGAAATGCTTTATTCAGAAGAAGATAAAGTCATCTGTCATTGTGTTTTTCTGGAAGAATTACTGTAAACTTAAAGTAGTGATAGAAATCGTGCACATTTTCTTTGTAAGAGGAATTGGTTGATATTGTGGCAGTAATTTATGGAGATAGGAGGGGAGGACTTTACCACTACTTTTACCATTCAGCTCACTTGCTTTATGAACTAACTTGACTTGCTAAGATTTCAATGTAAATAGAACATTAAAAATATGGTAAATCCAGATAATCCCTGAAAATATTCCATGTTAAATCAATAACAATAGAAAGCTACTGCTGAGTTCTTGGTGTTTATGGTACTTCTTCCTTTATGGAATCACGATTCTGTTTGTAATATTTATTTGGGGACAGAAAAGAAGGAAAATCCATTTGGAAAGAGATGAGGAAAAAACTGGTGTTTAGACTGTGAAACCACTTATTACAGAAAAACTTTCGCAAAAATCTTTGATTGTAGCCAGGTTTTGAGCTATTAATTTTGCCTGAACATTCGAGTCAAGGCCTTAAGCTGGAATCAGTGTCAGTAGACGGACTTCAGCACAGCCCTGTTGAGCTCACAGCACCCTAACAGGTTGCTCAGGTGGATAGGTGGATGCTGTCCTAGCTGAGCATCGTCATATTCAGCTTCAGTGTTGAGGAATAACAGCTGTCCAACTCAGAGATGCTAAATGTGTGTTATAGTGACTGGGTCCTTGACTAGGAGGAAAGGATAAGCTTCTCAAGCAAACTGGAGTAAAAAAAAAGCATTTTTAGAAACCACTCTTACCTCCTTCTCCAAGTTTAGTGATGAGTCAGACAGAATGCCAAGGCTTTAGACCATTTTGATGCATAGAGACCATCTTCCTACAATTGGAGATAATAGCCTGACCAACTCTCTATAAAGTTTTTCTCTTTTTCAACCAGCATTGTTTTGGTCTTGTGTAGGCTTAGCATGAACCAGCTGCTTTCATCCAGGCCCTAATTTCCTGTAGCCATTCCCATGTTTTGGAAGTGGCTGTTTTTATATCAGTAGAGAATGGGTTATATAGTTGTGTCATCAACATACAGCTGGAAATTAAGTCTATGACTCCTCTCTGTCTCTTGTAGTGGACTGCTAGGCCCCTGACAGGCATTATTTCCATCAAGCAACAGGTAATGTTGCCCAATGGAAACTGTCACATTATGTGACCTGCTTCACATTCACAGGTCAAGCTATCCAGAGGGGTAAAAGGTGCCCTCAGAGTTTGCTCTGCCAGCACTCACCAGAAAGGGGAGCTGGAGAGCTGCTGTCTGGGGCTGTCAGCCCTCCTTCCACACTGTCAGCTGTGTTGCTAATGAGAAGTGATCTGTGAGCTCCCCCTGGGTGAAGGAGCTTCTCCCCTAAGTAAAGCATGACATACTCATTGTCTTCAATACACTTTTTTTCTCACAGAGAAGAGGTGCAAATGGCTCCTTAAAGAAGCAGCTTTGAAGGCTGATTGAGGAAAGGGAGAAGGGGCAGTGAATCATGACATCAGCTAAGGCACCCTCAGATGGCAGAGGTCAGCATGAGTCACAGAAAACACAGACAGACGTGACAATTTTTGCCTGATCTGGCCACAGAAAGCAGCCTATAGCTGTGACCAAACACAAGTGCAGAGCTTCAGACTGCTTCAAAAATAGCCAACTGGGCAAACGTCTGAACTCTCATTGCATGAGTCAGATGAAGATGATTCAAAGAAAAGTGTCTTCAGTAACTTGTGTCTGCCAACCTATCACTGTTTTCAGAATGGGAGGGAGGAAAGGGAATGGGAGGAGTTTGGTCTGAGGTTTTTTCAGCCCATGCTGGAGGGTGGGGCAGGTATATTGAAGCCCCCTCTGAGATAGGGGGGACTCCAATTCACCCATCCCACCCTACAATGCCATGTGTGGTTGAAACTTGGTAGTTACAATTTTTGCAGTTGTTTCAGTAAGGGATGGGAAGTAGTGAGGTTTTCAGGGTCAGGTGTAGTTTCTTGAGGATAGGGTGAGCTCTTGCATGTTTTGAAGGTGTGGGTTTCTCCTAAGGAGACCCTGATTACTTTCACTGGTAATAGGCATTATATGCCTCAGCCAGGAACAGAAAAGATCTCTTTTACAGACTGTGGTGCTCATGTTTTTTCAGGACTTCTAGAGCTTCAGCAAGCTTGAGTTTGGTGTAGCTCAAGTCAGCACCACACTCATGCAAATATTACAATAACCAAAATGAAGTGCCTTCAGACTTTGTAATTCCCTCAGAAGCATTTTACTTTTTCTTAATCAGTTTTAACAGTAGATGTTCTTGTACCATTAAATACAGACTTTCAAAATAAAAAATACTTCTCTTATATTAAGCCTTTTTCTCTCAAATATCTTAAAGCCAGAAAAAATAAAATTTCTCTCCTCTTGACATAGGCAAAAATGGTCTCTATAGTAACAATCAATTTTCTTTCCTCTATGTGAAATCATAAAAAAATAGAAAGAACTTCTACTATATTAGGCAATCTTGCCAATTTCTTTGTCATTGATCTTATGAGTCCACCGATATGTTAGCCTATCCATTCTGTGGGAGACGATTTTGTAGCCCAACAAAACTTTAAGCAAACATTCTCATGCTATTCTGGGAATTTTTTCATTTGCTCAGTTTTATACCACCATTTCACATTTTTCCTCCACGGACATCCTTAAAGTATTTCCCCACCGTTCTAATGTTTATAGGGCCAAACCATATTTCACCTTCAAGTGCCTGAGCACTATTTAGGCATCCACAAGTAGCCGTGTAGATCTGGGCCCCCTCATCTCCAGGGCAAGCCCCTAAAATGACATTTCTCTGGCTACATTTGGATGCATAACTGTCACGTAGGTGTATAAAGCTGAAATAGGATTTGGTTCATCCTTTATTCTGTTTCCCTAAATCAACAGTTAGCAAATTTACTTATAACCAGGATAGGGACAAAAGTAAACTAGGATCAGTTTCAAAGTGGAAGGGGTTGTTGCTGCTCCCAACCTGTGCTGCCATTGTTCCACTCCAACAGTTAAATGTGTACAAGCCTGCAGCTGTACAGATGTGACAAACCCACTCCAACTTTAACCCTGCATCATCCACGGTTGAAGATGAGGCTGTTGTACGCACTTTTATTGCTGTAGAAACATGCACATGTTACAGTGTGAGCATAATGGCCACTGCAGCCCTCATCAGTACCTCCCTTTTTAAAGGTGATCCGAGTGTAGGTTTTTATATGCCCTTAGTTCTGGCGTTATAAGTCAGTCCTCCAAGATGTTATCTGGTATTTCTGAGGAGAGTGCACATTTCTGAATGTTGATATTGTTATGGTTGCAATCAATTTAGCCTTATCTCTAATATTACTGTTTTCTTGTTTTGTTTTCCAATCCCAATATTCCTGCAAGCTAACATATGTTAACCAAGGTCAGCAACCTTAACTTCAGCTTATGGTGGTTTCCCTGTCCTTTTTTTAATTTTAATTGGAATTTCCTTAGTCCCAGTATGGCGTAGATTTCATAGACATTAGGGCTGGAAGGGACCTCGGGAGATCATCGAGTCCAGCCCCCTGCCCAAAGGGCAGGAAGTCAGCTGGGGTCA
>NW_017728886.1:149165510-149209130 GCF_001723895.1 Crocodylus porosus
AGCGCCTGTTTACGCAGCCTGTTCGCGCGGCTCCGGTCGCGTGGCTCCCTGGGGGGCTGGGCCAAGTAGGGGCCTGGGCGGGGGCTTGACCCGGCCCGGCACCAGGCAGCGGCCTCCTCCCAGGGAGCGAGGAGTTAACCCCTTCCCACCACGAGCCCGCTTACCTCTGGCTGTGCATGGTAGAACTGAGACAATATACAAAGGTGGTACTTTTCCCTTCCTCCCTTCCTTGAGGACTGCAAATCCTGAGGCCCTGCCATGACAGTCCTGCCTCTGCAGCTTCCACAATCCAGCACGGAGAATCTTGTGAGGATCCAGTCAGCAACTTTCCTAACTCTTTGCCCTCCCTGCTGGGGATTTTGGAGGATCACTGGTTGTTTCCCCCAACCTTATCATGCTCCTTTCCCATAGACTTAAGTTTCTCAACTACAAATCATCCAAAATATCTGGCTTTTACCAAACTAAAATATGCATGTTAATAAATAATGTAATTTGATTTTGGGGTATACTTGGAGATGCCCCCTCTAAAGCTAAATAAATCATTTAAAAATAAACTCCACTAAAATCTAAACTGAGCTAAAGTCTGCACTACAAATTTGATCGTTTGGGCTGGTTGCTGATGCGCGGCTTCTTCAGTGGTGGTGATTTGTTTCCACGAGCTCACTGTGAGGCTTCTGGAAACCTCAAAAAAAGGGGAGGTTCCTTTCTCCTGGTCTCTCTTTGCATATTTCTTACAAATTGTAGGTATAGAGATCCCTTCCTACAGACCACAGGAGACATGTTGAAGTGTGCACATACTTTCGTTGCATGCGTGTACATTCATTAAGAGGACAAGGAACTTAAGAAAGGAGCAACAGAGTTGAGAGGCCAGATGCATCTAGTAAAAAATTAATTTTAATTGTCTCCCTTTCTCCATTCTAAAGGGCAGCTCTAGTAAATTCATTACTAAATGTTTCTCACTCTGGGGACCAGTGCTTCCTTTCATGTGCTTTTATACAAGCAGGTTGTCTGCTCCGTCTTCAGCTTTGGTGCAATAATTGTCTCTAGTCTTCAGTTTATATTTTCAATTCTGCCTCTGCGTTCAAAACAGTTAGAGGCTTACTCATTTTTAATAACAAAAATTGGTGTCCAGCTTTCATATTGGACTCACAATGTTGCCTTTTTAAAGGGTGAATAGCTTTTGTAGAAAAGTAACGTTTTGGTCCGGTGCACTAGATGTAGGTGACTAGAAGTCTGAAAAGCTCTCTTTCTCTTTGTCACCTTCTTTCTGTCATTTTCCTAGTAGATGACAAAAACAATAGACTACTTGAACTTTGGTAAGCCCCTCTACTCCTACATTGCCATAACTAATGAGCTACTTGTCTGATTCACATCAGATTTGTAGCCTGGCTCCAAAGCTGACTACTAACCTCGAATCCTATCGGATTTTCCCGACTGAGATAATGGAAACGACAATAATCTGTGTGAAAATCCATTGCATTATGCACAGCATGTGTGAACAGAAGTGAGCTTAACCAGAAATTCTTTGTTGGGTTTCTTGTCAGATTCTCAGCTTCGTGCCACCCAAGAGGCTTGGACAAACCTTTGCACTTTTGGTACTTGACCACATCAAACCTCTTTGGGTTTCCCCCTGTCACTATTCATAACCTGAACATTATGTGCTGCCATTTCTGTTTTTCCTTCTGTTCATTAAAAATGTTCTTCAAATAGACAAGATTGTTGCACTAGAAAGCAATATCCTTTAATAATATCTGGGTTAAATACACTCTTGTTCAAAGATGGAATTTAATTTGAGCCTATTCTCAAGACTTAAAGAATATGTTTCTTGCATTTTAACAGCCTAAATTTACCAGACTTGGACTCTGTCATCCCAGTTTTTCAGTGTGCAAGCATTAGTATGTCAAGAAGCGGTTGGAAAAGCTGACAGCACTTACACCACTGTGCCCACCTAGCACAGCAGCCTGAGAGCGCTTTTCCCCATAGATGAGATTACTGTGTTGATTTGGATTAACTAAATGGCTCAACCTATAACCTGACAAGTTGCAGCAGTATGGAGCATTGCAGGAAAGTTATTTCCCTGCAATTACTCACACGGAAGGAGGACCTGGGATGTAAAGGACAGGAGAAATTGAGCATCTGAAGAACAAGGTGTCAATAAAAATCAGTGACTTGAATCTGAATATCCTGGTTTGATCTAGTTTCCCATGTGGTATCTCCATTCATCAGAGTTCCTTACGTACTTGCAAATGCAGATAGCGATTGTTTCCTGTAGCACACTTAGCTAACATTCTTTGTATGAAAAAGATGTCTCTGTGTTGACAGCTCTCAGGAAAAAGAATAAAAATGAAATGACAATTGGGGAAAGAAAGGACTCAGAGTTCATATAAAATATTGCATGCCTGTAGGTGTTGATTAAGATGAATAGGTTTGCTTGGCAGGACAGTTTTCTAGCATCATACTTCACTGCTACAACGAGCAGCATGTTGTTTCACTTGCCTAGGCTACCCATTTATGATGTTTCTGTGATTCAGCAGAGACTAGGGGCTCTACCTGAGATTGAGGTCCCCATTGTACCCAGGCCCTGTGGGTACAAGCACTCAGTAGAAGGAGGTCTATAATTTGAGAAGCTGACAAAAACTAAAAGTATTATATTATTATCCCCATTTTACAGAAGGGAGGATGCGGTACACCATTAGCAAAAGTCTTTATAGACCGAGCTCCCATTTACCTGGGAAGAGGATCTTAGGATATAAGTAGGAAATTTCCTGTAAGAGAGGCAGTACAGGGAAGCTCTGGGAGCATCCATCTGTTTTGGACAGGATCCTCAGGCTGAAATCCAGAGAAAGTCACTGGGCCTGAGTTCCCCTGTGAATCCCAGTCACGGGGTTAGTAAAGCTAAGGAGTGAAGCATTCTGAGCCCTGTGGGATTGAGACTATTGATCTTCACATAGGACACAGGGCTACTGACTCACTAGTTAGTCTCTTTGCTCCCTGAAAGGAGTGAGCTTGTGGGGGAACCTGCTGAAGTCACAAACAAGCCACAAGAGGGTGAACAGTAATCAGTGAATACAGAAAAGGAAATCCAAGGCTGGCCAGCTTCCCTAAAGGAGTATGCCTCTGGGGAAAGACAGGACCAGCTTCCCCTCTAGTCCCATTTGTCTTCATTGAGCATTTTGTGTGTGAATAAAAGATAGCAGGATCAGGCCCATAATCTTTTTATTAGAGCTGAGTTTACCCAGTTACGTACTTACCACCATGTTCGCTACACGTTTGAGGTTTCTTGCTTCTCAAATAATTATGCAGTGCCGCTTTTTAACCTCTTATTACACCACTGTGTAGTCATCAATTTTCTGAGACAGGCAAAGTGTCCCATGGTACTTAGGAATGGTGGCTGCTGGGAGATGAAAGACTTGTTCTGAAAATCTAGGAGACCCCCAAAAATAGAACAAAATGACAGACTCAAGATAAAACATTTGGAAAACTAAAGCACTTCTGCTTGTACATTACAATCTGTATCTCGGACGAAGAATAATCTAATGTGTGAGCCAGCCATGTCTATCTGTTTGATATGATTGCACAGTATACAGAGGGGTAGGTCTCCTTATCCACCATTAATATGCAGCTCAGTATAATTTATATACATCACTTCGTCAGCAATCAGCTTTCTTTCCTAATAAAGGGGTAAACAGATTCACTGGCTGTTACATTTTCAGATATTTTTCATCATGTTGTGGTAACTTTGTATTTAAAGGGTTATTCATTTATTATGTTTACTTTCTAATAGTGCATCTATTAAAGGCAAATATACAACCTTTAGTATGTAAATTGAACTTGGATGTCTGAACAAATGAGCTACAGTCTGAAATGTGATTTATTGGCTAACTAGTTTCATTTTAACGGAGGATGTATACAGTTCATGTGTTTGTAGAAACATGGAGAATATGTGATGGTGTAATATAAACAAAAATTGGCATGATTTTAGAAAGGTTGTATTCCTTATGTGTGCATTAGGCAGACCACCCGAAATGGATATGAATACAACCTTTATACTACCTCACATCATCACATATTGCAATCTGTACACTCCTTAGGAAGAGCGTGAAGCTCTTTTCTGCTGACAAGGCAGGGTGACAGAACCAGGGATAGTTTCCTTTCTGTTACCTTAGAAAAAGGAAACCCCACAGTAGGACTCATTATTAAACTCAGAAACCTGTTGGTTATCAATGCCTCTACCATCATGACATCACACCTTGAATCACGGCTGCAGTATTTAACATGATGCTGAGCTCTCTGGACCTAGTCCAGCAAATCCCTTTAAGTATGTACTTTTCCTTTAAGCTTGTGAGTAGTCTTATTGAAGTCAATGGGATTGTTCATATGTTTAAATCTATGCATGTGCTTAAACTGAAAATCCCAAAATGTAAGGGAAAAGGTATAAAATGCATTCTTTACTCCAGAATTAAAAAATGCCCAGCCCTAATTTTGTTTTGTATTTTTTGCAATAGAGAATCTAAATCAAAATGAGCTGGGACCAAATATATACTAGCAAAGCAAGCATGATTTTCCAATACTTACTACTATTGACAAATTATTTGCTATGGCAACTCTGCCATTATATGATACAGAAGTGAGACACTCAAAAGCCCTTAGCACACATTGCATTTAAGGTGTGATTAATGTTAATCATGCCATAAATAATGCTGCATGTACAACTGATTTACGGTTCCATAAAATGGCAAACCAGTCACAAAAGATTTCACAAAGTATGTGGAACATTTTTGTGGCTAGTGTACATGGCATCATAATTTGAACATTTAGCATGCCCATGTTGACGCTGACAATCAGCTGATTATCAGCTTTGGCATTTTGACAGGATTTGGCATTGGGACCAGGACAGCCTCCCATCCTGGGGGTCCTAGCAGGGAGCGTGTGGATTTGCCAGTGCCAGGCAGGGGGTTTCAATCTACTCCCCCTGCCCAGCACTTGCAAACCCATGCTCTGGTCTCCATGCTGGCACTGGTGTAGTTGGATATGCCTCACATGGTGTGGCATCTCAGATTAGATCCCATCATACCATTAAGTGAAAGCCTGCCAGCCACTAGACATACCTCCAGATATAGTAGCACAAGATAATACCTACTAGAAAGTATACAGCCTTTCAATTAAGGCTTTGCAATAGCCCTCAATGCTTGTGTTTCTTGTGCATGTGATTAGCTCTTTATTCCCACCAAATGTGGTGTAGAAGGCATAATAAACCAGGACTGAGTTAAGGTGTTCCCCACAGCTAGCGACTGTCATTTTTCTGTGAATAAATTATGTCTAGCCCTGAGCAAACGTGCTAGTAGGTATAACAGAAGAAGTCAGGAACCTGAAAATATCCATTCCTGGAATACCTACACATATTTTAATAGGCAGTGGTTTGGAGCACATGAATAAAAGACAGGGCAGTGCTGGTTGCATGACTTACTGGCCCAATATGTGTGTACTGGGGCAGTGTCAGGTGGAGCCATTGCCCTCGAAACCACTCTGCTTGATAGTCCTGGTAGAGGAGTACAAGGGTGGGAACAGTGAGGTAAATTTGTTCATGTATGTTTGTACGGAGCCAAAGGAAGCTTGACCTTCCAAAAAGGTGGAAGGTCGAGTTGGCTATTTATTCATCTATTACTCATTGCTTGTGGTAACATCCTACATGTACAAAGTGTGAGAGATCACAAACAACTTTTTTCTGCTAGCCACCGTCATTTCCTTCTTCTTCATTTCAACTTTTTCTCCAGCCTTGACAAAATGGAATTTTATTGTGCTCATGTCCATTCAGGTTGTTTTTGCAATTATTATTTATGTACTGATCATGCCATTCTTTTGTTTGTATCCTTCTATCACCTTTGCTTTCTGAATTACATCAAACCTATGCTTTTTGCCTTCATTTTCAAGGTCCTCCATATGCCTCTCCCCACCCTACCTATTTCTCTTTTTCCTTATTGAACAATCTACTCCTAGCTTCAACTGGCCAATAATTCAAGCCATCTTTGTCCACTTGTTAAATTTTCAATCAAGCACCTTTATGCTTTTTTCTATCCTGTCTTTCATACTTGGGAGGAGTTCCCTGTAGATATCCACAAGTCCAATTCATTGTTTACTTTCAAATCCTCCTTGAAAACTTATATTTCCTCCTATGCTTACAAAATCATGAGCAGTTAGACTTCTGATGAACTATCATTAGTGCTTGTCATACTGACCAGTATTCTCTCACGTCTTCCTTGTATTCCCCTATATGTCTGCCTATTGTTTCTCATCTTTTGCCTAGATAGATGGAAGAGGGAACATTTTTGTAGTCTACAGTTTTACAGTGTCTGGCATAATAATTGAGGTTCTTGGGTGGTATATAAGAGCTAATTCTACTAATAATGGTACTCTTTCCTGAGATGCAGGGTCCTACAGTCCATCTGCTATAGAGGCAAAGTTTTGGGCAGATCACTCAAGTCTTCTGTCACTCTGCAAAACTACAGCCTAATAAATACCTTGGGTTAGAGTTTTACCCTTCAGGGACTTTATGGTAACTAAAGCAAGTAACAGACAGACTTTGCAGAAGTGCTTATAAACCACATGAACTTCAATGGTAAACAACGCACAGAAAGAGAGACAGATTTATAGAAGAGTAACAAATATTTGCATGCATATTTTTAGCTCAGTTTTCTCATGCATACTGAGAATCCTTTAGGTTTTAATCAATGTCTCTGCAAGGAAACCAGGATTCTCACGTACCCTGTTTCCTCCCATCTTGTCTTCCTAGTACTGGCCTGTTCTTCCATTTGTTGGAGATTCTCCATTTTAACAGCAGAATTGAATGCTCTTGTCTGTTCCTGTCTTTTCTGTGGAGTTTTTTCACTCTCTAATACTTTGTATTTATTACCAGGATGAGGAATCCTTAAAAAGTCAGTCTTTGGTTAGTAGTCTTCCCTTGGTCTTGGAAAACCACTACCACCTCTTGAAAGCTGCATGCTTGGATAAGTATCAGTGATTAGACTGTCTCTACTCATTGTCTGCCTTCCTTCAGGTGTCTACACTGCAACAAAAGGCAGGGTAGACATACATACACCTTGTACATTAAATTGAAGATGCATAAGCTCAAGCTCATGTCATCAGATGGTACAACAGGACAAGGTTTCTGTAGAGAAAAAAAACTTAGTATAGCCTCTCTGACCCCTTTAAAAAAATCAGGGCTACACTTACCTGATATGGATGCTAAGACTACAGAGCAAATGATGAGAAAGACCTGTAAGTGGGTATAAATGTAGCAGGTCCATGTAACTGTATAAAGATTGAGAGGATTTCTCTAGTCTTTTCCTGTGTATTGTGACTCTTACTAATCCAGGACTTTTGACTTCACTTTTTCTGTGTATCTACAGCCCCCCATGTTTGAGGTAAGAAAAGTCATAAGTCTTTACAGCTAAATGTAGCACCATAGGTCAGTGGCTGGCAACCGTTTTAGGCTGTGGGCCAGTATAATGAAATCCTCTGCTAGTGGTGGGAGTGGTGCATACTTTGTGGCCACTCTAATCCCATTCCTTACACCCTGGTATCCTTGGGTGCCCCCCTGTCCTTGCATGCCATGCTTTTGGTGTCACTGTTTATACTCTGGAAGGTTACTTCTGCCAGCCCACCAATCTTGCAATAAACTAGGCCTCTCTCTGAGGCATCTTCAGTGGCCTCTTCCCTCCCCCTCCCCTTCAGCTGTGAGGCATGGGAGTAGCTATAACCAACAACATAAATCCAATCACATGGGTTCAGTTGCACTTGGGGTCCTTTCTCCAGGCCTCTCCTCCAGCTTGTAGCAGTCATGCTGGCTTCTCTCAGCTGGGGCTTTCCCAGGCCTGCTCACCGTTCTCAGGTTCTTAATGGAGACTTTGGAACAATCAAAGGAAAAATTGACCTGAAAGTATTAGTATATTCATTGAGGGAAGACTCCTAGAATGCACATATGATGCACAAATTTGGTATATACTTCAGTACCAATTTAAAGAGGCTTCTAGTAACTGGGGACTTAACATTAGGAACTCCATTTCAAGACATTTTTATACATAAAAGGGGCAGGGTATGTGTATGTGTGAAAAGGAAGCCCGGTAACCTTAATAGAACATTTAGCTTCCCTCCAGATCAAAACATAAAATAACAAGGGAATTGCTAGTGCTGATGCAATCTATAAATTTATTATCTGCAGTATACTGTTGCTACTAGTGGGTTTTTTTTAAGGTGAAGGCAAATGTACCCCAACTATAGTATGTCTAGTATGCCTTAAAGAGTTACTTAGCTAGCAAGCTAAATGCACTCTAAAAAGCATATATACTGCAATTTGGTCTGATCTCTAAACCACAGACATTCGTAGTTTGACTAGTTGAGACTCTTTAAAACGAATAGCTCGCAAATGAATAATTCTGCTGCTGAATACATCAGCCCACTGTCTTTATTACATCCCAAATGATGAAGCATAATGGTTATATGAAGTGCCTAAATAAGCCCTGGTGCAATTTCCTTTGGTGATATATAAGCTAAAAATTCATTTTAAATTAATGTCAGATGAAGGGATAAACCTTGAGATTTAAAATAACAATAGATTTAGGATTGATTGCAAGAGGTTCAAGTACCCACCAGTACTGACTGCAATGGGAGTCCTCAGGTGTTTATCATTTCTTAGAAGTTGCATCATTATTCTCTACAAAGGCACGGGTACGTGGAACAATCTCTACTTGGTGCCGGGGGGCCTGTTGTATTTTGTGGCACTGTGTAATGGGATTGATTTTGGTGTAGTGCACAGAGCTCATACTGTGCATCTAACACAGCACCTGGGTTCTTTTCCAAGCTTTACTGCTGACTTTCTTGAATGACTTTGGCCACATCACTTCACTTCTGCTGGTTATAATTGTATCATTTTACCTTGTACTGCCCAGGACTGTTTGCCACTGTCTTATTGTCATTTCTTACGTTAGATTGTAGTAGGCAACCATCAGTCCTTATGGATCACGGTGTACATGTGAGAGGTCACCAGGACCTTTGACGCATATGCCTAGGCAGTAGTTTGGAGGATGCCCAGGCCTTCCATCCCCAGTTTTGACCATTGAGACAGAATCCAAAAGGCCAGCTTGAGTCCAAATATTGGGTGCCTTGATGGCTGTAGTTACATACGAATCCAGGAATCAAAACCAGATCTCCTGCATGGCAGACAAGGATTCTACCACTGAACCACAACCTCATCAAAACAGGGACTTTTTGCTAAGGGCTTGCAGAATGTCTGATTGGAATCCCAAGGTGCCGCTATAACAATAACATTGTGTATTTATGAGCCTGGCAGACTGAAAAGAAGGATTTTATATATGGAGATTTTGTAAGTGTGAGTGGGCATACACGCTCAATTTGTGAAGTAACACATGTACACAAATTGTTAGATATGTGTGTCTGTGCATATGGGATGTACATATAATTATACTAATTATAAAATGAAAATTACGGAGATTGAGATTTTGGAAACAACGTGAAATATGCTGTAGTTGGGTGTTGTGGATTATGTTAAAGATGGATTTACCTAATAGCTGTTTTAACGTTGGTGCAGGCATTTGGCACAAAAAAATACATCTTGCAAAAAGCTTTTGATAGAGTGCTCTAAAACCCATCCCTAAAACCCCTGCAATCTTCATCTGCATTATGATTAGCCAGAGCAGCTCAGCTGTAGAAGGTATTGCTAGAAAATGAGTTGGGGGATATATTTGGGTGTGAATGTGTGTGCATGCATCTGCATGAGCACCTTAAGATATATATGGTGTTAATAAAAACCTGGTTTTCAGCTACTCTTTCTCTGATCAGAATATGAATTAGGCTACAGAGAAAAGCCAACAACAGAAGGCACAGTGGGGGGATGAGGGGAGGAAAGAACCATATTAGTATTATGATACCCTTCTCCTATTTCCTTTGTCATGCATGACACCCTGGCAAGTGATTCTCAACAGTAACTGTGTAGAATGAAATGTAAAAAGGAATAAATCTTTAGGGTCTTATAGACTGCAGAAGATTTTTTTTACTTTTTCGCAAAAAAAAAATGATTGTTCTCTTAAGGATTATTTCTTTCCTCCTGCACCTTCACACATGTTAAAATCCAATTGCCACCTTTCTTGCAACTTAATTGCATTTTCTGAAAACAGCTATATTGAACCCATTTCCCTACTCTTGATTTGGAAAGTAGAGCAGAAAAAAACCGTTAGAGCCATATGGTTCTGATATGTAGAGAGTCTGTTTAGTCTTCAGAGGAAGGGCAGCTGACATTTAACATTTTAAAATTGTTGTTAGAATTTTCTTCCATTGACTATAAAAGGTTTTTATGCGGTTAATGCACTTTTTTGTCTTGATCAGGTCTTGGGTTAACAGAAGGTTGTAGGTTTCTGGTATCCAAGCATAACTAAAAGAAAAAATATTAGCTGTTCTTAAACTGTCTCTGAGGCCAGATATTGTTGTTGCAGTACCTAGGCATTTAATTATTAGTTTAAAACTTAGGTGGGCTTTTTAACTCCTTTTTAAAATAAACTGTGTAAGAATTTAGTGCTTAGCGAGAATGTTAGCATGACTGCTCTGGAGTGTGCAGTCCTGGAGTTAGCCAACAAACCCCTGCAGCCTGGGTGATGATAGTTTTCCTCCAGAATAGAGCGGGGAAGCATTACATGCTACTAGCACTGAATCTGCATTAGTATTTCAGGGCCGTCACTAATCTTCGCTGACAATTTGCCATATATGGTATTTGGTATCTTTGAAATGATTTTGTGCAGAACATAGCTTTTATGACACCATATTCTATAACATTTCCCAAGCAATATACATTAGCAGATATGTCTGTGAATCTTCCAGGGAGGGGGACATTTCTTTTCTATTGACTTTTAAGGCTCGTTCCACTAGAGCTATTGCAATGGCAGCAGCATTAAGTGAAACAGCATCTGTCAAGGAAATATGTTGCGCCATCACTTGGAAATCTCTTTGCTGTTTTAAAGGGAAAAAAAAGTTATAGTTGGGTCACTGGGATAGATGGGTTTCTACAAGTGCTGTATTTTGCCACAAGTCTCTTAGTGCAGCAATTCCTGTATAGCTGGATGTGCACGGTACATTTGTTTAAGTCTCACCTGGGGCTTCTGGAGATTCTAGTACTTGGATAACAACTTTCAAAATTGGCAGAACTTAATGAGCAGGAAAGGAAACACAGTCAATGTTTCATTATGTGGTATTTTCCTTCTAAGGTAAAATGAAATGTTGGATGCAATTTACTTGCATTTGTTGTGCTTTATATTTCCGAGAAATACAACTTCATATTGCTGAAACCTATTTCCAGATACTATCATTTTTATTTATCTATAAATCTCTTATGTGGCTTTTTGATGTGTACAGTATTTTATCCCCTGAGCTATTTATCTCCATGTTCTTATCAAGTACAACAAAAAAAAATACAAACCAAAACAACAAAAACCTGAGGACCTGATGTCTGAACCTGAGAAATCCCGAATGTTTGCAGTTATCATTAACTTTGGCAGGAATTGCAGGTGCTCAGTACCTAAGATCAAGCCCTGAATATTTGTTGATAAATTCAGTTTCTGCTGACTACATCAGCCTGTTGCCAGTTCCCTCCAGGCATAGTAAATAGCTGTTAGTCAAATCCAAGTTGGGAAATTAAGGAAATTTATTTTTTCCTACACTGATTTTTTTCTGTGGGTTGAGTCTCCCCCTCTTCCTGGGTGCCTTCTACCCATGGATAGCAGCACCTGTGTGGTTGTGCTTGGGAGGGGAGAGAAAAAAAACAAAATATGGAAGGACCTTAGCTGCTAGTTAGTATGCCTGTGGAGAGGGGCAGCGCATGTATGGGAAAGCTTGACTAGCAGCTGTGAACAGTTATGCTTACTCTCCATGATGTGGCAGGAAAAAGACTATTGTATCTTTTCAGGCCTGGCAGAACCATTACACAGATCCTATTTACTCGGTGTTGTTTAGGGACCAGATTTTTTTCCCTTCAATACTGACTTCTGAGAAAAGACAAGCCATTTCATAGTTTCCTCTAACTTGCCAAGCTAGTCAAAATGTAGCAAATCCAGATTTGTTTATGTTTATCTTCCCAAGTTGGGGGTTCCCAAGTTTTTTGGACGATGTCATAATAAAGGAATTATTTGTGTACACCTCCCATCCTTGTCACTGTTAGGGAGGGCCCCTTCCTCACCCCTTTACAGTTGCATATGATCATGGTGGTAGTTATGGACTGCATAAAAGGGGGAGTAATGCTAGGAAAGTATTCCTGTATTTGTAGTTGTCTTTTAATGCTGATAGTTACCTGTCTGAGAGGCAGCACCAGGTAATCGGCTAGCTAGCTCAGTATAATCTTAGTAAGGGTTCAACAGTCTGCAGTTTGAGAACCACTGGACTTAGATGAATTCTCTTAAACTCCTTTTTCTATCTACTCACAGATTCACAGACGTTTAGGTTGGAAGGGACCTCATGAGATCATCGGGTCCTTAGTAGAATTCATTTTGCCATAGCAGCCCTTGTATGTCAAGTGCTGTCTTCACCCCAGGGTTTTCCAGGAGGGATTTCCAGATCCAAGAAGGGTTTCTAAGGCTGCTTGTACATGCCATAGGGGTTTACTTCAGTTTAATTATCCCTAAATTGGAGCGGTGGCTTCAATTCAGGGCGAAGTAAAGCCCTGTGGCATGTACACAAGGGTCGGGCCCAATCCCTACCGGCCTCTCTGGTGGTGGTGTGGGGGGGAAGGACAAGGTGCTGGTGGGCTGAGCAGTCCCTGAGCTGTGGGGGGGTTGGTGCTTCCCTCCGCGGCAGCAGCAGTGCCCACCCACAGGCACTTGGCCCGGGCGGTCCTGGGGGGGCACAACAGCTACGGGGGGAAGTACCCCCTCCCTCCCTGCAGCTGCGGTGGGAAGCACAGGCCCCTGTGCAGCTCAGGCAGGCAGGCTCCAGGGAGGAAAAAAAAGATCAGGCTCGCGGCTTCTTTTTTTTTCCTTCAGTGAAGCCTGCCCGCATGGGCTGCCTACACAGTCCTTGAGCTGCACGGGGCCTGGTGCTTCCCTCCACAGCCGTAAGGTAGCAAACTAAAACACTTCTGACACGTTATATTTTGTTGCGTTCCAAAGTGATTTAATGTGCAATATACCAACAACAGTCTCACCATTAAAGTGGTGCAAAAGGCCAATGTTGTGGCATGTACAAAAGCCTCAAGGCTCCAACTGAGATGATTTGGGAGCTAATGCCTTTCTGTAGATTCTCAGTTCTGTAGATTCTGTAGATTCTCTGTCCCCTGACAGGAAAGGTTCATTTCTACCTTAGATAATGCAGAGCACCTCATCCACATTTAACAAATACTAAAAATGTGATGACTTATTGTAATGTATATGCATTTGTCATGGTTATTTATTTTGAAAAGGATGTGGAGTGGCAAGGCCACAGAATGGGAGGGGAGACCCTGGCCTGGTGGTAATTGGGTGCTGCAGTAAATAGAGGGGTTGGGTAGACATCCACTCTATTGTGGAGGAGGAAAGGAGAGAGAAAATGTACACGACTTGTAGTGCCATGTTGTCTTGAGTTTAAACCTTTACTTAGAAAGTCATTTCCTCCAGATTCCCCTCCAAAATCATCCCTGCTTCTTTTTTCTAAACTGCTTTCAATACATATGCATTTTTCTGTACCTGAACTGCTGAGAACTGAAGGCAGTTAGTTCATTTTGCTTTTACCTGCTCTGTGCAGAGAAGTGTTATCGCCTCTCTGCCTTGTCTCTTTGTATGAAGCATAGACCTAGACCTTTTTGCAGCTTCTTCAAACATGTACATAACTTGTTGGCCACTGTCCCCAAGTTTCTTTGCTCCATTACTGATTTCCAGGTGTTTGCTTCCATTTGAAATATTTGTTGGTTGAGATTGTTTTTACTTGAGTGTCTTTCCAAATTCAATCCAATTTTATTACCTTCTAGCTATATTTCTAACCTCTCTGAACACTTTTCTGTCCTCTCTGGTAGTCATGGCTCCTTTTACCTTACCTTCATGTGTAAATTTCATTAACATGTTGTTGCTCCCATAATCAGAATACTAAAAAGAATGGTAAGTTACACTGTCTACAACAATGGATTGCATATATTGATTTTTTTTAAATATCTGCCGCTGAATCATTGTTTAGCATGCCAAAAAAAGTACTTTAACTATCATCAGGCTATATGACTAGTTCAGTGCCTGAGGTTAAGTATAATAATAACAGGAATGTCATAGGAGGATAGATTTAAGGATAAAAGTGCCCAGAGCTGACAAAGACCTAATAGGGATTATCTGGTTAAGGAAGGGGGCCAGCTGAGGGAGGAGATAACAAAAGAGATAGTCAGAGAGTTTTTGTTGGGTATGAATGAATTCAAGTCATCAGGGCTGGATGAACTTCATCCCAGGGTCCTAAAGAAACTGTCAGAGGAAATCTCAGAGCCCTTGACAATGATCTTCATGAAGCCATGAGAGACGGACCAGATACCAGAGGACTGGAAAATGGCCTGTGTAGTGCCCCTCTTTAAAAAAGGCAAGAAGAGGACTAAAGTATCTACAGGCACATTAGCCTCACCCGAATACTTGGGAAGTTACTGGAGTCTGTCCTAAGGAAAGCCATTTGCAAGCATCTAAAGCAGGAAAGGGTGGTTGCAAGGAGCCAGCATGGATTTATGAAAAACAAATTATGTAAAAAAAACTTGATCTTTTTCTTTGACAAAGTAACTACTTTGGGTGGAAGAGAGAATGAAGGAAATACTGTGGATATAGTGCATCTGGAGGCTTTTGACAAGGTTCCACATGACCTTCTTATAAACAAATTGGAGAAATGTGGGCTGGATAAAACTTCTGTAAGGTGGATAGATCACTGGCACAATAGCCGCAGGCAAAGGGTAATTATTAACGGGTACATGTCAGAATTACAAAAGGCTTCAAGTGGAGTCTCACAGGGGTTTGCCCTGGGTCTAGTGCTGTTATGAGATACTTCATTTAGCTGTCAGGACACAGGAGGTGATAGTGCCTCTCTACTTGGCACTGGGGAAGCCTCATCTGGAATATGGTGGGCAGTTCTCAGTTCCATATTTTAAAAAGAATCTGGAGAAGCTAGAGAGGGTCCAGAAGTGAGCAACAAAGATGATCAAAGACTTAGAAGGCAAGTCATAGAAGGAGAGGCTGAAGGAGCTAGACATGTTCAGCTTGTGGAAATGGTGCTTAGGAAGGGACATGATAGCAGTTTTCAAATACTTGAAGGGCTGCCATGAAGAAGAAGGAAAAACACCTTTTCTCATTGCAGAGATCAGTGGCTTGAAGTTCCAGGAAAGTACATTTAGATTAGATATCCAGAAAAACTTCTTCACTGTTAGAACAGTAAGGCAGTAGAATAGATTGCCTTTTTCCAGGCAATCTATTCTACACTGGAGGTGTTCAAGAAGCGAGTGGGCAGCCACCAGTTAGGGATAATCTAAATGTAGATATTAAGGCTGTGTGAAGCTTCAGTCCCTGATTTGATTCAGTGGAGATTCAGCCTGATTCGGTGGCCAGATCTCTAAATCTGAATCAAAGCAGGAGACCCTTTAATCTCTCTGAATTGGATCGGAATCCTCCAAATTGATTCAGAGAGATTTGGAAAGATTCGATGATTCGGACAGACACAGCTTTAAATGTTTTTTCTACATACCAGAAAGTACCAGGTGGCTCATGAATGCTGAGATGCTGGGGCAGATGGAGCATCCCATGGGATCATGCTTGGCAGTGGACCTGGTAGCGGACCAGAAGCACTTCTGCTCCACTTCTGGGTCCGCCAGGGAGCATGGGAGGGACCCCCGACCCCTGGCTTGGCAACTGGTGCCTCCTGGGTCTGGGGGAGCACCCAGGGTCTCCCTGTGGCCAGTCACTGAACTGGGTGGGCCTGGGGGGGGTCCCCTATGTGCTTGGTGGTGGACCCAGAAGCGGACCGGAACTACTTCCAGTCCACTTCTGGGTTCGCCGCCAAGCACACCAGGGCCCCCCTATGCTCCTGTGGGATGCTCCATCTGCCCCACCATCACAGTGTTCATGAGCTGCACCTGTACCTCGGGGTATGTAGAAAAAACGTTTAAAGCTGTATCTATGGCTGAATCGTTGATTCTCCTAATCAGTATCAAATCTTCAGATTTGGATTTGACCAAATTGAATCGGGATGGTGATTCAAATCAATTAATCGAATCACTGTCCCTGATTTAGGCCAAATCCAAACCCGAATCAAATACATCCCGTTTTGCACACTGCTAGTAGATATGCCTATTTTCTCCCATGAGTATTTCCCACATTTCTGGGCTTTGCTGGTTGCTCAGGCCCCCCCTCCCCTCCCTTTTTCTGTGTGTGTCCGGGTATTTTTAAGCCTGGGCATTGTGTGTTGGCTACAGCCAAGGACTTCAGCTGGGTGTGGGGACTTCAGCTGGGTGTGCCAATTCCCCTACTGGGAGCAAAGCCAGAGGTTCCAGGCTAGAGGGTCTTGCCTTTCCACTCTGGGTCAGACTGATTACCATATTTGGGGTCAGGAACAAATTTTAACCCATTCTCAGATTGGCATCTACTATGGGGTGGGTTACCCTTTTCTGTAGCGGTGGGTGTGGCCCTCTACCTTGGACTTCTTGAGCTACATTAACAACATTTTATAGAAGCCGGGTATGCTGCTGTAGTTCCCCTTCTTTACTAGTGGCAGGTTAGTGTGTTAGGTCTTCGTTGCGTCAGGATCGATGGTAGTCTTATGTAGAGTTTAGACTGTGTGGGATAGTTTGGATAATCCTGCCTCGGGAAGGGATTTGAACTAGATGACCTCTGGAGTTCCCTTCCATCTCTACTTTCCTATGACTCTATAACTGCTCTTGGCAAATTTTCAGCTGCTTTACTATGTGTGTGTATTGTATGGGCAGCTGTGAATATTACTGTGCTGTTTACAATGTAACATTGCCACAGTGATGCTCAAGTAAGTGTTAAGCTGGCCTTTGCATGTATAGAAATCTTTTCTAGTCTCATTTCTTTTTACCTTTTTATAACTTACTAAAGTATAAAAAATATTATTTGCCACAAAAAGACATGGGTTTTGTGTGTATGAAAAGCTTCATGAAATCTGTTAGACTTTGAGTCATTGGACAATAGTGTTCTGTTTAAAGAAAAATTTTAAGATTTTTTTTGCATGCAGAAGTATAGCAATAGTGCTTTTTAAAGAACTTTAAGCCTTATCTTTGGCAAGTTTGAAAAAGTCTGATTTTAAAATAAAAATATTGCTGTTTGAAATGGTGTACTGAATCTGAGTGCTGGGTTCAGTTCCATTCACTTTAGAAAAGCAAAATAGAGTACAGTATTTCTGGACTTTGCCCAGTCCCACATATTTAATTGTAAATTATCCATTCACCTGAGTTTTGTCAGAGTGAACAAAGCTCATCATTCTTCTTGCTGCTGCTTGCTAAAGTTCAGGCAAAGTGGAACTAATCTATAAAACTTTGAACTTCCCTTCAGTAGTTGCCTATGTTAATCCTTCAATGTAGGGCTGTACAACTGAGGGGTTAACCTGCAGGCTGGGGTCTGCCACCCATGTACCATTCCTGCTGCTGCAGCCAGGATCTCTGGGCTCTTGCTCCCTCCTTCACCTTTTGCTTCCTTCCTCTGCTCCTGTGGGTCGGGGAGTGTAGCTTGGGGGAGTCCCACAGCCCCTGTGGTGTGCAGCCACTGGCCGCTCGGAAGTGGGACCATAACTATCACTATTTAGAAAGGGTCTTCTTTAGTGTTTCTTTTTTTTTTAATCCTGGCAAAAGAACAAATATGTCTGTGTTTTACCCTGACTATGAGTACTTCAGTAACCAGGAACCTTAACAAAAGGCAGTGATCTACACAGGATAACAAATGAACAAAATGAGCAAACACTTCCCTCCCTTCAGAAAAGACCTTGTAGCTGGCAATGTCTCCTATTTAGCCTTTATCTCACATGGAGAAGTGGACTGTGTTGGTGACTAATGGCAGTGACTGCAGTGTGATGTGGTCAAGCTAAGCTTGTTTTAAACCAGCTGGTTTGAGCACTAGTAACAGCATAGTCAAAGTATCAGGGAGCTCAGCACAGGCTAATTTACCCTGCTTCTGAGTGTAAAGGTTGACTTGTAGCCATGAAATACCATATTTACTTGAATATTAGATGCCCCCCAATAATTAGGTTCTATATACAGGTTTCCCTCATTTTATGCTGTACGTGCGTTCCTGGAAAATGGCGCATAACTAGAATTTGCATAAAGGGAGCCTATTTTACAATGTAACAAATAGGGATATGTTCCAAGACCTCGACTGTACTGACCCCCAGACCCATTTCTCCCACTTTTACAAGACAATTCTGGTACTCGCCAACAGCAGACAATACACATGAGCACAGGGCACTATCATAATGGGGATGGCAACTACAGAAACACATGTCACAGACAATGAGCGAGGAGCACAGATCCACACAGGAGACTATATTTTGGTGTCATCACTCCCACAATGCACCGCACAAAGCAGCTGAGTGGGCTTCCACCATACCAACCGCATAGGAATTTAGCTTGCATATAATGATTTACATAAAAAGGGTCATTGCATATAAATTTAGGGGCTCAGGTAGCCCCCTTGTTCTCTGTTCCCCTTAGCTTTCCCCTCTGCAGGCCCTTCTCCCCTTACTGTCAGATTCTACTCTCCTTGAGCACATGGAAGTGAGGGGCATATTTGAAAACACTGACTTTCAAATAAGCATAGACTTAGTTAATCCAGAATTGATGCATTTTACTTTTTTTGAAACTGCTACAACTTTTAGCAGAGATATTCCATAAACACACTTTTAAGCAGAACCTTCGGGCACTGGACCAACCAGCAGAGCTCCTTCTGGCCATGTGGTGCTGGCCAGCTTACCCACAGATCAGTGTGGACACTACCTACCTATATATAGAACAAACTATGC
Source organism: Crocodylus porosus (assembly GCF_001723895.1). Lineage (NCBI taxonomy): Eukaryota > Metazoa > Chordata > Crocodylia > Crocodylidae > Crocodylus > Crocodylus porosus. The sequence goes on from NW_017728886.1 coordinate 149,184,519, forward strand.
ATGATATTATTAGTCCAAAGCCAAAGGCTTGTGATTCACTATATAATTAATTGAGCTGGACCCCAGCAGAGTCAACAACATTTCAAGCCATGGTGACCCTACAGCTCAGCACTGCTTAGTCTGTGTGCATACTCCAGATACCTGCCCTCCTCTCCCCAAAGGATCCATGTGCTGATTAGCCCCACATTCATGTCGGGAACTGTGTGTTCTTGTTATGAGTCCTGAGATCCTCCAAAAATGTATTTGCAGACAAGGCTCAGAGCAACCTGGTCTGGCTGCACTTCATAGAGGGTCGGGCCACACTAATCATATGTGATGGGCTGAGAGAGGGGGTGACAAAGGGATTCTGGGTGAACTGTTTTGGTCCCCATTTCATGATGTTTGCCAGGCATTTAAGGCTGTGAAGAAACAGGATTAATTGGAAATACTACCAAGGTGGTAGGTTCCTGTTGGTATTGAAAGCCTCATATATGCCTTAGAGACAGAGAAAGGGATCAACAGTGTCAAGGTGTAAGGAGTGGAGGAGCTCAAAATAATGGCAGTGGTGGCAAGTAAGCATGAGGTGGAAGAAGAATTGAAGAGCAGAAATGAAGATCTGGAGACACGGAGAGTGGGCAAAGGTGGAGAAGAAAGGAAGAAAGAAGGTAACAGTGGGAGCAGTGGTGGAGACAGCAATAATGAGAGTGATGGTACCAACAAAAAGACAGGAGCAGAGGAGAGCGGGACAGCACAGGAGCAGCAGGAGAAAATATGTTGGGTAAGAATTAGAGGACAGCAGGAGCACAATGGCAGTCTGGCCCACTGGGAGCAGCATGTCAGGAAAAAATGGAAGAGACACCAAGAGAAGCTAGAGAAGAGCAGAGGCTGCAGATAAAGGCAACTTTAACCGGTGATGGGAGGCAGACAGGATCAATGTTCAACAGATATGATTCCCTGGAAAAGGTACTTTTGAGATTTTGGAGGTTCAGACAGAGAATCTCACCAGCCTGATTGCTTTCTCAAACTAAAAGACTTGAACATTGACTTACTGACATGGAGAAGGTTATGAGAACTTTTGGAAGAAATATGCAGAGAAATGTGGGAGGGAAGAATTAAGAAGGATAAGGTTCATAGCAGGGGGAAAGTCAAGAGAAAGAGTGATTATAGTTCAGATGCACATGGATTTACTAGGGGCAGAAGATATAGAAAGTTGGATAGAAAAGTACCTCCAAAGTCATGTTGGTAGAAAAAGTAAGGGAAAAATATGGTATGTGGATGGGGTCTTAGAGAGCATGAATAGTGTTACAAGCAGATAAGTGGAGCCCAGGTGGGGTGCTGCACATCTCATCAGTGATCCAAATCAGGATACATTGGGGTTTTATAATGTGTCACGGGCAACCAAAACAGTGCAGCAAATTGGAAATGTGGGGCCTGTCCTCACACTACCCCCTCACAGTGTGCTGCAGATGTGAAGGGATGGCACATAGGGCAGCAAAATTCCAGGAGTCCCTAAAATGCAGTATTTGTAAGGGAGAGGAACACTTGTATGGTAGGTGCCCCAAAGCCTTTGCAAGTACAGTCCGACCTCCTGAGGAACAGCAAAACCAGGAGGAGGAGAGGAAGGGTTGGACACTGAGGTAGAAATGGTGTAAGAAACCCCCCACAGGAGGGTGGAACAGAGGAGGGGGGTGCAAAATTTCTGTGATTGAGGCAGCACCAGAGGAGATAGGAGATGGCATGGTAAAGACCAGGGAGAAGAAACCTGATAATGAGGGAGGTGAGTTGGTGGAAGAGCCAGAGTTTCCTGCTGCTAACGTCTCTGGGATCCAGCCTGGAGACCAGAAGGCAGGAAGCAACAGGGAGATGGGAATATACAAGCTTTTCTAAATGTGAAATCAATCTGGCAGTTTGCAAAGGCCACAGAAATGCAAGTGAGGGAAGGAGAGGAGTTTACCACCCCATGCAGTAGCACAGATGAACCTTAAAGGGACAAGGGCACTCAGCTCAAAGTAAGCATGGATGAGCCTTAAAAGGACAGGTGTGCTCATTTTTTAAAACAAGCATAAATAACATTGACAATAGTTTCATTTAACATCAGAAGTATCTTAACAAGGAAAAATGGGACTAGATTGAACCAGTGTTGAACTAAGTAAGGGCAGACATAATCTGCCTACAATACTGTGGTATACCAAGGTAGGGGGATTATAAACACTTTGTGAAAAGGTGGAGATGGGGATCATCCTGGTGGTCAGGGGCAAATGAGAACAAAGCAGCAGGGGTAGAAATATTATTCAAGAACCCAGAGCTGAGAGCAAAGCAGGTAGGAGTCATCAGTGGCAGATTGCAACAAATGATACTATCAGGCAGGGGAACAGAAATAGAAATTTTCAGTGTATATGAACCACCAAGGAGGGAAGGAAGGAATGCACTGCTTAAAATGCTAGCAGTTTATATGATTAGAGGGAGACCACACATAACAGCGGGAGATTTCAATTGTATAATCAAAGTGGGTGACAGAACAGGGGAAGGAGGAAATGCAGTTTTAGACAGCTCATCTAGACAAATAGTTAACAAATATAATAAAAGAAGAGTTGCCATGAGATGTGAGAGCAGGGGAGAAAGTTTTCACTAGGACAAACCCCAGTAGAAAGAAACAATAAGAATTGATGTGCTCATATCCAAAGAAATAGGGATAAGGAAGAAAGAAACCATACATGTGGCTTTTAGTAATCACTGGATGTTGAAGATGGAAACAAGCCTTAGTAAGAGCCCCAGAGAAGGAAGGGACTGTGAAAGTTAAACGTGCAGCTGTTACAAGATGAAGGGTTATGTCAAGTGCACACGAGACACTATGAGGGATGGCAAACACTGAAGAAATATTTCACAAGTACCAGAGGATGGTGGATGATGGTGAAGAACAGAACAGAAGAATTCTTCCGGAAGGAAGGCTGAATGCACGTGGGGAAAATAATCAAAGAGCTAAGAGAGATACAAAGAAAGATGCAGAAGATGCTAAAGGGAGGTTCAGGAGGAAGATGAGTACAAGAAAAGCTAGAAGAAACCAGGCAAGAGTTCGAAACCTGGTTTAAAAGAAAAATGAAAGAGAAAATATTCTTTGCACAAGCACCCTGGGTGGAAGGAAATGAAGAGTGGTCGTAATACTTTTTGGCCAGAATGAAGTCAGCAAAAGGAAAGCTTAAAGTAGAGTGGGAAGAGGGTTGTGCCTGGGTGGAAAAGCAGGAGGAAGTGTTGGAGGTGACAAGAAGATTTTATGATGAGGTGTACCAGAAGACAGAAACAGACAAGAAGAAGATGAAAGGTTTCTTGGAAGAGATTGAAGAAAAAGTAGAAAAGGAGGAAGCAAAGAATGTGGAAGAAAAGAAAAGCTTAAGGGAAGAGGTGGAGTGTTTAAAAACCTTTAAAAGAGGGAAATCACCAGGAGCAGATGAGCTGCCTATGGAATTTTATGAAAAGTTTTGGGCATGAGTAGGGAGGGATATAGTGGAAATGTTTAAGGAAATAGCAGAAACAGGAGACAGAGGGAAATATTTTACAAGAGATGTTATGATCTTACTCTTCAAGAAGGGGAAGAAGGAACTCTTGAGAAACTGGAGACCAATTATGCTCCTTAATATGGACTATAAGTTAATGGCCAAGACACACTGGCTTTGAGAATGAGAAAAAACATCCAGAAGATAGTACATGAAGGCCAGCCAAATATGTGCAGTACCAGGCAGAAGGATCACCAAACCTATCAGGGTGATGAGAGATACAGTGTCCCACATCCAAGAGAGGAAAGCAAACACAGTTATAGGAAACCTAGATTTAGAAAAAGCATGACAAAGTGGATCATGATTACATATTTGAGGTGCTAGGAAAAATGAAGTTCTCAGAGAAATGTATATGTTGGATAAGGTTCTTGTATAGAGAACCACAGATTCAAGTCCAAATTAATGGGCACCTAAGTGGGGCCTTTAAAATCCATAGAGGAGTGAGACAAGGGTGCCCCCTGTCACCAGCACTACTTGTGTGTGGCATGGAACTGTTAGTACAGGGGTTGTCAACTGGGGGTACACGTACCAGTCCTAAGGGGTAAGCATGGGCAGGAGGGGACGGAGCATCACCACCTCCCAGGAACAGGGCTGGGGTGGGGTGAGGGCAGCGGTGCCCCTCTGCAGAGCAGGGCAGCTCTCATGCAGCAGCCACCACTGCCATACACCTGCTCAGTGAGCTTCTCTGTCCCGCGGAGCGGCACTGCTGCTCTCACCCCAGCTCGTGAGGTTTCATGCCCTGCCCTGGCCCGGCTCCTAGGAGGTGGTAGTGCTCCATCCCTGTTTGCCCTCACGCCATCCCCACCTCCCTGCTCCCCGCCCCCGTCCCTGTCCCCCTGCTGCTTGGCGTTCAGCTTCACGCTACTCCTCCCCTCTCCTTCCCCCCCCCATGCTTGGCATCTGGCTGCTGGGGGTACTTAGACTGAAAAAATAAGAAAGGACAAGGTCATAAGTGTACTAAAGATACTGGGAGGGGTGAGGAGGTAGAATGTGTGCTGTACATAGACGATATAAATGTAGTAGTTAAAGACAGACTTTAAATGGAAAGGGTGCTAAAGCATACATCACAGTATGGAAAAGTGATGGGGGCGCTAAACTAAATAGATCATAATGCATGATAATGGGAGTGGGGAACTGGAGGGACTTGGAGAATTTGGGCCTTCAAATAAAAGAGAGAGAAATCAGAGTGCAGGGATCTCGATGGGTGCCAAAGGGAAAGGTAATAAGGCATGGAAAAAGATGATAGCAAGGCAATGGCAAATACTTTGGTTATGGTCCAGGAAAACTCTGTCCTTTGCTGGAAAAGTGATGGTAGTTAAGGCTATTGCCTATTATTCTGTATATAGGAATTGTATTCTCACCGGTGTGGTGGCAGATAGCAAAAGTACAGCAGGAAATATGCATGTTTTTCTGAAATGGCAAAAGAGAAATGTTGGCAGGAGATGAACTGTACAAAGCAAGAGGGATGGGGGCTGCAGACTTGGGATTGTTCGTCTGTGCAAAATATGTAAACGTGATATGCAAGGCGGTGACAGAGGGAGAGGGGGAAAGAGTGTGTATCACCTGATTTCACACTCAGGTTCAGTTTTGAGCAAATAAGGAGTATTTGGACTCTTTGAAAAGTCCATGACATGGCAATCATTGATTCATTACATCAGGACAGAAGGATTCATGCAGAGGTATAAAATAGAGAAGGTAGGGCTGGAGGTCTTGAAGGGTCATAAGAAATTGATGAAAGCAGTAAGGGAGAGAGACAGGATGGTACCAGTGTGAAACTTCACAGAAGGACAAGTGAAGAAGGTGTGAGGAGCGGTGGTGGGTAAACAACTAAAAAGTGAACATGCTGACCTAGCGTGGATTGTAAGAAATATCTTGCTGGAGAGAGAAGTGCAAAACAGATGGGGCTTGACAAGCTCATCAAGGTGCCGAAGGGAGAGGTATGGGGAAGAAGAAACAGTAGGACGTGTTTTGGGAGTGTACATATGCAAAGTGGGTGTGGGAAAGGCTCCGCTCCTTTCAGAGTGTCACCAAAATAAACTTGTCATTAGCGCAGGAGATGATTACTATAGGGACTCATACCAAAGAGACTGGAAGAAACATTATTAAGAACTTTATTAGCATGTGTTAAAACTAGATTATGGAAAGTAAGAAACCTCTGGGTGTTTAAGGGATTTGCTTTCACTGAAAAATAGTGCCTGAAGCTGGGGCTGCATAAACTAAAATACTACATTAATTGGGACATGCAAGAGATCAGAGAGGAAGAGGTGGAGAAGTGGAGGAAAAGGGACTGGACACACTTGTTTCATTAAACCAACAGAGAGGACTGATGGGAGGGGCAGAGAGTTTCAGGTGGTTACCAAGGTAAGTTTTTTTCATGGGGTTCTGTATGAAGAAAAAGATTTCTGCAAGGGTTTGTTTTCTGTGGGAAGTTGATGTATGTTTTTGAGGGTGGAATATATGTAGCTGTGTGTTTCTGATGCATAGTTTCGTAGCTTGGTAAGCATAGGATAAGTATGTTTTTAATAACGCTTATTAAAAAAAAAAAGTTCCTATCAGCATGTTTGCCCAATATGGGCCAGGTGTTTTATAGTCATGCTCAGTGTTAACAGCATTTAATCAATTTCATAGCTGGTTTCCATTTCTGAGCACATGCTGTTTTTGGCAGCAGTTTAATGATAGGCAGTGTATTTAAGGTTTAATAAGGTTTCCTTGTATGCTAATGTAAGACCAAGGGGCTTTTTTCTCCCCAAGGTGGGGGAGGAGTCGTCTTATATTTGAGTAAATATGGTACTTCTTTATATATTTTCTGGGCGTTGGGGGGGAGGGGAAGGCGTGCCAAAGAGAAGGGTTTGCCAGATCTGAATCAGATGCTGTCTGTAACCCAGTATTATTTAAATTGTGTCGACTGCTACTGATGAACAAGTCAGCCTTTCTGCCAAATGTACAATAAGTATTTGGCATATTGATCTCAGAAAGAGTGCCTGACATCCCTCTCCTTTCACAGCAGTAAGGGGATATTGATATTAGCTGTTATAGGTGGAATGGACACCTGTGTATTGTTTGATTAATTCCACATGCTTGTAAATATCGGCATTTGAATCTGTTACAGATTTTACAGGCAAATGCTGGTTGTGGTTGGCTCTGGCTCTTTTTTGGGTTCACATCTGAACAGCAGCACCAGACCTTCGTATGCATGGTTATGTGTAGACAAGAGATCAAACATTTCCAGTGAGACAACAGATATGTAAACTACCCAGGGTGTGTAAGAAATGTGTCATGATGGAAGATCGTTCAAAAATGGTGGTGAGAAACAATGGAAACTTCATTTTGTCAGGAGAAAAATTAGAAAATGAAAATATTTTATAGTGACAACTGACTTCTGCTATATCTCATGGGAATCAGAGTCCATGTGCATCACACTCCCATCCTCTTCTGTAGGCTAGGATCTATAGCTAGACTGTCTCCCTCCCATACTTATCCTTAACTGAGAAATGAATAGATTGGAAAATTGGGGAACATTTCTTTTGGTTACATTAGAGTTATCAGGGTTCAATAAAGAGGTGTTTTTTAATACTGATTTTTTTTACACGTGTTTGCCGGCATTCTCATTGGTACCAGATCTACAAATACACAATAGGTTACATTTGAACCATATAAAAGGAAAGCATTCCCCCCACACAAAAGCTGCACGCAAGCCCAGTACGTGAACTCCAGGGAGCAACCAGTTTGCAAAAATCATCCTGAGAAGCGGAAGGATTGGCAGGGCATGAGTCATTGCTTTCCTTCCCAGTCTTGGGCTTGCAGAGTTGGTCACCTGTGCTACGAAGGAGCAAAACTGTACCATTTAAAGGGATGATGGAGTGTGTCTGATACCCACTTCATGGTGCGGACCTTACAGTGCTACCCTGCCTCTGGAAACACAATCACTTTAAGCATTCCCTTGAGAAAATAAAACCATACACCAGCCCCAGATACCACCTGTTGACATACATGCCACAAATCTAGGTTGCAACATGCTCAAGCGTTTATCTGAATGTCTAAAGGTATGCTCTATAAAATAGCTTGGGCTGCATGCTCCAAAACAGTATGATCCTGCAAGGTGCAGAGAGGTCTCTACTCTTACTGGAAGTACTAGGGATCAAAAAGAAGACCAGGTCCATACTATGCATATTTGCCTGTATGATCATTTCTTTTCTATTGGACTTTTTCCTCCTTATTGCTCTGTTTGTGGATTTACCGAGGTGTAACAGAGCAGCTGGGTGCCTGAGGCAGCAGATATGCATGGAGGCAACAACAACTTCTGCCTATAGATGCCACCAGCATGGTTGCATGGCTGTGGCAGCAGAGTTTATTCTTCCCCTCCCTCAAAGGTCAGTACCTGGGGCCATGGACAAATCTAGGATTTTGAAAACAATGGTGCAGATAGTGTGGTGCATCATCACATATAACACAAGATATATTTTTTCTCCAGTTACAAAGAAACTAGAAGGGTTCCTAATATGCTAGGAGTGTAGGACTACATTATTCAGTTTAAGATTAAAGCAAAAACAAATATAATGTTACTGGAATGTGTAGTAATTTGCTATATCATCTATTGTGGGTAAAAATGCAACAAACTAGGCAAAAACAATCAAAACATGCTATTTTGTTAGTCTTGTAGTCATTAGAATTAAATGCCCATCTCTTTTTCAGATTCATAAAACAACTCTAGTCTTCTTGAGCATCTTGACAGCCTCTAATGCTTCACTAAAAGTTATTCCTACACCTGAGTTAATGTTCACTTGAGTTCATAGATTATACAGTCGGAAGGGACCCAATTGATTATTGTGTCCGACCCCCTGCCCCTGGCAGAAAAGAGGGCCAAAGTCAGATGACCCCAGACAAGTGATTGTCAAGCCTCCTCTTGAAGATCTCCAAGTTAGGTGATAGCATCACCTCTCTTGGAAACCCATTGCAGACTCTGGCCACCCTTATTGTAAAAAATGTCGTCCTGATATCTAACCTAAATCTACTGTCCACTAGTTTGCACCCATTATTCCTAGTTACTCCCTGGGGTGCTCTGGTAAATAGCGCCTCCCCAATTCCCTGCTGTCTTCCCCTGATAAATTTATAGGCAGCCACAAGGTCACCCCTCAGCCATCTTTTGTATAGGCTGAAGAGATCCAGATCTCTCAACCTCTCCACATAGGGTCTTTCACAGAGACCATTAATCATGCAGGTGGCCCTCCTCTGAACCCTTTCCAGATCCTCCGTGTCCCTCTTGAAGTGTGGCGCCCAAAACTGGACACAGTACAGTACTCCAACTGCAGCCTGACCAATGCTGCATAGAGGAGGAGCATCACCTCCCTTGATCTGTTGGTCTTGCATCTGCTAATACATGACAAGGTGTGATTGGCTTTGTTGACGGCCTTGTTGCACTGCTGACTCATGTTCATCTTAGAGTCAGCTATGACTCCAAGATCTCTCGCAACCACTGAGATGCTGAGGCGATCATCCCCCAACCTGTAGGTGTGCTGGGGATCCCTCCTTCCTAGGTGGAGTACCTTATATTTATCTTTGTTGAATTGTATCCTATTACGTTCTGCCCCTTGATCTAACCTGTCCAGGTCAGCCTGTAACTGTATTAACTTTGCCCCATAATTTGGCTTCATCTGTGAACTTGGAGAGGGTGCTCAACACACCCTCGTCCAAATCACTCATGAAGATATTAAATAATACCGGCCCAAGGACCGAAACCTGTGGGACCCCACTGCCCACCTCCTTCCAGGTTGAAAATGAGTTAACACTTCTAACAGTCTGCAGGGCTGTGAAATAGGAGCTCCATTACCAGGAGCCTCTAGCAGACAGCAGAATGGGAAAGATAAAACAGTTTAATCAGTGGAACATCAAGACCATTAAACAGCAAAGAGGCCCATTAACACATTTGGAATGAGAATTTAAAAGTAATCAGGTAGATTACCAGATCCACCCTGTCTGGGGCTGCTGTCCCCAGTCATTCCACTTCAGTTATGTTACAGTAGATCTGGATTAAAAAAAAAAGACATGGAAATGTCCTTGTGAAGGGGGTAGAAACCTGATTGTAATAGAGTGCTATGGCTGGAAATATAAAACTATGACAACCAAGGAATTCAAAGTGTTGCTTTCTGTAGTGATTCTAATTTGGCTACCCTGAGCCTCAAAGAGAGAGCATAAATTTTAACAACATGTATACTAATACAAAATAGTACATTACTTAGCAAGGGGACTACATTTCAAATGCAAATCTGAGTTGTATGCCTGTTGTGCATTTATATTCCCTATGACAACACCGGATTGGCATAACTTCAGCACTGAATATATTGAGAACTACTTAGCTATTATAGGAATTATAACTTTCATCTCAGTGAGACTATTATGTCACATTAAAACCCTCTGTAGTTTATGTAGGTTTTCCAAGATACAGGCAATGCAGGACTGTTAAAACTGGGGCAACAATAATGCTGATAGCTTTATTTTTTTTCTGACTAGAACAGTGATGACAATAAAACACAGCTGGCTTTTAAATAGTTTGACTATTGTGGAATTGCTAACCCACTTTTTGGTACATGTCATTGTTAAACTTGTATTTGTGTCATAGCTGTCAAAATACAAGTTCAGCTTTTTTTCTCACTTTATTTATAGTTCATCGTGACTCTTTCGTAGTGTCATCCTGTCAGTGCACAGTAGAAGGGAGAGAATTTTAGTTAAACACTGCATCAAGAAGTGTCTCCTGTCCCCTCAATGTGCTTCAGTTTGGTCACTGGCTTTGGCAAAAAGATATTTTCATAAAGCCAAATGTCTGCAAAAAGCCATGGAATGATACTAGCTTTTTAGAACTATGAGCTAGGAGGAAATATTCCTTTCTGGTGTTAGCTTCATTTTTGGAATCAACTGCTCCTCATCTTTAGACAGCCGTCCCCTCAAGAGGAAGGAGGAATAGTATCCAGCTCTTTTTGCCTTGTAAATAGAGTATTTTTTTTGCACTTTCTCTCTTGTGTACTGCCCCAATAAGCTGCAGCAGTACAGTTAGTGACCAAAGCTCTATGGGCATGAGCAGAGGATCCCTCTGTGATCTGTACCAGTTCTCTTTGCCTGAATCCAACACCTGGTTATTCCTACAAATCTTGCAATGTACAGAGAGGCTGTAGTCAAAGCCAATGATTCCTAAAGGGTATGCCATGGTACACTAGTATGCTGAAAGAACAGTGGATGTGTGCTGCAAAAATGATACATTACCAGTATCCAGCCCACAGAGCCATGTCATCCAGTCTGCAGGGCTCCAGAAAATGACTCTATAGGGGGGAGCAGTAGTAATTAGCACTGCCAGTACTCCCTGCCACCAAATTTCTAATCTCTGCACAGTGGATCAGGCACCAGCTGGACCAGCCCCACACAGCTGGACCAGACCCAAGGATCAGATCCAGCCTGGAGACCAATCCAGCCCTGCACATCCAGCCTACGGGGCCAAAACTTTGGGCACCACTGTGCAAGTCTTACATACATGCACCTTTTGTGAAAGTAAAAGGTGTTGCCAGCTTGAATCCAGAAAAAAGGGGGTACCCCAGGTGTCAAAAAACTGGGAAAAACTGCTCCAAGCAATTGATATTTAGGCGCTTGATTCCCAGTGAAATCAGACCTGATAGTATTAATAATAAATCAGTCATTTCAGCTCGTGGGTATCAGAGTAGATCTACAGGCTGCATGTGGAGCATCTGAGACTGGCTGCAGGGCCTGGGACCCATGCCTCATGCAATGCTTTCCCTGGCTGCTGTGGGACCCATACCATGTGTGAAGCCTGTCTTAGGGATCAATGCCACACAGTGCCTGCCTCAGCCACTCCAGGATGTGTGCCACACCATATGCAGTGCCTCTTCCAGGACCCATGCCACATGCAATGCCTATTTCAGTCAGTCTAGGATCTGTGCCACATGTGGCACCTGCTCCAGCCATTCCAGGACCCATGTTGCACATGGTGCTTACTGTGGCACTTCCAGGATCTGCACCACATGCAGCAACCACTTCAGGGCCTGCACCACCCATTTCAGCGAGTTTGGGATCTTTACCATATGCAGTGCTTCTTTAGCTAATCCAGAACCTGCACTGCCTGCAGCACCCACAGGCAGGTAGAGCAGCTGATGTAGGCAGCCACTGCATGTGGCCCATATCACAAATGAGCCTTGAACAAGTGTCATATCCAGCATGGGTCCCCGGGTGGACGCCACACATGCTGGATCCAGCATGCAAAGGCGTGAGTCGGGGTGGTTCATGGGCCCAATCTAGCCTGGGGACTGGCTCCACACCAATCATCTGGCCCATGGTGCCAGGTGAGTTTCATAGTTTCATAGTTGGTAGGGTTGGAATGGACCTGAGCAGATCATCAAGTCCAACCCCCTGCCATGGCAGGAAAGAGTATTGGGGTCAAAAGAGCCCCACAAGGTATTCATCCAGCCTCCTCTTAAAGACCCCCAAGGTAGGAGACAGCACCACTTTGCTTGGAAGTTGGTTCCAGCTCCTAGCTGCCCTGACAGTGAAGTAGCGCCTCCTGATATCTAGCCTGAATCTACTGTCAGTCATCTTATGGCCATTGTTCCTTGTTACCCCTGATAGTGCTCAGGGGAATGGAGACTCTCCCATTGCCTGCTGGTCCCCCTTGGCAAGTTTATAGGTGGCCACCAGGTCCCCTCTCAGCCTTCTCTTGTGCGGGCTGAACAGGTTCAGGTCCCATAGCGTCTCCTTTAGGACCTGCCCTGCTGCCCCCTAATCATGTGAGTGGCCCTCCTCTGGACCCTCTTGATGCTGTCCACATCCCTCCTGAAGTGCAGCGCCCAGAACTGGATGCACTACTCCAACTGCAGCCGGACCAGTGTCGCATAGAGGGGGAGGATTACCTCCTTGGACCTGCTTATGATGCATCTGTGGATGCATGACAAGGTGCAGTTGGCCCTGCTGACTACGTCCTCACGTTGGTGGACCATGTTCATCTTGGAATCAATAAGGACCCCAAGGTCCTTTTCTGCCTCTGTGCTGACAAGAAGGGAGTTCCCCAGCCTGTAGGTATGGTGCTGGTTCTTGCTTCCCAGCACCTGCTCCAGGACCTGTGATACACATTACTTTGCACTTGTCAGTATTGAAACCCATCCTATTCTTATCCGCCCTCCCCTGTAACCTGTCCAGGTCTAGCTGTAGCCTGTCTCTCCCTTCTAATGTACTCAATTCTCCCCACATCTTAGTGTTATCTGCAAACTTGAACAAGGTGCTTTTTACCCCCTTGTCCAAGTTGCTGATGAAGATGTTGAACAGTGTAGGCCTGAGGACGGAGCCCTGAGGAACCCCACTGCCCACATCCCTCCAGGTTGAAAATGACCCATTCACCACCACTCTCTGGGTGCGGCCCTCCAGCAGATTAGTGACCCATCTGACTGTGTAGGCACTGACGCCACAGTTGCCTAATTTTTTGATTAGAATGTGGTGAGAGACAGCGTCGAAGGCCTTCCTAAAGTCCAGAAAGACCACATCCACCATGACACCTGCATCCAAGGATTTTGTGACCTGATCGTAGAAGGCCACCAGGTTGGTTTGAGAGGACCTGCCCCTAATGAACCCATGTTGGTTGCCCCTAAGCATAATTTCCCCTGCTGGTCCCTCGCAGATATGCTCCTGGATAATTTTCTCAAAGAGCTTCCCCGGGACCTAGGTAAGACTAATAGTTGCCTGGACCTATAGTTGCCTGGGTCCTCCTTCCTCTCTTTTTTGAAAATAGGGACCACATTGGCCCTTTTCCAGTCCTCTGGCACCTCACCAGAGCACCATGAGTGCTTGTAGAGCTGTGCCACGGGTCCCGGAATGTCCTTTGCCAATTCCCTCAGCACCTTTGAGTGGAGATCATCTGGACCCACTGATTTGAAGATGTCCAGTCCCCCCAGAAGTTCCCTGACCAGGTTCTCTCTGACCCTGGGCCCGGCTGTGCCCCTCCTGAGTTCGTCCGGAATTCCGGTGGGGGTGGGGTGGGAAGGGGGATGTCCCGGTCCCTGCTCAGAAATACGGAGGCAAATAATTTGTTAAAGTGGTCAGCTGTATCATCTGGTGCAACCACCAGATTGCCAAGCGTGTCCTGCAGAGGCCCCACGTTACCCAGTGCCTTCTTTTTATTCCCTATGTATTTAAAAAAGGACTTCTTGTTTGACTTAAAACCATAGGAATTAGGCATGGATATATCTTTGTGGATATGGCCCTTAGTTATCAAGGTGATAGACATCTCAGATACATGTCATACATGCAGATAGCTATGTTCTGTGGTTTGGCAGAGCAAGAAGTTATAATTAGGATGCCCTTTTGCTCATGTTTTCAAATAAGACAGTAAAAGCACCTCGGGTGGGGGGGAAGAAATGCCTGTAGTTCTAGTATATATTCTTTTTGTTCTTAATCAGGGACATTCAGAACATGATTTATGGCTTATTGTTTTTCTTGCTATCTAAGAGTAATTTTTTTATCAGCAGGCATAGACCCACAGTGTTTCTATTTTCTTATAATAAAGACTTTTAATAATTCAATACTCACCTCTAAGTATTTGGCTTTGGATGACTGCATAATGTCACCTCGGTATTTGCAGTATTTGTTAAAACACTACCTGATGGAAATACATTACTGTTAGTTCAAGTCTTGGAGTAGCCTTATTTAATTTTCTCTGACTATTGCGAATTGTTGAAGATGTGTGCACTATTGTATCTAAAACTAGAGGGAAGAAGGGATTCTAAAATAGCATGGTTAAAATCCTTATTGTATATAATACTGTGGATTGGGTAAAGGAAATTAGTATAGGGATTCAAGTACATCACAGAAACATAACAAGCTTAAGCAATATCTGGCAATCTTCAGGTAATATTAATCCTGCTATTTCTTGAGCCACTCCAAAATCTTTTAAAAAATTGACGGGGGTATGGATAGGGTGACAGTACTTGTCTGTGGTCTTGGTCTTTTAGGAAAGCAACTGTCAGGAAACCCTGTTGTTTCAAATGAAGACTCTGTTTTATCAGGTAAGGGTTGGCAAGCAGGGCTCAGAAGCAGCTGGAGCCCATTAACCTCTCAGGAAACAAGACTAGGGCATACAGAAGGAGAAGGAAGTCAGTAGATGGTTGCTGAGCCTGGCTGTATTGACAGAGAGCTGTACTGAAGGGAGCAGGTTGCTTGCAGAAAAGATTTCTGCAACAACTATTAATTTGTTTTACACTTTGAGGAACGGGAATGTGGGCCCTGCTGTTTGCCTTAAACCCAAAAACGGAAGGAGCTTTTTGAGTTTTAGGCAGAGAGAAATAGAATCAATTTGGATAAAAACTGTTTTTTATCTTCTCTCTTCCCCACCTTCAAACATTTGTGCTAAGGACAGACTTTCAAAAAGCCCAAGGCTGAATCGATTCAATCTTTGCAGGTTAGTCTGAGCTGCATGGATTGAAATGATAAGCAAATGAACAGATATTCAATTTTGATCCTGGAAATGCTGCCACATGCCTGCAGTGGCCCAGGCCAAAACCCAGGGGATGCTAGAGCATACCCCTCTGCTTGGCTGAAGCAGAAAGCTTGGACCAAGGCTAGGCTGCCCACCCTGCGAGATGGGGGGCTTGCAGGGGAAGTGCAAAGCATCCTGGGGTGCTGAGGGACTGTGAGTTAACGTGAATCTGGAGCAGATCTGGGGTGGAAGTTCAATAAATCAATTAAACCTAAATCAGTTAAATCTGATGCTACATCCATCCAGGTTTATCTTAAATTGTTTTTGGCCATTTTTGAAAGCAGTTTATGTGCACTGACTGAACTTCGGTTGCATTACAGATTTGAACTTATATCACTATCACTTATACCAGTTTTTGTGTAATTTCTGGCCCTAGCCTTACTCATATTTTCAAACAAAACAGTTCTGAGATGTGGGGTAGTTTGGCTAAGGGCTCTTTGCAGGGCTGGCCCCACAATTTTTTGGGGCCTCCTGCAAGATTGTAGTTTTCGGGCCCCCCGATCCAAAATCAGAATTGTGGTTAATTGTGGTATAAAGTCACTGAACTAAAATAGTCGGGGCTAGGATGCATGCACATGGGCTGCACTGCAGGGGGTGTGGGGTGGGGGCAACAGGTGCTGGGGATGCCTCGGTTCCCTCCCCAGGGCCCGGGAGGGAGTGGAG
This sequence comes from Crocodylus porosus, assembly GCF_001723895.1. Taxonomy (NCBI): domain Eukaryota; kingdom Metazoa; phylum Chordata; order Crocodylia; family Crocodylidae; genus Crocodylus; species Crocodylus porosus. The sequence continues at coordinate 149,200,233 of NW_017728886.1, forward strand.
ATGGGAACTCCTCATCTGGGAAGGGGCTCTCTGCCTGCATCAAGCCCTTTAAACATGGAGCAGGTGGTAAGGGGCAAACGGAGCACGGCCCCTTGGCTGCAGGACCCCCTGCGGATGCAGGATAGGATGAGCTGGCCCTGGCTCTTTGCTTCCCTCCCCCTCCATGTGAAAGGCTTTTCAAACCTTTCCTCATTTTTTTTCCATTCTGTGTTGAGCTGGCCTTTACAGTTTCCACAAAGGGCCAGTCCCAGTTGTTTTCTTCATGGGGCTCTTGGGTGTGTGCAAGTGGTCATGGGCTTAGATGGCCATTTCCCATATATTTGCAGATTGAAGGAGAGCCTCTTGTTTTCAGCCAGTTCAGGGGTTTGTACTGAGTTGCAACAATTCACGATCTAGCAAAAGAATGGGAATTTGTACAGTATGTTCTCTGGGATCTAAGTTAAAGGACCAAAACATTTGGAGTCAACAGGGCTTGGTGATGTGTAAGGGAGAAGATAAGTGCTCAGCACTTTTGAAATTCAAGCCACTTATTTAGATTCTTACATTTGCTCTCAAGAACATAAACTCAGGAGAGTCTTGACATATTTTTTATATGCTTTTCACTTGTGGGTAGGGGTAATGGTCAAATACATATCATGTAGCTTTAGAGCTAGTACTCTACTGAATACAATTATGGGTCACTTGAGACCAAATTTGATACTAACTTATACCTCAGCAGTGCTGTTGACTGCAGGGAGGTGAAAAAGAGTGACAATAATATGAGAATATTGCCCTTTAATATAACAGATTTCTATACCATGCATCTGTGAGTGCAAGAATACAGCACACCAGAACATTAAAGGTCAGTGAGGTATCTATTCATTGTTTTATAGCAACTAAACAGCATGACCCAATCCAGTCATGTAGGTACAAGTGGTTTGCAGCATCACAAAACTGTTTGTGGCACCAAAACCCCAAAACATTGCACATTAAACTATGTGTGCTGCTGCTAATTTGCTACCAGGACCCCCTGCACTGAGGCACCTTGCACCCCAGCCAGCCACTTGCTGGGCTTACTGGTCTCCTGTCTCTGTGTGCCTCAGTGCAAGGGCTCTGCTGTTCTGTGGCTGGCCTGGGGGCTCCAGAGGCATGCAGAGACAGGGGAGCATCCAGCCCAGGGCTGTCTGCTCCTGCATCTCAAGCCACACTATGCTGGGGCACAGGGTGTCTCAGTGTGGGGGCTCCACAGGGGAGCAGGCACATGCCCTGTCTCCACATGCTGCTCCCTTGCTGGCTGTGACACAGAGCGTCTCAGCCCCGGGGCTGCCTGCTGGCTAGCTCCACAGTGAGGCACCCTGTGCCCCAGCCAGCTCCCCCTGCAGCACATGGAGCAGTGAGACACATTGTGCAAAGCACATGGGCAAGTGTATACACTGTGGCACAAAGCAGCACAAATTTGTGCTGCTACTAATTCACGCTCCTGCTCATGTGGGTGCAGCCCATTAGTTCATTTGTCCTTCTAGTCCCTTTTTTAAAAATGAATCAATTACATCTGTGTGCCCTATAAATTGATTTCATGGATTGCTGTATTTAGGGGTGGAAGGATGAGATAATTATATTAAGTTAGAAGGGCAAGGTAGTTGTTGCATGTCAGTTTATCCATGGTAATCATTTTACGTGAAAAAAATACACCTCTTTCCTCCCTCCCAGACAATTTCTCATTTTTCACTGAACAGTTCTGAGCCATGGGAAAGTTTGATAGAAGCCACCTTCTGCTCCTTCTAGTTTCCCTTTGGTTTAGCTGCCACTTACCATGCAATAGAGCAGGCACACATAACAGTTACCATACATCAGCCAACGACTGGCAAAAGTCTTGTTTTAACTCAGTGTAATTGTTTCATCTGTCCACATCCTACTTTTCTTGTACACTAGGTAATTCAGGGACAGACCCAGATATTGCCTATATTTACATCCATCAGTACTTTGTCTCTGATTCGCAGTCTGCTTGAGTTCAATAGTACACAAAAGTATGGTTACTGGCAAGTGGGTTTGCAGTGGTTGACCTTATTGGTATATATGCTCTTTAGTCTAGCTAGGAAAGACAGGGCTGCTTCTGTATGTTGGCTCAGTCCTGCTTCCAATGAAATCAGTAGCAAAACTTCCATGGAATTTGTCACCTTTTGGTTTCAGAACATTCATGGATAACCTTCAACTGTATTTTTTCTGTATTGCCGTACTTATCAGAGTGAAATAATTAGGAACACTCAATCTGAGGTAGCTGCTTCTCAAGTCAAACCAAACCTTCATGTCTAAAATCTTAAATCACAACTTTGGATCCTTTAATGGTTTGGGTATTAATCCCTAAATACCTTGAAATTACATCAATTCACTGAGATTCTTTACTGGAGAATGTAAGAGTAAACTATGTGAAGGGAAAAAGATAGTAGGGCTCTTATCATGCTGATACCATTGTGCATTTGAATTCCTATCGTTTGTTAACTGCAGAGTGCTGCATTCACAGGTCTGGCTTTGGTGTAGTGGAGCACTGGTATACTTTTATTCATTAGCTTTTAAGATTTTATGAAGGGCTTCTGCATGCTGCCTTTATTTTGCAGGTTTTTTGAAACTGGTGTACAGGAGATGAATTCGTTTGACAGGTTTATTCATGTAACAAGTTGGATAATCATTTGTAATTCACAGTTTAATTCACTAGGGGGTTATTAATTTAAAACTTGGCCTGTATTCCTTATCAGCTATTCATTGAAGGGTTTACACCTTCCACAATGGGATTTGTGTAAATCAGCACATTGTAAATTTGCCTTTCTAACAGGTTTATTGCTTTATCAGGTATTCACTTAGGATTTCACTATTCTGTCATAAAACATTCCCAGACACAGAATACATTTTTACTGATATAATCTACTGTGTCGACCAAGACATGCACATCAGCTGTCATATATGTATAAGAATAAAAAGACCTATTTACTCTTGCGGGACCCAAGGATCCAATGTAAATGTACTCAATTTAGATGCAGTCCATTGCTACTAAAGATCAGGGAATGAGATATCACATAGTTGAGACAGTTAAGTGCTGAGAGAGGAAACTATTTCTGTGTGGTTCAACTTTTATGTAAACACATATTCTTTAGAAGAGAAAAAAAATGAGACTGACCCAAAGCCCAGCAATTCTGGCCCTAAAAGTTCAGTTCTAATAAACGTTTGGCTCACTTTCAGAAAAATAGGTAGAAAATATCAGGTTCTGCAGCCCTGACCAATTAGATCAAGAGACAGAGTTTTCCAGACAAAAGCTAAAATGCTACATTTGCCAAAGAACATATAGTAACCCTTATGAAAAAAAGTTTCTTTGACAATAATCTGTATTCTCTTTAAATAGGAAGTCTTCTGTTTTATATGAAGCACTAGAGGAATTTAACTGATCCCCCGTTTTTTTAGTCTAAACATGCTTCCTGCTTTAATGTACAAATATGAAGGTATCAAGAACAGTATATTGAATTTATTCAGAATTCAATTGGACATTATAAAATATAAACATAGCTGGTTAAAAAAACAAAGCAAAGGGGAAAACTGCCAGAATGTAACTGGGACAAGAGTCTTTGAATTTGTGCGATATCTTTAAAACTGATTGGAAGTGCAGTTCTAAACTGAAAATTACTTTGTTGAAATGATCTCTTCTTACTGAACATCCCTGCTCCCTCTATGTCCTCAGGTTCATAAATGTTGATTCTAGTGATTAAAATAAGTTCTTGCTACTCTTTATTCTTCCTGGAGTGCAGAGCCACTGTACCTAGGAAAGAGGCAGTTGAAATCTGTTCTTGCTCACATCACAAGTAATTATCAGAATTAATATTCTGGCTGTGGAGCCAAATCTGACGTTTAGGTACATCTGTGTGGTCAACCTTGTTAAGCAGAAGACAGAGCTATACAGGTACACTCACCCTGCTTGCCTTACAGAATATTAGCTACCAGGGATGATGTGCAAAGTGGGATGAATGTGCTGAAATGGCAGCTTGAAGAACTGTATTTGTTCTTGTAAAAAGGAGGAAACTTGATGGGAAAGCAGTGAGAAAGCACACTTACGGCATGTGGCATACCATTTTTAGGGAGTCATTCAGCACATTCAGAGGTACATTTTGGTTATTTGTCAATTCAGTTTGTGCTTTTAAAACCAATGTCCAAAGTTTCAAAATTTGCAGGAATGAAATCATTGAACACTTGAATTAGATATAACTGTAAGTGTAGAAGAAAATGTTATGTAAGTCTGTCCAAATCAAAGATATATACAAGATCATGCAGTGTTTTTTTTGTTTTTCTTAGCCACTCAGCAAATATCCTCCTTTAATAAATGACATCGCCTTTTGGCTGCCTTCTGAGAATTACTCTGAAAATGATTTCTTTGAGTTAGTCCGAAACATCGGCGGAGACCTGGTAGAAAAGATTGATCTCATAGATAAATTCACACATCCAAAGTAAGTAAAGCTCTTGAAATAACTGTTGTCAGAATTTTTATATCTTTTACATAACATTTATTAAAATGGTTGTATACTTGGTATTTATAGTTCCAACATTTTCTGTATTTTTTCCCTAAAAATAAACATTGTTTATTTAGGAAAAAATAACCTTGTTTTTAAAGCAGTGATTCTTAATCAGGGTGCCTTGAGCTCCTTTCATGAGTGCTGCAGGGTAGCATGCAATATTAGCATTGTTAGGTCTGGAAACAGGATTCACAAGGTAAACCCAAAGATTTCAAATAAGAATCCATAGTGTTAAAAACATGCTGACCTGGTGTGATCTTTTTAACTTCTTTGGAACAGAACAATTGTTCTGTTATTTTTTTTTGTAGTAAAAAAACCTGAGTGAAAACGAAATTCTGGTATTTTCCAAGGGGTGCCTTGAGCCTATTAAAGAGTCCCTCAAGCCAATCTACATCTAAGAAGGTTGAGAACCACTAATTTAAAGTCTTTCATGAATGTTCCTTTTATGGTAATGAGAGTAAATCCAATGATTAGAAGCAGCATAGTACTGGCTAACCATCACCCTATCCTGTAGATATGCCAGTGTACCTCACCCTTGCCTATAACATATTTGCTATTCTAGTCCTGATCTTTTTTGATCTGTAAGTACTATTTATTTAATCTGTTCCTTCCTCTCTTTTTTCTGAGCTAAGCCATGACTGTATCCTGAAAATGGGTGTCAGGTGTAATTTTGGAGTTATTTGGACACGTAAACTATTGGTGGTATTCAGTGGGAAGAAAAATTCTAAGATTCACCTGCATCATTAGGACACTTCAGATTTTCAGGCATCAGTGTTTCTTCCTTTTGGGGTAAAATTGCTTGGCTTGCCTTATTAGGAAAGAGGAACTATCTCTCTAATATAGTCTGCCAACTCCAACACCGACAAATGCCAGATGTTGAAGATAAAACTATTTTTGAAGCCATGATCTGGGCAGATTTAAGTATATTACGCCCTTTCCAAAATAAGAGATGAGAGGTAAAATCCCATTAGCTGAAACAGTTGTTTAAATTGGGTTTTAGAAATAGTTTTTCTTATTAGTGTTTATGTTGTTGTTGCAGGAAGAAAGGGCAGTAAACCTAACTGTGTGATATTATTTCAAGGGGGAAGGGAAATTTCTGTTCTCACCATAGCTGATAATCAGTTAGGCCCTAAAACCTGCAGGTTGTTCCTTTTTATATTTGCACTTTTGACACTATTGTTCTCTTCAGTTTGTTGTACATCGTGTGTCAGGCCACCCAGTTATTTAGCTAGCTGGGTAGCGATTTGTGGTTTAATAGATTAATAATATGCAGTTGGTATTTATCATTTTTCGTAAAGTGCCCTTGTTGACTATTTTATTTGGGCAAAGCAACAGAACTGCCACTGGAATTTCTGAGACATCTAAACATCTTTGAATGACTAATTCCTAAGTGCTTCTAACATTTAAGTGATGCCTCTTACTGTGGAAAGGATTTTTATTTAATATCTCTAGACTAAAAACTTAATGTCCAGCAGAGCAATATAGGACATGATCAGATGATGAATGCACCTCACTGTAAAGAGCAACAAGATTATATACTGTGGAGAAATTGGAAAGTGAGTTTATTGCAGTTATGCACAGCCTTTTTTTTTATTGTCACTTGGGCAGCGTTATATTGTCAGTTATCACAAGACAATGCCTAGACATAGAGAACTAGTCACACTGATGCTGCTGAAAATACATTTAATTGCCAGTCTTCATGTCAGTGCTGATAACACAGGCTACACATCAAAATGCTGTTCTATAGAAATGGGACATTAAACTAGTTCTGGGATGGACTTTTTCATTCTCTAATTCTGGATCTTTACTGCTTAGAAAATATCTGTTTCTATGGTCAGTTCTTGGTTGATGTAAGGACCGGGGAATAGGTATTGTAGCCTAATAATTAGGCCACTTGGGGAGGGTAGCAATTAGGGACCATGCTAACAGACCCAAGGGGAACATTCAGAGGCACAGTCCAAATCAGAGGATGAATCACGTTTCAAGAATCAGAAGTCCATGCCAAAATTGGAGTGAGCTGGGAGTCAGAGGACACCAGGAGTCAGAGCCAAAAGTCAGAGACCAAGTCAAAAAACAATTTAATATGGCCCTGATTATTCTGGGATATAACTTGCACCAAAACAGGTGCGGCCCAGTCATTTCCACACTAAGCTTACATGGCAATTAAATTGAATTAACTGTGATTGTTTCTAGGTAAAGCGTTAAGTTGAATAATTTACAGGTACTTAATATGGGACAATGGACTTGCCTATCTGCAAAATCTAGGGTTTGTTGCAAGATGAGATGTGAGAGCCATGCCTGTAGTCTGCTTCCAGCCTAAATTCTCAGATCCATGGGCATTTTCCAAAAAGCCAGTTTCCAGAAATAGAGCTGGGTAGGCTCAGGAGTCAAAGAACCAAGCCTCCATTGAGGCTTACCACAAGAGACTTTCAGAAAGAACTACTAACTGACCTGCAGGCTGCTGACATTGGTGGAACTAAATGGGGAGGCTTCTCTCCCCAACAGCTAATCAGGAGGTCCTAACAGTGGCTGGCTGGATCATTAGTGAGGTAGGGCTGTCACTCAGAGCCCCAGGCAGGTGTGGCCAACTACATTATTAGCCTAGGCTGAGCTGCCCATTAGTGCCTCTAATATTAGGTGCTAATCTTCTCTGTATGCTATCATGAAAAACAAGATATTCCCTTTGTTACTGATTCTCAGCAGCATGAAGGCTGCATGCCCCTGGAGGTTGGAGGGGGGGATGGCGACTACCTGCAGGTGGTAGTGGCAGTGAAGGTGTGGTAGTAGGGGGCAGATGCTGCCGGCAGCGTTGGCGGTGACCAGCAGCAATTGGGGACCACCTACAGATACTGCTGGCCATGTCCATGTGGGGGGCAGGGGGGTGACGAGCGGCAACTGCCTTCAGGCACGGCCAATAGTGCTTTTTGCAAGGGGTGCACTGCCAAGCTAAGGGGGTGCACGTGCACCTGTGTGCACCCCCTATGTATTGCCAGTGCTCAGCAGGCAAAATCACGGACTGCATTGTGCAGTTGGCCAATAACTTTGGGTCTTTACAGATCAGTTGATGGAAGAGAGCAGCTGCATAGTAGTTCTTGGCTATTATTGCATCAGCAAATTTAGGTAGAAGGCAGAGATGCATAAGTTTTCATAAGCTACAGCTTGCATCATCAGATGCTGTCATTGAAGTTGCCTTAAGCCAGGGATGGGCAAAATATGGCCTGTGGGCCGGATCCAGCCCACCAGGCCATACTATCCAGCCTGTGGGGCCTCTAAAAAAATGAGTACATTAATATTTATTTTCTCCTGGCTTCCTGTCAAAGCTGACAAGACCCAGAGGCAGTAGGACCCAGGGGGAGCCCTCAGCAGGACTGAGCAGCTCAGCCCTGCTCCACCCCCAGCCATTTCACTCTCTTCCTGCCCCTGCCCTGCTCCAACACCACATGGCTCCTGACTGCACTGGGGAGCATGGGGCTATGCTAGTACATGTGTGTGTGTGTGTTCATAGCATGAGTCGCACATGTACCCACACCCCCCCTTGAACTGCCATGCACGCACATGCCCACACCCACACCCCCTCACATACCCTAGCCACCCTCCCACACCCTCCTCACAAATCCCCACCCAAACCCCACATATCCACACACCCACAGCCTCCCCCCCCCACAATAAGCAAGAATAAGACTTTATTGTAAGCTGTTTTATAATCACCTCTGTGTACACTACATAAACACATGTAAATCAGGACAAAAATATTTGAATTGCCTGCCCCTGCCTTAAACCCTTCATGCAATATGCTTTCTCTCTGCAGGTGCCGTGGCATAGTCCTGGCTCTCCTGATTTCACAGCCGGTACTCCCAGTCAAATGCTGCCCAAAACTCTGGCTTGCACAGGGAAAGAGAACTTTAAAGTAGTAGGACTCTGTATCACGTCAAGGGTGCAGTTTCCTTAATAGAATCTCTTTATGAATACTGTTCACATCTTTTCTTGTTTGATTGGATTAGGACCTTCTCTGACTGGAAATTGGGGAGAAGGAATCCATTTCATAGTTTCATAGTTTCTAGGGTCAGAAGGGACCTGAGCAGATCATCGAGTCCGATCCCCTGCCACGGCAGGAAAGAGTACTGGGGACAAACGACCACAGCAAGGTGTACATCTAGCCTCCTTTTAAAGACCCCCAGGGTAGGAGCCAACACCACTTCTCTTGGAAGTTGGTTCCAGATCCTAGCTGCCCTGACCGTGAAGTAGTGCCTCCTGATATCTAGCTTAAATCTACCCTCTACCAGCTTGTGACCGCTATTTCTAGTCACTCCTGGTAGTGCTCGGGGAAACAGGGACTCCCCCAATGCCTGCTGGTCCCCTCTGACTA